>NC_057836.1:41550000-42175000 GCF_910594005.1 Cervus elaphus
TCTTCTCTATGTGAATTGTCACTTATCATGTTTTTTTGCGTGCAGGGCCCTCTGCCCCAGCCTTCTCATCACTCAGCACTGCGCACACCTTGCTTCCTCTGTCTGTGTGCGTCACTCCATGCGTTGTTGCTTCTTGTGGGCGGTCATTCCATTGGTCACTGGCTATCTGGGTTGGAAGGGCAGGAAGTTATATCTGTCTCTCATTTCATATGCTTGAATGAACTTCTGTGGGCCTGTTCCATCTTTTCTTTCCATTTTATTTCGTATAGATCTGTATCCATTCAGTCTGTTTTCCCTCGCCCCATACACCTATACTGTTCTAGGTTTGTGAAGACATACTGGCAGTAGCAAAATTTATGTTAAATCTCTGTTTCTATTTATTAGATATAATTTTTTATTCTTTAGCTCTGTTTAAAAAAAGTAGCTGAAATGTATATATTGAAAAGATAAAAACAAACTCACATAAGTTACTTTTCTACTTATATGATCCTCAGTTGTTTTTTTCTTAGAATTCCCACCACTGACTTAAATAGAATTTTTTTAAAATTTATCAGAAGGATTTTATTGTATGTCACCAAAACTCTATATATAATTAAACAATATATGTAACTTCACTTTCATTCATGAAGCCAAATATTTCCATTTATTCTAGTGTAATATTTGGGAACGGTTATCCATTAGATGATTTCATTTTTTATTTGCAGGACATATTTTTATTTATGCAGTGAATCATAGCTTGGAAATACTTTCAACATCTTCTAGAAATTGTGACCAAATGCAAAACTGTAATGTCCCTCATTTGTGAGACTATATTTAATAACAAATTCTGGAGAAAAGTAGTTCAGAAGCCTGTCTTCATTTTTTCACTCTTGATCAATTATGGAAACTTGTCATAATATTTAAATTTCAACATTTCACTCTCTGATGTAGGATTTTTAATACCTTTGCTATCTTAAATTATAGTAATCTTTACTAGAAAAGATTGTTTTCTGTGGCAAGTTGATTCTGTAGCACAAAGTGATGTGCCTCATGTTTGCGGATTCCCAGGTCCATGTCCAGTGATTTAATAATAAAAGGAGAGGGGATGGGCCCTGACCCCAATTCATATTACATGCCAGAGCCTGTATCCTCAGATTTGGGTATAACTTTGGGAAGCCCCAAATGGGTCAATACTCCTCACTGTTTTGGTAACCCAGTGTTATTTCTCTCCATACACAAAAAGGACAGTTTTTCCATATCAGTTATTTTTTCAATATATTCTTCCAAGTCAGTTTTCTTTTACAGTTAATAGATTCAAAGCCTTTTTTTTTTATGAAAAGCTTGAAGGTTGGCTCTAAGGAAAGATGTGGTATAATGTATGACATTTTAAGCAAAATTGTTCTAAGAGCAGGTAGGCTGTAATGTGAGCATTTGGGCCAATCTGGTAAAGGGATGTACTTGTGGCAGAAATCCACTGCCAGTACAAAAAAAATTATATGTTTTTAATGAAGTACTACCCATAGGAACAGGCCCTGGAAAGTATCTGAATGGATTTCTGTTGCGTTGTGTCTATAGGACTTGAACGGGAAGTTTTTATTTCTTGTTGAGTGAGGTTCGTGTACTTGTAGTGTGGCTTCCCTCCCCACCTTATCCTACCTGATTCTCCCATGCATACCCTCTGGATGTCACTTATTACAGGAGGTTCTTGCTGCTTGTTCACAACAGTCCTTTCCAAAAATCCTAAGTTAAGTCCAGAGTTTGGTTCAGAGGATCTTCTGAGGATCTTTCCACTGTGTTGCTGGACACTAATGTGTCCAGGTAAAGGACAGTTTGATTCATATCTTGAAGGGCTTTTGGAGAAATTTGTTGTTGATCAGTTGTGTCTCTGACTCTTTGTGACCCCATGGACTGCAGCACGCCAGGCTTCCCTGTCTGTCACCAGCTCCCGGAGCTTGTTCAAACTCATGTCCATTGAGTTGGTGATGCCATCCCACCATCTCGTCCTCTGTCGTCCCCTTCTCCTCCTGCCTTCAATCCTTCCCAGTGTCAGGGCCTATTCTAATGAGTCGGCTCTTCGCATCAGGTGACCAAAGTATTGTAGCTTCAGCATCAGTCCTTCCAACAAATATTCAGGACTGATTTCCTTTAGGGTTGACTGGTTTGATCTCCTTGCAGTCCAAGGGACTCTCAAGAGTCTTCTCCAACACCACAGTTCAAAAGCATCAATCCTTTTGCACTCAGCCTTTTTTATGGTCCAACTCTCATATCTGTACATGACTATTGGAAAAATCATAGCTTCGACTATACAGACCTTTGTTGACAAAGTAATGTCTCTGCTTTTTAACACGCTGTCTAGGTTTGTCATAGCTTTTCTTCCAAGGAGCAAGCATCTTTTGATTTCATGGCTGCAGTCACCATTTGCAGTGATTTTGGAGCCCAAGAAAATAAAGTCTCTCAGTTTCCATTGTTTCCCCATCTGTTTGCCATGAAGTGATGGGACCGGATCACGTGATCTCAGGTTTTTGAATGTTTAGTTTTAAACCAGCATTTTCAATTAGGCCTAAGGAATACACTCCTAGAAGGCAGACATCAGTGGTGGAGGGTGTCACATTTACTTACACTAGCAACCTCCAACTTTTTTTTTTTTAAACACCAAAAATATTTCATGTTGTGGTATAGCCAATGAGCAATGTTGTGATAGTTTCACATGAACAGCAAAGTACCTCAGCCATATATATACATGTATCCACTCTCCCCCAAACCCTACTCCCATCTAGGCTGGTACATAACATTGAGCAGAGTTTCATGTGCTGTACTATACGTCTTTGTTGGTTATCCATTTTAAATATAGCAGTGTGTACATGACCTTCCCAAAGTCCCTAACTATCCCTTTCCCCCAGCAACCATAGGTTTGTTTTCTAAGTCTGTGGACAACCTCTGACTTTTATAAGACATTTTCCCCTACCAAATTTTTCCTTCCCTTCTTGTGATAATAAACTTCACTGTGTTTTTTGTCTTCTCTGACTGCTTTCTTACCATTTATTAGCCACATTACATTGGCCATGTTATCTAGGTTTCTTAAGTCTGTATTGTGGGGTCCCTTCTTTGGAATTATTTATGATATAGAACAAGATAATCTATGTAAAGGGCTTAATGTAGTTTCTGGCACTTAATAAATGTTAGTTGGTATTATTGAATTGCTGTTATGATCATCATCACAATTAGTTATTCTATTGTTCCTCCACTTTTTATTGAGCACTGTCACATACCAAGTGCTGTGCTAAAGCAGAGAACAAGATGGGTACATTTTGTCCCGTCACAGAGTTTTGGTCTGTTTTAATTTTTTCTTATTAGGTCATAAGAATCTCTTCAAGACTGAAGTCCAGAGTTTTATATTTTTCCTTCCTGGAATCCTAGATTAAAGTACTATATTAGGAGAAGGCAATGACACCCCACTCCAGTACTCTTGCCTGGAAACTCCAATGGACGGAGGAGCCTGGTAGGCTGCAGTCCATGGGGTCGCTAAGAGTCGGACACAACAAAGCGACTTCACTTTCACTTTTCACTTTCATGCATTGGAGAAGGAGATGGCAACCCACTCCAGTGTTCTTGCGTGGAGAATCCCAGGGACGGGGGAGCCTGGTGGGCTGCTGTCTATGGGATCGCACAGGGTCGGACACGACTGAAGCGACTTAGCAGCAGCAGAAAGAACAAATTACCAATATAAAATTAGGTTTAATGTCTTATGCAGGCAAAAGTACTTGAAGCTGAAACTTTCTATTAACTTTATGCTAAATCTCTCTTAAGCAATTGTGGATGAGAAATGGCATTACCACTGTATTAGTTTTCTGTTGCTCCTGTAACACATTACCGTACATTAAATAAGCTTAGAACAAGACAAATTTATTATCTTTTTCTTCTGTTTGTCTGACACAAGTGTCTCACTGGACTAAAATCAAGGTGTCAGCAGGACTCTAGTTGTTTCTGCAGGTTCTAGGGAAGAATCCACTTTCTTGCCTTTTCTAGCTTCTAGAACCTGCCTTTTACAGCATGGTCTCTTCCCTCCATCTTCAGTGCCAACCATGGCAAGTCAGGTCCTTCTTAAACCATATCTCTATAACCTTTATTCTGTCATTGCATCTCTCTAGCCATAGCAAGGAAAATCCTCAGCTCTTAGGAACTCACGTGGTTTGATTGGGGCCACCCAAATAACCCTGAATAATCTCCCCATTTCAAGATCTGTAACCTGAATTACTTTTCCAAATCCCATTTGCCATGTCAAGTTCACAGGTTCTGGGATTAGGACATGGACATGTTAAGTGGGCCATTATTCTGCCTAACATAGCCACATTGGAGAGAGGTCTCTTTCCACTTGATGATAATGACCAATGACATAATCTTACCGATTTGAAAAAGCAGCCGGAAACTACCAAATTCAGACAAACCTAGGCATCTTGTCCAGAATCAACCAACATATCAAAAATCTTAAGTGCAACTTTTGAAGGAAGACATGGTATAGAGCAAGTGTTAGAGATTGCTTATTGTGTATCCAATTTGTATTTGGAGGTTAGTGTTAACAGTGTTGTAGCAATTTGCCCCTGACTTAAAATAGCGATCTTACTATGGCTGATTCATATCAATGTATGACAAAACCCACTGAAATGTTGTGAAGTAATTAGCCTCCAACTAATAAAAAAAATAAAGAAAGAAAGAAAAAAAAAGAAAAAGAAAAAAAATAAATAAAATAGCGATCTTAATGAAATAATTATATTTTCCAAAACAAAAATGATTATTGGCATTGTCATATTGTTTATTGTAAATCTCTTCAATGCATGGCTTAAGGGAAGACAGGTAGATTCTCATATCTGCTTCTGTATTCAGTCTATTGGAATATTTGTTTTCATTGACATATAAGAAGAAAAATCCACCCTCACAAAGATATGTTGTCAGATATGTATTAAAGAGTACTTTAATAACCTTTTAAAAAAAAGTACTATATTAGTATTTCCACAGAAGCATTTCTGTATACTGGCAGTTAAACTTAAGCCTCTTTGAGGTGACATCTGAGCCGAAACATGAATGATGGGAAGAAGTAAACCACACTACTGACTTGGGGAAGACTGTCCTGGGCAGAGAGAATTCCAACTTAGATATGCACATTTGCTTATTGGGTATGGGAACAGCAAAGTGACTAATATGACAAGAACACAGTGAGTGAGGCGAGAACAGAATTTAATGAGGCCAGAGCTAGTAGGGGCTAGAGGATAGAGAATCTTGTAGGTCATGATTAAGATGCCAGATTTACCTTCAAGTGTTCGGGGAAGCCCTCACCCAGAGTTTGAGCTCTGTGGCCTACGTGGGGCTGGAGGGGATCTCTGTGGAAGCAGAAAGACCAGTTAGGATGCTGTGGCAACACATGCAGTAAGGTTTTTGAGAAATGTGTCTGCTTTCCAGAGACAGATAATCTTTGGTTTCTAACCTGTTCATAAATTGAGGGCTGACTATACTTGTCTATAAAATGTTAAGAAAGTAAAAATCTTGGGATAAGGTGGCCTTATTAAATATATTCCTCACATCTAAGTCTTTACTAATTAACTATGTTAATAAACAACCCAAGGAAATGTTTCCAAACCTATAGGTAAAGCTCAGACTTATTGTCTTTATTTAAATGTTTGAGTGTAGATAACATCCTGAACAACTGAGAGCTACTCTACCAGTTTTTATCTAAGTTTCTAAAACCAACGGGGATGGATATCTTCACTAAATATCCCTAAACAAATGGAGTAAATTTGTTTTTATTCTAGAACTTGTCCATGCCAGCATTTTCATACTTCCTTTGTGTTTTATCTTTTAGTGCTTTATCAAATTACAGCGATTTGAAAAAAGATTCTGCTGTGAACCTAAATGCTCCTAGAACCCCAGGAAGGCATGGATTGACAGCCACACCTCAGCAGAAACTCCTCTCCCAGCACTCACCACAGAAGCAGGGAAATGGTACAGATCAATCTCAGGGTGAACAGACTTGTGTGGCAAATGGTATGGTAGCAGCACAAAACCAGGCGGAATGTGAGGAGGACAGAGTGGCCACTCTTAGCCCAGATACTCCTATTCAAACTTCTGAACCCTTGCCCGATACAAACTTAATGAATGGAGAAAAACAAGAAACAGCCACAGGCCCGGCATCACCCACAACAAATAACTGTCATGAAGATCCTTCTGACAGTAGCTGCAGGACTTTACATGCCAGCCCTGTGCTCCTCCTGGAAGAAGAAAGGACAGATACAGAAGCCAAGGTACAAGAGAGGGAAAGTGAAGAAAGCCCCCTAGAACTGGAACAGCTGGACCAGCACCATGAGATGAAGGTAAAGCATAAGTAGGAGGAAGCACTAACTATTCCACTACGCTTGGAACTCTATTTTATAGCACTTATGTGTTGAAGAAGTCTGATCACCCTCACCACCAGTTCAGCAGTTTTCGAGCTCTAGCTGCTGATGCATGTTTTCCCTACTCTGTGAGGAGACACTTTACTTTTTCTTCTATATAATTTCTGTTGATCTCTCTATTATGATTTCAAGATTCAGAACAGTGTAAAGACTTTGATATAGGAAAATCACAAACATAGTGTTTATATTTACATCAAAAATTGCTCCCCATCAACATATGGGCATCCCTAATAATAAACATAGGGCTGCATCCCTAATATTTATGGTCTGAGTAACAGGAAATTATTTAATCCTGAAAATCATCTTAGTTCAGTAGTTCATTTATAGGAGAAAAAATAGTCCCGGGAAGCTTAAATGATGTTCCAGACTCACAGTAAAAGCCCAGACGCCTTGTGCTTTGACACTCAGGCCAATATTGTGTCCTGACTCAAGAAGTCCCAAGCATAAATGCCTAATTGCAGTAAATGTCAGTGAATGCAGCAGCCATGAGTGATGGGCTAAGGAGAGGTGAGACTGTGGCAAACTAGAAGTTCATTTCCTTTCTGAACAGAGCAGCAGTTTGATAAGCCACCTGAATGGCATTTCTAAGCTAATAAAGGGCTGATTTGCTGATGAAATAATATTCATAACCTACCTGTGCGACAGCAGAAACTTTTATACCACTTCAGTAACAAGACCACTGCATTTGTATTCTTTATTTGTGCCAATTTAGTGTTTTGGGAATATCAATAAGGATGACTTTTACACATTGAAAATTTAGAATTTGAAATTCCAATTCCATTTGGAATTTCTTGAATCAGAGATGCAATATAAGCATTATTATAGAGTTCCCTGGAGTGGTGAGTTGTTTATAATTCTGAAGACAAGGAAAAAAGGGTTTCCATTGTTTAGTCTGTCTTTTTGATTATAAATAATAATCCAGGTAGGAGAGTTGAGAATTGAAAATTGGACAATTATAGGAAAATTTGTAAATAACAAATCCAAGTTCTAAATCTGTTTAGAATTTTTTTTTATGATACTGTGTCTTAAGTGGCACTACCATAGGCAAAAATTCAAAAAGACTGATACTAAAATATTAGAGTAAAAATGATTGGTTGATGTGTTCAGAACTTTAAAGTGAAATCTGTCTTATAGTTCAATTCACAGTGACCCTGAAAAATATCACATATGGGCAAAGTGCCAGAGGTTTAATTTTAAATGCTGACTCTGAAGCAAAGAAAGTTTAAATAAGGAAGTGGGTGGGAGAAAGTGAGTCATCCTTGGCAACAATATCTGAAACATTAAATAAACAGGACCATACAAAGTGAATCTCTTTACATCTCAGTATAGTAGTAGATTTTAGTGTCTCTGTGCTTAAATTACTTTGAACAGAAGAGAATTTTAGAACCAAAGAACTCAAGACTCCTATCTGTCATTTTACAGTTGGGATGATGCCACCAGCAAGTATCAGTAAAACAGCAAGAACTGTTTTTATTAAGGGAAATATTTTAATTGGTGATGATGTCTGTGGTTGCTGGGTACTACTTTTTTTCCCCCTGTCATGTATTATTATGTATACATTTTCATAGATGTGTCTTGCATGGTTTGGGAGAGACTTAATTGGGCTTCCTATTACATTAGTGAAACATGTACATCTGGTCTTTCTCCTAATGGGCATTTAAGCAACAGTTGGCACATGCTATATGAAGGAAGAAAAATTAAATTTTCTCTTCAGAGCTATTGATTCAAACACTACATGAGTCCCCCATCTAAAAAGGACTATTAGGATTTAATTTCTACATGGTGACAATATGCTCTCCTTTGTTGCTCTAATGCTTGTTACATTGCCTTTCCTTGTTCCAAAATGCAAAGATAAATGTTAGCAGTGTTAGGAGGATACATTTTATGTTAAGTGTTCAGTTCAGTTCAGTTCAGTCGCTCAGTCGTGTCCGACTCTTTGCGACCCCATGAATCGCAGCACGCCAGGCCTCCCTGTCCATCACCAACTCCCGGAGTTTACTCAAACTCATGTCCATCGAGTCGGTGATGCCATCCAGCCATCTCATCTTCTGTCATCCCCTTCTCCTCCTGCCCCCAGTCCCTCCCAGCATCAGGGTCTTTTCCAATGAGTCAGCTCTTCACACGAGGTGGCCAAAGTATTGGAGTTTCAGCTTCAGCATCAGTCCTTTCATTGAACACCCAGGACTGATCGCTTTAGGATGGACTGGTTGGATCTCCTTGCAGTCCAAGGGGCTCTCATATTTTACTACAATTTTAAAAATAAATTAAAAAATTTTTTGGTTAGTAGTATATTGTGGACCAAACAATTGGAACCAGGAAATGTTTGTTTTTTTTTAATTGAAGTATTGTTTCTTTCCTGGAGAAGGGCATGGCAAGCCACTCCAGTATTCTTGCCTGGAGAATCCCCATGGACAGAGGAGACTGTCAGGCTACAGCCCATGGGGTCATAAAGAGTCAGACATGACTGAGCAACTAAGCACATAGTTGCTTTACAAGGTTGTGTTCGTTCCTGATGCTAATAAGTTGTTTCAGTCATATCTGACTCTACAACCCCATGGACTGCAGCACACCAGGCTTCCCTGTCCATCACCAACTCCCGGAGCTTGCTCAAACTCATGTCCATCGAGTCAGTGATGCCATCCAACCATCTCATCCTCTGTCGTCTCCTTCTCCTGCCTTCAACCTTTCCCAGCGTCAGGGTCTTTTCCAATGAGTCAGTTCTTCGCATCAGATGGCCAAAGTATTGGAGTTTCAGCTTCAGCATCAGTCCTTCCAATGAGTATTGAGGACTGATTTCCTTTAGGATGGCCTGGGTAGATCTCCTTGCTATCCAAGGGACTCTCAAGAGTCTTCTCCAGCACCACAGTTCAAAAGCGTCAATTCTTCTGTGCTCACCTTTCTTTACAGTCTAGCTCTCACATCCATACATAACAAAGCTATGGAAAAACCATAGCTTTGATTAGATGGACCTTTGTTGGTAAAGTAATGTCTCTGCTTTTCAAAATGCTGTCTAGGTTAGTCATAGTGTTTCTTCCAAGGAGCAAGCGTCTTTTAATTTTATGGCTGCAGTCACCACCTGCAGTGATTTTGGAGCCCAAGAAAATAAAGTCTGTCACTGTTTCCATTGTTTCCCCATCTGTTTGCCATGAATTGATGGGACCAGATGCCATGATCTTTCTTTTTTGAATATTGAGTTTGAAGCCAGCTTTTTTCACTCTCCTCTTTCACTTTCATCAAGAGGATCTTTAGTTCTTCTTCACTTTCTGCCATAAGGGTGGTGTCATCTGCGTATCTGACGTGATTGATGTTTCTCCCAGCAATCTTGATTCCAACTTCTACTTCCTGCAGCCCAGCATTTTGCGTGATGTACTCTGCATGTAAGTGAAATAAGCAGGGTGACAGTATTTCATACAGCAAGCCAAATATAAGTGTAAAGATGTGTACTTTTTAAGATTAACGTTCATATAAATAATAGATCTAATATTAGTCTCTTCTTCCACCAAAGATGAAAGAAATCATATAATGAAGTGGATGAGTAGATGAAGATGGTATCAAGAATGTGGAGATTTATATAAATACGAATTTTTTAAAAACTTACATATTTATTTCCTGTTTTTTAATTGCCATTTTACTACTTTTTTTATAAACCTTGAGGATTTATAACTTTTGAACATACTCAAAAATTAAGATAATTATCTCCTGGGGGAAGAAATATGATAGAGAATCATATTCAGAAGTAAATTGCAAACAGAAAACCAGTGGTGTAATCCAAGTTAATTCCCTTTTCCTATTTTTCCTTCAGTTTCTTCTAAGTTTAATTGTAATTCTTAAAATTGTTGATTAATTCATAGAGTGTAATATGAGTTATCAGAGTTTTCTGAGAGTTAAAACATGCTTACATAGGTTATCCATTTCTTATGGACTACAAGTTCTTTTATAATCAAGCTTTATTTTTATTTTAAATTAATTTTTATTAGAGTATAATTGATTTACAGTGTTGTGTTGGTTTCTGCTGTACCCCAAAGTGAATCAATTATACATATCCATATATCTATTCTTCTTTAGGTTCTGTTCCCGTATTTAGGTCATTACGAAGTATTGAGTAGAGTTCCCTATGCCATACTGTAGGTTTATGTTAGTTATCTATTTTATATATAGTAGTGTATATATGTCAACCCCAGTCTCCCAATTTATCCCCATTCCCCAATAAAACTTTAAATTTCTTTTGGTTTACATCTTGAAATATGAAGAGACAGCTTTTGTGGTCTTGTTAGATTTGAAGACAAGTAGAAAATTACTCCTATATTTCTTCTTTTGCTCAATCAGCTTTTAATTCCAAGAAAATGAAAGGCAGCACAAACAAATTATCCAGCTTTACTAATCAATATTTCATTGTTGCTAGTATTATAATGAAGGTTCCAACTAAAGTCGTAGGCATTTAAAAATGGCACATAGGATAATGGACAAGTTTCCCCACTAACGATGTGGATAGTTCATAAAAGTCTTGTGGATAGATTTTCATTATTCATTTAGAACTGATGGGAATCTCAGAAACTTGTTTACATTGTGGTGACTAAACAGTATGTTGGAAAGTTCTAAGAAAGAAATGAGAAAAAGTGAACTTCAGAGAGCCTATACCTGGAAAAAAAACATATGTCTACTATTGTTCACTTTAAATATTCAGTATGCAGGACTTACTTTTCTAGGTCCTGGAGACAGAAGTGAATAAGGCAGGCCCTTTCCACAAAGTCTCAGTCTGCTGAGGGGAGAGAGACATGAGTAAATCACCACGATGTGGTACAATAAGGGCTTAGGAAACACTATGAGAAAACAGCCGCGCCTGGAGGATAGCTGGTGAGGGGAAGGCTGCTAGCATGATTGGACTTGAAGGAGCAGTGGGAGGTGCTGGTGGTCCAAAATAGAAGGGAACAGGGGGGTAGGGAAGAGGAGTGCCTCTAGGCTGAGCACAGGGCTGAGAGTAGAAACAGGAGGGTAGTTGCTGTGTCTAGGGATTTTTCTGGCCTCATATTAGAGGCCAGAAGGGCTAGTGAAACGAGTGTTGGGATAGAAGGATAGACTTAACAAGAAAATATAAGCTAAGGATAAATTGCAGTGGGTTTGTGTGCCTACGTTGTATTTTTTCCCCCTGAAAGCACTGGAGACTTTTTTTTTTGAAGATTTTTTTAAAGTCTGAATAAAAATTAATAATCCTCATAGAAAATCAAGAAAATGCAGTAAAGCATTGAGAAAACAAAATCCCCTGGAGAAGGAAATGGCAACCCACTCCAGTATTCTTGCCTAGAGAACCCCATGGACAAAAGGGCCTGGGGATCTATGATCCATGGGGTTACAACTTAGCGACTACACCACAACAACCATAACAACAAACCCACAATCAGGCAGATTATGATTCAGGGAAATACCTTTTCATGAAAATGTGGCATAAAATGGAGCATGAAGAGATCTAGCAATGTGGAATGTAGAGTTTTGTAAGAAATTAAAATGTGCGTATAGAATAATAGTTGTTAATATTCAAACGATAAAGTCCATGGCTAAAGGAAAAAAAAGAAGAGAGAGGAATACAAAATCACTCATAGTTCTACCACCTAGAGAAACGTGTTTTGATATCTGACTTATTTGCATTTATTGAGGTGTTTTGATATCTAGCGTATTTTTCTCAGCTGATTTGAAAAAAAAATTCCAATAGCATAATATATGGTCATCCTGCATCCTGTTTTGTAGGATAGGTATTTTCCCATGTTATTTCAAGCTTTCCATAAGCCTAATACTAGCTGGTCTAAGAGACATTTAATTAAAGCGTGGAAGTGACATGATTGTACATCTGTGGGTTTTAGAAAAATGACTCAGATGAAAGGAAAAACAGATGGAGCAGGGTACATGGTTAGTAAGCAACTGTTGTATTCCAGGTGTGAAAGGAAAAGGTCCTGGATGAAGCGGAGGGTTAGGGACAAGGAAGAGAGATTTTTTGAGAACTGCATGACTGGATATAGGGAATGAGTCATGTTCATTCCCTGTAGCTTCATCCAATGAAGTGGCAGATGAGATGGTGTACCATTTACTGAACTATAAAGGAATAGAAAGAACAACATATTTGGGGACAAGAAAATTAATTGACTTTATAGACATAATGAATTTAAAGGACTTTTGCAATGTCCTGGAGAAGGAAATGGCAGCCTACTCCAGTATTCTTGCATGGTGAGTCCCGTGGATAGAGGAACATGCCGGGCTACAGTCCCTGGGTCCCAAAGAGTTGGACACCACTGAGCAACTAACACAACACATTGCAAAGTCCAGGTAAAGATATCTAAAACAAAAATGGAATATTCTGGAGACATTATGGATTATTGGTTAGGGATGAAAGCTGTAGAATTAAAGCTTTAGGATTCTAAAGCTTTAGAATTAAAAGAGATGAGTTCAGATCCCAGCCCCATTACTTCCCAGCTGTGTAACCTTAGGGCATGTTAGTACTAAATTCTACAGGTCCTGGTTTCCTAACCTGGTTGAGATGACAGACAAGAAGGAAAGTGATTGTGTTTGGAATGAGGGGAGGGAGTAGAACTGTTAATTAGACTTCTTTTGTACTACTCAACTTGTGGCACCTACAAGACATCCATTGGAAGATATTAGGCAAGTGAAATAAAGATCTGGAGCTCAGGAAAGAGGGTAGTAATGTAAGAGGATGTTTGTAAGCAAGTGATTAATATTGCCAAAATAGAATGTGTAGGAAGCAGAAGAAGGCCAGGCACTGAGCCCTGAAGAGTACAAGCATAATCAAAAGGGGGACATAGTGATTTTTCCAAGAGGAGAAAGAAGGATTCTATTATGAGAATCACTGGGCTTCAGAGGGCAGAGGATGAGGGGCTGGAACTGGTGAACTTGCAAGGACTGTCATCATTTAAAATGTGGAATTAGGAGTTAACCTGGAGACCTAGGCCTTTACTGGGACATTATAGCTAAGTAGCTCAGTAAATCTGGCTATTCAGATTAAATACAGTGAATCTATATTGCACATAACCCATGGGCAAGGCACTGCGTAAATTCAAACTAGCAGTTGAGCTGATCAAGATAAATGACCATTATTTAAGGCACCATGAGGGAAAGGAGAGCTCAAAGATAAAGCCAAGGTCTGGAGCATGGCTGGGAGGATGAATTACCTGTTGTTAGCGGAAATGGAGAAGTCAGGCAGTCTGGAGCTCACCGAGTAAGTGAGTGAGGTTCTCAGACACAGCCCGTAGACGCTTGGTGCTGGGTGTGTCAGTTTGAACCCCAACCTTTTTGGTACCAGGGACCGATTTCATGGAAGACAATTTTTCCATGGGCGGGGGTAGGGTTAGGTGGTTTAGATTTCACCTGGCGCTCATCTCCTGCTGTGCAGCCTGGTTCCTAACAGGCCATGGACCAGCAGCAGTCTGTAGACCGGCGGTTGGTACCCCCTGCCGTAAAGGCCAGTGGAATATCTTCAAAGAATGGGACTTTGAGTTTGAAGACAGTGGAGAGATCAGCTTTTGTGGTGCCTTGTGACCAAGACTCTGAGGACTCAGGTCCAAGGTGGTGGGACCAGTCAGCAGTCTCTCCAGCTTGCTGAGTGGCCTGGAACTCAAGAAAGAGAAAGCTAACTTGAAGTGGGATTGGCCTTGCAGCAGAGCGAAGAGCAGCGGGACAACAGAATCAGGGATTGGGTTTAACAGAATGTTAATGTGAATCAGGAGATTTGGGAAAGTCAGGTGCTTGGAGGCCACAGTGTGCGCAAAGATTCAGTTTAGTGTGGTTGTAAGAAATAGAAAGGTCAGAACTTGGAAAAACAGCGGTTGTTGTATGTGGCTTAAAAAAACAAAAGCAAAACAGAGCAACAGGAAGACAGGCTCAAGAACCAGACTTTCTCAGTTTGAATTCCAGCTCAGCTACTTACCAGCTATGTGACCTTGAGCAGGTCACCTTAAACCTCTGTGTACCTCAGGTTGCCTCATCTATAAAATGGAGGTAATATTACATACTTCTTAACATTTTTACAAGGTGTAGATCTTTTAATAGTTGTAAAGTATAGAGAACAGTGCCTTGAAACAATGTGAGCTGTACGTTTGTTAAATAAAACAAAAAATAAAAATCCCGTTTCCTTATTTGTAAATCTAAATGAATAGACTCATGATCTGAGATGTCCCTTGATAGACATTCAGCATATTGTGCCTGCTGAAGATCCCAGCACCTCACTCTTAGTTCTTCTTTAAACTGAGGTACTCCTTACAGGATACACAGATAAGTTTGCATGCCTCTTGCCCATTAACTTAGGTTTTTTATGTTTTGTTTGTTTGTCCTGCCTGAACATCATAGATTATTACCATGTAAAACACTAATATGTACAAGGCTGTACTGTCATCAGAAATATCATGTGACCTAGTTACTGTGATATTCTGCCTTGGCTTGGGATAGGTTAATTCAGTTATTGATTCTGAGTATATATTATATTTTCTTGATGTTTGATCTTAAATTTCTGCTAAACCCAAAGGACACCTTAGTCTAATAATGTATATGAAATTGTGTATAAGAGCAAAGTTTCCCTCTCGTTGTCATTTTCTGTCTGATCTTGTGCAGGTAACCAAATTGTCCTCCTCGGTTCAGGCTCTGTTCCTCTCTCCTCTGCAACCTCTATCAAAAAGATGTAATTTAAACCTTCAGGTTTAAAGCTCTTACTTTCAAATTTGATAAACAGTGTTGAGGATGTAGACTGGGTAAGTATTGGTGCTGGTCTCAATTAGGCTTGGCTTTTGCTCCCAAAACTTCCTGAAGGATCATGTTAAAGTAACAGACTATTTATGCTTGTGAGACTATATTATGAGGCAGGGAAAGGTATAATGCCTACATGTTATAGTGGTTGTTCTCTTTTTCTTATAATGTGTACCTAGTAATACATTTCTTCCTGACCCTGAGACCATGTGACCTTACTTATGGCATTATTATATGATCTTATTAAAATACAAAATCTGTGTTTTATTCCCATACCTTCTCATTTTCTTCTTCCCTAGATCCAGGGGAAGTTCTCTTATTTATAAGGTGGCAGCAGAATAAGAACTTTGTTTTCACAAACCTGAATTGAATTTAACTCAGTCACTTACAAGGCTTCCCTTGTGGCTCAGCTGGTAAAGAATCTTCCTGCAATGCAGGAGAACTGGGTTCGCAAAGAGTAGGACACAACTGAGCTACTTCCACTTCACTTCAGTCAGTTACTAGCTCAGATCATAAACTCCTTATTGCTAAACTGAAGAGTATAGTTAACTGACGACAGATTTGGATAGAAATTCCCCACGAGCAAGAAACATCCATTCTATAAAACCTGATAATTTATTTTATATATATATAGTTTTATATATAACATATTTAGTATGTTATAAATATATATATGAAGAAGGCTATAAGAACTTTTAGTAGGTTTGATTCAGTGTTTTTAGGAAAAAAGCTGCTTAAAATAAAGTGACATGAGAACATTTATTGAAGAATTATAAAGCATAATGTCAATATCTGATTCATTTTTAAATAAGTTAAGATTCTACCCTTAAGGAATCTTTCAGGAAACAGTTGCTCATTGGCATTTCCAAAATTTTTTTCAAAATATCTACCCCCTTTCTTGGTAGTTTTGAAGCATGTGACAGGGAGTATGGCACCAATATTCAGAAGAGTGAATTGCTGGCTCCACACAAGCATTTTCAGCCTATCCAGTGAGTGAACTCTGTGAGCTGCTCCTTGTCCCAGTTCCTGCCATGTGGAAGAGTCATGCCAAAAGGTCTGAAAAGAGCTGCAGGAGTTGGTGACATCTGCAAAGGAGATAGAATTGACACTGCAATGTGCCAGCGGGTACATTGACTAATAACTGGGCTGACCCTAACCCTAGTGAAAAGGAGCAGGTCTCTGTGAAAAGATTATTGGAGGTTTAAAGGTACACAATAATAGCCTAGGAATGTATTAAGCAGAGAGAAGTAGGGCAAAATAAATTGTATAGTCTTTTATTGTAAGGGAAGTGTATCTTACTTTTTCAGTTCTGATAGTTTAATTATACTCTGGTGTATTTTTGTTCAAGGAAATACTCTGAAAATCAGCTTTTAATACAGTATATATTTACAAGTAAAAATGGAATTTAAAAATAATCCCTTTATAGAGGTATATCAAACGTAAGATACTTTTCAAATGGCATATTTATACTTATTTTGTAAAGTCAGGCCTGTGTATTCAGTTCCAAAAGAACCAAATGAGATTACTCATCCAGTCAGTATTGTGTAACCATTATTGTTTTCCCAAGAATTACAAAAACAAATGACTTCTTAGTAAAGGGCTATTTAAAAAAATATCAGGCTACAGCCCCAATGTACCAACAGTTCTAAAACTCCTTGGTTTATTATTTAAGCGTAAGTCTGATAGAGTAATAGAGTCCTGTGGATACAGAGAGATCATATACTTCTCCCTAAATGTACTGAAATATATATGTTTCTGAAATGTAAGCAAGTTTCAGGAACTAAACCAATTTTTTAAAATTTGGAAGCCATCATATTATTACATCAAATGTGACTGAAATTATTATACCTGATAATTATTACTAAAATGCTTAGAAGTCTGCTTTAAGTAAAATTTATGTTGGAAAAATAACTAGTATATAAATTAAAATGCTCATTCCATTTTTAAATGGATAGTTAGTATTTTATTAGTCTGTTCACTTGTAGGCAAGTAATAGTCTCAGTTTTTGTTGCAAAGAAGATTAGAGTGAAAGCCAACCATTTACTAATAGTTACTCAAAATCACATACTCTGCTATATAAATAAAATCTGATTTAGACCTGTGTAACCTTGGGCGAGTTTCCTGGCCTCTTTTGAGTCTTGTTTTTTTTTTAAGCTCTGGAATTTTGTTGTATATGTATACTACATACAACATAGGGATAATATTGGTGCCCATTTTATAGACTTGTTGTAAGGACCAGTCAGTCTGTGTAAAGTGCTTGTAACAGTCTGCCCCATTTCCTATTCCAGGGGATCTTCCCAACCCAGGGATCAAACCTGGGTCTCCCACATTGCAGGCAGATTCTTGACCATCTACCAGGGAATCCCACACATAACAATCAATAAGTAAATAATTGTTAGCTATTCTTATTATGGTGATATTATCAACATTATTGTTGTGATTAACCTAAAAAATTCTTCATAACTCTGTGATGTCCTCACTTTCACCATAAAGTCCCTTGTAACTTTTCACAAACCTTATATATGAGTGATTAAACCATTTGTTAGCAAGTTTACTTTTGCTTATCTTTGTGTTGGCTTTGGCAAGGTCAGGGACCTAATGATAGAAGACCATCTGTGTGGAAGGAGTATAGTTTTTATAAATAACTGCTGGCATTCCCTTGGATTTTGCAAAATATGACCAGAATGCCCACAATTTGCCACAATCAGCTAAAGTATAATTTGCAGTCAACAAAAGACTTTTTCTTATAAGCTTCCTATTCCACTTCCTCTTCTTCCTCAGGGGTGACCTCATTGCATAGCAGTAGTAGACAGTATAATCTGTTGTTTAGTGAATTCTCTGACTCATAAAATGTATTATTTTATCATAGCACAAATTCTGCTGGGTTGTTTTCTTTAAAGATTTCTGTTAGAAATCTTAGCATTAGAAGATAGAAAAGAACATGGTGGGTCAAAGAGATATCACCACTATAAGAATAAAATGAAGGGCTGGAAAAGAATGGACTGCTAATACTAATAACAACTTGGATGTATCTCAAATGCTTTTTGATAAGTGAAAGAAGCAAGACGCAAAAGACACATACATACTTTGTGATTCCATTTACATGTCTTTCTGGAACAAACCAGATCAGCATTACTAGGAGTTAGTGGTAGAAGAGGAATGTGATTGACTACAGATACCTAAGAAGAGTTTCAATAGGGTGGTAGTAACATGATTGTAAGCCTTTGTCAAAACTCCTAGAACTATTCACTTATTTGTAATTTTATCCCAGTAAATCTGGCTTAAAACCTGAAACAATTAGCTGTAGTGTTCATGCAGGTCAGTATTTCCTGTATGTGAAACAAGATATAACTTATTCTGAATCAGTAGATTTCTTATGTATTTACTTATTATACTTATAGCTTTGTAAGTAACATTTTTAGTTCATTAGGTATTTTTTTTTAATTTATTTATTTTTAAATTTTTATTTATTTATTTATTTTTTTGTCATACATTGATATGAATCAGCCATAGATTTACACGTATTCCCCATCCCAATCCCCCCTCCCACCTCCCTCTCCACCCGATTCCTCTGGGTCTTCCCAGTGCACCAGGCCCGAGCACTTGTCTCATTCATCCCACCTGGGCTGGTGATCTGTTTCACCATAAATAGTATACATGCTGTTCTTTTGAAATATCCCACCCTCACATTCTCCCACAGAGTTCAAAAGTCTGTTCTGTATTTCTGTGTCTCTTTTTCCGTTTTGCATATAGGGTTATCGTTACCATCTTTCTAAATTCCATATATATGTGTTAGTATGCTGTAATGTTCTTTATCTTTCTGGCTTACTTCACTCTGTATAAGGGGCTCCAGTTTCATCCATCTCATTAGAACTGATTCAAATGAATTCTTTTTAATGGCTGAGTAATATTCCATGGTGTATATGTACCACAGCTTCCTTATCCACTCATCTGCTGATGGGCATCTAGGTTGCTTCCATGTCCTGGCTATTATAAACAGTGCTGTGATGAACATTGGGGTGCACGTGTCTCTTTCAGATCTGGTTTCCTCAGTGTGTATGCCCAGAAGTGGGATTGCTGGGTCATATGGCTTTTTCTTCTCTATAAATAATGATCATCTAAAAGTTCCTTGAAAGTTTGTTTCATGGAATATACTGCATATGTTTTTTAGTATTTTAAGTTTTTTATATTGATCAGGATGCTACCAGTAACAGCAGTACTACTCATCAGTCAGTCGGTTCAGTCACTCAGTTGTGTCCAACTCTTTGTGACCTCATGGACTGCAGCATGCCAGGCTTCCCTGTCCATCACCAACTCCCAGAGCTTGCTCAAATTCATGTCCATTGAGTCAGTGATGCCATCTAACCATCTCATCCTCTGTCGTCCCCTTCTCCTCATGCCTTCAATCTTTCCCAGCATCAGGGTCTTTTCCAGTGAGTCAGTTCTTCTCATCAGGTGGCCAAAGTATTGGAGCTTCAGTTTCAGCATCAGTCCTTCCAATGAATATTCAGGACTGATTTCCTTTAGGATGGACTGAGTGGATCTCCTTGCAGTCCAAGGGACTCTCAAGAGTCTTCTCCAACACCACAGTTCAGAAGCATCAGTTCTTCAGCTTTCTTTATAGTGCAGCTGTCACATCCTACATGACTACTGGAAAAACCATAGCTTTGACTAGGTGGACCTTTGTTGGCAAAGTAATGTCTGATTTTTAATTTGTCATAGCTTTTCTTCCAAGGAGCAAGTGTCTTTTAATTTAATGGTTGCAGTCACCATTTTCAGTGATTTTGGATTCCAAGAAAATAAAGTCTGTCACTGTTTCCATTGTTTCCCCATCTGTTTGCCATGAATTGATGGGACCGGATGCCATGATCTTAGTTTTTATAATGTTGAGTTCTACACTTGATCTTAGCCAAAAGGCCAAGAAGCAATGAATGTTGAGTTCTAAGCCAGCTTTTTCACTCTCCTGTTTCACTTTCATCAAGAGACTCTTTAGTTCCTCTTCTCTTTCTGCCATAAGGGTGGTATCATCTGCATATCTGAAGTTATTGGTATTTCCCTGGCAATTGTGATTCCAGCTTGTGCTTCATCCACCCTGGCATTTCTCATGATGTACTCTGCATATAACTTAAATAAGCAGGGTGACAGTATACAGATTTGACATACTCCTTTCCCAGTTTGAAACCAGTCCGTTGTTCCATGTCCAGTTCTAACTGTTACTTTTCTTGACCTGCATACAGATTTCTCAGGAGGAAGGTCAGGTGGTCTGATATTCCCATCTTTTTAAGAATTTTCCACAGTTTGTTGTGATCCACACAGTCAAAGGTTTTGGCGTAGTCAATAAGGCAGAAGTAGATGTTTTTCTCAGCCTCCTTAAATAATAAGGAAGTTTATTGGCTTCATTTCTGTGGTTATGAGATGACTGCTTTTTAGCACTTAAGCCTGCACATGCCCTCATCTACATGGAGCAGCAAACAGATCTCTTTTTCTTTGTTTCTTCATTAAGGGTAGGGAGCCTTCTTTTCCAAAGCTGCCATTGCATATTGTCTCATGTCACGTTGGCTCCTAAACCAATTGCTGTATACCGTTGATAGCGACACCATTCAGGGCTCCTTTTTCATCTGTGGATAAGGTCAGTTTCCGCAACGGAAAGATTACAGTACTGGGATAGACACACCAACCAAATCTGGATACCATTAAGAGATAAGGGGAAGGGAGGGATGCCAGGCAGGCAAGCAACAATGCTAGTACTTTACTCTGAATTTATTAAGTTAAACCAAAATCTTGACAAATTGTGGAATTTGATTGCTATGTAGTTCCTATTTCAGTGTTTCTGAGACCACAAATTATTTAAACAGCATTATGTCACTTTATCCTAAAGACTCACATAAAAATATCTCAATTCAGTGGTAATGTAAGAAGCAACATGGTAACTTTTCACATTAGAATATACATTGCATATAAAGCATAAAGTAGATGTCGTATATGTTTAATACCATGAAATATTTACACAATTTCATAGCATTTTATACAGAGTTCAAAATGTAGCCTTTATACACATTAGACACTGGCTTAAAGTATACTTTGGTCTGCTTTGGTACTAAAGTTTTTACTAAACTCATTATATTCATACTCTCCTAGAATGAAAAGAGTATTTCAGAAAAGTAAGTAGGTAGAAACAACTCTGAATGGTACACAGAGCCTAGATTTTATCCTGTTAGTGAGAAGAGGACTGTTGGAGACTTTTTTTCCCTTTCCTATTAGAATTAGAATTAGGTGAGCAGAGCAGAGTTTTAGAAGGATTCCTTATACAGTAGTATTCAAGGTGGGTTAAGTGAAAGTGAAGTTGCTCAGTTGTGTCCGACTCTTTGCGACCCCGTCGACTGTAGCCTACCAGGCTTCTCCGTCCATGGGATTCACCAGGCAAGAATACTGGAGTGGATTGCCATTTCCTTCTCCAGGGGATCTTCCCGACCCAGGGATTGAACCCAGGTCTCCTGCATTGCAGACAGATGCTTTAACCTCTGAGCCACCAGGGAAGCCCTCAAAGTGGGTTAGAGCCACCAAAATAATGGAATCAAATAATTGGACAACTGTTGATTGGCCTGGGCTTGAGATAAGGTATGAGCAAACAGGGTACTAGTGATGAGAACTTAAAAGATGATGCTAAAGACAGAATATTATGAATAGGAGTTGGTGGCTGACTGGATTTTGTGATAGGGAACTAAGCTTAAAGTAATTTAAGTCAGCTGACTAGAAAGGGATAGAACCACTGCTGGGTTGGTAAGGTCCAAGGATGGTGGTAGGATGGAGATTTTACAGAAAAGGTAATGAGGTCTTAGATTTACAACATGTCAAAGCAGTAATAAATGTCCAGCAATATTTAGGCATGTGTGACTGCTGTTCATCATTCATTCAGTGATATTTTATTGAATGCCAGTGTTTTTATTGAAACACTGTAGTAGACACAAGAGATGGATCAGTTAACAAGGGGAAAATGTTCCTATCCTCATGGCACTAGTAAGGTTATACAAAGATATTTAAGAGTTAAATAGACGTAAACTGAGGAAATAATAAAGTATGGATTTAATTAAAAATAACATAGGTAGAGGGGAGATGGGTAGCAGCATAGATGAAAGACCATTAACAATGCGTTGATGTTGGATCTTGATGATGGACACATGGGAATTTGCTTTACTGTTTTCTCTAGTTCTATATAAGATTGAAATTTTCTATAATTAAAAAGAAATTTTAAGCTAAAAAGTTCTGTGCATCGAGCTAATAAAGTGATTCAAGCATGTGCAAAGAGTAGCCTGAAAGAGGTAGAGGGGAAATGAGGAAAGTGTAGTACCTGGGAAATAAAAAAAATAAAAGATGTTTCAGGGAAAAGATGGATGATACTGTTAATTGATACAGAGATCAGAGAAGTTATAACCTAAAGAAGTTGTCATAGGTTAAATCTAGCAGATCGCTGATGTCTAGTTTTGTTCATTTCTGGTTGGATGTTCCTCGATGACTTAAGGAAATTGGGTATGTGAGAAGCTTAAGAAAACTTTTGATGAAACCATTTGATAATGTTTATTACTTTAGAAATACCATCCAAGCTTTCTTTACTAATATGTGAATTTCTCTTCTGTTTTTAGGAGACTGATGAGCAAAAACTTCACAAAATAGCCAATGAACTTTTGCTTACAGAAAGAGCTTATGTCAGCCGACTTGATCTCTTAGATCAGGTAATATATTCTCTTTCAGAATTACTTTATTTTTGTCATTATACATCACTTTAACTTATTAATTAAAGTGTTTTAGAAACTGCAAGAAGGACTTGCCTATTTCTGGCTGTTTCCTCAAGGAAACTGCTAACATTTTCAACTTTGTCAGTGAATTAATTAGGTATAAAGGTTTCATAATTCATAGAAAACAGATTGAAAGACTCTCTTATGGGTCTTCATCTGTGTCTTCCAAACCTAAACCCTACTCTGTTTTTTGACCCTTTATTGTGACCTTGAAGACCATGTTACTAAATAGGAGATTCTGGTACTGGCATGAATACATCACTGATTCTTGTCTCACTTGCTGTTCAGCCATTGAGAGTGATTGGAATTGCCTACAGTCATAGGACCAGATGGAAATTTGAGATTTCACTTGTTCAGCCTTGCATGAAAAGTTAAAAACAGTGCCTGGTGTTAACAGTTGTTGAATATGTGAATAACATTTTGTACTTTTATCATGGTAGAGGCTTGTGAATCATCTCAAGTATACATCGCAAAAAAAGTTTTAAAATGCATCATTAAGAATAACTGTTCAACACAATGGCCCCTTAATCCTGTTACATTGATAAAAGATCAAGATAATTGGTAGATTGCAGATACAGACTCCTCTTATTAGAAGAGAAAATGAGTATTATGTTTGAGTGTTACTTTCAAGAAGGCTTGTCCCACTGTAGCAATTGGAAGATGGAACTTTGTGGAAACAGGTCATCCTGGGCATGCCTCCTCATCAGGAGTCCCTGGACTAAGCTATGTTGCCTGTTAGGGTGAGCCTGAAGGGGCCTGATTAAGACTTGTGTTCTCCAAAGTAATGAGTTTGTGACTCAAATACTCACTTTCCAAGGAATTTCTCCATAAATCAATCAATTTATGTTGATTTGTACCTTTGAAATAATGTCCCTTCTAATGGAGATTACAAACCTGAAACTTTTAGATATTCTTCTAGTGGAAATGTGCTTTTTCCTCTTATCAGGTTGCACTTTTTTTTCTTTCTTTTTTCCAGCCATAGTATCTTGTTAGTGACATTGGCCGACCTTTTAGAATTTAGAGTCTTAATTGGTAAAATATCCTATTGGAGTCTCTAAGGACATAATTTTGTATTCTTTTTGCCTCCCAAGAAAATGCAATAGAGGTGAATTTAGAAAATAAACAACCATCTGGACATTATGAAAGAACAGACTTCCTTCTGCCTACATTTAACAGAATGGCAATTAAGAGGTATAGTAGCCCTACTGGCGTAGAGCTAAGACTGCAAAACTATTTTTACTGTCTTTAAAATACCTGTTATTATGTACAAGAAAAGATTTTTTTATGCTCATTTCTGAGTTTTAAGTTACCATACATTATTACTTTGTAAAGCAGGAAAACATCTGAGAACCAAAATACTCTTTTGTTCATATGTGGACTGCCTTTTTATTAAGTGCCTGTCATGCTATGAGAACTAATTCACAGTGTTCTCTGTCCCCAAAGAGTGTACAGTTTAAATAGGGAAGATGAGATTTATGCCAATAAATTATAATAAAGGGCAACATGTAATACATAAAAGTCATTCAAAATATAAAGAGGAGTGGAAAATACAATTATTGTGCATATATATCATTTTCCACATCTCTTAACTCTGCCTATGGATAGGAAGGGTAAATCCTATTGAAACCATTTTTCTCAGATTTGAACTTCAACCCATGTTCCAGGACTCAGGCCTGGCCAAAACTCTGCTTAGGACTCTAACCCACATGGCTGGGACTTGACATTCACCTAAAACCTACAGTAATGAAGCTCAGGTTCTCGATGTCTCATCGCAGAAAGAATTCAGTGAGAGACAAAGTGATAGATAAAAAGTGGATTTATTCAGAGAGAAACACACTCCACAAACAGAGTGTGGGCCATCACAGAAGGCAAGTGTTGTGGCCCAAAAATGCGGCATAATCAGTTTTTATGAGCTGGGTAACTTCATAGGCTAATGAATGGAAAGATTATTCCAACTATTTTGGGGAAGGGGTGGAAATTTCTAGGAATTGGGCCACCACCCACTTTTTGGTCTTTTGATAGTGCCTTGGGACTGTCGTGGCGCCTCTGAGGGTGTCATTTAGCTTGCTGATTGAGGATCAAAGCCTAGTTGAAGTTGGCTTGTCTGTCATCTTGGACTCATTTGATTCTAATTGGTTTACATTGTGTTCTTGGGCTATGTCATTCTTTCAGAAGTTGTTCCCGGCCCCTTTCTTCCTGTTTCACCATTAACCTCGATTGGAAATTTCTCTGGAACAGAAGAGATTAGTAGATAGAGGCACAGCCTAGGTTAGAATTAGTTTCCTAATTCTAATTTCTGGTCTTTCTCTATCAAAGCATATGCTCATTTCTACATTTCAAAAGTGATTGATTTCTTGAATCATGAACTTTTACATTTATTCAACAAAAAGTTATTAAGAGCCCACTGTGTGCCTTAGCACAATGCTAGATGGTTAACCAATAAATTTGAAGTAATATTTGCTTTATTCTCTTATTCAGGTATTTTATTGCAAACTATTGGAAGAAGCAAATCGAGGTTCATTTTCAGCAGAGCTGGTGAATAAAATCTTTTCTAATATTTCATCAATAAATGCCTTCCATAGTAAATTCCTATTGCCAGAGCTGGAGAAAAGAATGCAAGAATGGTAAGAGGAGTAGATAACAAACAATATATCTAAGGCAACATTTATGCAAAATTTTTATCTTAAAGATCACTGAAAGACCTTGTAGTACATTTTTTGGCTTTAGTTGAAAACATTTTAGCTCTTCTTTCCAAGCTATAGTTTGATTAGTGGAAACAAGGTATTAGGGATTATCTGGAACATCAAGAATTCCATAACATCTCTCTTTACTGTGTCATTCCTAACTCTTTTTTAAAAAGTGTTTGTTTCATTCTGTCAGTTTCACAGCAACGTGGATCTGATAAAAGCACAGGATGTGTGTATGAAAAGTGATTACTTCAATTAGCCTCCAACTAATAAAGAGAAATGAAAAAAAAAGTGATTACTTCATTTGGAGTCCTCTTAATTCACTCATTCTATAAGAAATCTTAATAACTTGCTTTTATGTTTTATACAGGGAAACTACCCCTAGAATTGGTGACATCCTTCAGAAATTGGCACCATTCCTTAAGATGTATGGAGAATATGTGAAGGGATTTGATAACGCAATGGAATTGGTTAAAAACATGACAGAGCGTATTCCCCAGTTCAAATCAGTAGTTGAAGAAATTCAGGTAAATAGAACTCTTTTGTTCAAGGTTATAAATTAATTTTTCTGTACAAATTCTAAGGTTTTCTAGATCTAAATTTTAGATTTAGACTTCTAGCCAAATTCTATTCTAAATTATGCAAAAATTATCTCTGCAAAGTTAAAATATTTATTGGGCTCATGCTATATACTGAACAGTAAATTCTCCATTTATTTTTAAGGCAAGGAGACTCTGATTTTATCAGGGTCCACATAAATTTACAAAGTAAGTTTCCATCCAGCTCTGTGTGACTCTTGCTTTCAGAGGTTGAGATGTTGGAATGAATATAAAGAATGCTATGAACCATGACATTTTGGAAACATAATTACAGCTAACCCTTGGACAACACAGGGGTTAGGATCACTGATCCCCCACTGTTTGAAAATCCCAGTATAGTTTTATGGCCAGCCCTTCATATCCATTGTTATGCATCCATGGATTCAACCAACCATGGATTATGTAGTACTGTAGTACATATTTACTGGGGGGGACAAAAACAACGTGTGTATAAGTGGACCTGCACAGTACAAACCCATATGCGAGGATCAACTATATTCTGTTTTGTTCCTTGGGGGTGGGGGGAATTGGTCATCTCATATATGTGGCTTAAAATTTCATCAAACCTGAATAATACATTTTAATAATACCATAGTACTTTCTATTTGATTCTTTAGTCAAGACTGTTGATAACTTCTTTGCTTAAGTTTAAATATTGAAAAGGATTTCTTAGATCACCTAAGATTATTTGGGTGTGTATTCTTGACTGCCTTCTTTTGTCTTACATGGATATATTTTACCTGTGTTTAAAACCCATTAATACAGTGATATGATTACTATTTTGTATAATTTTACATCTTAAAGAAGTTAGAATATTAAAAGTATCTATATACAAATAAATGTGATATACAATATTAAGAAAAGGAAAAACAGAAACCACATGATAATCTCAATAGATGCAGAAAAAGCATTTGATAAAATGCAACATCCATTCATGATACAAATTCTTACCAAAATGGGTATTGAGGGAACATGAAGTGAAAGTGAAAGTTGCCCAGGGATGTCCGACTCTTTGCGACCCCATGAGCTATATAGTCCATGGGATTCTCCAGGCCAGTATACTGGAATGGGTAGCCTTTCCCTTCTCCGGGAGATCTTGCTAACCTAGGGATCGAACCCAGGTCTCCCTCATTGCAGGTGAATTCTTTACCAGCTGAGCCATAAGGGAAGGCCAGGAATACTGGGGTGGGTAGCCTATCCCTTCTCCAGCAAATCTTCCCAGCCCAGGAATCAGACCACTGTCTCCTGCATTGTAGGCAGATTCTTTACCAACTGAGCTATCAGGGAAGCCCTTTGAGGGAACATATCTCAACATAAAAGTTATGACAGACCTCAACCAGCATAATACTTAACAGGGAAAAGCTTGAAAACCTTCCTGCTAAAATCTGGAACAAGACAGTGATGCCCACTCTCAGCACTTCTCTTCAACATAATAATGGAAGTCTTAGCCACAGCAATCAGAGAAGAAAAAGAAAAGTTATCCAAATTGGAAGAAGAAGTAAAGTTGTCATTGTAAGCATATGACATGATACTATATATAGAAAACTCTAAAGACTACACACAGAAACTACTAGGACTGATAAACAAATTCAGCAACATAGCAAGATACAAGATTAACATGCAAAAATCTGTTCCACTTCTTTACACTGACAATGAAATATCAGAATTAGTTCAGTTCAGTTCAGTCATGTCTGCCTCTTTGCAACTGCGTGGACTACAGCACGCCTGGCTTCCCTGTCCATCACCAACTCCCAGAGTTTACCCAAACTCATGTCCATTGAGTTGGTGATGCATCCTACCATCTCATCCTCTGTCGTCGCCTTCTCCTCCTGCCTTCAATCTTTCCCAGCATCATGGTCTTTTCCAGTGAGTCAGTTCTTCCCATCAGGTAGCCAGAGTATTGCAGTTTCAGCTTCAGCATAAGTCCTTCCAATGAAAATTCAGGACTGATCTCCTTTAGGATGGACCGGTTGGATCTCCTTGCAGTCCAAGGGACTCTAAAGAGTCTTCTCCAACACCATAGTTCAAAAGCATCAATTCTTCAGCGCTCAGCTTTCTTTATAGTCCAACTCTTACAATCCATACATGACTACTGGAAAAACCATAGCGTTGACTAGACAGACTTTGTTGGCAAAGTAATGTCTCTGCTTTTTAATATGCTGTCTAGGTTGGTCATAGCTTTTCTCCCAAGGAATAAGCAGCTTTTAATTCCATGGCTGTAGTCATCATCTGCAGTGATTTTGGAGCGGCCCAAATAAATAAAGTCTGTCACTGTTTAACCATCTATTTGCCCTGAAGCGATGGGACCAGATTCCATGATCTTAGTTTTCTGAATGTTGAGTTTTAAGCCAGCTTTTTCACTGTCCTGTTTCAATTTCATCAAGAGGCTCTTTAGGTCTTCTTCACTTTCGGCCATAAGGGTGGTGTCATCTGCATATCTGAGGTGACTGATTTTTCTGCTGGCAATCTTGATTCTAGCTTGTGCTTCTTCCAGCCTAACATTTCTCATGATGTTCTCTGCATATAAGATAAATAAGCTGGTGACAATATACAGCCTTGACATACTCCTTTCCAAACTTGGAACCAATCTGTTGTTCCATGTCCAGTTCTAACTGTTGTTTCCTGACCTGCATACAGATTTCTCAAGAGGCAGGTCAGGTGGTCTGATATTCCCACCTGTTTCAGAATTTTCCACAGTTTATTGTGATCCACACAGTCAAAGGCTTTGACATAGGAAATAAAGCAAAAATAGATGTTTTTCTGGAACTCTCTTGCTTTTTTGATGATCCAGCGGATGTTGGCAATCTGATCTCTGGTTCCTCTGCCTTTTCTAAATCCAGCTTGAACATCTGGAAGTTCATTATTCATGTACTGTTGAAGCCTGGCTTGGAGAATTTTGAGCATTACTTGGCTAGCGTGTGAGATGAGTGCAATTATGTGGTAGTTTGAGCATTCTTTGACATTTCCTTTCTTTGGGATTGGAATGAAAACTGACCTTTTCCAGTCCTGTGGCCACTGCTGAGTTTTCCAAATTTACTGGCATATTGAGTGCAGCACTTTCAGAGCAGCATCTTTTAGGATTTGAAATAGCTCAACTGAAATTCCATCACCTCCGCTAGCTTTGTTTGTAGTGATGCTTCCTAAGGCCCATTTGACTTCACATTCCAGGTTGCCTGGCTCTAGGTGAGTGAACATACCATCATGATTATCTGGGTCATGAAGATCTTTTTGTACAGTTCTTCTGTGTATTCTTGCCACCTCTTCTTAATATTTTCTGCTTGTCTTAGGTCCGTACCATTTCTCTCCTTTATTGTGCCCATCTTTGTATGAAATATTCCTTTGATATCTCTAATTTTCTTGAAGAGATCGCTAGTCTTTCCCATGCTATTGTTTTCCTCTGTTTCTTTGCATTGATCACTGAGGAAGGCTTTCTTATCTCTCCTTGCTATTCTTTGGAACTCTGCATTCAAATGGGTATATCTTTCCTTTTCTCCTTTGCTTTTCCCTTCTCTTCTTTTCATAGCCAATTGTAAGGCCTCCTCAGACAACATTTTGCTTTTTTGCATTTCTTCTTCTTGGGGATGGTCTCGATTCCTGTCTCCTGTACAATGTCACGAAACTCCGTCCATAGTTCTCCAGGCACTGTCTATCAGATCTAATCCCTTGAATCTATTTCTCACTTCCACTGTATAATCGTAAGGGATTTGATTTAGGTTATCCCTGAATGGTCTAGTGGTTTTCTCTACTTTCTTCAATTTAAATTTGAATTTGGCAATAAGGAGTTCATGATCTGAGCCACAGTCAGCTCCCAGTCTTGTTTTTGCTGACTGTATAGAGCTTCTCCATCTTTGGCTGCAAAGAATATAATCAGTTTGATTTCGGTGTTGGCCATTTGGTGATGTCCATGTGTAGAATCATCTCTTGTGTTGTTGGAAGAGGGTGTTTGCTATGGCTAGTGCATTCTCTTGGCAGAACTCTATTAGTCTTTGTCCTGTTTCATTCTGTACTCCAAGGCCAAATTTGCCTGTTACTCCAGGTATCTCTCGATTCCCTACTTTTGCATTCCAGTCCCCTATAATGAAAAGGACATCTTTTTTGGGTGTTAGTTCTAGAAGGTCTTATAGGTCTTCATAGAACTGTTCAACTTCAGCTTCTTCAGCATTAGTGGTCGGGGCATAGACTTGTATTACTGTGATATTGAATGGTTTGCCTTGGAAACGAACAGAGATCATTCTGTCATTTTTGAGATTGCATCCAAGTACTGCATTTCAGACTCTCTTGTTGATTATGAGGGCTACTCCATTTCTTCTAAGGGATTCTTGCCCACAGTAGTAGATGTAATGGTCATCTGAGTTAAATTCACCCATTCCAGTCCATTTTAGTTTGCTGATTCCTAAAGTGTCGATGTTCACTCTTGCCATCTTGCTGATTCCTAAGATGTTGATGTTCACTCTTGTCATCTCCTGCTTGACCACTTCCAATTTACCTTGATTCATGGACCTAATATTCCAGGTTCCTATGCAGTATTGCTCTTTACAGCATCAGCCTTTGCTTCTTTCACCAGTCACATCCACAGCTGGGTGTTGTTTTTGCTTTGGCTCCATCTCTTAATTCTTTCTGGAGTTATTTCTCCACTGATCTCCAGTAGCGTTTTGGGCACCTACCGAACTGGGGAGTTCATCTTTCAGTGTCCTATCTTTTTGCCTTTTCATCCTGTTCACTGACAGTATTGCTGGGTGTGTGCTGTGTTTATCACTGTAAATCAAATGAGCCCTCTTCAGTTTCAGCAGAGAAACTGCCGGTCCTCACAGCCTGTCCCACCCTGGGAAAACCTTTACTGACTGAGCTGATAGAATAGGTGCAGCCTCAGGCCAGAAGCCTCAGGTCAGAGCTTCCCTGGTGGCTCAGACAGAAGCGTCTGCCTGCAATGTGGGAGACCCTGTTTTGATTCCTGGGTTGGTAAGATCTCCTGGAGAAAGAAATGGCAACCCACTCCAGTATTCTTGCCTGGAAAAATTTCATGGATGAAAGAGCCTGAAGGTCTACAGTCCATGAGGTTGCAACCAGTTGGACATGACTGAGCGACTAACACACGCAGGCCAGAAGACCACAGATTTTTACTGTTCTTACCCAGAGTTCAGCAGTTTAAAAAACAAAGTAAAATTTTCAGATCGTTACATGCTTTTGGTCAGTTTCCAAAGTACTGAAATGATTGTTGTTGTTAAGTTTTATCCAGCTTTAAAGTTGCTTTTTAAAGGGGTGATTTTGCCAGCATTCTTATACTCAGTCATAGCCAAAAGTCCTGCCCTTTTCTTTAATGTCTCTTTTCTCTCATGATTAAGCAGTCACCTATCTCTCTGAACACTGGGTCTTTCTTTGATCCTTTCACTAGCTCCTTTTGCTAATATTGAAATGTGGGCAGAATATGAGGTTTTTTGCCCTGCATAATCTTTCTTTCCACTCTCTCAGTGACGTCATAGCTTCTCAAGCCTTTAACCATAATGTCATACAGATGCTTATAGGGTCAGTTCAGTTCAGTCTCTCAGTTGTGTCTGACTCTTTGCAACATCATGGACTGCAGCATGCCAGGCTTCCCTGTCCATCACCAACTCCCGGAGCTTGCTCAAACTCATGTCCAAGTGATGCCACCCAACCATCTCATCCTCTGTCATCCCCTTTTCCTCCTGCCTTCAATTTTCCCCAGCATCAGGGTCTTTTCCATTTAGTCAGCTCTTCGCATCAGGTGGCCAAAGTATTGGAGGTTCAGCTTCAGCATCAGTCCTTCCAATGAATATTCCGGGTTGAGTTCCTTTAGGATTGACTGCTTGGATCTCCTTGCAGTCCAAGGGACTCTCAAGACTCTTCTCCAACACCACAGGTCAAAAGCATCAATTCTTTCGTGCTCAGCTTTCCTTATGGTCCAACTCTCACATCCATACATGACTACTGGAAAAACTGTAGGTTTGAGTAGATGGATGGACCTTTGTCAGCAAAGTAATGTCTCAGCTTTTTAATATGCTGTGTAGGTTGGTCATAGCTTTTCTTCTAAGGAGCAAACGTCTTTTAATTTCATGATTGCAGTCACCATCTGCAGAGATTTTGGAGCCCAAAGAAGATTAAGTCTGTCACTGTTTCCGCTGTTTCCTCATTTATTTGCCATGAAGTGATGGGACCAGATGCCATGATCTTAATTTTTTGAGTTTTGACTTTTAAGCCAGCCTTTTCACTGTCTTCTTTCACTTTAATCGAGAGTCTGTTTAGTTCCTCCTTGTTTTCTGCCATAAAGGTGATGTCGTCTGCATATCTGAGGTGATTGATGTTTCTCCTGGAAATCTTGATTCCAATTTGTGCTTCATCCAGCCCAGCATTTTGCATAATGTACTCTGCATATAAGTCACTATCTGCTTAAAAGGTCATTATTTCTAATTTAGTCCTTCATGCCTATACTCTAGTTAAAAAATTCTGAGTGCTGGCTTCACAATTCTGTATGAGCATCTTGTCATCAATACAAAGTCAACATGTTCAATTCCCGTCTTTAGCTTTCAAACATTTTTTCCACATAACATTTATACTTCGTGACCTTTGTGATTATGTGATTTGATTTATTACACAGCACCAATATTCTTTTATTCACCAGAATTTGATCACGGTACTTTATCTTTGATTTATTTTTCCTCATTCTCTGTATGTGTTCATTAAACAATATATTCAAGGGACTTAACATGGAGCTTGTTGCATGTAAGTGCTCAATATGGTGATGGTGATAATGATTATTATTATTGTTTCATCAAATATTAAAACTCTGAATCAACAATATCTGTCTTCTCCTCATTATAAGGAAAGGATGGAGTTGTGAAAGGAATGGTAGATTGAGAATCAGCTAAGCTAGTTAGGATTCTAATCTGCCACTTATAGTCACTTGACCTTAGAAAACTCCCCTAACTTTTCTGGACCAGTTTCCTTACGTAAAATTTGGGGATCAGTAATATTTTCCTGAAGATATATATGTGTACGCGTATGTGTGTGTGTGTCCCCTAGGCTTGCTGGAGAAAGTCAAATGGGATAACTAAACTTATAATAATTGTATCTTACAGGTTATTAAGGAGAGCCATTCACTCTCAGCTTCCATGCTAATTTCAGGCTGTTTTTACTTTTTTTCCTGGTTTACAATAACTTTCAAACTAGTTTCCCTACATGTTCCCAAAGCCACCTTGCAGTAGATTAATCTTAATAGATGTCATATCTAATGATATCATTCCCCTGCCTGAAAACCTGCATTAGATAAAGTAAATCTAAACCCAGCTTGACATTATTACACCAGATTACATTTTAGTTTCTTGTTTCCTTTGAATGCAAATATCATGTCTTATCTTAATATTGACACATTTTTTACCCTGCAGTGCCCTGGTCATGGTCATCAGTAAATATATTAAGGGGTTTCTGCTTTGTTTAATATGAAGAGGAACACATCTTATTTTTCAAGTAATCTTTTTTCTCCCCTTCCACATTAATTGCTTACTGAAAGCATGTTCTATAGACTCAATTTTGCCAAAGGAAATCTATTCAGAGTTTGGTTTCTAATGGAAAAGAATGCCATGACGTAATGAAAAATTAAAATTTTATTGTCACCCTTCTCCATGTGGAGTCTTTTCAGTTCAAAGGAAATGACATTTATAGTAGCCTTATTATGGGATAGTTTCTGCTGAATCCATAGTCATTTAATATAGTTACTTAGTGAACCTCTTTAAATAGATGCTTCTTTTGAAAATCTCTGGAGTTATGATTTGATAGTGTGACCTGACAAGTGAAACAAGGGTTTCTTGTAATGACCAGTGAAAGTAGATGCTGTCAGTCTGGAATTTTCTTGCTTAAAATTCTGCTTGATTTTTTTTTTTTTTCTGAGTAGATTGGTGGTCCTCAGACTTTAATGGAAAAAATTGGGGATATTCTTAAATACATATGCTCAGGCTGTGGCCTCAAAACTGTGGTTTCATAGTTTGGAGTGGGGTTTAGGATTTCCATTTTTAATAGCATCCCAAGAATGTATCTAAGGCAGGTGTTGGGCAGGCCACACTTTGTAGAGAAATGCTGCCCTTAGTGAAAGTTCTGTATTACCTTGAGTTTTTAGACTGGCTAACCTAATTTTTAAATCTTTCTTTAAAAACCTTTCTCATTACAGAAACAGAAGATCTGTGGGAGCTTGACTTTGCAGCATCACATGCTAGAACCTGTTCAGCGCATTCCCCGGTATGAGATGCTCCTTAAGGACTACCTAAGGAAATTGCCCCCTGATTCTCCGGACTGGAATGATGCTAAAAGTAAATCCCCCCTTCCATTATGGGATAATTTAGTGGCCAAGTAGCCTTGTGATTTCAAAGTGAAGTAGAAGCCACTTTAGTAAAATATTGGTGCCAGAAAATAACCTCACTGGAAATTGTTATCAACACCTCAATTAGGCAAGCACTTTTTAGCCCAAATCATAGGCTTAGAGCAATGCAAATCACATTTCTCATGCTGGTTTCACATTAGTGATTAACTCTGAAATATAAAACTGTAGTCTTAGAGACATCTGGAATAGCAATACACAGTTACCTTCTCACAGGAAGAAGAAAACCATTCGGAATTACTAGTGCTGCTGGTTAATTAGGGGGGTAGATATATACCAAGAAAACTAAGATGACATTTACTATTTAAAAATAGCCTAAGCAAAGTGATTTCTCTCCACCTTTTACTAAGATAGAAGAGAAAATAATGCTGTTTAGTGTCAGTTAGCATTTTCCCTAAGAAAACTTAATTCCTGTTCTACTCATTATCTTTTTTTTTTTATTAGGTCATAATGAAAGACTTTTTAGGACCTAAGTGTTTCAATAAGATATTTGTTTTCTTGTGTACTTTTGAAAAAATCAATTAACTGTGTAAAATGAAAGTTTAACTTGGGTTGGTAATCAACATGTACTACAACTGCTACTAAAACCAGCAGAACTAGTGGTAGGATTGGAAGTTGGATTACTATTGCTACTGCTCAGACTAGTCTCTTGGGCAGTAGCCCCAGCCCATCTTAACTTGTCTCCCTCTACCTTGGATCCTATATGGAATGTACTGAGTTGCCCAAATCAGGATAGTTCTCTAAAATATAAATAAAAATTCCTTTTCATCTGTATTCAAAGACTTTGACTTCTGCTGAGGTACTTATGTCAAAAGTGAGAAAGTCGGAATTATCTGATGGTCCAGTAGTTAAGAATTCACTGCCAATGCAGGGGATACAGTTTTGATCTCTCTTCTGGGAGGATTCCACATGCTGCAGAACAACTAAGGCTATGCACCACAACTGTGGAGCCTGTGAGCCACAACTACTTAAAGCCCGTGCACCATAGAGCTCATGTTCCACAACAAGAGACGCCACAGAAGTGAGAAACCCATACATCACAACAAAGAGTAGCCCCTGATTACTGCACTAGAGAAAGCCTACACACAAAAACAAAGACCCAGGGCAGCCAAAAAATAATTAAATAAATAAAAATTTTAAAATAGGAAAAAAAACTGTGTGGTGAGAAGGGTAGGGGCTGGTGGTCCCCACTCCACCTCCCCCCTTTCCAAAATGAGAATCAGCAACATAATAGGGTATTTTATTACTCTTTGATTTCCCATTACTGCTTATACTAACATTCTAAGGAAACACAAAAATACTTTTAGAAACCTAAAAGTAGAGGGGAAAGCAGCAAAAGTGCATTTTTTTCAGCAGTAGAACAAAGAAGACAGAAAAGTTGGTTCAGAATGATGAGGTTGTTGTGATACCAGAATTAACCCAACCAGTATTCATAAGATAGAAAAGAAAGGAGGAGAGCAGGACATGATGGAGGATTGAGAACATTCCCTCAGGTTAACCCAGCAGGAAGCCTCAGCTTCCACCTTCAACCTGTCTTCACCAGTAGTCCTAAAGCTCCTACCTTGACCAGTTCAAAGATCCTACCTTCCCCATTCCCATCTGTCACTACCACCTGCCTTAGCAACAAAACCTTCCATCGACATTGGCATCAGAAAATTCTCTCTCACCTAGATTAGAACTGTGAGTGTGTTTTCCCAGAGAAAACTGATTATGTTTCTTGGTTAATTTACTTGTAAAATTAGTTAAATACTTACTACTGCTGAAATGTAGAACTTTTGAGTCAGAAGACTTAGGTTCAAATGTAGCCCTTCAGTATCATAATTTGTGACCCTACCCAAGTAACATCACTCTCTACTTCTTTCACCTGCCAAATTAAGCTAATGTATTTTCCATTCAGGGTTGCATAAAAATGAATTGACATAATATATGTGAACACCCCTGACAAAGTGCCTTGTAACAAGCTATTGTCATGATGTTTACTATTTTGAAGATTCCTAATGAATTAAATGTACCTGTGAGTCTAGTCACTAAGCTGCTGCTGCTGCTAAGTTGCTTCAGTCGTGTCCGACTCCGTGCAACCCCATAGACGGCAGCCCGCCAGGCTCCCCTGTCCCTGGGATTCCCCAGGCAAGAACACTGGAGTGGGTTGCCATTTCCTTCTCCAGTGCATGAAAGGGAAAAGTGAACGTGAAGTCTCTCCGTGGTGTCTGACTTTTAGCGACCCCATGGACTGCAGCCTACCAGGCCCCTCTGTCCATGGGATTTTCCAGGCAAGAATACTGGAGTGGGTTGCCTTTGCCTTCTCCCTAGTCACTATATATGACTTTTTATGACTAAGTACCTTTCAAATTCCAAATCATCTGCTTAAAAATGAACTTTGGAAGTATCCAGTTTGTAAATGGAAATTGCCCTTGCTTTTACTGTGTGTCTTTGCTCTCAGATTCCTTATTAAACTATATATTACTCAGCTATCTAGTAATATAGTAAGGACAGAATATATTTACTTTTCTTTTTTCCTGTTTAGAATCACTTGAAATTATATCTACAGCAGCAAGCCATTCTAATAGTGCAATAAGAAAAATGGTAAGTAGTTTTCAGAGGAAATGGGAATCTTTTAGTTAGATAATTGTTAATAATGTAGTCTAATATTATCTACAGTTTTGGACCAAAATGAATTGAGACAAGTGAACAAAAAATATTGTTTATAAAATGTTTAGGACTGTCTGTGATTATGCTCTTCCCTCTTCTCCCAGGTTTTAATTTGCTCTTAACTGATCTTTATACTTAAGTTTATACTTAGTTCCAATCCTTTCTGAATTGTGTATATTTTAGCTGCAGTCATTGATTAAAGGCATTAAGGTGAAACCTCCTTATATTTGATCTTTCTGTGTTTGTTTTAATTTCCTAGGAAAACCTAAAGAAACTCTTAGAGATTTATGAAATGTTGGGAGAAGAAGAAGACATTGTAAATCCTTCAAATGAATTAATAAAAGATGGACAGATCCTCAAACTAGCTGCTCGGAACACATCAGCACAAGAGCGCTACCTTTTCCTAGTGAGTTTTGTAGTATGAGGAAGTCACATAAGAATACCTCATAACACTGTTTTATGTATCTTGGAAAAGTAGGGTGCTTTCTTGCTCACCCAAGCAATTATTTCTTATCTGATTTAGTCAATACTGTCTGAATTCCACATCAGGGAAGGTCCATAGTAACTAAAACTTGTTCTTTGAAGGACATAAATCTGTTTTTCAAGTATTTTTCTATAATTTTTCTGTGTCCTTATCATGAGTAATTTATTTCAGTAACACATAGTAAAGATAAATTTAACCTTTCCTTGAAGATCATAGGCATCAGTGTATATATGGGGATCACTATTTTAATTATTCTTGTTTAAAGAAATATATAGACAAATCTGCAAAACTTGTGCGTCAAATGTCTGTGTAAAAGTGCATGAGTTTGCCACATAGTTCTTTTTCACTGTAGTCACTCTCTGCCCCTCTCTTAACTTCCTGGAAATGACAGTTAGTCTAGAACTACCTGGAGAAGGGAATGGCAAACCACTTCAGTATTCCTACCTAAAGAACCTCATGAATAGTATGAAAAGGCAAAAAGATAGGACACTGAAAGATGAACTCCTCAGGTCAGTAAGTGCCCAATATGCTACTGGATAACAATGGAGAAATAACTCCAGAAAGAATGAAGAGATGGAGCCAAAGCAAAAACAATACCCAGCTGTGGATGTGACTGGTGATGGAAATAAAGTCCGATGCTATAAAGGTCAATATTGCATAGGAACCTGGAATGTTAGGTCCATGAATCAGGGTAAATTGGAAGTGGTCAAACAGGACAAGGCAAGACATTTTAGGAATCAGAGAATTAAAATGGACCAGATGGGTGAATTTAGTTCAGGTGACCATTATATCTGTCACTGGGGGGAAGAAATGGAGTAGCCCTCATAGTCAACCAAAGAGTCTGAAATGCAGTACTTGGATGCAGTCTCAAAAATGACAGGATGATTTCTGTTCATTTCCAAGGCAAACCATTCAGTATCACAGTAATCCAAGTCTATGCCTCAACCACTAATGCCAAAGAAGTTGAAGTTGAACAGTTCTATGAAGACCTTCAATACCTTCTAGAACTAGTATCAAAAAAAGAAGTCCTTTTCATCATAGGGGACTGGAATGCAAAAGCAGGTAGTTAGATATCCGGAGTAACAGGCAAGTTTGGCCTTGGAGTACAAAATGCAGTAGGGCAAAGGCTAACAGTTTGGTCAAGAGAACACACTGGTCATACAAAACACCCTCTTCCAACAACACAAGAGAAGACTCTACACATGGACATCACCAGATGGCCAACACCAAAATCAGATTGATTATATTCTTTGCAGCCGAATATGGAGAAACTCTATACAGTCAGCAAACACAGGACCAGGAGCTGTCTGTGGCTGAGATCATGAACTCCTTGTTGCAAAATTCAGACTGGAACTGAAGAAAGTAGGGAAAGCCACTAGACCATTTAGGTATGAACTAAATCAAATTCCTTATGATTATACAGTGGAAGTGACAAATAGTTTCAAGGAATTAGATGTGATAGACAGAGTGCCTGAAGAATGATGGACAGAGGTTCATATAACTGTATAGGAGGCAGTGATTAAAACCATCACTGGTTTTGCAAAAAAGCAAAATGTTTGAGGAGGCCTTACAAATAGCTGAGAAAAGAAGAGAAGGTAAAGGCAAAGGAGAAAAGGAAAGATACACCCATTTGAATGCAGAATTTCAAAGAAAAGCCAGAAGAGATAAGAAAGCCTTCCTCAGTGATCAATGCAAAGAAATAAAGGAAAACAATAGAATGGGAAAGACTAGAGATCTCTTCAAGTAAATTAGAGATACTAAGGGAACATTTCATGCAATGATGGGCACAATCAAGGACAGAAACAGTATGGATCTAACAGAAGCAGAAGATATTAAGAAGAGATGTCAAGAATACACAGGAGAACTATACAAAAAAGATCTTCATGACCCAGATAACCACGATGGTGTGATCACTCACCTAGAGTCAGACATCCTGGACTGGGAAGTCCACTGAGCCTTAAAAAGCATCACTGCAAATAGAGCTAGTGGAGATGAGTGATACAACTCTGACTTAGAATATTTGACTCAAGAATATTAGAGTTAACAGGGGAACATTTCACGCAAAGTGAAAGTGAAAATCGCTCTGTTGTGTCCGACTCTTTGCAACCCTATGGACTATACAGTCCATGGAATTCTCCAGGCCAGAATAATGGAGTGGGTAGCCTATCCCTTCTCCAGCGGGTCTTCCCCACCCAGGAATTGAACTGGAGTCTCCTGCATTGCAGGTGGATTCTTTACCAATTGAACTATTAGGGAAGCATCTTCATGCAGAGATGGGCACAATAAAAGACAGAAATGGTATGGACCTAACAGAAATATAAGATATTAAGAAGGGGTGATAAGAATACACAGAACTATAGGAAAAGGTTCTTAGTGACCCAGATAACCATGATTGTATGATCACTCACCTAGAGCCAGAGTGTGAGGTCAAGTGGGCCTTAGAAAGCATCACTATGAACAAAGCTAGTGGAGGTGATGGAATTCCAGCTGAGCTATTTCATATCCTAAAAGATGATGCTGTGAAAGTGCTGTCCTCCATATGCCACTGAATTTGGAAAACTCAGCAGTGGCACAGGACTAGAAAAGGCAAGTTTTCATTCCAATCCCAAAGAAAGGAAATGTCAAAGAATATTCAAACTATCGCACAGTTGCACTTATCTCACATGCTAGCAATGTAATGCTCAAAATTCTCCAAGCTAGGCTTCAACAGTACATGAACCAAGAACTTGTAGATGTTCAAGCTGGATTTAGAAAAGGCAGAGGAACCGGAGATCAAATTGCCAACATCTGTTGGATCATAGAAAAAGCAAGAAAATCCCAGAAAAACATCTACTTTTGCTTCATTGACTAAGCTAAAGCCTTTGACTCTGTGGATCACAATGAACTTTGGAAAACTCTTCAAGAGATGGGAGTACCAGACCACCTTACCTCCCTCCTGAGAAATCTGTGTATAGGTCAAGAAGCAACAGTTAGAACCTGGCGTGGAAAGCAAACTGGTTCCAAGTTTGGAAAGGAGTACATGAAGGCTGTATATTGCCACCCTGCTTATTTAACTTACATGGATAGTGCATCATGCAAAATGCTGGGCTGGATGCAACACAAGCTGGAATTGAGATTGCTAGGAGAAATATCTGTCATCTCAGATATGCAGATGACACCATGCTTATGGCAGAAAGCAAAGAGGAACTAAAAAAGCTCTTGATGAAAGTGAAAGAAGAAAGTGAAAAAGCTGGCTTAAAACTCAGCATTCAAAAAATGAAGATCATGGCATCCAGTCCCATCACTTCATGGCAAGAAAGTGAGGAAACAGTGATAGACTTCATTTTTCTGGGCTCCAAAATCTCTGCAGATGGTGACTACAGCCATGAAATTAAAAGGCGCTTGCCCTTTGGAAGAAAAGCTATGACCAACCTAGACAGCGTATTAAAAACCTGAGACATTACTTTGTCAGCAAAGATCCATCTAGTCAAAGCTATGGTTTTTCCAGTAGTCATGTATGGATGTGAGAGTTGGACCATAAAGAAAGCTGAACATTGAAGAATTGATGCTTTTGAAATGTGGTGTTGGAGAAGACTTGAGAGTCCCTTGGACTTCAAGGTGATCAAACCCGTCACTTCTACAGGAAATCATTCCTGAATATCATTGGAAGGACGATGCTAAAGCTGAAGCTCCAATTCTTTGGCCACCTCATTGGAAGAACTGACTCATTGGAAAAACCCTGATGCTGGGAAAGATTGAAGGCAAAAGGAGAAGGGGACGACAGAAGATGAGATGGTTGGATGGCATCACTGACTTGATGTACATGAGTTTCAGCAAGCTCTGGTAGTTGGTGATGGATAGGAAGGTCTGGCATGCAGTAGTCCATGGGTTCGCAGTGAGTCAGACACAACTGAGCAACTGTTTTGAACTGAACTAGGACTTACTGAAAATAAGAGCTCTTCTTGGGGCATCCAGGTCTTTATTTTTAGTCTCTCTTATTTCCAGTCCCTTTCTATATCTAATGATCAATAATAATCATAACAGCTAACAATGTTAATAATAAGCTAACCTTGAATAATTGAATAATAGATCAGTAAATTTTAGCTATTTCTATGATTGTTATTATAGGCAAAGAAACAGAGTGACATTGATAAAGAGGATGCCCTGTGACTGTCACATGACACATTCTCAGGATGTTATTCATGTCTGACTTTTCTGCTGCATGGCAGTCATATCACCAGCCTTAGTATGAGTTGTTGGGGACTAGAGGATTCTGTTGTCTGATTGAAGCTTCCCTTGAAAGACAAATTTATAGGAACTAACTGTCATGCAGAGGGTGTTCATGATATCTCTCATTTTTAAAAAAGAACATTTGGTCACCAGGTGATCAAACATTTCTAGTTCAAGTTTATAAAACTCAAGAAAATTGAAAACATGTCCACACAAAATTTGTACGTGAATGTTTGTAGCAAAATTATTTATTATAGCCCCAAAGTGGAAACAACCTAAATGTTCATCAACTGATGAATAGATAAACAATTTGGTATACCTATTCACTGGAATATTATATGGCAGTAAAAAGGAGTAAAATACTAACATATGCTACGTGGATAAACTTTGAAACATCGTGTAAGTGAACAAAGCCACTTACAAAAAGGCCACACTGTATGATATTATTTCATTTAAATAAAATGTCTAGAATATTACTTACTACTTATAGGAAATGAGTAGTGGTAGCCATGGGCTGGTGGGGAGAGGAAATAGGCACAGGATTTCTGTTTAGAGTTATGAAGTGTTCTGAAATTAGTAGTGATGGTTGCACAATTAACAACTATATAAAATCCATGAATTATACATTTTAAAAGGGTTTTTTGAATTATATCTCATAACATAATTTTTATAGATAGTTTCCAAATTACCTATAAAAAAATCTTCATTTGGGCTCAAAAGAAGAACTTCACCTTTCAGAGGTTTTATAGAGACCTAAATGTAAATCAGGGACTTGTAATGTTTTATTAGGGTTCAGAGAGCTATTTACTTAGAAATATAGGTTTTGTTACTCAGATATGGTGAAGCCAACACATCAGGAGATGATTGCCATTGAAAAGATAGTTATAATCACAGATCCCAAAAGGCGGGGGGAATGCCACACCAAGGGCTTCGTGAAAAAGCACCAGCGTTGGCCAGAAGGCAGAGGGAGCAAGCAGAACATGTGGGCAAGAACTTTTAGTTTGGTTTCTGCAAGAAGGAATAGGCAAGACAGGGAAAACATGCTTAGAATTTACTGGTTTAAATCATTTCATTAGGCTGTGAGGCACAGGGACCATCGCCTGGTACCTAGCCTTAGGGTTCTTGGAGAAGGGGAACACTGGCCCAGAGTATGAAAACTCAGTGGGGAAGGTGGCTGGGGTGTGGGATGTGCGCCTGTTAGAGTTATACTTGCACGTGAGTCCCTCACTGTCTCAGAACTGAGTAGTCCTGAGAGGGGGCATCACTTCATGGCAAATAGATGGGGAAACAGTGAAAACAGTGGCTGACTTTATTTTGGGGGGCTCCAAAATCACTGCACATGGTGATTGCAGCCATTAAATTAAAAGACACTTACTCCTTGGAGGGAAAGTTATGACCAACCTAGACAGCATATTAAAAAGCAGAGACATTACTTTGCGAACAAAGGTCCATCTAGTCAAGGCTATGGTTTTTCCAGTGGTCATGTATGGATGTGAGAGTTGGACTGTGAAGAAAGCTGAGCACAGAAGAATTGATGCTTTTGAACTGTGGTGTTGGTGAAGACCCTTGAGAGTCCCTTGGACTGCAAGGAGATCCAACCAGTCCATCCTAACGGCAATCAGTCCTGAGTGTTCATTGGAAGGACTGATGCTGAAGCTGAAACTCCAATACTTTGACCACCTGATGTGAAGAGCTGACTCATTTGAAAAGACCCTGATGCTGGGAAAGATTGAGGGCAGGAGGAGAAGGGGATGACAGAGGATGAGATGGTTGGATGGCGTCACCGACACAATGGACGTGGGTTTGGGTGGACTCCGGGAGTTGGTGATGGACAGGGAGGCCTGGCGTGCTTCGGTTCATGGGGTCCCAAAGAGTCGGACACAACTGAGCGGCTGAACTGACTGACTTAAAGGGGGCAGTCCTCCAATGTCAGCAGGGCCCCAAAATGTCAGAGCATCAGAAATCCAGATTAAAAAGACATGCTTAATATCTATTCTGGGCATAATGCCTGGTAGTCAGTGTCTTCTGTTTGTCTTTACTCTACCTTTAGGTGCTTAGGTAAATTTCCTTCCCCCTCTTCAACATTAGTGTTACAGTTTCCATAGTTAAACTTTAAGCTCTGTGTCTCCCAGTGGTCTTCGTTTAATTTTCACATTTGAGAATTATTGTGAAATAGTTTTGGATTGAATACCTTAATACAGAGCCAGAGTAAGAAGCTGTTCGGAGAACAGATGGCAAAGGGCCTTGAGGGGATACAGCAGTAGTGACTTTGAGGAAAGTACCTGAAAGTACCTATCTTGTTCCAGTTATTATAAGTTATCAAACATATCATTCTCCTTCTGAGAGAATGAAGTCCAACAGTAGAAATTTTAGGAAAGCCTTATCCATCTTTTGAAGACCATCTTAGAAGCATTTCGTATGATGTTCTTTCTTTCAGTCCTCCCCCTCTATTACTGCACTTATCATAGAACCTCTCTTCTCTTCAGCACACATTTATTCCCATGGAGTATCTTACTTTTCTTATACGCAGAAACTTCCGAAGTACCTTTTTATTTTCCTTTCTCTCTAGACATAAAATGAGGGCTAGTTTTCTATTTCTTACTCTGAAGATGTTATATTTGTAAATCTGAAAAGCCAAATTTATATTTAAAATTTGATTTCGGCTTTCAAATGATCATCATGTGTTTGCATTGTTTTGTTGCCTCCACATTATGCTTTTCATGTTAATGAAAAGGGCACTCTGTTGAGTAAGTATATAATCACATCTGACATCTGAAAGTTAAAAAGAACCCACTAAATTCTCCCATAGAATAAGAGATTTTACTTATTCTTGGCTTTTTGGAGTTCTAGTCCTTATTTCCTTGTAGCTTTTGACCGGGTTATTATATATATATAAAATGTATAATATATATATATATACACACACATACATACATATATGTATATATGTACATATATATTTTTTTCTCTTGACTAATTTAAAACTTTGAATATAGACCAGGCACTGGAAATTTTCTCCAACAGTATATTTTTACCTTCTAAAGCAAACTTTAGTGAAGTGTCATGAGTGGGACATAAAATTGAATTGTTTCAGTCAGATAATATATTTTAAGAGAATTGAAAGAATCAAGGAACACTGGAGATTAAGTAGGTGAAGCCCCCCTACTCTTTTAATAAAGTTGAGATTTTCTTCTAGGTTTTGGCACAGTCTAGCTCTTCTAGATTGGAGAAGGAAATGGCAACCCACTCCAGTATTCTTCCCCAGAGAATCCCAGGGACGGGGGAGCCTGGCGGGCTGCCGTCTATGGGGTCACACAGAGTCAGACACGACTGAAGCAACTTAGCAGCAGCAGCAGCAGCTCCTCTTCTAGAGCTTGCCAGCCAGAGAGTGCTTTGTCAGTAACTACTTCTGAGCTATGGGCATGGAATAAAAAGAATCTCTTTCACTGAAAGGGAAAGTCAGTCTACTTGGTCCTACAGTTGTTATAACTTCCTCTTTTAGTCCTAGCAAAAACCCAGAGAAGGTGATGGTGGCTTTTGCCATAGGAGCAAGATTTCACAGAGGTAACAGGACTAGCTATTTAATTCCTCTGTGTATATGACATGGACTTCTTTATAAGCAATATCACTTGCACCTCTACGTAGAAGAAGAAGGGTATTTATTAGGTATGTTGTAACCTGAGTTTATATAAGGTTAATATATAGTATTGACAATTTAGAATGTGAAGTCCCACTTAGGAAGAATAGGGAAAATGTAATCCTGAAAGCATGAAAGGGAAGGAGAAGCACATCATTGTAAGACAGTCTGTCATCTTTTGTGAGCATAACTGCCAAAAGCCAAATGCTCAGAACTTCCACATTCATGGGCTTGTGTTTCTATAAGATTATAAGACTTTGTCGAACTTTATACAGCAAATTTGAGTATGTGTATCTCATAACTCAGAAATTTCATTCCATAACATTACATTTGTCACACAGTTTACAGAAAAATTTGATTGTTGTTGCTGTCTTGAAAGTGTGAGTCCTCTCCATCTTGGTGGCTGCTTTGTAGCCCCGCCGCACTGTTCAGATGTAGCAAAACCCCCTTCTGAGAAGGCCTTGATAGGAGAGAGAAAGAAATACTAACACAAACAGTTAGCAAGCAAGGTGTTGCCTTAATCAAGCTGCATTGATGATGATAACCTTTAAGAGTAGTTTCAGGTCTCCAGATTCTGTGTACTACAAGGAGGCTGTGATTGCCATACTTAGAATATAGTGGGCAATTAATGATAATGATGGATTATATTCCCTTCTAGAAATGTGAATTTGAAGTGTTGTACTTAGGTATATCTGATAAAAATGTATTCAGTGACCTTTTATTTCTGCGTTATCCAGTGTGGAAATGAAATTTATGACACTGGTCATAGGAAGTTAAAAATAATGTATGAGGAACAACTGGTAAAAAAAAATTTGCTTTCAGAATGAGTACAGTGGACATTGTCACATAAACATGTTGAAATGTTTTAAATATCCATCAACATTTCTTTGATGTTTGGAGCTAAACAGAAGACCTGGCAGAACAGGACATTATTACTCATTTAATCCTCTCAGCAACCTGTGACTTTTACAGATAATGATCCTGAGGAATGAGAGGTTACATAAGAGGTTAAGTTCTCAATTGCTTTTGTCTTATAAAAAATATATTTAATCCTAGAAACAATGTTAGAAAGAATAAATATGAAGTAGGAAGAAAATTATGGACCTTCTTTAGTAATCTGCCTACAAGTTAATCCGGATACTTAGACTTTCATCCTTTTGCATGATTTAATATATTTAAAAGTTAATTAAATGCCCTCCCCAAATCATTGCTTGGTAGTGATTAGCAGGGGCTGTTCATTGTTGACTAGAAATGAGGTAGTAATTTGATTCAGTTTCAAAATAAATTCTTCATTTTAAATAAAGACTTTTTACTAAAATAGATGACTTTTCTGTTTTAATTGAGGGATAATTGCTTTACAGACTTTTGTTGTTTTCTGCCAAACCTCAACATGAATCAGCCATAGGTATACACATATCCCCTCCCTTCTGATCCTCCCTCCCATCTCCCTCCCCATCCCACCCCTCTAGGTTGATACAGAGCCCCTGTTTGAGTTTTCTGAGCCACACAGCAAATTCCTGTTGGCTGTCTGTTTTACATATGGCAATGTAAGTTTCCATGTTACTCTTTCTGTACATCTCACCCTCTTCCCTCTCCCCATGTCCGTAAGTCTATTCTCTATGTCTGTTTCTCCATTGCAGCCCTGTAAATAAATTCTTCAGTATCATTTTTCTAGATTCCGTATATATGTGTTAGAATAATAATATTTATCTTTCTCTTTCTGGCTTACTTCACTCTGTATAATAAACTTAACATTAAGCACATTGGTAAAAATAATTGCTAAATATTGCTCTTTTCCTTTAACAGCTATTGTAGACTTGTTGCCTGAGATACAAAAATTAGAAATTTTATTGTCTAAGGGCTTCAACTTATATGGTTGAGAACTTCAGTTTCTGGTGTATCCTTAATAAATTGTTACTGAACCTAATTTCTTTCTTTCTTTTTTTTTTTTTCGATTTTATTTATTTATTTTTTCATTTATTTTTATTAGTTGGCGGCTAATTACTTCACAACATTGCAGTGGGTTTTGTCATACATTGACATGAATCAGCCATGGAGTTACATGTATTCCCCATCCCGATCCCCCCTCCCACCTCCCTCTCCACCCGATTCCCCTGGGTCTTCCCAGTGCACCAGGCCCGAGCACTTGTCTCATGCATCCCACCTGGACTGGTGATCTGTTTCACTATAGATAATATACATGCTGTTCTCTCGAAACATCCCACCCTCGCCCGAACCTAATTTCTTTAACTGATTTTCTTACTAGTATAAAATGATTTCTTTACTTAAATATTAGCAAAATATTTATGAACCAACAAAGGAAAATACATGCTACAAATTTGTTTATAATATAATCATTTTGATATAGGCATAAAAGCTCTATAGTACAGAAATAATTTTTTCACAGAGAAAGCATGATATTCCCTGGAATTTTTGTCTTGGGCTACTTTCAATGTTGGTCACTTTCCTCTGCCTTGCTTTCCTGTTTTTTTAACCTGTATTCCTCTTTCTTGCAGTTCAACAACATGTTGTTATACTGTGTGCCAAAATTCAGCTTGGTGGGCTCTAAGTTCACTGTTCGAACCAGGGTAGGCATCGATGGAATGAAAATTGTAGAGACTCACAATGAAGAATATCCACACACTTTCCAGGTATCTGGGAAAGAGAGAACACTGGAACTGCAAGCCAGGTAAGAGAACCATTCCTCTCTCACAACTTTCCAAAAGCATCAGGTTAAATCATAGGATACAACAATTCTGAGGCCTTTTCCCAAGCGTGGTTGAATATAAATGGAAAGATATAAGCTCTTTAAAGTCAGAAATTGTCTTCCTTTTTGATTCCTGGTGCCTAGAATAGTGGTTTTTCAGACAGTAAACATTCAATAAATTAATTTGGCTGTTTAGATTTACAAGGTGCAGAGAATGAAGTTGTTGCATTCAAGCTGAAGTTTCAAGTCTTGGAGGAAAAATTTCTCTCCTAACCATTTTCCCTTTCATCTTTCCTTTTGGTTCACAAATGTTTACTGATGTTTATTATTTCATGATAAACATTGAAACTGTAGCAATCTGTCCTTCACAGACTCTGTGTCTGTAGGACTTAATGACACTTTGGTCTAGGGAATGACTGGAGGAGGCATTTTGGAAAAGATAATTCTCCTGCCACAATTGAGGATACATGAAGGGGGTCATCTGGGGCTCTAGTAGCCTCTAGCAACCAGGACTTCTGGAAGGGGTGGCTCTTCTTATATGCTTTATTGAGTAGGAGAAAAGAGCTAGAGGTCTAGCATCCATCCCTCTAGCATAACCATGTTTGGAAAGAAAAAAAAAACCTGAGAACCACCTGTAGTAGATCACAGCCACCTCATGTGTGAAACTCTAGGAAACAGAATGCTGTCAGAAACTATCATCCTTTTATCCTATAAAGACCAAGCATGGTGAAAATTGAGATTTGCCAGAAGTTTTGTACAGATCAGAAGATTAACTACTAATCCCAGGTCTAATAGTTCTGATACCTTAGAGCCTGTGGAGAATCAGAGAGCCCTGGTGTTCCTTTCTATGTGGTTCTGGCTGCCCGCGTGAGCTCATCCAGGATATTTGTGCTTATTAGTAAGGCGCCTGCCAGGCTACAGTTGATAGGGTTGCAAAGAGTCAGATACAGCTGAAGCGACTTAGCACACACAATTCTGTACAAGCTTAAACTTCATGTTTTCAAAAGAGAATAAATTATTTTAGTATGAATTTGTGCCCAGGGAGCAAGGGAATGGTGAATACAGATATGGAATGTGTGGCAGACTAGGAAAGTTTGAAGAAATACCTTGCCAGTTCTTTGATTTTCCACAGAAAATATTTAATGAACCTGTTTTGCTTAGGGAGCTTCCAGGAAGGTTCTCTGAGGATTAGAAGGTGGAATTTCAAGCATGAGTTAGAGTGGTGAAGTACTTGGCCTTAAATGTTACGGTTTTCCTACTTTATCATGGTGAGATTTGGACCCTGCTGTCAAACCTAAGAGAACAATGTATGTTACTGTGCGTGGAAGCTCTTGACTGAAGTCTTTATTCAGTGGTCGACTTACTGAGTGACCCTGGTGACAGGGAAGACTCATCAATATTTCAGATCATCATAGAAGTCTTCATTACTGATGAATGAAGGTGTTGCTGGCTCTGAATATGAGCACAGTTTCAAATCTGCAAACCTAAGAGATGTGTCTGAACAGCAGACAAGAGATTGTCAGGGTTTCTTGGCTTTCCTGAGTAGTGAGGAACTCCAGCCCCTCCATTAGCAGGCTGGGCTATTTTTCCCTTCAGGATGGGGCTGATCCATGAAATTTTTTCTTAAGTAGAGGCAGTTTATTATTTTGCAGAGTTGCATCATGTACTACAGGATACATTACAATTAGTATTGAAAACACATTCATTTTTCCTTAAATTTCTTATTTCCATAATCTCATTCAGAGGAGGCAATGGCAACCCACTCCAGTACTCTTGCCTGGAAAATCCCATGGATGGAGGAGCCTGGTAGGCTGCAGTCCATGGGGTCACAAAGAGTCGGACACAACTGATCAACTTCACTTTCACTTTGCACTTTCACGCGTTGAAGAAGGAAATGACAACCCACTCCAGTGTTCTTGCCTGGAGAATCCCAGGGACGGGGGAGCCTGGTGGGCTGCCATCTCTGGGGTTGCAGAGTCGGACACAACTGAAGCGACTTAGCAGCAGCAGCCTAATCTCATTGCATTAGTTGTATTTATCATTATATGGTGACTTGAAGGTCTGAATGAAATGTGATTATTTATCTTCTGGTCCATAATGACTCTCTCAAGAGTATAGACGCACATTGAAATTCTCAGAAAGTCAGAGGAATTAAATGGAACCTCAATTTGGGTATATATTTGATGGTATTTAAAGAGAATTCACTTCTGAAGCAAATACGGGGAAAAACGTACTGCTTTTCTAACTAAATAAGTCAGCCTCAAGACTGACCTCTTACATTTTGCTTCCCCTTCCACATTCAAAAGAATATAAGCTTTTGAATCAGAATTATTTTATATAGTTTTTATCAGTGGTTTTCTATTGCCAAATGGTTATAAAAATAGAGTAATGAATAAACAAAGGAGTAAAAAAAATCTGTCATGATTGAGAAAGTAAAACAAAAAACATTGAAGACTTGTCAAGTTACTTTGCATTTAAAAAGTTAAAAGCAGCTAGCAGATGACTATGCTTCCAGAGCAACAGAGCTGATTTTGTGGGAGTGGGCATAGCATTAGGGGAAATCTTTTTTGAGGGTTAAGATTGAAGCCCCTGCCCCAACCAAGGTTCTTGGTTCAAGGATCCCCATATGAAAAATAAGCAGAGTCTTTAACATTTGACAGGCACAGATTCCAGCAGCATTCCTGGCATATCATGATAGATACTCAGTAATAAATTTGTGAGAAAGATGGATGGTGTTATAGGAGCAAGCCTCCTGCCAGACTCTCACATATGTGATACCTGTGGGACTGAGGCATGTGACATTCAGACTGAGACTGGGACTCAAACTTAGCCCTAGCCTACCAAATACACACAAATAAAGCCCATTCTTCACAATCCCTCAATTTGGAGATAAAGTCTACTAAATGGGAAATTATTTTCCCACCAGAAAATTATTAAATACTGGGGTTCATTAATCTGTGAAATCTCCTTCCCACAGGCATTTAAATTTTTGTTGTACTTTATCTATAATGAATTAAGCATGGTGTTGCCTGAAGCCTCCTAGCAAAATAAAATTAAATTGCTTATCAAAGGAAATGTTAAATAGCTCCCCCTTACAAAGACAATTTATGTTCTCAAGGATAATTACAATCTTTCCTAAGATGGGTTGTGACTAGTAGCCTTTCAAAGCCTCATGTGTTTTCATAAAAGTGAATTGGAAGACTAAGCCTATATCTAGTATAATGCTAGGTCTACAGATACCTAATATATACAGCTAGTTGATGGTTGTTAAACCAGTAGAAGCCCAGCTTAACTCTCTCTGTCAAAAATTGTATGTACCGAAATAAATGGATAGTTTAAAACTATGTTTATAAATTCATTTGTTCAGTTGCCAGAGATTCTGTTTTATTTTTATTATAACTCCTTCTTGGACATCCCCAAATTTTTCATAAAGTTGGAATAACATAAAAGCATAGTTTTATGCACCAGGTATAACTCATTAATATTCTCTTTTTTTTCACTTTAATTTTTTGTTGTTCATGTTTTAGTTCTGAGCAAGACAAAGAAGAATGGATCAAGGTAAACCTGATTTCTGTTTTCATTTTTGTTTTGTGGTAACCTCTGTATGTCTGCTGCAGTATTCTTGCCTGAGAATCCCACAGACAGAGGAGCCTGGCAGGCTATAGTCCATCGGGTCATAGAAAGAATCAGACATGGTTTAGCAAGTAAACAACAACTGTATGCATACCCAGATGTGCATATATTGTTGTATTATGCACATATTGTAGTCATCAGAATAAGGTCATTTAATTTTTAAGGTGATTTATATCTTAGGTATTTGTTTAATAAAGTATTTATTTAATTTGCATGTGACACTTTAATATATATTTGAATTTCATATGTATTTTAGGCACTTCAAGAGACTATTGATGCTTTCCATCAGAGGCATGAAACTTTCAGAAATGCAATTGCCAAGGATAATGAGATTCACTCAGAGGTTTCTGTAAGTTGAATTAATTCTTTTGAGTTCTTTTCTTTCTGCAGTTGCAGAAGATCTGTCTAGTCATTTTGTTATCCACTTTTTTTCCCTTTCCGACACCAAAACTGGCTGTTTGAACGGAATCTCATTTCTTATTTGACTAAAATAGAGTGCCTTTTCATGCTGCTTAAACTTCTTTGAACCTTTGTTTTCTTTTGCATCCTGAGTTTCAGGACATGGTATGAACAATGTTGTTAAAATGTTTCTTAAAATGAATGAATGGATGGATGGAAATGACAGTTTTTGCCATTAAAATTCAATCTCTTTCCTTTTTAGACTGCTGAGCTAGGGAAAAGAGCTCCAAAATGGATCCGAGATAATGAAGTTACAATGTGTATGAAATGCAAGGAGTCTTTTAATGCCCTGACAAGAAGAAGGCATCATTGTCGAGCATGTGGACATGTACGTGAGATTTCTTCGTCATTGAGGTTGCTAATCAGTATTTAAGGGTTATAAAATCATTATCTTGGAAAATAAAAAGAAATAATTCAATAAATCACTTAGTTGGTAAACTTATTTTGGTGATAACTTTATGCAAAAGATTGTGCTGGGTCCAGGGGGAAAACTGGTAAGCAAAGTGATAGCTAGTTTCACAGAGCTTACATTTTAATGGGGAAAATAGATCAGTCAAGTAAATAAGAATTTCAACTGACTATAAATGCAATAAGAAATCAAGAAGTTAAAATGGAGAATAATAGTAATGAAACAAGATTTGGAAGCAATTTTACTTAGAAAAATGAAGACATATCTGAGGGGTTGATATTTAAGCTGATGCCTAAAACGTGAGCTAACCATAAAAAAGAAAGGCAGGAAGTACATTCAGGCAGTAAGAGTTGTATATCAAAAGCCCTTTGGTAGGAAAAAACTTGATCTATTCTTGAGACTATCAAAAGGTCACGCAGCTGAAGCATAATGAGCGATCTAAGAAATAGATAAATAAGAATCAAAGGAGTCAAGAGCTTTGAGAAAATAAGAGATGAAATCTGTAGCTTAAGTAGAAGTTCAGGCTTTTGATAGGGAGAAGGGAACTTCTCTCCATTATAACAGAGGATGAAGGGAAAGGTGAGGGCTAATGTAGATGTGGTTTTGTTTTTTGTGTTTTTTTTAATGCTATTTATTTTTTGTGGATGTGTTTTTGATTTTCTGGTGGGAAATGAGGGGATTTAGATCTGATAATATCTACATTTTCATTGAAATATGAGGAAGAGTCATCATCCAAAAATAAAAGGGGAAGGAAGATGAGGGCAGGCGATTTGAAAAAGAGAGTTGTCTCTGGGCAAGGAAAAGAACCTACCAAAGAAACAGTGATGGCCTTCTGGCTACCTTTTAGAGGTTTATGGTTATAAATTTAAAAGGACACACTAGTCCATTTAATACAGTGATATTTCTCTAACAAGATTCAGCAGCGCAAATCAGAAAAGGCAGCTGACAGGTTTACAACAATTGAATTGTTTCATATGGAAAGAGTGAGAAGAGACAAAAGCATGAACTGAAGCTGGAGGGAAGTAGCAGGTTTTGGAGGGCCTTGTAAGCCAAGTTGAAGATTAGTACTTTCTTCTAAAAAGCAACACAAAGACAGAAGGGTAGGCATTGTAGTGTCATGATTGAATGTATTATTAGTATGCTTTTGTGCAACAGTTTTCATTGATAGTACTCATAGATTATTCTCAATTACTCTGCAGATTTATTCTTCCTTTTTTCCCAAGATTTGACTCAAATGAAAGTTTTATAAGCAAAACCAAATTGATAGCAAATATCTCCCCCCACTCCCCCTCAGGGTAAGACTCTTTAATCTATCACTGAGTTTATTTGAAATGATATCAGATATTGACATACTATTTTAAATAAACAAAAATACATTTGAATATTCTGTGGCCTAATTTGAAGAATAAATATTAGTTGATATGAATTTGCAGATACAGACATGTCTAATTTTAAATCCTAGAGTAATTTCATTGTAATCATGAGAAAACAATGGATAATTTTTATCATGAATTTTATATGCTGTGAATCTACCACAAAAGTTTTGCTAATATTTGTATTTCTCAAATATAGTTTTTCTACTATAAATGGAAAATTGCTTCTAGAAGGAAGGAGATAATTTTTTATTTTTTAATTTTTTTTTCATTTATTTTTATTAGTCAGAGGCTAATTACTTTACAGTATTGTAGTGGTTATTGTCATACATTGACATGAATCAGCCATGGATTTACATGTATTCCCCACCCCGATCCCCCCTCCCACCTCCCTCTCCAACCGATTCCTCTGGGTCTTCCCAGTGCACCAGGCCCGAGCACTTGTCTCATGCATCCAGCCTGGGCTGGTGATCTGTTTCACCCTAGATAATATACATGTTTCGATGCCATTCTCTTGAAACATCCCACCCTCGCCTTCCACAGAGTTCAAAATTCTGTTCTGTACATCTGTGTCTCTTTTTCTCTTTTGCATATTGGGTTATCGTTACCATCTTTCTAAATTCCATATATATGCGTTAGTATACTGTATTGGTCTTTATCTTTCTGGCTTACTTCACTCTGTATGATGGGCTCCAGTTTCATCCATCTCATTAGAACTGATTCAAATGAATTCTTTTTAATGGCTGAGTAATATTCCATGGTGTATATGTACCACAGCTTCCTTATCCATTCGTCTGCTGATGAGCATCTAGGTTGCTTCCATGTCCTGGCTGTTATAAATAGTGCTGTGATGAACATTGGGGTGCACGTGTCTCTTTCAGATCTGGTTTCCTCAGTGTGTATGCCCAGAGTGGGATTGCTGGGTCATATGGCAGTTCTAATTCCAGTTTTTTAAGAAATCAAGGAGATAATTTTTTAAACCACAAGGTTTTCTTTTCACTAAGAAGTAGCTTGCATTTGCATTGTAGTTATTCATTCTATAAATGTCCTTGGTATTCTATAAATGTCATTGGCATTCTATAAATATTTATTATATAAATAGGGAGCAAAATATACAAGGATGATTCCTCATAGAGCTTAGAGCCTAGTGAGGTTGACAGACATTAATCAAATAATCACACAGGTATATGATTAAAAATTGTGATCAGTAAATGAAAAAAGTGCATGAAACTTTAGTACACAGTGGTGAGATGGGCTATATTCTGGAAGCTGGAGGAGTCTTCCTTGAGGAAGTGAACTTTGAGTAAAATATCTGAAGAATGAGCAAGAATTAACTCACTGAAGCATAGATGAGAGAGGGAAGGATGCATAGCACTGTAGGAACTATAAGAAGTCAGTGACACTGAAGACAGAATAAAAGGGATAGATCACGCAAGACTTTATAGGCCATGGTTAAAAATTTGCTCATTATCCAAGAGTAAAGGGAAGATGTTAAAGGAATTTAAATAGAAGAGAAACAGATTAGCATTTTAAAGGAAGTATCTCATTCCATTTGGAAAATAGCTTGAAGGGGCTCTTAAAGCAGCACCTGCACTCCAGTAAATATGCTCCAAGGACCAGCCATGAGGCTATAATGGTCCAAACCAGGACACTGATAGCTTGGACTCAGGTGATTGCAAGGAAGATATGACAGATTGAAAAAGTGTCTGGGAGGTAAAATCAGCAGGGCTTTATAATAAGGTGAATCTATGGGGTGAGGTGAAGAGAGGGGTCAGGATGACTCCTAGGTTTCTGACTTGCCATGTCTGGTTAGAAGACTGTTATTTAGAGCAATAGAGAGTACTGTTAAGAGGGGAACAGGTTGGGGGCGGGGGGCAAGTGTAATAGGGAGAAAGCTGAGGGCAAGGAAGACTATGAATTCCTTTGGGGAGGATATTGATTAAATATCCAGAAGTATGCTTCCCAGGAAGATCCTCTGGAGGAGGAAATGGCAACCCACTCCAGTATTCTTGCCTGGAAAATCCCATGGCAAGAGGAGCCTGGTGGGCTGTAGTCCATAGGGCACAAAGAGTCAGACATGACTGAGTATACATGAATGCACATGAAGTATGAAAATGTGTACCAAGCCTTTGAAGATCTCCTACCTTTAGGGGCCAGAAAGAGAAGGATGAGCAAGCAGAGCCCATCACAAATAACATTATAATAAGATGACAAATATTCCAAGTGTTCATGGGAATATTAATAGTCTAGTAAAAATTTGCATTTAGCTTTTTCTCATTTATTATTACCCATAACTGATTACTGCTTAAATCTTATTTTATAAATATGGTTATTCACTCTTATTTTTTCTTAATTTAAGGTGGTTTGTTGGAAGTGTTCTGATTATAAAGCTCAACTTGAGTATGATGGTGGTAAATTGAGCAAAGTCTGTAAAGACTGTTATCAAATAATAAGTGGATTCACAGACAGTGAAGAAAAGAAAAGGAAAGGAATTTTAGAGGTATGAAATATTAAATATTGGATATCTTTCAGATTTTTTCTTTTTTTCTTTTGTTTTTTATACTAGAAATAGAATTTCCTTTTAACTCTGAAAAATACAAGTAATATATTTTTTTATTTCTCTTAGTATAACAATTTGGACCATGACAAGCAAGATTTATACTTTTGTTCTGTTGCTGACTCTTGGGATCGTGCTCAGTTGTATAGAAAGAAGAGGGGCAGTGCTTGATTAACCAAAATGCATTTGAGAGTAAATCTAGTCCTTCCTTGGTATCTGGGGGATTGGTTACAGGCCCCTCCACAGATACCAAAATCCATGGATGCTCAAATCTCTTATATCCATTCAGTGGTGTGGTACAGCCAGCCCTTCATATCCTTAGGGTCTGTATCCACAGATATAGAGGGCTGATTGTGTATTGACTCTGTGAAGGTGTGGTCAAATATTAGAGTATTAATTGTATCTCTTTTAATGCTCAACTTATTACAATATATCTATTTATTTTTAAGAGGAAACTGTCTCTCTCAATTTCATCATATTGACTTTGAAAACTATTGTATGATATAAAAATTTAGATTAAAGTCTTATTACCTGAAAAACTCTTTCAGCTTATTGCATTAAAAGCATTGTTTAATGGCCAGTGACAGTAATCTGAGAACTACACTGAAATATGAAATGTCTTACAACTGAGTTTTATTTAATGTTTTACATAAATTCAGACCTCCCAAACCTAGGAACTATAATGCAGCTAATATCTGAAATGAGTTTTATACCCAAATATATTAACAACATAAGTAATAAATTACATAATAAGGCTCTTGGTGAGAGAAGTTCAAGATAGCCTGGAAATCTGTGATCAAAATTCTTATGTATCTAAAGTTATAGAAATACTTGGTTAATCTAGAATTTCTACAATTCATTGATTCTAAGAATCACTTAGTATTTTTTAAACATCTATGCTGTATAAACATACAAAAATAATTTCTGTTAACTGAAGAAGGATCATAAACTTTAAAGTCCACTTGAGGTTAAAGTATGGTCCCACAAGCTATAACTGTATTCTTCTAGGATGGATGTTGCTTGTATGGCAAACCAGAGTGGACTTTCTCTGGCAGGGGATGGTGCAAAGACATGCTTCAGTAGCTCCTAGAAACAAAAGTCATAATTTAGTATAAAAATTTTGCAATATGATAATAAAAAGTATGGAATGCCTTGGAGTCAAGGAAGATAGGTAACATTTCATTTGAGTCCATGATTAGTGTTCCTTGTCTTCAGATTGATTTTAAGTGTTCATCTATAAGATCTCTGCTTAGCTATATTTTTGTAAAATACATAATTATGTACTCAGGTATCATCACAAGTCAGATTGCTGTAAAAGTTTCTAAATGCTTATTCTTGCTTTTTGTGCTTATCTCTGACTAGTAGCAAAACAGTTTGCACACCAGCACTGCTCAGTGGATGACACTGGATTTGAGAGATACAAAATAGATGCAGGGATTTCCCTGGCAGTCCAGTGGTTAAGATACTGCGTTTCCACTGCAGGGAACACAGGTTCAAAACCTGGTCAGGGAACTAAGATGCTGCATGCCTCAAAAAGAAAGAAAAGAAAAAGGCAGAAAATAGATGCAAACCATTGATCATTTTTTAGCATGGCCAAAAAATAGAAAAGAAAAAACAGAAAATAGATGCAAACCAATTGCTTTCCATAATATATGTAATAAAAACCATCATTAGTCAAAGGATTTTGTTCCCTTTTTAACCAGTTATTTATGTAATAGGAGCCAAAGCAGAAAACTGTACAGGGCTCTACCAAGAGTTAATGTAATTTTAAAAACTTTGAAATTATCTCAGGTAAAGGGCAGAGATTGCTGGTAATCATTTGCCTTTTTGCTATTGTATTCTTAAATAGTGATGCTGATATAGCTTTGTGGCTGAGTTCAAGTTCTGGATCCAGACTCAAATCCTAGGACACCATTTCCTAAATCTTAGGAAAGCTATTTCATCTCTAAACCTCATGATAATGAAAGTAATAACTTTTCAGTGTTGGTGTGAATGTCACATGAATTGATACAAGTAGTAAGCTAAGAAAAGTGCCTTCATAGTAAGTAGTCAATAAATGTTTAATTTTGTATAAATTCAAGGTCTGCTAATACAATTAAAATTGACTAATTCATCATAGATCTAGATGCATATTTAATTAACTGTTGCAGATGAACCTTTTTTTTGGACAATCCCAGGAGGCATTTTATGTAAATATAATTTATGAATATTCCCTGCAGTTGAATCACTTCGCTGTCTGGGTTTATTTTGTGTTCATTTCTCTGTCTCACTGTCTCTTTGCATTATATTTTCTAGATTGAATCAGCGGAAGTATCTGGAAACAGTGTGGTGTGCAGCTTTCTGCAGTATATGGAAAAGTCAAAACCTTGGCAGAAAGCTTGGTGTGTGATCCCCAAACAAGACCCTCTCGTGCTGTACATGTACGGTGCCCCCCAGGTATCTAAACTATATCTTTCTGAAGGGACAGAAGGAGGCCAGTGGACCCTGAACTTAAAATTTTTCCATTACTTCTCTATAGAACAAAATAATTCATACAGTTTCACTATTTTTCAATATAGTTGAAAAATATAAGTAACTATAATTCAGATTCGTTTAGACTGATTCCTTCTATGTGTGCTTAGTCGCTCAGTCATAGCCAACTCTTTGCAACCCCATGGACTGTAGCCCACCAGGCTCCTCTGTTCATGGGATTCTCCAAGCAAAAAATATTGGAATGGGTAGCCATTTGCTTCTCCAAGGGAGAGGGGATCTTCCAGACCTAGGGATCGAACCCATTCTCCTGAATTGCAGGCAGATTCTTTACTGTGTAAGCCACCAGGGAAGCCCGATTCCTTCTATAGACAAAAATGTCTTCTCCCTATGGATCATTTGCCCTCTTCTGTCAATCCTTTTCAGTGGGTTTGAGAAAATATGGGTTGAATTAGTAAAAAGCATGGGAAGAAAAGGTTGAGTCAGAGGGAAAGGCAAGGAGACTTTTTAATGATAGGAAATATCAATAAGCCTTTTTTTCAACCCCTGAAAGGATGGATACCTGAAAAAGAAAGCAATGTGAGAAGAAGGTGACTTTAAATCAACCTTGGATTACCATTATCCAGTAATAATTTTGGGGAACCTCGTATGAATGTATCTGAAATAAGTATTTGGGAACAACAGACATATACCTGGCATTAATGGATTGTATTGTGCTTAAAAACCAACAACACATAAATCAATTGTGCACTCACCTAGAAACATGAAAATTTTGATGTACCTACTGTATTTTAGCCTATATCTACTTTAAGGGCTAGTGAAACTTTATTTTCAAAATAGACTAAAAATGCCAAGATGTGTACATGTATTTTTTTAATTGAAGTATAAATGATTTACAATATCATATAAACTTCAGATGTATAGCACAGCTATTCAGAAATCACTCTGTGTGTGTGTGTGTGAAAGTGAAAGTCCCTCAGTCGTGTCCAACTCTTTGCAACCCCATGTAGCCTGCCTGGCTCCTCTGTCCTTGGACTTCTCCAGACAAGAATACTGGAGTGGGTAGCTGTACCCTTCTCCAGGGGATCTTCCCAACCCAGGGATTGAACCCAGGTCTCCTGCATTGCAGGCAGATTCTTTACTGTCTGAGCCACCCGGGAAGCCCATATACATATTTTTTAGATTCTTTTCCCTTATAGGTTATTACATAATATTCAGTATAGTTCCCTGTGTTATCAGTAGGTCCTTGTTGGTTATCAATTTTATACATATGAGTGTGTGTGTGTGTGTTAATCCTAGCCTCCTAATTTATCTCTCCTTCCACTCCTTTTTCCCCTTTGGTAACCAAAAACCAATTATTTTTTCTGTGTGAGTGTCTTTTTCTGTTTTGGAAATAAGTTCATTTGTGTCTTTTTTTTCTTTTAGAGCCCACACATAAGTGATATCATATAATATTTGCCTTTCCTTTCCTGGTTTACTTCACTTAGTATAATAATTTCTATGTCCATCCAAGTTGCTGCAGATGACATCGTTTCATTCTCTTTATGGCTGAGCAATATTCCATTGTGTATGTGTGTGTATATATATATATATATATATATATACCACATCTTGTTTATACTTTCATCTCTGGATGGATATTTAGGTTGTTTCCATGTTTTGACTATTGTAAATAGTGCTGCACTGAACATTGAGGTGCATGTGTCTTACATGCATGAGTTATGGTTTTCTCTGGATGTATCCTCAGGAGTGGGATTGCAGAATCATAGAGTTGCTTTTTGTTGTTTTTGTTCAGTTTCTAAGTCATGTCTGACTCTTTGCAACCTGCATGAAGCAACACATCATTTTCTCTGTTTTTAGTTTTTTAAGGAAACTTGACAGTGTTTTCCATAGTGGCTGAACCAATTTACATTCCCACCAACAGTGTAGGAGGTCTCCCTTTTCTTTACATCCTCTCCAGCATTTATTATTTATAGACTTTTTGATGGTGGCCATTCTGACCAGTGTAAGATGATACCTCATTGTAGTTTTGATTTGCATTTCTCTAATTAGCGATGGTGAGCCATCTTTTCATGTACCTTTTGGCCATTTGTATGTCTTTGAAGAAATGTCTGTTTAGATCTTCTGCCCATTTTTTTATTGGGTTATTTGTTTTTTTATTCTATTTTATTGTTTTTCCTTTCTATAAGTAAATTGATGCATGAATGAATTAAACACCAAATGGAACTGTGTTTGGTAATGAAATCATCATTAACATTCGCTGATTTTGTACAATAAAATTACTGTTCTTTTCTTCTTTTTTACACTGAATAAAGAGCTGAATGGGCTCCCTCACAAGGAAAGAGGTGTGGGGTCAGTGAATTCTGGCTGATTTAGGCATTAGTGCTTATTCATTAATTCACTAAGGTGACATTACCAGTGGCCTCATGCAGAGGCACAGTGCTGAGCAATGGATCTGTCCCATCTCCATGGAGAGCTCACAGTACAGGTCTACGGAGAGATGGTGGGAAAGGAGCGTTAGTGGGAGCCGGATCACATCTCACCATGTTTTTTCCTTAGGATGTCAGAGCCCAGGCCACCATTCCACTCCTAGGCTATATTGTGGACGACATGCCAAGAAGTGCAGACCTGCCACACAGCTTCAAACTGACCCAGTCTAAGTCTGTGCACAGCTTTGCTGCCGACAGTGAGGAACTGAAACAGAAGTGGCTGAAAATCATCCTTTTAGCTGTCACAGGTGAGACGCCAGATGGTCCTAGCCAGCATCCAGACACTTTGGACGATCATCTTGAACCTAAGAGAAAATCAGAATGCTAAGTTTCAAGACCTACCACGGTGTAGGGCGTGTCTCAAGATTTATAGCTCACGATATTCTCAGCTCTCCTTATTCATCTCTTAGCACTTTATGTTGAAAAATTTTACAGACTCATAAATGCATCTTTTGGGGGACTGTTTTCCTATGTTTATGTACTCTTAGTGAAATTAATGTGCACAGCCATTCTACCCATAAAGATTGAAATAATGTGAAAAGTGGAGCATTTTCTTAATGAGCTATTCCTTGCATATGTACTTTTGTCTTGGAAAAAAGTGATATCATTTAATTCTATCACTTCAGGTTAGAGAAGTCCTCTTTCTTCACTTATACATGTAGGCTTTATAACAGTTAAAGATATACCTCCATGTTGCCAAAATAGATCCACAGTAAAAAAAAAAAAAAAAAGAAAGAAAAACAACAATACAGGGACAATTTAGGCTATTGTATTAACTTATTTAAGTTAGTTTATAAAACAAGCTGCATAAATAATGAACATTCTTTTAAAGCAAAAGAAAAAAGACACATTGTTGGTACTCAAGATAATAGTTGTGTTTGTAGAAATACTTCTAAGAATAAAATATCTTAAGTATATAGCAATTATGTACATATAGTATTAAATACAAATATATATATACACAGTATCCACACTTTTCAGGTTAGGTTCATATTTGTCTCTAATTTATTTTTAAATATACAGCATGTTTTATCTTGGAACTGAGGAGTGTCCTAAACTTATGAGATGTTTTTGCTGATTTACATTTAATTGATTAACATCTAAGGGTATTGGTATTTTTATAATAAAAAGCTGTAATTTATGTGGCATGGGATATATTAGTGAGTTCCAACAGTGTTTTTAAAGTACTATTTTTCTTTGTTCTGTGCCTATTTAAAACAGTGCCTCTCTTTGAAGGTGCTAATAATACCTAGTTAAATATAAGATGAGGGTTTAATTAATGCTTCAGTCTTGATTACTCTGAGATAAAGTGCATTTTGGTCACTGGGATGATCAAGTCATACAGATTTTTACACCTTCTACCGTCCTCTAATTGTTGTGGCAGTTGATATCAGCATGTTCAAGATTCCTGACCTTACACAGAACTGGGACATACAGCAACTACATTTATTGTTATGTTTTCCTTTCCCTTAAGACTGTTAATTTTGGTTAAATGAGGACTATATATAATTAACACTTAAGATAAACTGTGTGGGCTTATTCCTTTGTCAGATATGGAAAAAAATTCACATGTGATAATCTATGATTAAGGGTAAAGGATAGGTAATTAAGACAGTTTATGCTTAACTTTTTAAACCACCTCACTAAAGAACAGTTGGGGGAAAATACAATATAGAAAAAATAGTATTTTAATGGCAGGTTTTGGGGGGTACAGTATGATTGATGAAAATTTGAGCATTTTCCCCCTTTTATCCTCTGGGGAATTTTAATAAACAGTTTTAATATTAATAGATTCCTTGTCACAAAGGCCGTTCTTTATTATATTGTAGTCGTGATTAAAATCTCATATTGTTGGATATTTAAGTTAATCCTTTTCTCAAACTTAGATCTCTCTCTCTCTTGTTTTTCATTTACTCTATCATGTTCCAAACATTGTCATTTTTTAAATGTATCTGTCTGCTAGAAATCCACAAGAATGATCCTACTAGCCTTTGGGGATTACACCTTAAAGATAGATTAGATTCACTCAGAATTTGAGATTGCCACACATTTTGTTCAGGCCCTATTTTTTAAAGAAATACATGAAGTTTCAGTATCTCTTTTTTTCCCCCACATCCCTAAGGAGAAGCTAAACTAATTATAGTGGGCATGATTGGATTGCCTTCTTCTGAAAAAGGAATACCAGCCATTACCATCAACATTATGCCAAATACTTGGAGCCAAAAAAGATAAAGGTAGCTTCTTAGGCCCTATTAAATTAAGGACAAATTTAAAATATTTCACATTGTTTCTCTTTTCTAGTTGCTAGGCGTGGGTGTATTTGTGTATGTGGTGTTTAGGGGTGATTATTGAGAAGGTTATAATATGGCTGTAGGTGATGCTTTGATTTTCTTAATCTCAAGAAAAGAGAAGCAGTAAAAATGTAGAATGATTATCAGGAGAAGGTGACTTTTGTAATGAGGATATAAAAATGGAAATGTAAGGGCCAGTTAGATTTACAAGTCAAATTATTTTTGAAAACTGTTTTGAAGAGTAAAAAGATCACATTTTTCCTACAAATAAGTCCTCCTGGAATGGAAGTAACATGAAAACATTCAAGTTTTGGCTCAGTAAATCTCAGATGTTATTTAATTTAGAGTATTGAAAGAAGACTCATGTAAAGGGAATATTTATTATCATACTCTTAACATTATCTTTATTTTTTTTTTTCCAAAAAAGTAGAAATGTTAGTATCAGAAGAGAATTTCTGCTTATCCAATCACTGTCTTCACATTCCACATGTTCTTTGTCAGGCACAAAGAGAAGCAATGAAGCAGCTTTGTTTTCACTAATGCTTTTACTTGGAGAAAGGCAAAGGAATACTTTTAGCCATTTAGAAACACTCAACCAAAAGACCTCAAAATGCACCTAATTGATTATAAGAGTAATGTCTTTGCTTTTTGAAACACCTGAGCTGTCATAATAAATTGAGCCTAGAAAAGCAATTGATTGTTTTACTATTAAAACAACATTCCATAAGGGCCTTGTTCTTTATTTTCCTCTAAGTCATCTTTTCTTTAACATGCCCTTCCTTCAGACTTAAAAAAAATTACTTCTTTGATAAAAACTACTATTTATTATAAAACATTCCAGTTTTTTTAATATAAGTTTTGCTTTATTGAAAGTCTACCATTTGGTAGATTGAATATGAAATGTAGTGCAGACTTATCTTCAGGTTTTAAGTGGGACCCAAAAATGAAAAATGTCACCAGCCACTTTTGTAACAGTGGCATCTATAATGCCATCATGTACACAAGCAATAAAACTTTACAGGGTAGGATTTTATACTGAAATTTTAATGTGAACATTCCTAGCCACAAGGATATAGAGAGAGAACTTCTAGGAGTGATACTGTAATTCAAATTGCTCATTTTAAGGAAAAGAAAGTATATGTGGCAGGGTTTGGGGTAGGGACAACATTATTGTTGGGATTCAAGTAACCATCAAAAGCCTTTTTATTTTTGCAAAGGGTCTGGATGGTTTAAAAAAAAAAAAACAGTTAAAGCACATCTGCACAACTTCATCAGGTTACATTTCATTTTCCATGAAGCTTAATGTAGATTGGTATACTTATATTTACTGGCTAATGTATGCAAATTAAAAAAGAAAAAGAAAATCCCAATTTTTAAAACTTACCAAACCTTTTATTGTCTTCTTTGTGGAAACAGGATTTGTCCCCCTCTAAATTTTAGATCTCATTTTTGGTTATACCCAAAGCCTTAAGTTCTTAGTCTGAGCTCATTGTCTATGATAACTATAATAATGATCTTTCTGGGCTGAGTATATCCTGAGGAAAAGGTAACAATGGGAACAAATAAATTTCTAGGGAGCAAAAGGTTTTTGTTGTTGTTTTTTTTTGTTTGTTTTTGCAGGTATTCTTGCTATATTGCAGAATAGAAAATTTTTTCTACATTACATAATGTTCCTGTTAGCGCCTCTAAGATTGAAAGCACATGGTATATATAAGCTAAAATTAATTCAAAAAGCAAAAATATCTTAATGTCTTCATTCTTAAGTTTTGTATTCTTTAAGAATATATTAATATGAAATCTGTGACTAATGTGGTCTTATTCTTAGGGCTATATTGAACATCTATAGTGAATCATGCTACTTTTTCATCCTCATCCAATTTTAGTAGAATCAAATTGCTTTTTATTGTAATACTATTATTTACTATAGAGTCTCCAGATTTAGAAAATAGGAGTATGATGTAGAAAGACTACTAAATATACTTTTGAAACCCTTTCTGTGAGTTTATGCATACAGGTATATATGTAAAAGCACTATTGATTTCAAATTCTGTTTTTCCATCGGAATAAAATTTTTATAGAAAGTATTCTTTTTAACTTAAATATTTTAACATAAATTATATACATGGATTTTTAGTAAAATCTATTCTTATGTATGCCCTGTAATCATGTTGTCATGAGAAGATAACTTTGCTTTCTTTACTGATATGGCAGAGAGGAATATGATTAGGAACTGAAACAAGCAAGTACGGACAGAAAGGTGGACAGAAAGAGACCTATGGTCTCCAAATCAGAGCAATATATCTAAGATAAATGAAAGTTACTTAAACTGCAGGGGATATAAACTGTAAGATGCAAATCTGTGTAATTGCACACTCATGGATCTGTTGCACCTGGGCCTTTCACCGTGACCTCTAAATTATAGCATTAGTATCTTGTCATTGGGCTTCCCAGGTGGCTCAGTGGTTAAGAATCCACCTGCTAAGCAGGAGATGTGGGTTCAATCCCTGGGTCAGGAAGATCCCCTAGAAAAGGAAATGGCAACCCACTCTAGTATTCTTGCCTGGGAAGTCCCATGGACAGAGGAGCCTGGTGGGCTGTGGCCTATGGTATTGCAAGAATCAGACACAACTTAGCAACTAAACAGCAACCATCATATTGCTTTCTTTTTCTTTTAGACTTAAAAAAATAATAATAATACTGTTGGACCATTTTCTGCACTGTTTAATGACATAAAAAAAATATCACTCTAAAGTCAGTCATGGTCTGTCTTCTACTTTTTGGACTGAACATTTGGCAGGAAACAGTGTCTTTTCTGTCTTTTGAAATGAAATAGCACATCGCTTCTACAAGATAGTTAACTCATTGTGAGTCACTGAGAGTTAAATGATGTTTACCCATTCCTAAAATTCATTATAGATTGAATTAGTGAGATTAGGTAGACTAGTGAGAAATTAAATCAAGAAATATTGTAGCATATTTGAATAAGTGAATACCAAATACATAGAGTGAGATATATATACATTAATATATAGGTTTGGGAAAAGACATAATAGTCTATGGGACCATTATGATAACAGAATTGCATTATATAGTACATATTATATGGATGTTGGAATGTATCACTTGGGAAAGGTCTCCATCAGCAATCATATCTGTATATAAAATTTGGGGGATTTTATTTGTTTATTTTACAAACTAGCATTTCATTTTGTGAGTGACAATTGACTGTTATTTTTGAATGAGTGCTATCTGGGTTTTTGAATTGTTGAATGATCAATTTGAAAAGGTATGTTAGCAAAATTTTAGAGTTAACTCAAATGTGAAAAAGTGTACACAAAAAGTAAATTTTCTTTTCTAGCTGTATGAATGTAAAATACTTGCAGATAGTGTATATATTGTGTAAATATGTATATTTGGTCAGAGAGCTGGAAACATTGTAAAATTAAGCACTTTAATTCTTATTAAATAAACACTTGTATCTTGTAAATAAATACATCCTTGAATGAAATCTAAAGGCTTAGATGTTATTTGAGCTAGGATTATGTATGTTCAATTCACAATGATTTTGGTTGTTAGAAATTTTGGTTGATTCAGAAAAAAGTTACTGCATAAGGTACTGATGTTCCTTCCTACCTCCAATCCCACCAAACCCTGTGTAAATGTTTCAAGAATAAAGTTTGTGACAGAAGCCAGGATTGCCTGGTTATAGAGATATAGGGGCTTCTCCCTGTAAGAACTACAAGGCTAGATCTCCAGGAACCGGTAAAGCAGTGCTGCTTTGTTCTCTTTGAAATGACTGCTTTCCTCCATAGTGCTCCGTCTTGTGAAACAGAAATCAAGGGAACTATGTTTGAGTCTTAGTCCTGCAATTACCTGTTATGTGATCTTACACAGTTTGCCTGAATCCCAGTAACAAACTCAAGTTCATTTCAAGGAATAACAAAAAGACATTTAGTAACTATGAAGCACTATACAAAATAGCATTTCATGGAACACTTCATTGGGATCATACCTTATTGGCCTTTAATTTAACAAATAAAAGATATCCTTCAAAGGAATCCTAAGTGACTCTCAGTGTTATAAGTAAAATATTTCTAGAAATAATCCTTTTTAGGCATTTATTACCTTTTCAGGCATTAAAGAACTATTTATTGATACTTACAAGCAATTGGGATCAACTGAAGAATTTCTTAAACTAAATGTTGCCCTTGGCCCATTGATATGAATTGTTTGGGTCCATCTTACCCCAGAATAGAAATTATGGTGGAGAGAGCTTGTGTGGCCTGTTTTGGAACTTTAATATATGTAGGAATCTCCTAAAGATCTTATTCAAATACAGATTCTGATTTAACAGGTCAGTGTGAAGGCAGTTCTTCATCATCAGAAGCAGGTGATGCTGCTGCTCCTCAAACTAGTCTTGGAGTAACAAGCTTTATATCATAGACAACTGGCTAGACATCCCTGGCTCTGTCACTTACTGTTTGTCACTTTAGGCACAAACTCTTTGAAAAGTAGCGGAACTTAAATGAGAGAATACTATAGTATGTTGCCTGGCTCATAGGAGACATTTATTAAATAATTGTATCATGAATGGAGATCATTAAGGTAACATGGAAGTTTGCTGCCCTGACTATACATTAGAATCACCTGGAAAGTAGTTAGACTGAGTCATCCTTGGCCTTACCCTCAGAAATTCTATTTGGGGAGCTGGGCTGTGGACAATAGTAGTGTCAAAAATACCCCCGGTGATCCTGATGAGAAACCTTGAGAACGTGATTGCACACATTATTCCACATAAGCCTCACACAGCACTCTTAACATTTTCATATTAAATAAGTAATTTGTCACTCAGCTTTTTAAAAATAATAATTTGTTTTTGGCTGTGCTAGCTCTTCATTGCTGCGAAGGCTTTACTCTAGTTTCAGTGAGTGGAGGGTACTCTTCAGTTGCAGTGCATGGGCTTCTCATTGAAGTGGCTTCTCGTTGCAGAGCCTGGGCTCTAGGGAGTGTGGGCTTCAGTAATTTTAGTTCCTGAGCTCTAGAACACAGGCTCAATAGTTGTGGTGCACCAGCTTAACTGCTCCACGACTTGTGGGATCTTCCAGGACCAGGGATGAAACCCGTGCCCTCTGCATTGGCAGATGGATTCTTTACCACTGAGCTACCATGGAGGGCTCTGTCACTCAACTATTGAAGTCCTCTCTTCCTTATCTGGTTTAAACATTCAATCACTATAATCACTCCTTTGCATTCAATTCACTCAACCTCCTCTCTAGCTTTGTCTTATTTGCTTGACAAGACCAAAACCTGGTTGACTCTATTCTGTCTTCTCCATGCCTACAGCCAAGTAGCCAGACACAATGAACAACTATATTGATTGGTCTCATTTTAAATTCATTACTGGATTACCATTTCGTATCCCCTTTCTCCTCATATCTCCAACACCACCTCCCTCATCCTCCACCCAATTGATGACCTTCTTTCTTACTTTACTCAGAATATTAATTGACAGAGGACTCCTGCAGTTTCCCACAGCCACATCCAGCCGTCTACCAACACAGATTCTACTTACTCTTATCTTTTTTTTACTCTTATCTTCCTAACCATCCATATTCCTACTTAAATCTGATTTCTAGTTTACACTGTATCCTGTCCCCACTCACCTTCTCAAGAATGCTGTTCCAACCATTATCTTTTTCTCATACAATATCAATTTTCCCTCTTAACTGAATCTTTCTACCAGCAAACACATAGGTTACCGTATTTCCCAACCTAAAAAAACCTGTTTACTCCACTTCCCCTGCCAGCTACCACCCATTTTTCCTTCCCTACCACTTTGAGTTTTCTATACTTATTTCCAATTCCTCTCTTCCCATTCTTTCCGGAATGTACTCCAATCAGGCTGAAACATGTACCTCCCCTGATAAAACCTGCTTTACCCATAATTTTCTCCATCTTCGTTAATTGCAACTCTGGTTTTCAAGTTTCTTAAGCCAAAAGCTTTCATCTTTGACTCCTCTCTTTCCCAGAGTACACATCCAATAATCAGGAATTTATATTAGCTCACCTTTAAAATATTGCAAAAATTTTTCAGATTCTTTTTTTACCAATTCCCACTGCTACCATTCTGGCCTAAACCATCATTGTCTCTTGCTACATTATTTCAGTAGCTTTCTAATTAGTCTCAAGTCTTCCAGCTCTTCCTCCACTCCTCCACTATTAAAAAGGCAGCCAGAGGAGTCTGTTAAAACACAAATCAAATTATGTGGCTTCTGTACCCCAATCCCTCCAGGGACTCCCATCTCACTTAGAATAAAAGCCAAAGTCCTTTGGCCTCACAAGTTTCTATGTTTCCCCACTACACCACCCCATAGCATACATTTTACTTTTCTTTAAGCAAGCCAAGTACACTTCAGCTTTGTAACAGAAACTGTTCCTTCTTCCCTGCAGTGCTCCTTTACCAGATGTCTGCATGATCATCTTTTCCAGTTGAGAGTCTGCTCAGTTCTCATCACCACAACCTCAGTTTACTGCCTCCACTTCCAACATAGCACTCTCATTCCTCAACCTGATCTATTTTTTTCCTATAGCACTTGGCACCTTGTAACAAACTAGATAATTAGCTGTTTGGTTTTTTTGTTTTCTATGTTCTTTATCTACTAGAACATAAGCTCCTTGAAAGTAAGGGTTTTTATCTGTTTTAATCACTGATGCCCCCAATCCCCAGTACTAGGAGTTGCTTGGCACTTTGTAGACATTGAATAAAAACTGGATACAAAAGCTAGGCTATAAAAATTAAAAATGAACAGAAATGTACTTCCAAAGTATCAAATTGTTGTGAACACAGAACTTTGGAATAGGGAATGAGAGGAAAAGAAAGCAACATTTTATATAGTTAAATTGTTTTAGTAACAAAACCAAATTCCTGATTGTTTAAAACATAGTCAAGGACTTCAAAATATAATAATGAAAATCTTAGTCAGCCTTTGCAGATGGAGTCTTGCTATAAAAAAGTCAGTCTCAACTCGCTCTCATCACCATCGTTGCAACATCTAGTCTGTGAGGAAATTAGAGGCAGCTGGTCACTGTTCCAGAAAGAGCCAGAAGTGGTGAAAGATGCATTTCCCAAGGAAGTGGGGTTAGAGAGGACCTGTCAGAGGGTTTGGATAATGAGCTCCTGGTCTGGAGTCAGTCTCTTACAGAGGAAATGATCCATGTTTTGTTTTGGTCTTGTATTTATAAATACAGAACCAGGTTGCTTTGTCTCAATAAAGGAAACTGCTTTTATAGAGTAAGATGTTACCACACAGTCACGGTGTTTTCACAGGAAACCATATTTTTAGATTGCTTACATATATGGTTATCATACACTGAACAAACGTAATAACTGAAATAAACAAGTATATTTTTCTATATGGAATCATGTTCAAAGCTGGGAGAAGCATACCACATCCTAAAGATCATCTTGCAGTTTTCCATTAAGATGTGTGTGTCCTTGGGGAGTGGAAAGCAGGGAGGCACAGGCTCCCAGTTTTAAATAGAAGGGAAGGAAATGAAGAGAAATTATTTTCTTAAGTCTTAATGCTTTTCTGAGAATAGCTTTTTTGATGAGTTTTGATTTTTGAGCTCTTTTGATGTTTTATGTACACAAGCACACATGATAAAAAATGATGAAAAAACTGAAATGGAACATAAATACCAATGAACATATCAGTTGTCAAAAAAATGCCAAGCGAGTAACAACCACTCTGTAGATAAAAATTAGAATTAATGCACATTAAAAAAAAAAGTAAATATTTATGTATTTTTGGCTGCAATTTATTTAAGGTGTTTGTTGCTGCTCACGGACTTTGTCTAGTTTTACTGTGCGGGCTTCTCACTGCAGGGGATTCTCTTTTTGCAGAGAATGGGCCCTGGAGCTCACAGGTTCAGTAGTTGCAGCTCTCAAGCTCAGTAGTTGTGGTAGATGGGCTGACCTGCCCCGCAGCACATGGAATCTTCTTGGACCAAAGGTCGAACCCATGACCCTGTGTTGGCAGGCGGATTCTCACTGGACCACCAGGGAAATCCCTAATGCTCACTTTTGAATGCAGTATGTTGACAATACATGCTTAGACTAAAGGCAAATAGAGTCTTAGAGATGTAATGAATTCTAGGTCATTGATTTGTTTTATCCAATGTTAATGCAACATTTCAAAAGTCTATGAGTTTAGAACTAAGCAAATTAGCATGTTGAATATAATGGGAGCCAAATTTCTCACTGACAAGAGAAGGCAGTTACCATATGGGAAAGGGGGAATGCGATAAATTTTGTGTCGTTGGACTAGAATTACAGGTATCAGTATGAACACATAATTTTATAAAGTTATCTAGCTAACTGGGTATAGATATAATACCCATATAGATGTGTGTACATATGTGTGTTTGTGTATGTGCACATGCTGTGAGGCTCAAGAAGCAATAATACCCCAATAGCAATGTGCATACCTATGTTGGTTTCTAAATACCATTTCCACTAAAGGAGCCAGAGCTGCTTGAGAAACTGACTGATTCTAGAGGTATAGCAGAGAAAATTCAAGATGACCCTGAATATCACACTGTGACAAAAAGTGAAGGGGCTTCCCTGGTAGCTCAGCTGGTAAAGAATCTGCCTGCAATGCAGGCGACCCTGATTCAGTTACTGGGTCAAGAAGACCTGCTGGAGAAGGGATATCCACTCCAATATTCTTGGGCTTCCTTGGTGGCTCAGTCGGCTACAGTCCACGGAGTTGCAAACAGTTGGACATAACTGAGTGACTCTCTCACTCAGAAAAAGTGAAAAAGTACGCAAAGAATGATGTGAACATGTCAAAAAACCCAGACGTCAGCTTGAAAAGGCTCCAAATAGCAAAATCTGGGACAGTTGAACATAAATATTGAGTGTTTCCTATATGCTAGTTGCTTATTGTATCAATATTTAAGGTCTAGGATTACTTTGAATATACTGACGGTTGGTTTCTTTTTAAATTTCTCTTAGCATACAAATAACTCTCCTTATATTTTATCATGCCTCTAATCAGAAAGTATGTTCTTTGTAAACAAAATACTCTGAATATTTTAAAATATATTAGTCACATTGTCACAAAATGTACGTATGTCAATATTCACAAGGTAAATTTCTGACACTTGTCATCTATGATTCAACCTAATATAAGATCTATAAAATGAAGTAAAAACAGAAGCATCCTATTTTAACCAAAGTGGCAACATGGACAAATAAGTATTTAAAATATTATAAAATTACACATTGTTTCAAATAAGGGACTATGTTCCTGGTTGTTTAATATTTAGTAATATTAGTTTATTTAAGGAATCCAAGAAATGCTAATGGAATTTGAGTAGGAAACAATTGTGTCAGAATAAAAGATAGCAAGCTGAGAAAACCTCTTGACTTTTCCAAGTTCCAGAGCTCCTTCATGAATTTGGTGTTCTTACACAGATATAAATGGCTGCGTCATTTATTTTAAAAATCCTATATTTCAAGAGGACCTGAGTTTCAGAAAACAGTAGGAAAAGTTCAGTAGAACAAGTTATACGTTTCAGGATTCAGAACCCAAGGCAAGGAAACTATGAAACCATATGAGCAGAAAACCAAGCTGCCAAAGCAAAGTTCGATGAAGTTGAAAAAATGGTGAAATACTGGGCGATTTTTTTTCTTAACTCTCCTTCCCTGTATTTTCCAGTTTTTCTAAAGTCTAAAAATAGAAGTTAAGAAGTGTCATTATTAAGGAACTACCAACATTCACCAAAGAATGTGCTACCAGCCCACCTACCATCATTTACCAATAGTGGTGGCAACAGGGCAGACTCAAACTTCCTCTCAGCCACAGGGCATTATCTGGTGGTTAAACTGGGCTCCACGCAGAAGAGAGAATCTCCAGCTCATGTACTTTGCATTACTGTTTGTCACCTGAGCTCCAATTATATGACGTATGCTGCAGATCTCAGTATTCAAAAGATTCCTTGGTCAACATAACCAGCATATAACAAGGGAATTTCTTCCAACTTCTGCCAATAATCTGCCTTTTATGGCCCCGAAGGAGGCCAAGGATGAGGGTCCAATGGGATACACAGGTTCCCAAGTACAGTAATAATTTGGTACCTCTTAAAATTAGTGCTCAGTTGTGTCTGACTCTTTGCAACCCTGTGGACTGTAGCCCACCAGGCTCCTCTGTCCATGGGATTCTCCAGGCAAGAATGCTGGAGTGGGTAGCCATTCCCTTCAGGGGATTTTCCTGACCCAGGGATCAAACCCAGGTCTCCCACATCACTGGCAGCTTCTTTACCATCTGAGCCATCAAAATTATTGTTACTGAAATAGTTGTTTAATATTTATTCAGAAAAGGAATAGCCAAGTATTAAGACTTGGGGGAAGTTCTTCTATTGTATTCTCAGTTCTTCAGTTTGGGCAAGAGAGTTGTATACACTTACTATTCACAAAGTAAAAAGATGGAAATCAACTGGACCCAGTTTCACTAAAAAGCAACTTAGAGACCATTGCTCGAGTGTGCCCCCTGGGGGTTTCAAGCTATGACAAATGATTTTAACCACATTCTGTTCATAAGAAGAATTTTCATAAATACGGTTTTCTCCATATCAGTATTTTCTGCCGCGACAGTGCTCACTACCATGGCAGTCCCTACAGTGGCCGCATGGGCAGCCCCCCTGCTGGTTCACGCCTTAACCCAGCTCTGCTCGGAAGAGCAGGTGACAGTGCAGCAGCCTCGTGGTTCTCCCAGTCACCTTTGTCCCCTCAACCCTGTCCCCTTGCTCTCCTTCCCTTAAAAATGACAGAATAATTTCTCAAATATGTCTACACTGAGTCCAAGGGATAGACTATCACAACTCAGTCTTGATCCCCAAATTATGAGTATCTTTTTATGAAATAGGGATCTACTGTTTGTAGTCTTAGATCTTATTAGTTTCATTTAACATCATACTCTAAGCACTTTATCTTTAAAAACAGTTTTTAATAGTTATGGTCAACATTTGAGGGCTTACTACACATTATTGTAGGATCTTTACATGGATTATTTCATTTATTCTCCCCCACAAATTTATTTAGAAAATCTACCCTGATTTTCCCATTTTGAAAATCTCCCATTTTGCACTAGTTTATTTTTAATGCTTCCAAATGCTTATAGTTTGTTTTTCCCATTTTTTTCCAGTTTCTCATTCTTTTTAATTTACTTTTGATGTCCCATTTTTTAAATTTTATTTTATTTTGGTATCCTGTATTTAATAGAAGTCACTTTTCCCCCTCAGTTTCTAGTTTATCGGTATAAAAAGTTGTTTACATTTATTTCTAACAGGTTTAAAAAATCTCAATGGTTGTATCTATTGTTCTTTTCTTCTTCCACTTTTTTTGAGAGATAATTGACATGCAGCACTGTATAAGTTTGGGGTGTACAGAATAATGTTTTAACTCAAGTGAGTCAGGAAGTAATTACCACAATAAATTTCTTGAACATCATCTCAAAATTAAAGAAGTATAAAACCTTTTTTTTCTTGCAGTGAGAAATCATAAGATTTACTCTCTTAACAGTTTTCATGTATGACATAGAGCAGTGTTACTTATATTGTATGTTACATCCCTAGTACTTATTTATCTTGCAATTGAAAATTTGTACATCTTGACTACCTTCCTCTGATCCCCCTTCTCCCCAACCCCACTCCAGTTCAGTCACTCCAGTCGTGCCCAACTCTTTGTGGCCCCATGAACCACAGCACGCCAGGCCTCCCTGTCCGTCACCAACTCCCAGAGTTTACCCAAACTCATGCCCATTGAGTCGGTGATGCCATCCAGCCATCTCATCCTCTGTCATCCCCTTCTCCTGCATTCAATCTTTCCCAGCATCACGATCTTTTCAGATGAGTCAGCTCTTTGCATCAGGTGGCCAAAAAATTGGGGTTTCAGCTTCAACATCAGTCCTTCCAATGAACACCCAGGACTGATCTCCTTTAGGATGGACTGGGTGGATCTCCTTGCAGTCCAAGGGACTCTCAAGAGTCTTCTCCAACACCACAGTTCAAAAGCATCAATTCTTCGGCACTCAGCATACTTTATAGTCCAACTCTCACATCCATACATGACCACTGGAAAAACCATAGCCTTGACAAGACGGACCTTTGTTGACGACCACAAATCTGATCTCTTTCTATGAGTTTGTTTCTTTGTATTTGAAATATAATTGAACTACAAAACTATGTTAGTTCCTGGTACAATGCATAGTGATTCAATATTTCTATATCAAAATGATCATCATGATAAGTCTAGTTGCCATTGTTACCATATGAAGATACTGTTAATTCATAATTATTGACTATATTCCCCACATTGTATAATTAATACCTATGACTCATTTATTTTGTAACTGAAAGTTTGTACCTCTCAATCTCCCTCACCTACTTCTTTCTTCCCTCAACCGCTCCCCTCTGGCAACCATCTGTTTAGTCCCTGTATCTATGACTATTTCTGTTTAGTTATGTTTACTCATTTGGTTTTTTTAGATTCCACATATAAGTGAAATCATACAGTTTGTGTTTGTATTCCTCTTTCTGTGTCTGACTTACATCACTTAGCATATTACCCTCTGCAGCACCAGGAAAGCCTGGCGTGCTGCAGTCCATGGGGTCGCAAAGAGTTGGACATGACTGGGCAACTGAACAAAAGCATTACCCTCTAGGTCCTTCCATGTTGTTGAAAATGGCAAGATTTTATAGTAAGTCCCCTACATATGAACCTTCACGTTGAAAACTTTGAAAGGTGTGGATGTGCATTCCATCAGGGTCAGATGTGGGTGAAATTGCAGCTGGCCCTTTGTCTCCTGTTGTTGACGATCCTTCGGCTCTACCATCTCCCACCTTCTCTCCCTTCTCCAGTCGGCAGCACTTCTTGCCTGTTCACTCACTGCCAGCCCCTGGATGACAGCTGCTGTGCTGTCCTCCTGTGCTTTTCAAGGTACTGTACTGTAAGCTTAGAAATGTTTTCTATACTTTTCTTGTCTGTTTTTATGTATTATTTGTGTGAAAAGCATTATAAAGCTATTACAGTACAATACCATATAGCAGATTGTGTTAGTTGGGTACCTAAGCTACTTTGTCAGACTTAAGAAATTGGACTCACAAATGTGCTTTCAGAATAGAACTAATTCATATGTAGGGGCTTGCTATATTCTTTTTTATGGCTGAGTAATATTCTATTATCTTTATAATACCTTCTCTACCCACTCATCTATCAGTGGGCACTTAGGCTCCTTCCATATTCTAGCTATTGTAAATAATACTGCAATGACCATAAAAATGCCTATGTTTTCAAATTAGTGTTTTCATCATTTTTCACTAGTTCAAATAATGCTTCAAGGCACATCTGTAACTTGTTATTGAGAGTTACTCTTCAATATGTTAGATATCATAGAAAACTTCTTAGACAGGTGGTTACACTGGAAGAAGAGACTGAGTAACACCTTACAGTAACTGTGCATTGGAGTTGAAAACATGCATACCTATGCCACGCCTTGCTGCAATTTTGACCTGCCTGGGGCTATATGCTGGCAGATGGATAAAGATGTGTCATTCTCTCCCAATGATTCTGATTCTTCCTATTCTTCCTGTACCTACCCACCCTACTTTTATGAACCACTGTGACAGCCAAAACTGAGGGAATAACATTAATCTTCAGTGTTGTACTCAGGCTGGATACCACAAGCGCTGTCAAGAGGAGACCTCAGTCTCTGGCCTGTTGCCTTGACCTCATGCTCTCCTGCTCTCCTCCCAGCTGCCCAGGACTTCACTGAGGGTCTCTGAGGTAAGCCTCAGCCTGTTCTGGGGTGACTGGAATGAAAACAGAAATAGCTACCCAGGAAGAGAGAAGAGAATTAAGATATCCATAAAAAGCCTTTCTAAAGCAGCAAAATATTTGTAAGGGAAAAAGGAAACTGGGGGTGACCAGGGTATATTCCTATTCCTTGCTTCCACTTACTCCAGAACAGTGGTTCTCAACCTGGTTTTCTATCTCCTTTCTCCTCCATCCCCAGGAACATTTGGAAAGTCTGGAGACATTTTCGCTTGTCACAGCTGGGAGGGAAATTGTGCTACTGGCATATACCATAGAGTCCAGGGGTGCCGCTCTGTATCCTACAGTGTGCAAGACAGTACCCCACAACAAAGAACTCTTCAGACCACAATGTCAGTAGTGCCAGAGTTGAAGCCCTACAACCCTTTTCTACAACGCTTTTTTTTCTTTTGTTCCCCTGTCCAATGCTCTTCTTCTCTCAGATTCAAATGGAAAGATGGCTGCATCTAGCCAGAATGCTTCATGGGCCTCAAGCAATTTCCCTATGTTCCCAGTCTATAGTTGGTGAGTCTTTAGCAATAAGTTTCCTTGAGTTAAGTGACTCCTTATCTCATTTATAAGATCTGGGAACTCATGGAGAGACAAGAATAGCCTAAACACCTGGGGTGGGACATGATCTGTGTTCTTCAGAGTTTGAGAATTACTGTCCTTAAGTGGCCTTGGACTGTGATTGCAAAGCTTTTTTTCTCTCAGAAACTGTTTCTCTAATTTAACATCTTCTTAGAATATTTCTCAGTGTTGCCTTTCCTCTGGACTATGATTCAGTCTCCAATAACCACTACCCATCCCCACAATATGCCATTATGATTCATATTTCTATTGAACTTGTAAATTCAACCGAGAACTAGAACTTGTGTTAATTGTTATTTGATAAATTAATTTGATGAAAATATATATACTTTGAAGAAAGTAGTTCTCTATGGGCTTGTTTTGCTTAAATGATTAATGTTCTGATCTGAATATACTTTATCACTATTCATTACACATCATTACCTTTCTTATGAGTTGTAGGGTAAAACTAGCCCATAGAAAGGACTTTAAAATTAACAGTGAAAAAAAAGGAGCAGAGATTCTGACTTTAAAATTCTATCTTCAACACTCCTGCACTAGTTTAAATACACCTCATCTATGCAGTGAAGAATTGGAAAGGAAAAAGAGAAGTTAACTGATGAGGAAAGCATCTGATGTGTGTTTCCATTCAAAGACCTGGACACAGTGCTAAGTGCTTGTATCTACCATGTTTTGGAGATGATACTAAGCATCTGTTTCATCCTCACAATCCAATAAGGTGGGATGAGGAAACTAAAGCTCAGAAACTTCAAGATGGCTCCTTAGAGACACATATCTAAGGAATGGCACAAGCAGGTTTTAAGCCCAGATCAAGGGCCTCATTCGACAGTAATGGGTACTATTATTACTGAGCACATTTTAGGAAAAAGATACCCTAATATGACCTTCATATACATTATTTTGTTTTAAATCTCACAACTATTTTTTGTGTGTGTATTTTATAGAGAGCGGACTGAGGCTCAGAAGCTTACCTCACTTATCCTGATTTAGAACTGGTAAACTGATTGTGGATTCAAGCACATTTCATCTGCTTTAAAGAATACAGTATATTTGGTTTTGTCTCCCCAAAACATCATTTCCACCTCACCAGGTTGTGCTACAGGCATTATCTCATCAAATTCTACCGCTAGCCTCCTGCCAAGAAATTGTACCTTTTTTGCAGATGGAAAAACTGAAGCTCAGATGGCACAGGTAACCTATCTAAGCCATATACATGGATTGTATTAGGTAAGAAATATGATATTAGTACTCCAGCAATAATTTTCAACTTCAATCAGTGTAGGTCCCTTTTGGAGCACCAGTGCAGTTTTGAAAACAAACCAAATCATAAGAAAGTTGTGTCCTACATACATATTATACATTTCCAGGTTTAGAATGAGGTAATTTTAAAAGGCAACTACAAGATAGTATGTGAAAATTTAAAGAAATAAATTATAAAACAATGTGATGGTACTCCTACCTAGGCATGTGTGGAAAATTTCTAAAAGCACACATAGGCAGCTCTTGATGTAGAGAAAAGGGAATCCTCTTACATTGTTGGTGGGAATGCAAACTGGTACAGCCACTATGGAGAACAGTGTGGAGATTCGTTTAAAAACTGAGAATAGAACTGCCATACAACCCAACAGTCCCACTGCTGGCATATACACAGGGGAAACCAGAATTGAAAGAGATACATGTACCCCAGTGTTCATTGCAGCACTATTTATAATAGCTAGGACATGGAAGCAACCTAGATGTCCATCATAAGATGAATGGATAAGGAAGTTGTGGTATATATACATAATGGAATATTACTCAGCTATAAAAAGGAATGCATTTGAGTCAGTTCTAATGAGATGTATGAAACTGTAGCCTATTATAATAGACTGAAGTAAGTCAGAATGAGAAAGACAAATACTGTATATTAACACAATATATGTAATTTAGAAAGACAATAATGATGATCCTACATGCAGGGCAGCAAAGAAGACAAAGACGCAAAGAATAGACTTTTGGACTCAGTGGGAGAAGGCAAGGGTGGGATGATTTGAGAGAGTAGCATTGAAACATGTATATTACTATGTGTAAAATAGGTGACCAGTGCAAATTTGATCATGAAGCAAGGCACCCAAAGCCAGTGCTCTGGGACAATCCAGAGGGATAGGGTAGGGAAGGAGGTGGGAGGGGTTCAGGATGGAGGGACACATATAACCCTTGGCTGATTCATGTTGATATATGGCAAAAACCATCACAATATTGTAAAGTATTTATCTTCCAATTAAATAAATTCAAAAAATTTTAGCTGAGGGAAGGAAGGGATAGTTAGGGACTTTGGGAAGGTCATGTACACGCTACTATATTTAAAATGGATAAACCTATTGTATAGCACATAGAACTCTGCTCAATGTTACGTGCCAGCTTGGATGGGAGGGGGTTTTGGGGGAGAATGGACACAACTATGTGTACGGCTGAGTCCCTTCGATTCTTCACCTGAAACTACCACAACATTGTTAATCAGCTATACCCCAATACAAAATTACAAAATAAAATGTTTAAAGTTTAAAAAATTTAATTGGAGGATAATTGCTTTACAATGTTGTGTTAGTTTCTGCTGTACACCAACATGAATCAATGAATCAACTATAAGTATATATATAGATAGATACATACATACATACACACATGCCCTCCCTTTTCCATCTCTCTTCCTCCCTCCCATCCCTCTAGACCATCACAGAGCACCAGGCTGAGCTCCCTGTGTTATACAACAGCTTCCCACTGGGTATCTATTTTACGCATGGTAGTATATGTACGTCAATGCTACTTTCTCAATTCGTCCCACTCTCTCCTTCCCACACAAGAAACTCTTAATAGCAGTTAGCTCATGGGCAAAAGATTGAACAGACATCAGGCAACTTCTGCCTTTCCCTTATACTTTTCATTAAAATGACAACCCACTCCAGTACTCTTGCATGGAAAATCCCATGGACAGAGGAGCCTGGTAGGCTACAGTCCATGGAATTGCAAAGAGTTGGACACGACTGAGCAACCTCACTTTCTACCCTTTCTTTCGGATGAAACAATCTAAACAGTCTCAGAGAATCTCCTAGCTTGAGAACATACACTAGTTTGGGTGTCATAAAAGTAATCCAAAGATTGCCAATAGGCTAATGTTTCATAAAGGGATCTAGACAGTGAGGTGTGCTCTCTGACACACAGTTGGCAAGGGGGGATGGCTGGGGTTGAGGGTGGGAAGTGGCTTTTAGAAAACCTACAGACAAGGTACATAGGCCAGAGGTGTGTCTTGGGTAGCTCTGAGTTGCTGATATGGGGAACTGATTGTCTAGATGAAATCAGAGTCTGTGGGCAAAACTCAGGGATGCTGCTTCCTGGGGCTTTGAGCTGGCTTCGGGGCTAGGATTCACCTTCTACCAAAGAGTGCAGTGGGTCTCAGACAGAGACTTAAAATAATTTTAAAACCTGATTACTAATTTATCATATTTTAATTCTACTAAAAGTCTCATTTAAATGTATGGGTTTTTTGGTTGTTGTTTATCCAGAGATACAAAGAACTCCTAAATCAAGGAGGTTTTGTCAAATTGAGAGTCAAGAGAACTGAGTTCTAATCCTGTCTCTGCTAGTAACTAGAGCTGCAAACCTGAGCTCATCGTATTACTTCTCTGAACATTTGTTTCCTTATTTGTAAAATACTGAAGTGGACTAAAATTTAAAATCATGAAAATTGCTAATGTTCCCTTAGGTTTTAGTGTTGTAACATTCTTATTGTTTACATTTTTATTATTCATTGTTCCCATGAATCTTCTTGCCTTTTTGAAAGCCTGTATTTGATATCATATGCAAGTTTAATGTATTGTATGTATGAATACACATAGTCACTTCCATTTTTTCAGATGTTACTCAAATGCTTCCTCAATTTGGTGCTGTAGACCAGTCTGCTCTCCCTTCCTTTTCATTCAGAAGGTTCCAGTCTCTCAGCCACAGTCCCTGAGCATCAGTGGATCCTGTGAGAATCAATAAGGTAGCTGGTGGTCTTAGCATTAGTGCTGATAAGCATATAAAATTTCCTCTTCAAGATTCAAAGATTTTAGTCAGGCAAATAAGTTTGGCTGATTGTCAGATAAGGCATTCTAAGTGTTGCACTTAGGCACTGAGAAGGTATCTGTAGTGGCTATTTTTGCCTTGCCCACCTGTCATGCCTGGAGTCTAATTCCTAACCCCCAACATACATATGCTGTACCATCTACCTGAAAATGGGCCAAATTTGACCCTGTCACTTCAATTCCATAGAGTTAAGAATACCATTAACAAAATTAAAAGACAAAGTGCACATTGAGAGAAAAATATTTGAAACACATATAATAAAGTTTATCTGCCATCATAAATATAAATGACTCTTAAAAATAACTATTTTATTTTATTTTATTTTCATTTATTTTTATTAGTTGGAGGCTAATTACTTCACAACATTGCAGTGGGTTTTGTCATACATTGACATGAATCATGAAGTTACATGTATTCCCCATCCCGATCCCCCCTCCCACCTCCCTCTCCACCCAATTCCTCTGGGTCTTCCCAGTGCACTAGGCCCAAGCACTTATCTCATGCATCCCACCTGGGCTGGTGATCTGTTTCACCCTAGATAATATACATGCTGTTCTCTCGAAACATCCCACCCTCGCCTTCTCCCACAGAGTCCAAAAGTCTGTTCTGTACATCTGTGTCTCTTTTTCTGTTTTGCATATAGGGTTATCATTACCATCTTTCTAAATTCCATATATATGTGTTAGTATGCTGTAATGTTCTTTATCTTTCTGGCTTACTTCACTCTGTATAATGGGCTCCAGTTTCATCCATCTCATTAGGACTGATTCAAATGAATTCTTTTTAATGGCTGAGTAATATTCCATGGTGTATATGTACCACATCTTCCTTATCCATTCGTCTGCTGATGGGCATCTAGGTTGCTTCCATGTCCTGGCTATTATAAACAGTGCTGCGATGAACATTGGGGTGCACGTGTCTCTTTCAGATCTGCTTTCCTCGGGTGTGTATGCCCAGGAGTGGGATTGCTGGGTCATATGGCAGTTCTATTTCCAGTTTTTTAAGGAATCTCCACACTGTTTTCCATAGCGGCTGTACTAGTTTGCATTCCCACCAACAGTGTAAGAGGGTTCCCTTTTCTCCACACCCTCTCCAACATTTATTGCTTGTAGACTTTTGGATAGCAGCCATCCTGACTGGCATGTAATGGTACCTCATTGTGGTTTTGATTTGCATTTCTCTGATAATGAGTGATGTTGAGCATCTTTTCATGTGTTTGTTAGCCATCTGTATGTCTTCTTTGGAGAAATGTCTGTTTAGTTCTTTGGCCCATTTTTTGATTGGGTCATTTATTTTTCTGGAACTGAGCTGCAGGAGTTGCTTGTATATTTTTGAGATTAATCCTTTGTCTGTTGCTTCATTTGCTACTATTTTCTCCCAATCTGAGGGCTGTCTTTTCACCTTGCTTATAGTTTCCTTTGTGGTGCAAAAGCTTTTAAGTTTCATTAGGTCCCATTTGTTTATTTTTGCTTTTATTTCCAATATTCTGGGAGGTGGGTCATAGAGGATCCTGCTGTGATTCATGTCGGAGAGTGTTTTGCCTATGTTCTCCTCTAGGAGTTTTATAGTTTCTGGTCTTACATTTAGATCTTTAATCCATTTTGAGTTTATTTTTGTGTATGGTTCTTTTACAAGTGGTTGACCAGTTTTCCCAGCACCACTTGTTAAAGAGGTTGTCTTTTTCTCCATTGTATATCCTTGCCTCCTTTGTTGAAATTAAGGTGTCCATAGGTTCGTGGATTTATCTCCGGGCTTTCTATTCTGTTCTATTGATCTATATTTCTGTCTTTGTGCCAGTACCATACTGTCTTGATGACTGTGGCTTTGTAGTAGAGCCTGAAGTCAGGCACGTTGATTCCTCCAGTTCCATTCTTCTTTCTCAAGATTACTTTGGCTATTCGAGGTTTTTTGTATTTCCATACAAATTGTGAAATTATTTGTTCTAGTTCTGTGAAAAATACCGTTGGTAGCTTAATAGGGATTGCATTGAATCTATAGATTGCTTTGGGTAGTATAGCCATTTTGACAATATTGATTCTTCCAATCCATGAACACGGTATATTTCTCCATCTGTTTGTTTCCTCTTTGATTTCTTTCATCAGTGTTTTATAGTTTTCTATGTATAAGTCTTTTGTTTCTTTAGGTAGATATACTCCTAAGTAATTTATTCTTTTGGTTGCAATGGTGAATGGTATTGTTTCCATAATTTCTCTATCTGTTTTCTCATAGTCAGTGTATAGGAATGCAAGGGATTTCTGTGTGCTAATTTTATATCCTGCAACTTTACTATATTCATTGATTAGCTCTAGTAATTTTCTGGTATAGTCATTAGGGTTTTCTATGTAGAGGATCATGTCATCTGCAAACAGTGAGAGTTTCACTTCTTCTTTTCCTATCTGGATTCCTTTTATTTCTTTTTCTGCTCTGATTGCTGTGGCCAAAACTTTCAAAACTATGTTGAATAGTAGTGTTGAGAATGGGCACCCTTGTCTTGTTCCTGATTTTAGGGGAAATGCTTTCAATTTTTCACCATTGAGGGTAATGCTTGCTGTGGGTTTGTCATATATAGCTTTTATTATGTTGAGGTATGTTCCTTCTACTCCTGCTTTCTGGAGAGTTTTAATCATAAATGGGTGTTGAATTTTGTCAAAGGCTTTCTCTGCATCTATTGAGATAATCATATGGTTTTTATCTTTCAATTTGTTAATGTGGTGTATTACATTGAATGATTTGTGGATATTAAAGAATCCTTGCATTCCTGGGATAAAGCCCACTTGGTCATGGTGTATGATTTTTTTAATATGTTGTTGGATTCTGTTTGCTAGAATTTTGTTAAGGATTTTTGCATCTATGTTCATCAGTGATATTGGCCTGTAGTTTTCTTTTTTTGTGGCATCTTTGTCTGGTTTTGGAACTAGGGTGATGGTGGCCTCATAGAATGAGTTTGGAAGTTTACCTTCTTCTGTAACTTTCTGGAAGAGTTTGAGTAAGATAGGTGTTAGCTCTTTTCTAAATTTTTGGTAGAATTCAGCTGTGAAGCCATCTGGCCCTGGGCTTTTGTTTGCTGGAAGATTTTTGATTACAGTTTCGATTTCCTTGCTTGTGATGGCTCTGTTAAGATCTTCTATTTCTTCCTGGTTCAGTTTTGGAAAGTTATACTTTTCTAAGAATTTGTCCATTTCTTCCAAGTTGTCCATTTTATTGGCATAGAGCTGCTGGTAGTAATCTCTTATGATCCTTTGTATTTCAGTGTTGTCTGTTGTGATCTCTCCATTTTCATTTCTAATTTCTAATTTCATTTCTAAATTTGGTTAATTTGGTTCTTCTCTCTTTGTTTCTTAATGAGTCTTGCTAATGGTTTGTCAATTTTGTTTATTTTTTCAAAAAACCAGCTTTTAGCTTTGTTGATTTTTGCTATGGTCTCTTTAGTTTCTTTTGCATTTATTTCTGCCCTAATTTTTAAGATTTCTTTCCTTCTACTAACCCTGGGATTCTTCATTTATTCCTTCTCTAATTACTTTAGGTGTAGAGTTAGGTTATTTATTTGACTTTTTTCTTGTTTCTTGATGTAAGCCTGTAATACTATGCACCTTCCCCTTAGCACTGCTTTTACAGTGTCCCATAGGTTTTGGGTTGTTGTGTTTTCATTTTCATTCATTTCTATGCATATTTTGATTTCTTTTTTGATTTCTTCTATGATTTGTTGGTTATTCTGAAGCGTGTTATTTAGCCTCCATATGTTTGAATTCTTAACAATTTTTTTCCTGTAATTGAGACCTAGTCTTACTGCATTGTGGTCAGAAAAGATGACTGGAATGATTTCAATTTTTTTGAATTTACCAAGACTGGATTTATGGCCCAGAATGTGACCTATTCTGGAGAAGGTTCCGTGTGCACTTGAGAAAAAGGTGAAATGGATTGTTTTGGGGTGAAATGTCCTATAGATATCAATTAGGTCTAGCTGGCCCATTGTGTCATTTAAGGTTTGTGTTTCCTTGTTCATTTTCTGTTTAGTTGATCTATCCATAGGTGTGAGTGGAGTATTGAAGTCTCCCACTATTATTGTGTTACTATTAATTTCCTCTTTCATACTCGTTAGCATTTGCCTTACATATTGTGGTGCTCCTATGTTGGGTGCATATATATTTATGATTGTTATATCTTCTTCTTGGATTGATCCTTTGATCATTATGTAGTGTCCTTCTTTGTCTCTTTTCACATCCTTTATTTGAAAGTCTATTTTATCTGATATGAGTATTGCGACTCCTGCTTTCTTTTGGTCTCTGTTTGTGTGAAATATTTTTTTCCAGCCCTTCACTTTTATTCTGCATGTGTCCCTTGTTTTGAGGTGGGTCTCTTGTAGACAGCATATATAGGGGTCTTGTTTTTGTATCCATTCAGCCAATCTTTGTCTTTTGGTTGGAGCATTCAACCCATTTACATTTAAGGTAATTATTGATAGGTGTGGTCCTGTTGCCATTTACTTTATTGTTTTGGGTTCACGTTTATACAACCTTTCTGCATTTCCTGTCTAGAGAAAATCCTTTAGCATTTGTTGAAGAGCTGGTTTGGTGGTGCTGAATTCTCTCAGCTTTTGCTTGTCTGTAAAGCTTTTGAATTCTCCTTCATATCTGAATGAGATCCTTGCTGGGTACAGTAATCTAGGTTGTAGGTTATTCTCTTTCATTACTTTAAGTATGTCCCTTCTGGCCTGGAGGGTTTCTATTGATAGATCAGCTGTTATCCTTATGGGAATCCCTTTGTGTGTTATTTGTTGTTTCTCCCTTGCTGCTTTTAATATTTGTTCTTTGTGTTTGATCTTTGTTAATTTGATTAATATGTGTCTTGGGGTGTTTTGCCTTGGGTTTATCCTGTTTGGGACTCTCTGGGTTTCTTGGACTTGGGTGGCTATTTCCTTCCGCATTTTAGTGAAGTTTTCAGCTATTATCTCCTCGAGTATTTTCTCATGGCCTTTCTTTTTGTCTTCTTCTTCTGGGACTCTTATGATTCGAATGTTGGGGCGTTTCACATTGTCCCAGAGGTCCCTGAGGTTGTCCTCATTTCTTTTGATTCTTTTTTCTTTTTTCCTCTCTGCTTCATTTATTTCCACCATTTTATCTTCTACCTCACTTATCCTGTCTTCTGCCTCTGTTATTCTACTGTTGGTTCCCTCCAGAGTGTTTCTGATCTCATTTATTGCATTATTCATTTTTAATTGAGTCTTTTTTATTTCTTCTAGGTCTTTATTAAACATTTCTTGCTTCTTCTCAATTTTTGTCTCCAGGCTATTTATCTGTAACTCCATTTTGTTTTCAAGATTTTGGATCATTTTTATTATCATTATTCTACATTCTTTTTCAGGTAGATTCCCTATCTACTCCTCTTTTGTTTGGCTTGGTGGGCATTTTTCATGTTCCTTTACCTGTTGGGTATTTCTCTGCCTTTTCATGTTTAGATTGCTGTGTCTGGAGTGGCCTTTCTGTATTCTGGTGGTCTGTGGTTCCTTTTCATTGTGGAGGTTTCTCCCAGTGGGTGGGGTTGGACGATTGGTTTGTCAAGGTTTCGTGGTTGGGGAAGCTTGCGTCCGTGTTCTGGTGTGTGGAACTGGATTTCTTCTCTCTGGAGTGCAATGGAGTGCCCAGTAATGAGTTTTGAGGTGGGTCTATGTGTTAGGTGTTACCTTGGGCAGCCTGTATGTTGACGTTCAGGGCTATGTTCCTGCATCGCTGGAGAATTTGCGTGGTATGTCTTGCTCTAAAACTTATTGGCTCTTGGGTGGTGGTTGGTTTCAGTGTAGGTAAGGCGGCTTTTGGATGGTCTCTTATTACTTAATGTTCCATGTAGTCAGGAGGTTTCTGGTGTTCTCAGGTTTTGGGCTTAAGTCTCTTGCCTCTGGATTTCAGTTTTATTCTTCCTGTAGTCTCAAGACTTCTCCAACTATACAGCACTGATAATAAAACTTCTAGGTTAATGGTGAAAAAATTCTCCCCCGTGAGGGACACCCAGAGAGGTTCACAGAGTTACATGAAGAAGAGGAGAGGGAGGAGGGAGATAGAGATGAGCAGGAGGAGAAACAGGGGGACTCAAGAGGGGAGAGACAGATCTATGCAGTTGTCTGTTCCCAGGGTGTTCTCCGTCGCCCAGACACCCACAAAGATTCTCAGAATTGGATTGGGAAGAGAAGGAGAAAGGAGGAAATAGAGGTGTTCTGAGGTCGAAAACGGAGAGTCAAGATTGGGAGAGAGTAATCAACACAGTCCTGAATAAAAATGGGAACTGAATATTGGATTCTTAAATGTCCACAGTTTATATCATATACTGAAAAACAAAGATTAAAAATCTAGAGTAGAGGTTAGACTATTAAAAATAAAATATTAAAAACAAAAGCCAAACACAAAAAAAATTTTAGAAATATAAATGAAGTTCGGTTTAAAAATAGGGCTTCTCTTTTTTTTTTTGGCAAGGTTATAGTGTAATGAAAATGAAAATTAAGGAGTAGTAGAGGAGTAATAGAGGACTTTAAAAGAAAATAAGAGAAAAAGAAAAATAGAAAAAAGAGAAAAAGAAAAAAAAAGAAAAAAAAATTTTCCTAATTAAAAAAATCATAAAAATCTATGAAAATGAAAGTTAAGGAGTAATGGGGGAGTAATAGGGGATTTTAAAAGAAAATAAAAGAGAAAAAAGAAAAAAGGAAAAAAAATTTTTTTCCTAAAATAAAAAAAAAAAAGTAAAATATCTAGGAATTTCTCTGGAGCTGTTGCGGTCAGTGTGGGTTCAGTTCCATTTCAGATAGCTCCTCGTTCCAGCTTACACTTCTCGATATCTACAGGCCCCTTCCGGTGTAGTCAGTGTTTTCTACAGGGATTTTAATCTGTTGCACCGGTCCCTTCTGAAGTGGTTCCCTTTGTTTATTTGGCTTCTGTTTGCCGGGCTCTTCAGTGCCTAATTTCTGCCCTGACACAGGCGGGTGGAGGTGTTCTCTTATTCCAGTTGCTAGTTCCGTCACGCTGCGGGGAGGGACTGGCGCTGCTTTCCCCGTCTATGCTGCTCAGGCTCCTGGCTGTTCTATATGGAGCGTGCCCTGCACTGCGCGCGGTTCCAGCCGTCCGGTGTTCCACAAAAGCGCGGACTCAGCTGCGCCTGCGTTTTGTGCCTTCCCCGTTCGAGAGGCTCAGGCAGCCAGGAGCTTGATGGTCGCACTCTCCCCGGGTGCGGCGCGCCTTCTCCCCTCCGCCGTCCCAGTCTCAGTTTCCGCAGGCGCCAGTCGGGTGCGTGCGCCTTCTGCCCTCCGCGTCCCCAGCCCCAGTCCCCGCCCGCGCCGGTCGGGTGCCTGCGCCCTGTGTCTCACTGCGACCCTCCCGGTGGATGTCGACCATCCAGAATCTCAGGAAGTCTTTGGTTAGAAACTGGAGGCCTGTTTGCAGTGTGGTAGGGGATGTGGTCCTTGGGGCCGAGCCTGCCCCTTTCCCCTCCCCCCTGCCTCCTTCCTCCAGCGGGGCTGGGCCAGTCCGCAGCCTGCCGGCTCTTCACTGGACTTGCTCAGACCGTTTGTTCTGCAAATGGCTGGCAGTGTGTTCAGCCAGTTAATTTTCTCTCTCTCTCTTGCTATCCCACAGTTTAAGTTGGTAACTCACAAAAGCTCCCTCCGATTGTCCTGAGGGCACTCAGGCCTGGTCCTTACCCTAAGCAATGCCGCCTGCTCCACTCCGTTCCGCCCCCACTTGCTGGTGGCAGATGCGGGAGTCTGGTGTACTTTTCTGCTGGGAGTTGATTTTAGGCATGTAATCTGTGGGTTTTATTTATTCTTCCCCTCCCAGTCAGGTTGCCCTCTGAGATTCAAAAACTTCCCCCAGACCTGCCAGTCCGAGGGTTTCCTGGTGTTTGGAAACTTTCTCTATTAAGACTCCCTTTCCAGGACGGATCTCCGTCCTTAGCTCTTTTGTCTCTCTTTTTATCTTTTATATTTTGTCCTACCTCCTTTTGAATACAATGGGCTGCTTTTCTGGGCACCTGATGACATCAGCTAGCGATCAGAAGTTGTTTTGTGAAGTTTGCTCTGCGTTCAGTTGTTCTTTCGATGAATTTGTAGGGGAGAAAGTGGTCTCCCCGTCCTATTCCTCCACCATCTTGGCCCCTCCCTGATCAAAAATAACTATTTTAAAATAATAGAGCAATGGAAATGGGCAAAAAAATGTGAATAAATAACTCACAAAAAAGAAATAAGGACAAACATGCAAAAATTTACTAATAATGAAATACAAATAAAAATGTTTGCTTTTTAACCTTATTATATTAGCAAAAGTAAAATTATTGATACTATTCAAAGGTGGGCATGAGGAAATGGGTACTCCTATATAACTTCATTAGTATATAAACTAGCACACAATATCTATTCAGATTTAAATATGCATTACCTTTACTTAGCAATTTAACTTCTAGGAATCTACTTTGCTGAAATATTAACAAAACTATGAATATACACATGTATAAGGATATTTTCTGCAGCATTGTCCATAATAAGAAATTAAGAAATTCCAAGTGATCTATCAACTACCAAGAGAAAAACTGTTAAATAAATTATCACAATCCTTATAAGAAATTACTGTGAAGCCATTGGGAAGAATATTTTGAGATTTTTATGTCCTCATATGGAAGACATAGCAATAAGTGAAGAAAAACTGTAATAAATGGAACTTTATTTATTATAAGTGAAAAACCAGAATTATATGTGCGGAACTATATGGTTGTCTGAAGAGTTCTTACAAATAGCTGAGAAAAGAAGAGGAACTAAAGAAAAAGAGGAAAAAGAGAGATATACCCATCCAAATGCAGAGTTCCAAAGAATAGCAAGGAGAGATAAGCAAGCCTTCCTAACTGAACAATGCAAAGAAACAGAGGAAAACAATAGAATGGGAAAGACTAGAGATCTCATCAAGAAAATTAGAGATACCAAGCGAATATTTCATGCAAAGATGGGCACAATTAAGGACAGAAATGGTATGGACCTAAGACAAGCAGAAGATAAGAAGAGCTGGAAAGAATACACAGAAGGACTATACATAAATGATTTTAATGACCCAAGTAACCATGATGGTGTGATCAGTCACCTAAAGCCAGACAGCCTGGAATGTGAAGTCAATTGGGCCTTAGGAAGCATCACTATGAACAAAGCTAGTGCAGGTGATAGAATTCCAGCTGAGCTATTTCAAATTCTAAAAGATGATGCTGTGAAAGTGCTGCACTCAATATGCCAGCAAATTTGAAAAACTCAGCAGTGACCACAGGACTGGAAAAGGTCAGTTTTCATTCCAATCCCAATGGCAATGCCAAAGAGCGCTCAAACTACTGCGCAACTGCACTCATCTCACACGCTAGTAAAGTAACGCTCAAAATTCTCTAAGCCAGACTTCAGCAATACGTAAACCATGAACTTCCAGATGTTCAAGCTGGATTTAGAAAAGGCAGAGGAACCAGAGATCAAATTGCCAACATCTCCTGGGTCATCAAAAAAGCAAGAGAGTTCCAGAAAAACATCTACTTCTGCTTTATTGACTACGCCAAAGCCTTTGACTGTGTGGATCACAACAAACTATGGAAAATTCTGAAAGAGGTGGGAATACCAGACCCCCTGACCTGCCTCTTGAGAAATCTGTATGCAGTTCAGGAAGCAACAGTTAGAACTGGACATGGAACAACAGACTGGTTCCAAATGGGGAAAGGAGTACATCAAGGCTGTATATTGTCACTCTGCTTATTTAACTTATATGCAGAGTACATCATGAGAAATGCTGGGCTGGATGAAGCACAAGCTGGGATCAGATTGCCAGGAGAAATATCAATAAACTCAGATATGCCGATGACACCACACTTATGGCAGAAAGCAAAGAGGAACCAAAGAGTCTAAAGATAAAGATGAAAGAGGAGAGTGAAAAAGCTGGTTTAAAACTCAACATTCAAAATACAAAGATCATGGCATCCAGGCCCATTATCTCATGAAAAATGGATGGGGAAACAATGGAAACAAGGATAGACTTTGTTTTCTTGGGCTCCAAAATCTCTGCAGATGGTGATTGCAGCCATGAAATTAAAAGACGCTTGCTCCTTGGAAGAAAAGCTATGACAAACCTAGACAGTGTATTAAAAAGCAGAGACGTTACTTTGCTGACAAAGGTCCATCTAGTCAAAGCTATGGTTTTTCCAGTGGTCATGTATGGACGCAGAGAAGGCACTGGCAACCCACTCCAGTACTCTTGCCTAGAAAATCCCTTGGATGGAGGAGCCTGGTAGGCTACAGTCGTTGAGGTCACTAAGAGTTGGACACAACTGAGTGACTTCACTTTCACGCATTGGAGAAGGAAATGGCAACCTACTCCAGTGTTCTTGCCTGGAGAATCCCATGTACAGGGGAGCCCGGTGGGCTGTTGTCTACGGGGTCGCACAGAGTCGGACATGACTGACGTGACCTAGCAGCAGCAGCAGCAGCATATATGGATGTGAGTTTCACCATAAAGAAGGCTGAGCACTGAAGAATTGATGCTTTTGAACTGTGGTGTTGGAGGAGACTCTGGAGAGTCCCCTGGACTGCAAGGAGGTCAAACCAGTTAATCCTAAAGGAAATCAACCCTGAATATTCATTGGAAAGACTGATGTTGAAGCTGAAGCTTCAATACTTTGGCCACCTGATGCGAAGGGCCAACTCATCAGAAAAGACCTTGATGCTGGGAAAGATTGAAGGCAAGAGGAGAAGGGGATGAAAGAGGATGAGATGGTTGGATCACTGACTCAGTGGACATGAGTTTGAGCAAACTCCGGGAGTTGGTGAAGGACAGGGAAGATGGCATGCTGTAGTCCATGGGGTCACAAAGATTCAGACACAATTGAGTGAATGAACAACAGTATGTGTAGTATGAACTGCTGCTCAGGTGGCGCTAGTCGTAAAGAACCCGCCTGCCAATGCAGGAGACATAATAAATGTGCGTTTGATCCCTGGGTTGCAAAAATCCCCTGGTGGAGGGCATAGCAATCCACTCCAGTATTTTTGCCTGGAGAATCCCATGGACAGAGGAGCCTGGCAGGCTACACTCCATAGGGTTGCAAAGAGTTGGACGTGACTAGGTGACTCAACAACAGCAATCTAATTTATATTATATGTTTGTGTCTGGACAGTGGAAAGTATGAACAGAAAGAAACTATTAACAGTGATTCTCATCTGGAGAGTACAATGTGCAGTGAGCTTTTTTATTTTTTATACTATTCACTTAGTAATATTATTATGAACTGAACTGTGTCTCCTCTAAATTCACATGTTGAAACCTTAACACCCAGTGTGACTGTAATTGGAGATAGGGTATGATAATGGCCATACTTGTGGTGCCCTTATAAGAAGGACACCAGAGAACTCCCTCTTTCCATGTGTGTTCAGAGGAAAGGCTATTTGAGAACATATCGAGAAGGCAGCTACTGTGCTCACTTTGGCAGTACATATTAAAATTGAAACTGTACAGAAATGATGAGCATAGCCCCTGCATGAGGATGACACACAAATTCATGAAATGTTCCATATTTTTTAAAACAAGATCAACACTTTAAAAGAAGGAGGAGGAAGAGGAGGAGGCAGCAGCTATCTGCAAGGTAAAAAGTGATCTTAACCAGAAACCAAACTTGCTGGCACCTTGATTATGGAATTTTTGCCTCCAGAACTCTGAGAAAATAAATCTCTATTGCTCAAGCCACCCAGTCTACAGTATCTTGTTATAGCAACTTGAGGAGACTAATACAGATATGTAGAAATTTTTATACTGGTGTTATTGGATAGTCTCTGTTGGAAGAGACACTTTTTTTTTTTTTTTAAAGCAGATGCTTTAAAAGCCTACTTCAGGACAGAACCTGAATTTCCATCACAGGAACTTTTTCAATGATATGTCCATCAGGGTTCAGTTCAGTTCAATTCAGTCGCTCAGTCATGTCAGACTCTTTGCGGCCCCATGAACTGCAGCACACCAGGCTTCCCTGTCCATTATCAACTCCCAGAGAGTACTCAAACTCGTGTCCATTGAGTCAGTGATGCCATCCAACCATCTCATTCTCTGTCATCCCCTTCTCCTCCCACCTTCAATCTTTCCCAGAATCAGGGTCTTTTCAAATGAGTCAGTTCTTCGCATCAGATGGCCAAAGTATTGGAGTTTCAGCTTCAACATCAGTCCTTCCATTGAACACCCAGGACTGATCTCCTTTAGGATGGACTGGTTGGATCTCCTTGCAGTCCAGGGGATTCGCTCAAGAGTCTTCTCCAACACCATCAGGGTTAGACTGTATTAATGAAGATAATTAACACCAACTGCTGAAACTGGCCTCTAAATCTTAGTATTTCTACACCACAAAGATTTACTTCTTGTTCATGTTGCATGTCTAACAGGCTTTGGCAGGGAGCTCTATTCTATGTAGACAGGCAGAGACCCAGGCTGACAGGATTGACCATCTTGCTACATTACTCTTTCAACATATGGTTTCAGAGTTTGCCAAAACATGGAAAGCAAACCAGAGTGTCAAACAAGGCTTTTCACTAACCCAGCTCAGGAGAAACACACACTAACTGTGCTCATAGAACTAGTCACATGACCCCAACAAACCTGCAAAGGAAGCTGGGAAATATGAGAACTACATGAATATTTATTTATTGATTTTTATTTGAAAATATTTATTTGGCTGTGTTGTGTCTTAGTTGCAGCACACAGGATTTCTTCATTCTGTCATGCTGGGTCTTTTGTTGTGGTGTGCGAGCTCTCTGTTTGTATCACATGGGCGCTAGAATGCTCAGTAGCTGCAGCATGTGTGAGCTTAGCTACCTTATTTCATTTGGATCTTAGTTCCCTGACCAGGGATCAAACCCATGTTCCCTGCATTGAAAGGTGGATTATTAACTACTGGACCACCAAGGAAGTGCCACTACATGAACATTGTTGCTATTGTTCAGTTGCTCAGTCATGTCCAACTCTTTGTAGCCCCATGGACTGCAGCACGCCAGGCTTCCCTGTCTTTCACCATCTCCCGGAGCTTGCTCAAACTCACGTCCATTGAGTCAGTGATGCCATCTAACCATCTTGTCCTCTGTCGTTCCCTTCTCCTCCTGCCTTCAATCTTGCCCAGCATCAGGGCTGAGTCAGCTCTTTGCATCAGGTGGCCAAAGAATTGCAGCTTCAGCCTTAGCATCAGTCTTTCCAATGAATATTCAGGGTTGATTTCCTTTAGGATTAACGATTGGATCTCCTTGCAGTCCAAGGGACTCTCAGAGTCTTCTCCAACACCACACTTCAAAAGCATCAATTTTTCAGTGCTCAGCCTTCTTTATGGTGAAACACTCACATCCATACATGACCACTGGAAAAACCATAGCCTTGGCTAGATGGACTTCTGTTGGCAAAGTAATGTCTCTGCTTTTTAATATGCTGTCTAGGTTTGTCATAGCTTTTCTCTCAAGGAGCAAGCGTCTTTTAATTTCATGGCTGCAATCACCATCTGCAGAGATTTTGGAGCCCAAGAAAATAAAGTCTGTCCTTGTTTCCATTGTTTCCCCATATATTTTCCATGAAGTATTGGGACTGGATGCCATGATCTTCGTATTTTGAATGTTGAGTTTTAAACCAGCTTTTTCACTCTCCTCTTTCATCTTTCCCTGGTGGCTCAGACAGTAAAGTGGTAAAGCCTACAATGCGGGAGACCTGGGTTCAATCCCTGGGTTGGAAAGATCTCCTGGAGAAGGAAATGGCAACCCACTCCAGTATTCTTGCCTGGAAAATCCCATGGAGGAAGAGCCTGGTAGGCTACAGTCCATGAGGTCACAAAGAGTCGGACATGACTGAGCGACTTTTCACTTTCACTTTCATCTTTATCTCTAGACTCTTTTGTTCCTCTTTGCCTTCTGCCATAAATGTGGTGTCATCTGCATATCTGAGGTTATTGATAATTCTCCTGGCAATCTGATCCCAGCTTGTGCTTCATCCAGCCCAGCATTTCTCATGATGTACTCTGCATTTAAGTTAAATAAGCAGAGTGACAATATACAGCCTTGACATATTCCTTTCCCCATTTGGAACCAGTCTGTTGTTCCATGTCCAGTTCTAACTGTTGCTTCCTGAACTGCATACAGATTTCTCAAGAGGCAGGTCAGGGGGTCTGGTATTCCCACCTCTTTCAGAATTTTCCAGTTTTTTGTGATCCATACAGTCAAAGGCTTTGGCATAGTCAGTGAAACAGAAGTAGATGTTCTTCTGGAATTTCTTGCTTTTTCTATGATCCAACAGATGTTGGCAACTTGATCTCAGGTTCCTCTGCCTTTTCTAAATTCAGCTTGAACGTCTATAAGTTCACAGTTCATGTACTGTTGAAGCCTGGCTTGGAGAATTTTGAGCATTACTTTGCTAGCGTGTGAAATGAGTGCAATTATATGGTAGTTTGAACATTCCTTGGCACTGCCTTTCTTTGGGATTGGGATGAAAACTGACCTTTTCCAGTCCTGTGGCCACTGCTGAGTTTTCAAAATTTGCCGGCATATTGAGGGCAGCACTTTCACAGCATCATCTTTTAGGATTTGAAATAGCTCAGCTGGAATTCTATCACCTCCACTAGCTTTGTTCATAGTGATGCTTCTAAGGCCCACTTGACTTCACACTCCAAGGTATCTGGCTCTAGGTGAGTGATCACACCATCATGGTTAGCTGGGTCATTAAAATCATTTATGTATAGTCCTTCTGTGTATTCTTTCCAGCTCTTCTTATCTTCTGCTTGTCTTAGGTCCATACCATTTCTGTCCTTTATTGTGCCCATCTTTGCATGAAATATTCGCTTGGTATCTCTAATTTTCTTGAAGAGATCTCTAGTCTTTCCCATTCTATTGTTTTCCTCTGTTTCTTTGCAGTGTTCAGTTAGGAAGGCTTGCTTATCTCTCCTTGCTATTCTTTGGAACTCTTTTTTTCAGATGGGTGTATCTTTCCTTTTTTCTCTTGCCTTTAGCTTCTCTTCTTAGCTATTTGCAAGACCTCCTCAGAGAACCATTTTGAACATATAAAGAATACCAAATGTTCCTGTCATACTCCTTGTTATGGATTGAAATATATTCCACCAGGGCCTCGGAATATGATGTTATATGGAAATAGTGTATTTACAGAAGTAATCAAGTTAAAAAATGCCTTGATGTAAAAATCTTTCTCCTGGGACTTCTCTGGTGGTCCAGTGCTTAAGACTTTGTCTTCCAATGCAGAGAGGTGCAGGTTCAATCCCTGGTGGGAGAGCTAAGATCCCACATGCCTTGCGACCAAAAAAACAAAACTTAACACAGAAACAATAGTGTAAGAAATTCAATAAAGGCTTTTAAAATGGTCTACATAAGAAAAAAAAAAAAAAAAACCACCAAACTCAAAAAATCTTTCTTCTGTCTCTAGTAAAATGAGGTCATTAGAGTGAGCCCTAATTCAATAAGACTAGTGCTTTTATAAAAGGAGGACATTTGGAGCCAGAGACAGACATGCACAGAAGCAAGTTGATGTGAACACATGCAGGGAGCAGACTGTCACGTGAAGAAGGAGACAGAGATTGGAGTTATGCTTTCACAAACAAAGAAATGTTTGTGGTCACTAAAAGTTAGGGGAGAGCCATGGAACAGATTCTTCTTTACAATCCTTAAAGGAAACCAAACCTGCTGAGGTCTTGACTTTGAACTTTTAGCTTGTAGAGCTATGAGGCAATAAACATCTATGTTTTAAAGAAACCGGTTTGTGGTACTTTGCCACAATAGCCCTAGAAAACAAATACAATTCTCTATCAAATCTAAGCAGAAAGGGATTTAATACATGGGATTAGATGCTTAATATTTCCTCTGTTAGGATGAATGAAAAAACAGGCTCTAGGCTAGACATCTTGGAAATACTCCCAGAATCACTGGGACTCCTAGGATTACTGGTATGTTTACTACAATCAGGAGCTGGCTCTCAGGATCTCTTCACCTTAGCCACTATCTGAGAATCAGGAAAATATCATCAGAACCATCAACTCCAGAACTGTGTCTCACATTCATGATCTGCACAAGCAAAATGGATGCCTTGCATACCTCCTCCATCCTCTCACAGTTTAGTTCAGAATTTAAGCCTTTGAGCCTGTTTTGGGGAACAAAAATACCTGGAGTGCTTTGTTGCAAATATATCTGGATATGTAGCTTTTAGCTTTTTAGTTTCTGAAGCAAAAGAAAAAGAGAAAAGGCCCACAAGAAAGAGGCTGAAATACATTTTGAACAAGCTGTTGTTTTCCTTTTATCTTTTTGGTCGCCATTTTATGATTTATTTCTTTAACATCCTTCTTCTGATTCCTCTTAAATATTCCTATTACCCATTTTGCCCTTGGTCATTTTTCCTCTTCTTTATATTCTCTGAACAAGTGCATTCTAAATTAGTCCAGGTGTCTCAATCATTCTTGCCTGGAGAATTCCAGAACAGAGCAGCCTGGCAGGTTACGGTCCATGGGGTCACAACGAGTCGGACACAACTGAGTGACTCACACACACACACACACACACACACCCCATCATTACCACTCCAGGATATACTACCGTCATCTCTGACTTGATTACCACAATACTCCCTATCAGGTTTCCTGTTCTTCCCCCATCCCAAATCAGTGGGATGGAGGTGATTTTTGTAAAATTCATAACATCATGTCTCTCTTTGGTCACCCTTCTGATTCTCTTCATTACCTTCAGGAGACATCGCTCACTCCTCCCTCTCATGAGTTCACCTTGGTCTGACCAGCTATTAGCCTTGACACTCACTATTCCCTCATAGGCCGCGCCCTATCTAAGTTACACTAAGCTGTTTAAACCATCCAGAATGCCTCATGTCCTTTCCTTTCTCTTCACTTTTGCACAAGTCGTTCCCTCTGTCTGGTTTGGAAGTTGTTTCCCTTCATCTTTGTCAGGTCAACTCCTATTAATCCTTTCATCTAGGAAGCCCAGGCTAGATCCCTCTCCTATGTGCTGACTTCTGTATTAATTCTAGTTACTTGCTGATTTCCTTCCTCAGAGGAGAGAATGAGAAGAGAGATTTGAGCAATTTTGCAGAATGTATTCTATTCACCTTTGTAGCGTTAGTTTTTAATATAGCTTTGATTTAATTATTTATATTCTCTATTTTACTTTTGGTTTGTTTGCTTTTGGTTTTGCCAGTGGTGTGAAGAGTGGCACACATTAAAGTCTGCTGTCAGGATTTTGAGGTATATCATTTTCTACCTTTGCATTAGCTTCCTAGTACTGCTAATGCTGCTTAAAAACTTAATTTCATTTTGGTAGTAGGTCACATCTTTAGTAGTTATGTTATTATTCCTATTTCATAGATTGGGATTGGGAGTAAGGTCACATCATTCTTAAATAGAATGATTAATCCAGAACTTCTTCCCTCATGATGTACTAAGTCTAAAATAATAAGTTCTAATTCTTGACTAGCCCAAATAAAGTATATTTAATATGCAGAACATATACTCATTCATTTATACAGACATCTATTTACCCATTTAGACAAATATTCAGTAACTGAAGAGGAAAGAGAATAAATAAAAGCCATCAAAAAGAAATGAAAAGTCAACTGATGGATAAAACTTTATACATATTATATGTAATATACTTAGAACTTTATGATACACTATGTTATTCACTAATTTTGCTGTGTCACTGATGTGTAAGTTTTATCATCCATCCCAGTTATACAGCATTTCTAGAAGATTGGTTCTTTTTTAAAAAAATATTTATTTATGTCTTGGCTGCGTCAGGCCTTAGTTGCGGCACACACGCTCAGCAGTTGTGGTGCATGGGCTTAGTTGCCCTGTAGCACGTGGGATCGAAGGGAACGAAGGTTCCCTGACCAGGGATCGAACCCATGTCCCCTGCATTGGAAGGTGGTTTTTTAACCAAACCCAGGGAAGTCCCAGAAAACTAGTTCTTAAAACTCAAATTGACTCATGCTGCCCATTACTGGTTAGATGGACTGGTTGGGAATTAGAAAGGAGAGATGTTCAAAGTCTCTCCTAGACTGGGCTGGTGACAGAAGAAATCCTGGCTTTTGTCCCTTTTGTTTACCACAGTGTAGCAGTGAGCCCTTGGATATGCAAAGGCAGCTAACCAAGGGCTGAAAAGCTACATTTTTCTTCACCGTAAAGTGTGGGCTTTGAGTTGGTATAGGAAAGATGAAGAAGGAAACAGCAACCCATTCCAGTATCCTTGCCTGGAGAATCCCAGGGATGGAGGAGCCTGGTGGGCTGCCGTCTATGGGGTCGCACAGAGTCAGACACGAATGAAGCGACTTAGCAGCAGCAATAGGAAAGGTGAAAAAGAGTCCTGAATAACAAAGGAGAAAGGAGGTTTGAGGAGTTTCTATGAATGCAAAACAACATTTTGGGAACCTGAAGTACAGATAGAAAGAGGCTAATGAGAAATTCTCAGAGATAGGGTAGGTGTTTAAGAACAGGGATGCCAAACATGTAACATTTTGTTGTTAGCATTGTTGTGAGGTAAAATCAGCCTATTATCTCAAACAGTTAATAAAATATGCCACATGTTTTGAAGGTGGGAGGATTAAAGGAGGTGATAAGTTCCACTGGTATATGGGCGAGGAGCAAAGCGAAGAAAACAGTCTAGAGCAAAGAAATAACTCTACTACTCTTAATTCTTAATTGTGTTGTCACACTGCCCTCTAATGGTTTGTCAGTATTTCACCATTAGCAGATTCAATTGTTAGCTTCTGAGCCACCTGACTGATGTTACCATTTGCAGACAATTTCCCGGTTCAGTTTAGTTCAGTTCAGTCGCTCAGTCGTGTCCGACTCTTTGCGACCCCATGGATATATTATAATATTACCCCATATTATATTATATATTAATACACCTGCTCTTTAAATTTTGCCATTAACAAATAAAAAAGACTATGTCCTTTGAGGCCACAAATAAAGGAAAAGCAGTTGCATAGTTGTTGCCCAGGGCACCTTGCCCCTATGAAGCAGTTACTGGTTATGCCCATTGAACTTCACTGTGAGCCTACCTTCTCCTTTTGTCTGTCGTTTCTTCTCAGACAAAATATAGACTGCTCAGAGATAAAGAAGAGACCAAAAGCTCCATCAACAGAGTGCTGAGAAACAAAGTGGGTAACATCTGACTGTTATATAATACTATCTTTGGTAGAAAATAAATACTATCTTTGGTCTGCTTTCTGTTTTTGGAATTCTCAAGTTGTTCGTCTCATTTTGACTCTGAAATTAAAAAAAAAAAAGAGTTAGAAGGAAATGTTCATAAAACTTGATGCCAAAACAACACTAGTGGACCTTCAGGTCTTAGCTTAGATGAAATTTAATTCATTTGTTCAGAAGTATTTACTGAGTATCTCCCATGTGTCTTGCTGAACAAATCAAGCATATTCCCCACAGCCAACGTGTATGGGGGGCTTCCCAGGTGGTGCTAGTAGTAAGGAAGTAGTAGTAGTAAAGCCAATGCAGGCGATATAAGAAATGTGGGTTCAATCCCTGGGTTGGGAAGATCCCCTGGAGGAGGGCATGGCAACCACCTCTACAGTGTTCTTGCTTGAAAAATCCCATGGACAGAGAAGCCTGGTGGGCTACACTCCATGGGGTCGCAGGGCTGGACACAACTAAAACAACTTAACATAGGATATGTATGGCTGTGCCGGTGAATGGTACTCAGTAAGGTTGTGCAGTGGTCCTTACTCTCAAGGGGGTGGTGCTTACTCTCAAGGAGATTATACCTAGTGATTTCTAGGAAGTCTTGCTTGAACTTTCACTCCTATCTTGGATTAGAAAAAGGGCTCCATAATAAACCCAGTAATAGCACTTTACCCATTTGTCTATTACGGTGTTAGACTGCAAACTCAGAGGATAATGAGTTTGGAACTATCTTGTTTGTCCCTTTCCAGGGGTTAGGGATGCATCAGTGAATTAAACAGTCAAAAATCCCTGGCCTCTACAAGCTGGTAATCTAGAAGAGAGAGAAAGTCAACAAGTTCAATATGTATTATGTTACATGGAGATACACCATGGAGAAAAGTCAAGTAGGTAAGGGGTCTTTTTCCTCCCCTACTTTGGCTCTTTGTTCAGATGTCACCTTTTTTTATTTTGAGAGAGGAAACCTTTGGAGGTTCACAGTAGAGGAGAGATAATGTCCGTCTAAAAAAGAAAAACACTTAGAAATAAAACAGTAGGCACACTTAGCAAACAGCTAGTAAGGCAGTTATCAGCTCTCCACTTTGCCAGAAACAAGGCCACGGTGAATACATATTTATACAGAATATAGAGAATGAGGGCCCAGTCCTAGCCCTTCTCTTGAAAACCTGGCAATTTTATATTCTTTCTGAATACATTTTAACATTCTAGAGAACCCTCGTGTTCTAACCTGAGCTGGTTTAGTATTTTTTGTTGCGGAATAGCACCTCACATCTAGTATCAGCCTGCATACCATTTGTAGCTGGCTGGGGGGTCTGAGGCTACTTTTCTTTTAAGCCTTTCCAACCAGCCCGACTTGACAGTGTCCTTTTCAGGAACTAACGTCCTGGATAATTAACAGACTCCTCTATATTTAACACATATTCCTATCCGAAATTTTCACACTTATTTTGCCTCGCGGACAAGTATAAATGTATCTCTTCCTTCTGACTCTCTGGGCCTCGCTCCCTATTCTTTTGACAGCAGCCCAATCCCAAGCATCTTTCCCTCCACGCTGGCGACCCGCCTGCGCTGCGCAGCCTTCCGGAAGCTGTAGGTCGCGGAGGTCCACCTCGCCAGAACTACAACTCCCAGCAGCGACTGTTTTCCGGCGCCTCCGTCTTGGCGCATGGCCCGTCGGGAGTGGGCAGGTAGCGGGCGGGCGGGGTCCAATGGGTGCCGGCTCCCGAGGAGAGGGCGGGGGAGAGGAGGAAGGAGGCGGACTCTGGGCCCCGGCCCCATTCATTGCCGCGGCCGGCCGGGCTGGGGTCTTGTGTGTTACGAGTTATGGAGGCGCTAATTCCTGTTATTAACAAACTCCAGGACGTCTTCAACACGGTGGGCGCCGACATCATCCAGCTGCCTCAGATCGTGGTGGTGGGAACGCAGGTGAGAGAGGAGGGCGGCTTCCGTCCAGGCCGGAGCCTGGGGCGCAGGCCTGGATGAGGCTGCGGCAGCGCTTGCTCCCCGACCGGCCTTCGCGGCCTGTGGGAGGAGGGTACTGCCGCGCCTGGACGCCTGGGGCTGCGTTGCACCGGGGCTGGTAGTCCGGGGCCTGGCGGGGAGGCGAGGGGCGGAGCCGGCGCGGCGGTCCTGCGGGTCCCGGGGGCGGGGTGGGGGAGGGACGGGCGGGCGGAACTGGAGTCCGCGGGGACCGGGCGCGGCTTCGCCCGCGGGCCGCTGCTTCCAAGGGCACCTGGGGGACGCGTGGGGCACGCGGGGCCAGGTAGCCCCTTCTACGTTGGTTTCAGGGCGGCGGGGTGTTTGTTTCCCTCCTTGCCTTGCTCAGGGGCTGCGGAATCAGTTTTGGAACTGCGGTGTCGGGGCCCAGGAGGCCCCTACTTGTGTGCACCTGAGTGTTCTCTTGCCGTGTGATTCCCGTTTCGAAAACACCGAAGCAGTTAAAAACAAACAAAAAAACCCCAGACCAACTTGTGCTTGGAGTTTGTGGATATAAGGAAGAGATAGTCAAATTTTCTGCGTAGGCTGTGGTTTTTTGACTTCCATCTAAATTGGGCATCAAGGTTCTCTGATCTTTTCATGTTGGCATCTCTTGTAGATAATACATTTTTACATGTGGAAATGTTGAAGAAATAACTGTTATGTTTAGTATGACAGAGAAGTATACATTTCATTTTCTCTGCCTGCTGCTTTTCTTGGTTGAAGAGAATCAACCACAGGCTTTTCAAAATGATGTTTTCCGTTGGAAAGGGGACGGTTTCCTCACTTTCCATCAGGTTCATCACTACTTCTTGCTAAAAAATTAAAGTGTAGGGTATATATATTTTGAGAGGGAACTTAATATAGAGTATAGGGTATAAATATTTTGAGAGGGAACTCAAGAGTGTTTCCAGACACTAGTAACCCTGGAAACCATAGACATCCTGTCTAGGGTGGGCGAGAGGGGCTTTTAAATAGTTAAAACAATAGAAATTATTTCAGAAACACATTTCCTTGGTTGATTATAGGATTGGTATAGATCCTATACCAATATGTGCTCAATTCTGCCTTCACATATTATGGTACTTGTAACTTAATGTTTGTAATGGCTAGATACTCTGGTTCATTAACATAGTAAATTATGAGAATATATTTTTTTTAGTTTATTTTGTTCACTGCTGTGTTCCTATTCCTAGCTCTTGGTACAGTCTCTGTGTATGTAGTAGATGCTTCAAAGATAAATACTTTGAATGAGTTACTGGGTAATACTTTTTAAATACTTGGACTTTTATCATCAAAACCAATCTGTTTTTGTAAATAAAAATAGAGGAGAAGAAATTAAATCTTCTTTGATAGTAATTTGTGTTTCCTAGCTGTAGATCAGAAACTTTCCATATACTTTTAAGAGGGTCTCAGTGCTTTTTAAGCATGAAGCAGTAAAAGAATCAGAGCCTAGTGTGTCAGCATAGTTTAAAATCAAGAAGGATTTTCCTTACATGAAATAGAGTTTATTTCAGTGAGTAAATCTGTTGGCAAAATTGGGGAGGGAGCAGGGTAGAAAAGTAAAGATCTCAGCACTGTGAAAGTCATTATTAATATATGTCAGCAAAAACCATCACAATAGTGATAGTTAGATGCTATATAGGTGTATGCCATATTTGCATGCTAATGTTTAGAATTACGCAGAAGGGAAATATTCAGATTTTAGACTTGATTTAATAGGGGTTATCTTCATTCATGCCCTTAATAACTGAAATTCAATCCTTTATTATTCAGGTACAGAATAAATACATAAGAATAGAAGCAATGTATTTTTTCCCCATATTTTCCTCAGTATGTTGAAAAAAACTTTTTTTGATTTGAATATAAGTACATCACTACTTTGTCATCTAAGCCATTTAATGTTGTATAGCATATATACAGCACCTCACAGTCACATTTAATGGAGTAGTGTACAGTGAGTGAGTTACAGATGTAGTAAGTGCTCTGTAGTTAGTTCGAGTGGTAAACTTCTCAGTGCCAGTAATGTCTCTATCTTACACTTTACCTATACTTTAAATGGCTACAGATCTCATTTTGGGGAACTTTTTCTCAAACTTGAATGTATAAGAATTACTTTGAAAATAAATTTCCTGGACCCCATCCCCAGAGATTTTGATTTTACAAGTCTGGGGTGGTCCAGGCAACATAGATGATTCTGATGTAGATGGTTCATAGAACCTGATTTGAAAAGTGTAATAGTGAGTCTTTGATTTTAAAACTGGAAAAATCAGGGAAGCTTAGTCTAAGGGCATGCCACTCTTCAGTAGCCTGTTGATTTTGGTGGCATTCTTGCTCCAAAGTATCAACTTCCAGGGAACCTTTGCTGACCCCTGAATATTTTTATTTCTTAAATTTCAAATAGTATTTATATGAGGCCGAGAGAGTTGGAGAAGTTGAGGAGAGGGATGTTTTATTTGATCATTCACAGGTTTTATGATTTAGCTAAATAAATTGCTTTTCTTTTTCATTTGCTGAGAACCTCCATGTGGAAAGAACAGAAAATGGGAAGAGAGAAGGTCGATACTTTTAAACCTTGGTGTACTTTGCAGGTAGAGGAGGAGATAAGATTTCAGTGACATTTGTGATTCCACTTGGGAAATTTGATCATTGTTTAAGTTGAGAATCGGAAGGGGGAACCCTCCAGGTATGTAATCCACATAAACCATGTAAACCACAACCTAGTAGAGGAATCCCAATAGAGGTGACATGAGTGCTGCTGCTGCTGCTAAGTCGCTTCAGTCGTGTCCGACTCTGTGCGACCCCATAGACGGCAGCCCACCAGGCTTCCCCGTCCCTGGGATTCTCCAGGCAAGAACACGGGAGTGGGTTGCCATTTCCTTCTCCAATGCATGAAAGTGAAAGGTGAAAGTGAAGTCGCTCAGTCGTGTCTGACTCTTAGCGGCCCCATGGACTGCAGCCCACCAGGCTCCTCCGTCCATGGGATTTTCCAGGCAAGAGCCCTGGGATGGGTCGCCATTGCCTTCTCCGATTAGTGCTGCTAGTATTGTGCTTTTCACTTTGCCTGTTATTTCAGTAATTTCAGCACTTTACTTTCAGCAATTCAGACAAATACAGAAGGAAAAGGAATCTTGGATTTTAAATGACCAACCTGCAAACCAACTGTTTAACATTTTAAAAATTAAGGTATAATTCATGTAACATACATTCCAACCACTCAGTTAGTGGTTTTTGGTGTATTCACTAGATTATGCAACCATCACCACTATCTTAATTCCAGAATATTTGCATAACCCCAGAAAGAAACTCTATATCCATTAGCACTCACTCCTCATTTTGCCCCCCACTCTGGCCTGGCAACCACTAATTTCTGTGTCTCTGGTTTTGCCTCTTCGGACATTTCATAAATAAATGTAATCATACAATATGTGGCCTTTTGTGTCTGGCTTCTTTTGCTCAGCATAATGGTTTTTATGTTCATCCATGTTGTAGCATGTATTGATATTAATACTTCATTACTTTTTATGGCTGAATAACATTCCCTTGTCTAGATATGCCACAGTTTGTTTATCTGTTCATTAGCTGATGAATATTTGGGTTGTTTCCGCTTTTTGCATATATTGAATAATGCTGCCGTGAACTTTTGTTTAGAAGTTTTTGTGTGAAAATATGTTTTCTTTCAGTTCTCTTGGGTATATGTAGCTGACTCTTGAGCAATATGTGTTTGAACTGTACAGGTCCACTTATATTCAGATTGTTTTCAGTAAATATTTCAGTACTGCCTACTTGAATTTTTTTTTTTCCAGTAAATACTGCAGTACTACACAATGTGTGGATGGTTGAATCTGTGGATGTGGAACTGCAGCTATAGAGGGCCAACTGTATAGTTACATGCAGATTTTTTACTGTACTGTTAGTGCCTTTAACCTCTTGTGCTGTTCTGGGGTTACTTGTATGTAGTAGTAGAATTACTGGTTCATTTGGTAACTCTTGGGCTTCCCTCATGGCTCAGCTGGTAAAGAATCTGCCTGCAATGTGGGAGACCTGGGTTTGAACCTGGATTGGGAAGATCCCCTGGAGAAGGGAACGGCTACCCACTCCATATTCTGGCCTGGAGAATTCCATGGACTGTATAGTCTATGGAATCACAAAGAGTTGGACACAACTGAGCGACTTTCACTTTGGTAGCTCTTGTTTAACTTTTTAAGGCACTGCCATTAAAAAAAAAAAAAGGCACTGCCATAGTTCCTTAGGAACTGTTTTCCACGGTAGTGTACCATTTTACAAACCTCTATCTGGTATATGAAGGTTTCAGGTTCTGTAAACCTTTATAAACTCTTGCTGTTGTCTTCTTTTAGAAATTGCTAAATCATTTCTGGAATTCTTTATTTTTAAAAAAGTGTGCACGTATCTATTCCCTCTTTCTGCATTCTGCAGCACTGTTATCTACATTTTATTGGATTCTTCTGAAATCTTGCCCTCTTCTTCCTGATACGTCTACATTTGTCTTGTGTTTGTAGAGGTGATGGCTTCGTTAAGTTTAGTAATTTGGTGCCAAATACTGATCTTAGTTTCATTCCTTCAGTGTTTAATTCTTTCAATATTGTGAGTACTCTTAAGTAAACTCATGTTTTTCCCTTTCCTTTTCTTTTTCCCTTGTTTCTCTGTGTAGACCTTAAAAGATCAGATCTCTGTGCTGATTACTTAAAAGAAAAAATTTTTTTAAAAGCATTGAGGTGAAATGTATATAGCATAAAAATTAGCTATTTTAAAGTGTACAATTCAGTGGCATTTAGTACATTCATAATGTGCAACCACCACCTCTGTCTAGGTCACATATTTTCATCACCCCAAAAGAAAACTGTGTATCCATTAAGCAGTCATTTTGTAATTCTCTTTTCCCCCCAGTCCCTGGCAACCACCAATTTTTTTTCCCTCTTAATAGAGTTACCTTTTCTGGAAATTTTTTAGAAACAGAATCATACAATATGTGGCCATTTATGTTTGGTTTCTTTCACTTAGTATAACATGATTCATTTACATTGTAGCATGTACCATTGTTTCCTTTTAATTGCTGACTAATCTTCTATTGTGTGAATCTACCATAATGTTATCATTCATCTATTGATGGATATTTAGATTGTTTCTATTTTTTGGTTGTTGTGAATGGTGCTGCTGTGAATATTTGTGTACAGATATTTGAATGCTTGTTTTTAGTTCTTTTTGGTATATATCTACAAATAAAAGGAGGTCGTATGGTGATTCTATGTTTTAACTTTCTGAGGAGCCACCAGACTGTTTCTACACTGTCTATGTGTGTATTAGTCACTCCTGTCTGACTCTTAGCCCACCAGGCTCCTCAGTCCATGGAATTCTCCAGGCAAGAATACTGGAGTGGGTTGCCATTCCCTTCTCTAGTCGATCTTCCCAATCCAGGGATTGAACCTGGGTCTCCTGCATTGCAGGCAGAGCCTTAACCATCTGAGCCATCAGGGAAGCCCCAGATGATTTATGGTAGCAAAATACCAGGGTCCCAACTTGTTTACATCCTTGTCAAAACTTGTTGTTGTGTTTTTTTTTTTTTATTATAGCTATTCTGATGAGAATGTGAAGTGGTATCTCATTGTGGTTTCAATTTGTATTTCCTTAGTGACTAATGAAATATCTATCTTTTTAGGTGCTTGTTGGGATTATTTATCTTCTTACTGTTGAGTTGCCAGAATTCTTTATGTATTTTGGATACAAGATCATTATCAGTATATGATTTGCACGTATTTTCTCCCATTCTTTAGGTTGTCTTTTTACTTTCATGATCATTCCTTTGATGCACAAAAGTTTTCAGTTTTGATAAAGTCTAACTTGTCTATTTTTTTCTTTCCTTGCATGTGATTTCAGTGTCATATATAACACATTGCCAAGTCCAGGGTAATGAAAATTTATTATTTTATTATTATTTTGTATTTTCTTTTAAGTGTTTTATAGTTTCAGCTGTCACATTTAGGTATTGATCCATTTTGAGTAAATTTTTGTCTTTGGTATGAAGTACGGGTTCACCTTCATTCCTTTCCATGTGCCTGTCCAGTTGATCCAGGACTATTTGTTGTAGACTATCCTTTCCTGCTTTAGGTCTTGGCACTATTGTTGAAAATCAATTGACTATAGATGTATAGGCTTATTTCTGGACTCTCAATTATTTTCTGCTGGTCTTTAGGTCTCCTCTTAAGTCAGTACCACACACAGTTCTGATTACTGTAACTTTGTAGTATATTTTGAAAACAAAAAGAATGAGCCTCCCAACTTTGTTTTTTTTTTTTTTTGCAAGATTATTTTGCAGTGAGGAGTCCCTTGCCATTCATTCCATAGCAGTTTTAGAACTGGCATTTCCATTTCTGCAGACAAGATTGTTTGGATTTTGGTAGGGGTTGTGTTGAATCTGCGTTGCTTTGGGGAGTATTGCCCTCGAAGTATTGAATCAGATCTAGAATTCTTGGTTGATAGATTTTTTTGTCTCACATCTTTAAATGTCATACTATTACCTCTGGCATCCAAGATGTCTAGTGATAAATTTATTGTATTATTATTGTTAATCTTATTGAGGATCCCCTGTATTTGTGTTGATTCTTTGCTTCTCTCTTGCTGCTTTCAATATTTGTCTTTCACCAGTTTGACTATAATTTGTCCCCATGTGGATCTCTTTGTCTTCATCCTACATGGTGGAGTTTCACTGAGTTCTTTAATATGTAGATTCATGCCACATTCCCCAAGTTTTCCTGCTTTTATGGAAAAAGTAGGGATTTTTCTGGATATTACTTTTGCTTTTCAGATATCTACATTTCACTCTTACTATTTATGTTCCAGATAGCACTGGGCCTGTATTTTATAACCAAGGAAAAAACTGCTCCTTAAGGACTGTTAGATCTTTAGCATTTTAGCAAGTTTGGATCTGGGATAATTGAAGTGGTTTAAATTTTAGATTTATATTTTGCCAGTATGTGCTCTGTGCTTAGTCACTCAGTTGTGTTCGACTCTTTGCGACGTCATGGACTGTAGCCCGCCAGGCTCTCTGTCCATGGAATTCTCCAGACAAGAATACTGGAGTGGTAGTCATTCCCTTCTCCAGGGGATCTTGCTGACCTAGGGATTGAACCTGGGTCTTCTGCATTGCAGGTAAATTCTTAACTGTCTGAAGTACACTGGGGAAGCCCATTTTGTCAATAAGTGGAGTGTTTGAGCTTTGTGATAAAAACATATTAGTGTATTTATTTAAATACCCAAAAAGTTAATATTTCTAAGGATACTCAGAAATATTTTATTTAAAATAATGAGACAGGACTTCCCTGGTGGTCCAGTGCTTAACAATCAGCCTGCCAATCAAAGGACATTAGTTCGATCCCTGGGCTGGGAAGATTCCATATGCCTTGGGGCAGCTAAGCCCATGTGCCGCAACTGAGCCTGCAAGCTGCAGCTACTGAAGCCTGGGCCCTGGAGCCTATGGTCTGCAACAAGAGAAGCCACTGCAGTAAGAAGCCTGCACACTGCAACTGGAGAGTAGCCCCTGCTGGCTGCAACTAGAGAAAACTTGCATGCAGCAACCAAGACCCGGTACAGCCAAAAATAAAAAATTAAAAAAAGAACTCTTTAAAAATAAACATGAAAAATATTAAGGAACCCTTCTGTAAAACTAAAACTAGTTCAAAATAAAAAGTTAAAAAATTAGTAAATGTACGTTTTTATCTGTTATATTAATATCAAAATAAACAATTGAGAGGTCTGCTTTATGCAATGAAAAGTAAAAGTTTAGAAGTTAAAAACTAAATCAGCTTTGGTTAATGTGACATGAATGAATATTTACAACAATCCTATTTTCAGTTGCATGAAAAGAATACAACTTCCTGTTCCCAGTTGATGTTATCAGAAAGAGCTAAAGCTATGACAAAATGTTAAGGGTTCATCTCAAAATATAAATTCAGGACATTATAAATTTCAATACAGTGCAGTTTGGAAGAAACTAAAAACTGACCCTGAGACTATATACACACATTTTTAGCCCCTAAGTATACAGGGTATTGAGTCAGTTTTGGGAATATCAGAGATGTAAAGAGCAAAGACATTGCAGTGCCAAGTGAGCCCTATTTTCACAGCAAGGTGGCTGTGACTTTTGCCACTTTGAAGCTCCTGTAGCTGCTCACCTTTGTGGAAGAGTGCAGACATGGGAGTGTTTATATCACCAGGGGGAAACAATTGTTGATCTAACCAATTGTTGAAGAAACTGATGGCATTTAGAATACTAAGGTAAAAATTGGGAGTGCACAGATATGTTTTGTTTGGTGTATGTGTGTTGACACATAAATTTTTAAAAATTGTGATATGATTGACATGTAAACTTTATATTTCAGTTATGTAACATAATGATCTGACATGTATGCATTGGGAAATAATCACTCCAGTAAGTCTACAACAGTTAATATCTGTCACTACACAGTTATAATTCTTGCTTATGATGAGAACTATTAAGATTTACTATTAAGATTTTCTCCATTCCCTGGAGAAGGGAATGGCAACCCACTCCAGTATTCTTGCCTGGAGAATCCCATGGACAGAGAAGCCTGGTGAGCTACAGTCCAGCCGTGCAGAGTCGACATAACTGAGCAACTCTTTCTTTCTTTCACTTAGTAACTTTCACAGTTTATAAATATATACTATAGTATTATTACCTATAATCACTTTGCTGTACTTAACGTCCCCGTGACTTAGTTTTAACTGGAAGTTTGTACCTTTTGATCACATTTACCCATTTCACCCCCCGTCCCCCGCCACCTCTGGCAACCACTGGTCTGTTTTCTATGACTTGTTTGTTTTTGCTTTAGATGCCACTTACAAATGAGATCATGCGCTGTTTGCTTTTTCTCTGACTTATTTTACTTAGCAAAGTTCATTCATGTTGTTGCAAATAGCAGGATTTCCTTCTTTTTTTTTTAATGGCTAAATGATATTCCTGTGTGTGTGTGTGTGTGTGTGTGTATTTTATTTATTTATTTTATTTTATCTGTTCATACACTTGTGGGCATTTAGGTTATTTCCATTTCTTGGCTATTTGAAATAATGCTGCAGCGAACATGGTGATACATATATCTTTTCAGTTCAGTGTTTTTGTTTCCTTCAGATAAATACCCAGAAGTAGAATTGCTGGATCATAGCTCTATTTTTAATTTCTAGAGGAATTTCCATACAGTTTTTTAAAAATAGTGGCTGCACCAATTTACATGCCCACCAGCAGCATATGAGGGTTTCCTTTCCTTCACATGCTCAACAACATTTATTTTTTGTCTTTTTGGTAATAGCCATTCTAACAGGTGTGTGGTAATATGTTGTGGCCTTGATTTTTTTTTTTCCCAGTGATTAGGGGTCTTCCCAGGTGGCACAGCAGTAAAAAATCCATCTGCCAATGCAGGAGACATAGGAGACACAGGTTCAAACCCTGGGTTAGAAAGATTCCTTGGAGGAGGAAGTAGGAACTCACACCAGTGTTCTTTGGAGAAGGTCATGGTACCCCACTCCAGTACTCTTGCCTGGAGAATCCCATGGATGGAGGAGCCTGCTGGGCTGCAGTCCATAGGGTCGCTAGGAGTCGGACACGACTGAGTGACTTCACTTTTACTTTTCACTTTCATGCATTGGAGAAGGAAATGGCAACCCACTCCAGTGTTCTTGCCTGGGGAATCCCAGGGACGGGAGAGCCTGGTGGGCTGCCGTCTATGGGGTCGCACAGAGTCGGACATGACTGAAGTGACTTATTAGCAGCAGCAGCCAGTGTTCTTGCCCATGAGGTCGTAGAGAGTCAGGTACTACTAAGCACACAAAACAACACACTGATTAGTGATGTTGAGCCTTTTTTCATTTCCTTATTGTCCATTTGAATGTCTTCTTTGGAAAAATATCTACTTGGCTTTTAAGTTCATTTTTATTTATTTATTTTTGTCTATGTCATGTGGCTTGTGGGATCTTAGTTCCTCCACCAGGAATGGGACCTGACCCTTGGCAGTGTAAGCCTGGAGTCTTAATCATTCAACTGCCAGGGAATTCCCCAAAGTTCATTTTTAAATCAGGTTATTTGTGTGTGTGTGTGTGTGTGTGTGTGTGTGTGTTTGTTGTCTTTTGTTGTTTGTTATGGAGTTGTCTGAGTTCTTTGTATGTTTTGTATGTTAGCCTCTAATTGGATGGTTTTTTTTTTTTAAATAAAGGCATTTAGTTTATTTTTCAAAAAATATTTTTGCTAGAAGGTTTGAGTAATTTTACATGATCACAATCTTTAAATAAATTTTTTCTGACCAAAAGGTACCATTTAAGTGGACAGCTTGTCTAGATCTGCTTTTGTTAACACCCAAATACAATTAGCATGTCTGATGGTATTCCCTAGGTCTTCTTAAATTATCTACAGGCCAGGAGGCAGAGCCTAGCACATAACAAAGTATGTGCTTTATAACTGCTGATTAGTTCAGTTTCATAGCAATTAAGCAGAGCAGGTAGTCAGTATATCTAATTCACACTATTAACACACTGGTTCTTGACTGAAGGGTCTGATCCATGCAGAGCTCTCAGTTACTCCTTCTAACCCGGGAAGTAGTAAACCACAGCTGCAGAGAAAGGGGGCACCTCTACTTAGGCTAGTGCTGGTGATGTCTTAGGTCTGTTCCTTTGTTACAACTATGAATTCAAGGTGACCGGTGTTAATTATATTCAGTGATACATAGAAAATAAAAAGCAAAGCCAAAAAAAAAGATTTGGGGACTGCTGGCAGCAAGCAGCTGCTGCTTCTCCCTTTCTTAAGAGAAGGCTGGTTCTCTATGATTGAGAGAACTAAAAGTGAAAGTGAAGTTGCTCAGTCATGTCTTGACTCTGCGACCCCATGGACAGTAGCCTACCAGGCTTCTCCGTCCATGGGATTTTCCAGGCAAGAGTACTGGAGTGGGCTGCCGTTTTCTTCTCTGGGATAAATGTTTTGAAAATATATTTTCCCATTCCATAGGTTCCTTTTTCACCTTATTGATGGTTTCCTTTGCAGTGCAGAAGCTTTTTAGTTTTTTGTACTCCTCCTTGTTTATTTAGTTTTAGTTGGCTTTGATTTGGTGTCAAATCCAAAAAAATCATCCCCCATACCAGTGTCTAGGAGCTTACAGTTTATGTTTTTCTTCTAGGAGTTTTACATTTTCAGGGCTTATATTCAAGTCTTTAACCCATTTTTCAGCTGATTTGTGTTTGTTTGTTTGTTTAGTATAAGATAGTGCAGTTTTATGCTTTTGCATGTGGCTGTTATGTTTCCCAACACCATTTATTGAAGAGACTATCCTTTCCCCATTTTATATCCTTGTTGTCTTTGGTGTAAATTAATTGTCCATATATGTGTAGGTTTATTTCTGAGCTCTCTGTTCCATTGGTCTGTGTATTTGTTTTTAAAACAGTGGCTGTACCAATTTACATTCCCACCAACAGCATATGAGAGTTTCCTTTCCTCCACATCCTGCACAACATTTATTTCTTCCCTTTTTGGTAATAGCCATTCTAACAGGTGTGAGGTGATATCTTTTATGGCATCATCTTATTGTGACTTGAGGGATCTCAGTTACTCCTTGACCAGGAGGATTGAACCAGGGCCATGGTAGTGAAAGCTCAGAATCCTAATCACTAGGCTGCCTGGGAACTCCCAGATTATTACAACTTTTAAACATAGTTGGAAATCAGGAAGCATGTATGATGCCTCTCCTCTAGTTTTGTTCTTTGTCACAGTTGCTTTGGCTATCCTATTTATAAATTTTAGGATTATTTACTCTGTTTCTTTGAAAAATGTTATTGGAATTTTGATAAGGATTATATTGAATTTGTAGATTACTTTGGGTAGTATGGATATTTTAGAAATCTTGATTCTTTTAATCCATGAGCACAGAATATCTCTACTTGTATCTTCAATTTTTTCATCAGTGTTCCATAGTTTTTAATGTACAGGTCTTTTACCTTCTTGGTTAAGTTTATTCTTGGGTATTTTATTCTTTTGAAGCAATTGTAAATGGGATTGTTTTCTTAATTTCTCTTTCTGATAGTTCATTATTACGGTATAGAAACAAAAACTATTTTGCATATTGACTGTATCCTACAACTTTACTGAATTCATCGATTACTTCTAGCAGTTTTTTCTGGAGTCTTTAGGGTTTTCTTCATATAATATGGCAAATAGTAACAGTTTTCCTTTACTTTCTAACTTAGATACCTTTTTCTTACCTAATGGTCTGGCTGGAACTTCCAATGCTTTGTTGAGTTGAAGTCTCAGGAGTAGGCACCCTTGTCTTGTTTCTAATCTTAGAGGGAAAGCTTTTACCATTTTACCATTGAGTATGTTAGTTGACAGCTTATCATATATAACCTTTATTAAGTTGAGATATGCTCCCTATTTTACTCACTTCGTTGAGGTTTTTTTTTTTTAATTATGAATGGATATTGAATTGGATATTGAATGTATTTCTTGCATGTATTGAGATAGTCATCTGATTTTTATCCTTCATTTTGTTACTGCGCTGTGTAACAGAGCCATCCTTGTATCCCTGGAATAAATCCCATTTGATCATGGCATATGATCCTTTTAATGAATTTTGAATTCAGCTTGCTGTGATTTTGTTGAGGATTTTTGCATCTATGTTTTTGTGGGATATAAGCCTGCAATTTTCTTCTCTTGTGGTGGTCCTGCCTGGTTTTGGTATCAGGTAATGCTGGCCTTGTAAAATGAATTTTGAATTATTCCCTCCTCCTCTTTCTTTGAAGAGTTTGGGAAGTTCAGTTCAGTCACTCAGTTGTGTCCAACACTTTGTGACTCCATAAACCACCGCACGCCAGGCCTTCCTATCCCATCACCAACTCCTGGAGTTTACCCAAACTCATGTCCATGGAGTCGGACATCCAACCATCTCATCTTCTGTCGTCCCTTCTCCTGCCTTCAATGTTTCTGAGCATCAGTGTCTTTTCAAATGAGTCAGCTCTTCACATCAGGTGGCCAAAGTATTGGAGTTTCAGCTTCAACATCAGTCCTTCCAGTGAACACCCAGGACTGATCTTAAGATGGACTGGTTGGATTTCCTTGCAGTCCAAGGGACTCTCAAGAGTCTTCTCCAGTACCACAGCTCAAAAGCTTCAATTCTTCGGCTCTCAGCTTTCTTTATAGTCCAACTCTCACATCCATACCTGATTACTGCCTTCAGGTTTCTCAAGAGGTAGGTCAGGTGGTCTGGTATGCCCATCTCTTTCAGAATTTTCCACAGTTTATTGTGATCCACACAGTCAAATACAGCTTTGGCATAGTCAATAAAGCAGAAATAGATGTTTTTCTGGAGCTCTCTTGCTTTTTTGATGATCCAGCGGATGTTGGCAATCTGATCTCTGGTTCCTCTGCCTTTTCTAAAACCAGTTTGAACATCTGGAAGTTCATGGTTCACGTATGCTGAAACCTGGCTTGGAGCATTTTGAGCATCACTTTACTAGCGTGTGAGATGAGTTCAGTTGTCCGGTAGTTTGGACATTCTTGGGCTTTGCCTTTCTTTGGGATTGGAATGAAAACTGACCTTTTCTAGTCCTGTGGCCACTGCTAAGTTTTCAATTTGCTAACATATTGAGTGCAGCACTTTCACAGCATCATTTTTTAGGATTTGAAACGGCTCAACTGGAGTTCCATTTCCTCCACTAGCTTTGTTTGTAGTGATGCTTCCTAAGGCCCACTTGACTTCACATTCCAGGATGTCTGGCTCTAGTTTGGGAAGGAAGAGTGTTAATTAGTTTTTTTCCATTTATTTTTATTAGTTGAAGGCTAATTACTTTACAGTATTGTAGTGGTTTTTGCCATACATTGACATGAATCAGCCATGGATTTACATGTGTTCCGCATCCCAATCCCCCCTCCCATCTCCCTCTCCATCCCATCCCTCTGGGTCTTCCCAGTTCACCAGCCTTGAGCACTTGTCTCATGCATCCAGCCTGGGCTGGTGATCTGTTTCACCCTTGATAGTATACTTGTTTCAGTGCTGTTCTGTCAGAACATCCCACTCTTGCCTTCTCTGACAGAGTCCAAAAGTCTGTTCTGTACATCTGTGTCTCTTTTTCTGTTTTGCATATAGGGTTATCGTTACCATCTTTTTAAATTCCATATATATGCGTTAGTATACTGTATTGGTCTTTATCTTTCTGGCTTACTTCACTCTGTATAATGGGCTCCAGTTTCATCCATCTCATTAGAACTGATTCAAATGAATTCTTTTTAATGGCTGAGTAATATTCCATAGTGTATATGTACCACACTTCCTTATCCATTCGTCTGCTGATGGGCATCTAGGTTGCTTCCATGTCCTGGCTATTATAAACAGTGCTGTGATGAACATTGGGGTACATGTGTCTCTTTTAGATCTGGTTTCCTCGGTATGTATACCCAGAAGTGGGATTGCTGGGTCATATGGCAGTTCTATTTCCAGTTTTTTAAGGAATCTCCACACTGTTTTCCATAGCGGCTATATTAGTTTGCATTCCCACCAACAGTGTAAGAGGGTTCCCTTTTCTCCACACCCTCTCCAGCATTTATTCCTTGTAGACTTTTGGATAGCAGCCATTCTGACTGGCGTGTAATGGTACCTCATTGACATTTTGATTTGCATTTCTCTGATAATGAGTGATGTTGAGCATCTTTTCATGTGTTTGTTAGTCATCTATATGTCGTCTTTGGAGAAATGTCTGTTTAGTTCTTTGGCCCATTTTTTCATTGGGTTATTTATTTTTCTGGAATTGAGCTGCAGGAGTTGCTTGTATATTTTTGAGATTAATCCTTTGTCTGTTGCTTCATTTGCTATTATTTTCTCCCATTCTGAAGGCTGTCTTTTCACCTTGCTTATAGTTTCCTTTGTGGTGCAAAAGCTTTTTTGTTTCATTAGGTCCCATTTGTTTATTTTTGCTTTTATTTCCAATATTCTGGGAGGTGGGTCATAGAGGATCTTGCTGTGATTTATGTTGGAGAGTGTTTTGCCTATGTTCTCCTCTAGTTTTATAGTTTCTGGTCTTACATTTAGATCTATAATCGATTTTGAGTTTATTTTTGTGTATGGTGTTAGAAAGTGTTGTAGTTTCATTCTTTTACAAGTGGTTGACCAGTTTCCCCAGCACCACTTGTTAATGAGGTTGTCTTTCTTCCATTGTATATTCTTGCCTCCTTAATCGAAGATAAGGTGTCTGTAGGTACATGGATTTATCTCTGGACTTTCTATTTTGTTCCATTGATCTATATTTCTGTCTTTGTGCCAGTACCATACTGTCTTGATGACTGTGGCTTTGTAGTAGAGCCTGAAGTCAGGCACGTTGATTCCTCCAGTTCCATTCTTCTTTCTCAATATTGCTTTGGCTATTCGGTGTTTTTTTGTATTTCCATACAAATTGTGAAATTATTTGCTCTAGTTCTGTGAAGAATACCGTTGGTAGCTTGATAGGGATTGCATTGAATCTATAGATTGCTTTAGGTAGTATACTCATTTTCACAATACTGATTCTTCCAATCCATGAACACGGTATATTTCTCCATCTGTTTGTTTCCTCTTTGATTTCTTTCATCAGTGTTTTATAGTTTTCTATGTATAGGTCTGTTGTTTCTTTAGGTAGATACACTCCTAAGTATTTTATTATTTTGTTGCAGTGGTGAATGGTATTGTTTCCTTAATTTCTCTTTCTGTTTTCTCATTGTTAGTGCATAGGAATGCAAGGGATTTCTGTGTGTTGATTTTATATTCTGCAATTTTACTATATTCATTGACTAGCTCCAGTAATTTTCTGGTGGAGTCTTTAGGGTTTTCTATGTAGAGGATCATGCCATCTGCAAACAGTGAGAGTTTCACTTCTTCTTTTCCTTTCTGGATTCGTTTTATTTCTTTTTCTGCTCTGATTGCTGTGGCCAAAACTTCCAAAACTATATTGAATAGTAATGGTGAGAGTGGGCACCCTTGTCTTGTTCCTGATTTTAGGGGAAATGCTTTCAATTTTTCACCATTGAGGATAATGTTTGCTGTGGATTTGTCATATATAGCTTTTATTATGTTGAGGTATGTTCCTTCTATTCCTGCTTTCTGGAGAGTTTTTATCATAAATGGATGTTGAATTTTGTCAAAGGCTTTTTCTGCATCTATTGAGGTAATTATATGGTTTTTATCTTTCAATTTGTTAATGTGGTGTATTACATTGACTGATTTGCAGATATTAAAGAATCCTTGCATTCCTGGGATAAAGCCCACTTGGTCATGATGTATGATCTTTTTAATATGTTGTTGGATTCTGTTTGCTAGAATTTTGTTAAGGATTTTTGCATCTATGTTCATCAGTGATATTGGCCTGTAGTTTTCTTTTTTTGTGGCATCTTTGTCTGGTTTTGGAATTAGGGTGATGGTGGCCTCATAGAATGAGTTTGGAAGTTTATCTTCTGCAATTTTCTGGAAGAGTTTGAGTAAGATAGGTGTTAGCTGTTCTCTAAATTTTTGGTAGAATTCAGCTGTGAAGCCATCTGGCCCTGGGCTTTTGTTTGCTGGAAGATTTCTGATTACAGTTTCGATTTCCTTGCTTGTGATGGGTCTGTTAAGATCTTCTATTTCTTCCTGGTTCAGTTTTGGAGAGTTATACTTTTCTAAGAATTTGTCCATTTCTTCCAAGTTGTCCATTTCATTGGCATAGAGCTGCTGGTAGTAGCCTCTTATGATCCTTTGTATTTCAGTGTTGTCTGTTGTGATCTCTCCATTTTCATTTCTAATTTTGTTGATTTGGTTCTTCTCCCTGTGTTTCTTAGTGAGTCTTGCTAATGGTTTGTCAATTTTGTTTTATCTTTTCAAAAAACCAGCTTTTAGCTTTGTTGATTTTTGCTATGGTCTCTTTTGTTTCTTTTGCATTTATTTCTGCCCTGATTTTTAAGATTTCTTTCTTTCTACTAACCCTGGGGTTCTTCATTTCTTCCTTCTCTTGTTGCTTTAGGTGTAGAGTTAGGTTATTTATTTGGCTTTTTTCTTGTTTCTTGATGTAAGCCTGTAATGCTATGAACCTTCCCCTTAGCACTGCTTTTACAGTGTCCCATAGGTTTTGGGTTGTTGTGTTTTCATTTTCATTCGTTTCTATGCATATTTCTTTTCTTTTTTGATTTCTTCTATGATTTGTTGGTTATTCAGAAGCATGTTATTTAGCCTCCATATATTTGAATTTTTAATAGTTTTTTCCTGTAATTGAGATCTAGTCTTACTGCATTGTGGTCAGAAAAGATGACTGGAGTGATTTCAATTTTTTTGAATTTACCAAGGCTAGATTTATGACCCAGGATGTGATCTGTTCTGGAGAAGGTTCCATGTGCAGTTGAGAAAAAGGTGAAATTGATTGTTTGGGGGTGAAATGTCCTATAGATATCAATTAGCTGGTCCATTGTGTCATTTAAAGTTTGTATTTCCTTGTTAATTTTTGGTTTAGTTGATCTATCCATAGGTGTGAGTGGAGTATTGAAGTCTCCCACTATTATTGTGTTATTGTTAATTTCCTCTTTCATACTCGTTAGCATTTGCCTTACATATTGCGGTGCTCCTATGTTGGGTGCATATATATTTACGATTGTTATATCTTCTTCTTGGATTGATCCTTTGATCATTATGTAGTGTCCTTCTTTGTCTCTTTTCACAGCCTTTATTTTAAAATCTGTTTTATCTGATATGAGTATTGCGACTCCTGCTTTCTTTTGGTCTCCGTTTGCGTGAAATATTTTTTTCCAGCCCTTCACTTTTAGTCTGTATGTGTCCCTTGTTTTTAGGTGGGTCTCTTGTAGACAGCATATATAGGGGTCTTGTTTTTGTATCCATTCAGCCAGTCTTTGTCTTTTGGTTGGGGCATTCAACCCATTTACATTTAAGGTAATTATTGATAGGTATAGTCCCGTTGCCATTTACTTTGCTGTTTTGGGTTCGCATTTATACAGCCTTTCTGTGTTTCCTGTCTAGAGAAGATCCTTTAGCATTTGTTGAAGAGCTGGTTTGGTGGTGCTGAATTCTGTCAGCTTTTGCTTGTCTGTAAAACTTTTGAATTCTACTTCATATCTGAATGAGATCCTTGCTGGGTACAGTAATCTGGGTTGTAGGTTATTCTCTTTCATTACTTGAAGTATGTCCTGCCATTCCCTTCTGGCCTGAAGAGTTTTCTATTGATAGATCAGCTGTTATCCTTATGGGAATCCCTTTGTGTGTTATTTGTTGTTTCTCCCTTGCTGCTTTTAATATTTGTTCTTTGTGTTTGATCTTTGTTAATTTGATTAATATGTGTCTTGGGGTGTTTTGCCTTGGGTTTATCCTGTTTGGGACTCTCTGGGTTTCTTGGACCTGTGTAACTATTTCCTTCGCCATTTTAGTGAAGTTTTCAGCTATTATCTCCTCGAGTATTTTCTCATGGCCTTTCTTTTTGTCTTCTTCTTCTGGGACTCCTATGATTCGAATGTTGGGGCATTTCACATTGTCCCAGAGGTCCCTGAGGTTGTCCTCATTTCTTTTGATTCTTTTTTCTTTTTTCCCTCTCTTCTTCATTTATTTCCACCATTTTATCTTCTACCTCACTTATCCTGTCTTCTGCCTCCATTATTCTACTCTTGGTTCCCTCCAGAGTGTTTTTGATCTCATTTATTGCATTATTCATTTTTAATTGACTCTTTTTTTATTTCTTCTAGGTCTTTGTTAAACATTTCTTGCATCTTCTCTATCCTTGTTTCCAGGCTATTTATCTGTAACTCCATTTTGTTTTCAAGATTTTGGATCATTTTTATTATCATTATTCTCAATTCTTTTTGAGGTAGATTCCCTATCTCCTCCTCTTTTGTTTGACTTGGTGGGCATTTTTCATGTTCCTTTACCTGCTGGGTATTTCTCTGCCTTTTCATCTTGTTTAGATTGCTGTGTTTGGAGTGGCCTTTCTGTATTCTGGTGGTCTGTGGTTCCTTTTTATTGTGGAGGTTTCACCCAGTGGGTGGGGTTGGACGATTGGTTTGTCAAGGTTTCGTGGTTGGGGAAGCTTGCGTCCGTGTTCTGGTGTGTGGAACTGGATTTCTTCTCTCTGGAGTGCAATGCAGTGTCTAGTAATGGGTTTTGAGATGGGTCTATGTGTTAGGTGTGACTTTGGGCAGCCTGTAAGTTGACGTTCAGGGCTATGTTCCTGCGTTGCTGGAGAATTTGCATGGTATGTCTTGCTCTGGAACTTACTGGCTCTTGGGTGGTGGTTGGTTTCAGTGTAGTATGGAGGCTTTTGGATGATCTCTTATTACATAATGTTCCTTGTTGTCAGGAGTTCTCTGGTGTTCTCAGGTTTTGGGCTTAAGTCTCCTGCCTCTGGATTTCAGTTTTCTTCTTCCTGTAGTCTCAAGGCTTCTCCAGCTATACAGCACTGATAATAAAACTTCTAGGTTAATGGTGAAAAGATTCTCCCCCGTGAGGGACACCCAGAGAGGTTCACAGAGTTACATGAAGAAGAGGAGAGGGAGGAAGGAAATAGAGATGAGCATGAGGAGAAAAATGGGGACTCAAGAGGAGAGAGACAGATCTAGGCAGTACTCTGTTCGCTAAGTGTTCTCCGCAGCCCAGAACACCCACAGAGATTCACAGAATTGGATTGAGAAGAGAAGGGGAGGGAGGAAATAGAGGTGATCTGGGGGAGAAAAAGGAGAGTCAGAAGGGGGAAAGAGTAATCATCACACTCCTGAGTAAAAATGGGTATTGAATATTGGATTCTTAAATGTCCAAAATTGATATCAAATACTGAAAAACAAAGATTAAAAACCTAGAGTAGAGATTAGACTCTTAAAAATACAATATGGAAAACAAAAACACAAAAAATTAAGAAATATATATGAAGTTTGCTTTAAAAATAGGATCTTTTTTTTTCAAGGTTGTAGTGAAATGAAAATGAAAATTAAGGAGTAATAGAGGAGTAATAGAGGACATTAAAAGAAAATAAGAGAAAAAAATTTTTTTTAATTAAAAAGTAAAAATATATGAGAATGAAAATGAAAATTAAGGAGTAATAGAGGAGCAATAGAGTACTTTAAAAGAAAAAAGAAAAAAATTTTTTTCATTAAAAAATAGTAAAAATATATGAAAATGAAAATTAAGGAATAACAGAGGAGTAATAGGGAATTTTAAAAGAAAATAAAAGAAAAAAAATTTTAAAAAGTGTTTTTTTAAAATTAAAAAAATAGTAAAAATATATCTAGGAATTTCTCTGGAGCTGTTATGGGCAGTGTGGGTTCAGTTCAGTTTCAGATAGCTCCTTGTTCCAGCTTACACTTCTGTATATCTATAGGCCCCTTCCCGTGTAGTCAGTGTTACCTACAGGGATTTTAATTTGTTGCACCGGTCCCTTCTGAAGCGGCTCCCTTTGTTTATTTGGCTTCTCTTTGCCGGTCTCTTCAGTGTCTAATTTCCGCCCTGACACATGCGGGCGGAGGTGGTCTCTTGTTTAGGTTCACTTGTTCAGTCGTGCTGTGGGGAGGGAGGGGTGCTGCAGACAAATCTCAGGGAGCGGGCCCTGAGTTGCATGCAGTTCCAGTTTTCAGGTTCTCCACAAAAGCACAGACTTGGTTGGGCCTGCGTTTTGTGCCTTCCGCGGCTGGAGCAGCTCAGGCGGCCAGGAGCTTGATGTGCGCACTCTCCCCATGTGCAGTGCGCCTTATCCCCTCCTCGGTCCCTGCCTCAGTTTCCACGCACACTGGTTGGGTGCACCTTGTGTCTGCTCTGGGGAGCTGGTCTCTAGCCGCGACCCTCCCGGCGGATGTCAACCATCCAGAATCTCAGGAAGTCTTTGCTTAGAAACTGGGAACCTGTCTGCAGTTTGGTAGGGGGTGCCGTCTCTTGCCCCTTTCCCCTCCCCCCTGCCTCCTGCCTCCGGCAGCGGATGGGCAGGTCCGCTGCCGGCAAGCTCTTCTCTGGAATTGCTCAGTCTTTCTTTTGTTCCTAAGCGATGCTGCCCGCTCCTCTCCGTTCAGCCCCCACTTGCTGGTGGCGGATGCGGGCGTCTGGGGTACTTTTCTGCTGGGAGTTGTTTTTAGGCATGTAATCTGTGGGTTTTATTTATTTTTCCTCCCAATTAGGTTGGCCTCCGAGATTGGAAAACTTCCCCCAGACCCGCCACTGAGAGGGTTTCCTGGTGTTTGGAAACTTCCTCTATTACAGCTCCCTTCCCCGGACGGGTCTCCGTCCCTAGCTCTTTTGTCTCTCTTTTTATCTTTTATATTTTGTCCTACCGCCTTTTGAAGACAATGGGCTGCTTTTCTGCGTGCCTGATGTCCTCTGCTAGCGATCAGAAGTTGTTTTGTGCAGTCTTCTCAGCGTTCAAATGTTCTTTCCATGAATTTGTAGGGGAGAAAGTGGTCTCCCCGTCCTATTCCTCTGCCATCTTTGCTCCTCCCCACTTCTTGGCATTTTTTAAAAAATTGTAATTTTATTTTCTTAAATTTGTTATTTTTAATTTATTTTTGGTTGTATCAGATTTTGTTGCTCTGCATGGGCTTTCTCTGGTTGTGGTGAACAGGGGCTCTTTGTTGGGATGCCTGGGGTGCTGCTGTTTTTTTAGTCTTTTGTTTTGATTATTGTGTATTGAAAGCAGTAAGAGGTTTGATGACAGCAAATAAGCCAGTTCTGAGGTTTTCCCCAAGATAAAGTTTAATAGCTCCAGTTTCTTCAGTGTTTTATGAAAATATAAAGGAAAAAGGTAATCATTTTTGATGGCAGATCTGACTCTTAGGCTGAGGGAGTGAAAGCATATGTAGACAGGGGCCTCCAGATCAGGCAAGCAAGGGGACTTCAAGGACTCCTGCTCCAGCCAGGGTGTTTCAACCAAAGTGCCCATGCTGACCCAAGCAAAGACTGGGGTTCTTCCAAGGGGTCTGAGAGTGGTGGCTATAACCTTCACCCCATTTCCTGGGTTGCCATGTAAGCCCAAAGGCAAGACAAAAGCTCTGGGGTGTGGGATGACCCAAGACAGAGCAAATCACAGGGACCCTATTGTGACTATGCAGAATGGATCATGGCTGGTTTTGCCCTGTTCCACGTTCCCAATGGGAAAGAGACCACCAGTAGACTGGATTCAGGCCATTACTGCAGAACTTATACTAGGCATATTTCTCCCTTCTGTGTGTTCAAGTATTCTCCTTGTCTTGTATTTGTAACTATTTTTAAAAATGCACTGAGTTTGGGTTAAAAATCAACCACAAAATGCATCTTAACACAGATCTAAAGCCCAGAGGAGGAGCATCGGATTCGTCTGACACAGCAACTCCTGGATGACCTGTGTGCTTAAAATCCCTTCTCTGTTAAAAAAAAAAAAAAAAAAAATCCCTTCTCTGTACTAAGCAGTGGGTTGATTTTCCTTTTACAATTAAAAAAAAAAAAAGCTGAGTAATATTGGATAGGGGGACTTCCCTGTAGTTCAGATGGTAGAGAATCTGCCTGCAATGCAGGAGACCTAGGTTTGATTCCTGGGTTAGGAAGATCCCTGAAAAAGGAAATGGCAGCCCACTCCAGTATTCTTGCCTGGAGAATTCCATGGACAGAGGAGCCTGGTGGGCTACAGTCCATGGGGTTGCAAAGAGTTGGCCAGGGCTAAGTGACTACCACATGATATTGAACAGGAGTACCAGAAACTGCCTCATTGGAAACAAGAACTATTTACATTAAATAAAAACCCAGTTGCTGGCTGCATCTGCACATTTACAGCATGGTGAAGCACACTGTGACCAACCGTGGAGACCGCGTCTGGCACTCACATCATAGGGTCACGTTTGCCACGTGAGAGTGAAACGAGGGTAGAAGGAGGGAGTGAGAGGGGAGGAGGGAGTAAGGAGAGGAGAGAAGAGTACAGCTCATTTCTGGTTCTGGAGCTGATTGGACAGCCAGTCCAGTCCCTCATAGACCCATCCCCGCTGGTGGCACAGGTGGCCTGAATGTACCAATTCCTGTGGCGCAGCGTGTGTAGACCTAGCGTGTCTGTGATCTTGGCTGCATTCATGGCATTGGGAAGGTCCTGTTTGTTAGCAAACACGGGCAGAACAGTGTCCCTGAGCTTGTCTTCTGCTAGCATCCTCATGAGCTCCTTGTGGACCTCATTCACATGCTCTGTGTCATTGCTGTCAGCCACAAAGATGAGACCTTGTGTGATTTGGAAGTAGTGGTACCACAGAGGCCAGATCTTGCCTGCCCCCCCGTGTCCCACACAGTGAAGCTGATGTTCTTGTATCTCCACATTGAAGCCTGTTAGTGGGAATGGTGGTCACCATTTCACCCAGCTTTAGTTTGTACAGGATGGTGGTCTTTCCGGCAGCATCTAGGCCCACCATGAGAATGCACACTTCTTTTTTGCCAAAAAGGCCCTTGAATAGGTTTGTAAAGATATTCCCCATGCTGTAGACTGGTGGGAGCAACACTGGCCAGAGAAGCCCTCCTCGGCCACAGGGCAGCTGCTGCTCGGAGGTGTTGGTTTCACTCACCGGGCTTCTCTTTGTGCCAGCTGTTCTTATTGCTCAGCACAGGCTCTAGTGCGTGTGGGCTTCAGTTGGTGTGGCTCATGGGCTCAGTGATTGTGGCACAGGGGCTTAGCTGGTTTCTCAGCATGTGGGATACACCCAGACCAGGGATAGAATCCATGTCCCCTGCATTGGCAAACAGATTCTTATCCACTGTGCCACCAGGGAAGCCCCTTGTGGCATTTCTAAAAGAGCTTCCTGCAAAGATCCACCTTGTCAACTACCAGGTGAAATAAAAGAACGTATTCTAGAGGAAATAATACCTATAGGACTGGGGGGAAAAAAAGTGCCGCCAGAAAGTGTCGAGTCTGCTCTTCCGGGGCAGGATGCAGTGAACCATGGTGTGTGTGTGCTGGGTGTTCCGTTCCCCTGCACAGAGGTGCCTGTTGTACTGCCTGTCACACTTTAATGAAATACTAAAATGCTTTAGTGAGGCATGTACAAGGCTTCAAATAAGTATATGAAGTGCAATGTAAGTTGGTGATATTTACGCAAATGGAGATGTTTCAATATTCTCTTACATAACAAATCATGGGCCATGGACTTTAGTTTCTACAAAAATCCCCCAATGAATAATGTGTTAAAAGTCTATTTTGTCTGATATAAGTATGGCCACCCCAGCTTTCTTTAGTTTCCATTTGAATGTGAATATCTCCATCCTTTCACTTTCAGTGTGTGTGTTATCTTACATCTGAAGTGAGTCTCTTGTAGACTCTGTATACATGGGTCTTTTTTTTTTTTTTTTATGCTTTTAGGCACTCTATCTTTTATTTGGAGAATTTAGCCCATTTAACATTTAAAGTAATTTTTTTTTCATTTAAAGTAATTTTTGATAGATATGTACTTATTGACATTTTGTTAATTGTTTTCTGACTTTTATAATTTCTTTTCTTTTTTTTCCTTTTCTTCTCATCCTTCTGTGATTTGATGATTTTTCTATAGTGGTATGTTTAGATTCCTTTTCTTTATCTTTTACATTTCTACTATAAGTTTTTGGTTTGTGGTTACCATGAAGCTTATTTAAAACTTATTTATAAGTCTGTTTTAAATTGATAATATAGTATATTTTAATTTGATAACATCAGTATAGTGTTATAAAAAGCTTATATAAAGCTTTTACTCCCCTCCCTCGCTAATTGTTTTTACTACTTTCGTCTTTTATACTAGATTTACAAGTGATTAACCTACCATCTTTACATTAGATTATTCTGAATTTTACTATATATTTATTTTTACCAGTGAAATTCATACTTTGTTTCCCTGTTACTAACTCACTCCCTTTTGTTTCAACTTGCAGGAATCCCTTTAACATTTAAGGCCAGTCTAGTGGTGATGAACTCCTTCAACTGTTCCTTGTCTGGAAACTCTTACCTGTTTTTCCATAATGAAAGACAGCTTTGCTGGGTAGAGATTTCTTGGTTGGCAGTTATTTTCTTTCAGCACTTTGAATATGTTGTGCCACTCACTCCCTTCTGACCTGCAGTGTTTCTATTCAAAAACCTACTGATTTTGTGGGAGATTTTCCTTATACATAGTACGTTGTTTTGTACTGCTATTTTAAAAATTCTCTCCTTGTCTTTAACTTTTGACATTTTAATTATAAATGGTTTGGGTCTCTTTTGGTTCATCTTATACAAACTCTCTGAACTTCTTGGATCTGAATGTCTCTTATCTTCCCCAGTTTAGGGCAGTTATCAGCCATTATTTTTTCAAGTTTTTTGCCCCTTTCTCTCTTTTTCTTCTGAATCTCCTATAATGTGAATGTTGGTCCACTTAATGTTGTCCTGTAAGTCCCTTAAACTGTCTTTTTGCTGCTGATTAATGAGTTCCAGTGCTCTGTGTTCAAGTTTACTGATTCTTCTGCTTCATGTAGTCTGTTGTTGAACTCTGGTGCTTTCTTGTATTTTCTTTCTGTTGAAAATCTCTCTTGTTCATCTGAGCTATTTTAGCATTTTTATGACTGTTAACTTGAACTTTATCAAATATATCCTTGATCTGCATCTCATTAAGGCTATTTTCCTGAAGTTTTATCTTGTTCTTTTGTTTGGAACATACTCCTCTGTTTCTTTGTTTTCTGTGAGTCTCTGTGGTGGTTTGGGTGCATTAGAATAAACAGCAACCTCTCCAAGTCTTGAAGAGTGGCCTTGTGTAGGAGATGAATCTTACTGTTCAACCTTGCCCTAGGTCTTGGTTGTCTCTCTAACCTTTGTGATTGTCCAAATAGCCTACCTTATTCTTAGTGGGTCCCATTAGTTTAGGTTGTCTAAGATCTATCAGTATCTCTAGAGGAGGATCTTAGTATCTAGGTTCAGCCCAGTTGGAAGCTGGAGGCTCAGGGAGCAGCTTTTGAAGTACATGCAAAAATACCTTTTTCGGGGGAAACTGGGACATGGGTGTTTCTTTCCGCTCGCTTTGCACTGTAACCTGGGAGGTTAGCCACAGTGAACCTGTACAGTCTCCCCAAGAACTCTTAGTTCACTCTGCCTTGTTCTCATGAATGCAAGCCCTGTTTGCTTTCAAAGCTAGATGTTTTGGTGGCCTGTCTTTCAGGTGCAGGTCTTAGGTGTTGGGGCTGCCAGAGGTGGGGCTCAAACCCTTTGTTCCTCACAGAGAAGCTGAATGTTGTGAGTTCCCTCACGATTGTGGGTCACTACCCCTGGGTGAGGTTTACGGTGAGACTGTGTCTCAGCCTCTCCAGCCTGTTTCAGTGTGGGTTTTTGTCATTTGCCTGATATGTAGGAGTTGCTCATCTAATTTTTTAGTTTCTTTCAGAGGAAATTGTTGTATCTGTGGCTGTAAATTCAGTGTGCCCATGATAGGAGGTGAGTTCAGGATCTTTCCATGTTGCTGTCTTGAATTGATATATACCACATACAGAAAGTGAAGAAGAACTAAAGAGCCTCTCGATGAAAGTGAATGAGGAGAGTGAAAAAGTTGGCTTAAAACGAACATTCAGAAAACTAAGATCATGGCATCTGGTCCCATCACTTCATGGCAAATAAATGGGGAAACAGTGGAAACAGTGACAGACTTTATTTTTTTGGGCTCCAAAATCACTGCAGATGGTGATTGCAGCCATGAAATTAAAAGATGTTTGCTCCTTGGAAGGAAAGTTATGACCAACCTAGACAGCATATTAAAAAGCAGAGACATTACTTTGCCAACAAAGGCCCGTCTATTCAAAGCTATGGTTTTTCCAGTGGTCATGTGTGGCTGTGAGAGTTGGACTATAAAGAAAGCTGAGCACCGAAGAATTGATGCTTTTGAAGTGTGGTGTTGGGGAAGACTCTTGAGAGTTCCTTGGACTGCAAGGAGATCCAACCAGTCCATCCTAATGGAAATCAGTCCTGAATATTCATTGGAAGGACTGATGCTGAAGCTCCAATCCTTTGGCCACCTGATGTGAATAACTGACTCATTTGAAAAGACCCTGATGCTGGGAAAAATTGAAGGCAGGAGGAGAAGGGGACAACGGAGGATGGGATGGTTGGATAGCATCACTGACTCAATGGACATGAGTTTGAGTAAGCTCCAGGACTTCGTGATGGACAGGGAGGCCTGGCGTGCGGCAGTCCATGGGGTTGCAAAGAGTTGGACACGACTGAGAAACTGAACTGAACTGAAAAAAAAAAAAAGTTGCCAATGTTTAAAATTTGGTAGATTTTTTTTTTTTAATTTGGTAGATTTAAACATTGAAAAGCAGTAGCTGCAAAGGAGGAGACTAAGGTAGATAGTCAGAGTAACAAATTGAGGTTGATAGAGAATTTAGGAGAGGAATTTAAGAAGTATTTTTTGTGACATATTTAAGGAAGAATAAAAGGAAGAATTTAAGGAAGAATAAAATGGCATAGTGGGTGATGGGGAACAGCAGTCACATTGATATTGTTGAGAACCTAATTTATGAAATAGAAAAATAACTGTAGAAATTCTATTAAAAGACAAATCAAAATCATATGTTATGAAATTAGAGATAAGAGACTTGTTGGTGAGAGCTAAGAGAGCCAAAATCCTTGCATAGTTAATTGAGAAAGAACACTTGGAACAGAGGGACAAAGAATAGTCAAACAGTAAGCCAAAGTTCCCCACATCTTCATATTTCAGTTGCTGGGCACAAATATTGAAAGGATTGACATAACCTGGGTAAACTTCTGAAATCTAAACTTTTACAAAACCCCAGAATTCTCCCAAGTGTCAAAATAGAAGGAAGGAGGAAAAAAAGATTTCCCGAAAGGGAAAGAGACTCAGATTGGCACCATACTTTCAATCTGTGTCAGTAAATATTAGATGACATGGAGAAATGTTTAAAATTTAGAGTTCCTGGGGGAACTAATTGTGATTATAAAATTCTGTATCCATTTGCACTATAACTATTCATCGAATGCACTGAAGCATAAATAACTGGACAATAAGAACAGAAAAAATTTCAAAAATTCTTTTATTTCCCATCTATGATATTGTGAAATAAAATTGGAATGTTACCTGAATTGCTTCCAGATATCTGTTATAGCTTGACTAATACTTTGAACTTTCTAGCAGAGCTGGGCACTTAAGCTAGTATAAATCACTTGCACAGGACAGAGTGGACAAAGGGACCAGTCTGTAACGTGTATCCAAGCTGTGTGTGGCTGTACCAAATGTCTGCTTAGGTATGGGAGGGAGGTGGAAATGTAAGTTGTTTAATTTCCTCATCAGTATAAAATCATGTGCCACATTTGAAGGATTAAAACATTGTTTTGAAATACTGAAAGCATCAAAAAGATACAAAGAATATTAGGACAGCATTGTGTCTACCTCCCAGTTAAAGAAATAAAATATTAACTACCCAGATGAATGTTCATTTTTCCTGCAGAGACATAACCAATTTTTTGTATTTGGGGATTCTGGGAGGATGACAGCAATGGTAGAATAGTTTCTTAATCCTGTATGACTTTCCCATAAAAACAGAACATATAGGAAAACCCCAGATCCATGAACATTGACGAGAAAATTAGTTGACCTTGTTTCTCTCTACAAACCCTCACGTACCAGTGGTTTGGGAATAGACCACCAAGAGCTCCAATACCTGTGTATTAATATCTACTTAAGAAGAAGAAAGAAGGCATGGAATTTCAGATGAATGTGAGAATCAAAAAATAGCCGATCAATGGAAAGTCTGGAGGACAATTTAAGAATACCAGCTGAAACTGGGAGGCGTTTTGCGCACACTGATAGGAAGAAATTAACAGTATTAAAAAATAAATAATAATTACAAAGTGAAATCAATAAAATACAGATTTGATGCAGAAATCAATGTCATAGTCAATTGGGAAATTTGGTCAGAAAAAAGAACATAAAGGTAAAGAATTAGAAAGAAGTCAACAGTTTAAGTAGCTACACTAAGATTTTTAGTTGGCGTTTCGTCAAACTCTCAAAAATTAATAGAATGAATATACAGAGAAGTAGAAGCATATAGTAGACCTGAAAATCATGGTGAACCAATTCAACATAATAAAGATTTATACAGTTTTGACACAACGCAAATTCCTTTTCAAGTTCCCATAGGCTGTAAGCTAGGAGACACTGAAACATATCCAGGAACGTAAAACAAGGTTCAAAAATTTTGTGGTCTAAAGGTATTGAATAGAGATAGTGAAGGACAGGGAAACCTGGTGTGCGGCAGCCCATGGGGTCACAGAGTCAGAAATGACTTAGTGACTAAACAACAAAGGTATTGAAATCATACAGTCTATTCCCTTATCATTGTGGAATTATGTTAGAAATCAATATCAAAAGGTATTTGAAAATAACACCTATTTTCAAGTGCAGAGTGACATTTACCAAGAGAAATTTTTGACTTAGCCATCGAAAACCATCAAGTTTTAAATTTTGACCCACTTTATACACTCAACATTACTGTTCTCCATCATAGGGGACCTTTCTGGACAACAGGAATGGGCCCTTAACGTTTTCTGCCTTCTGATTGGATTTGGAAATGGGGAGCCTCGACGGGACTTGGGGACTAAAGTCTGGGTATAGTCTCCCCTGACTTGACTTCCTATGTGTAGGTGCTGGTTCTCCCTGAAAATCCTCATCCTTCTCTTAGAGCTTGTGGGTGATAGGAGCTGCTGTGTTGTTACTAGCCTGGGATATTCCACTATCTTTTGTGATCCCCCTCATCCAAAACTTTGTAAATAGTCTGCTTGTAAATAAACTGTCCTTAAATTAATCTAACTTGAGTGGGCCATCTGTTTCCTGAAAACCCTTTCTGATACAGTAGATGAGCTTAGGTTTTTTGCCTTTGTAGAAAGTAAGAAATTAGAAGATGTACTGGTTTTGATTAAGAAGAAATACAGTACAGAAAAAATACTGTTACAGAAAAACATATGAATTACCAACTTGAAAAAATATCAAATTTTTCAAATTTATGTATTATATAAAAATGTATAATAGGGACAGTGGGTTTATATATATTTGATAATTTACTGTTCATTAGTATTGTGTCTGTTAAATTTCCTCAGTGAGATCATTGTAGTGTGATTATATAGAAGAATGCTGTTTTCTTAGAGCTATGCCACAATATTTAGGGATGAAATGTCATGACACATTAACTAACACAAAAGGGACAGCAAAAGAAAAAAGTATGTGCATGTGTAAGAGACATAAAGCAAATATGTCAAAATGTTAATAATTGGTTAAGATATAGGGTACCTTTGTTAAGCTATATGGCTATTCACTTACTATTCTTGCAACTCTTGTGGCTTTGAAATTTTCAAAATAAAAAGTTAAGAGAAAGTATTCAGCATAATAAAAGATAAATGCTTATATGGATAAAGATCTTTAAACTAATGAGAAACATAATATACCAGCATTTGAACAAGCAGATCACCAAAGGAGATATACAAAAGGTCCTTAAACAAAGTGATACTTGACTGAATAAAGAAATGCAAATATAAGTGAACTTTCAGTGTTTATTCAAAAAAAGTATTTAAGATTCAAAAAAGTGGTAATGCCCAGCGCTGATGTGGATGTAGCAGATTGAATGTGAAGCACAGCGTGGTCCCTCCTATCTTGTAGTGTGTGGTCTGGCAGTATCTGTGAAAGTATAAAATCTGTATGTTCTTTAATCACAGCAGTTTCACTTAATGAACTAAATAAGTCTAACGAAAGAATAAGTGAGTATGGTTGTATGTACAAATCATGTTCATTGCAACATTGTAGCAAGGCCCATTTATATGTCCATCAGTTAGGGTTTGGTTTTACATGCAGAATACTATTTAACTATTAAAGAAATTAATATATTAATATTGAATGATATCCCTGATTGTTACAATAAAAATAAAAGTGAGTTAGAGAAAAATACACATAATACTACCTCATTTAGAGTAAAATATCTACATGTTATGGGCATAATTTACGTATACTAATACTATATGGGTTTTGAAAATACCTTATACACACACACACATATATCTATATATACACCAATATTATATGGTTGGGAGAGTATTAGAAGAGGTGGGAAAATTATGGGCAAGTGGAACTTTTATATTCCTTTTTTTTGAATTACAGATTTTATTTTGTACTAGCATTTATATTCTTTTCATACCTTTTTATTTTAAAGAAATAAAGATCATATAATCGAAAATACAACTAATTTTATTTCATTTTAAAAGACCTTGCAATAATTTTTAAAAATTATATAGTATAGTCTTACTGAGTTGCAAAACAATCTGTTAAGAAACTCATTTTGCTTTTGTGTATTCCATTTTCAGAGCAGTGGAAAGAGCTCAGTGCTAGAAAGCCTAGTGGGGAGGGACCTGCTTCCCAGAGGCACTGGTATTGTCACCCGGAGACCTCTCATTCTGCAGCTAGTCCATGTTTCACCTGAAGATAAACGAAAAACAACAGGAGAAGAAAATGGTAAATTTTAGAATTGGAATAAACATTATTTAAAAATTCTTCATTTTTGGTCAATCTTAAGAAGATATGAGTTAATTAGACAGAAATTAGTGGCTGTAGCGAAGTCAGAAGTCCTGTAAAGAAAGTGATATATGTTCTTTTCTCATGGGAAAAGGGAGTAACTTTTTTTTGTTTTTGAGGACTGTGAGTCAACTTTTTGAAAGAATCTTTTTGGTAATGTAGTTCAGTAAACTTGTTAACACTATTTAGTGGAGGATCTAGTGAGATACTTAGTAAACAAGAATCAATTATTTTTAAAAGTTTTTGTGTCTTTTGGAATGTTTTAAACTTTTCCTAGTGTTTAAAGCAATGTTTTTTTCACTTTGTTTTAGAATTTAAATATTTTACATTCTAGTTTAAAGATTTTATTTTAAATAAAATTAAAATGATTCAGCTTTTCAGCATAACAGTGTTATCTCACCTTCACTTTTCTGTCTTGCCATGTGCCTGTGAATTTTGAATCTTTGGCCCTTTGATCCAAAATAAATATTATTTGTAGAAGGAGTTTTTTAAAAAAGATATTTTTGCCACACTGCACAGCATGTGCAATCTTATTTAGTTCCCTGACCAGGGATCCAGTGGATCCCTGCAGTGGAAGCATGGATTCTTTTTAACCATTGGACTGCCAGGAAAGTCCCTAATTATTATTATTATTTTTACTATGCTTATTTTGCTAAGACTTACCTATAGCAGTGAAAGCATGGAGTCCCCTGCAGTGGAAGCATGGAGTCTTTTTAGCCACTGGACTGCCAGGAAAGTCCCTAATTATTATTATTATTTTTACTATGCTTATTTTGCATAGTCCCCTGCAGTGGAAGCATGGAGTCTTTTTAACCACTGGACTGCCAGGAAAGTCCCTAATTATTATTATTATTATTATTTTTACTGTGCTTATGTTGCTAAGACTTACTTATAGCATGTATTACTTTGATTCTTTAGATTCCTCCCTCACCCAAATAGTAAACGTGGAGTATCAAGATTAGAAGACATGCACCATCCTTTCTTCTTTAGTTACACTGAAAATATTTTAAGAAATGCTCTCTTTATCAGCATATTTAAGTTTGCTTATTAAATGTGTGCCCTATTACATACTGTACCTTTACATTAGAGAAGTTTGGAATGTTTGATGAGAGTAATATATTTGATCTTCAGTGTTTGGCTCAGACTCTGTCTTATTTGTATGTTAGTTGCTCAGTCATGTCCAACTCTTTGTGACCCCATGGCCTGTAGCCCACCAGGCTCCTCTGTCTGTGGGATTCTCCAGGCAAGAATACTGAAGTGGGTTGCCATTTCCTTCAGGGAATTTTTCCAACCCAGGGATCGAACCCTAGTCTCCCATATTGCGGGCAGCTTCTTTTACCATCTGACCCATCAGGGAAGCCATCTGTCTTACTTATGAAAGTCTGTAAAATGTTGTAGTTGTTAAATTACATTTGCAGCAGAGTACCATGGTTGTTTCTCATTCTGCGAGAGATCTGTTTTAAATGCAGCTTCCTTGCTGCTGCTAAATTGCTTCAGTCATGTCCGACTCTGTGCGACCCCATAGACAGCAGCCCACCAGGCTCCTCTTGTCCCTGGGATTCTCCAGGCAAGAATACTGGAGTAGGTTGCCATTTCCTTCTCCAGTGCATGAAAGTGAAAAGTGAAGTCGCTCAGTGTCCGACTCTTTGCGACCCCTTGGACTGTAGCCCACCAGGCCCCTCTGTCCATGGGATTTTCCAGGCAAGAGTACTGGATGGGGTGCCATTGCCTTCTCCAGCAGCTTCATTAGTTTGATGCAATGAAGTTACTTTAATTTCCGTATCTGATCTTTTCCTTCACTTACTGGGTGGTGAGAGCTTGATTTTTATTTTAAAGGGATTTTTAAAAAGACATGTCATGAGCATCTACAAGGACTATAGAAAGTTAATCACTGAAGTAGATTAATGAAGTTGTAGATGTCACAAGTTACAAGTAATATTTTTGGATAGGATGCCAGAGGATATGTAAAAGTCATTTGATTATATTAGGTAGCTTCTTGGTATGTTATTTATCACTTTGCATTTCTGTAATATTTCTTTATTATTGAAATTCTGAACCTTGAATTTAATCATTTTGGGCTAATTTATGGTCCAATTTCAAATGTATAGAATAATTATTCAAAAATTTCAGTCTTGCTAACATCATCAAATTTACAAAATGCCTTAAACTAAAATTTCAAGTAACTGTATGATGATGTCTGTTTCCTTTAACTCTTAATTTTCTTCAGTCACCTTGGAAAGGGCAGATGATATCTTTTCTCTCAGAGTACGTGGGCAGTATTTCTAGAAAGGGTGTACATTTCACAACTGTAGCGGTGTCAGTTCTTGTTATCTATTTGTATTGTTCACTTTGTTTTGTTGACATCTCTTATTGGTGGTGGTAGGTCAGTAAATCTGCATATCTTTACCTATATATATATATTTTTTTTTTCCCCAAGCTTAGTGCTTATTTTTTATGTTAAAAAACATAATACTTAAAATGACAACTCAGCTACCCAGAACACAAAATAGATTTTGTAAATTTTGAGTACTAAATATCATGTATCTTATTAATAATTAGGATAGTTCTTTAACTTATCATTAGAGTCTGTTTATCCTTAGGATAAACAGTTCTACCTTATCACAAATCACTCTATTCTAGAGGAAATTAGAAACAATGAAGCAAGAGATAGCCTTTTCTGGCTAGAAAAGTATGAACTACCTGGCAGCCTGGCAACCATAGAGGAGAAAGGGGAGGAAAACAGGAGAATTTCAAAAAAGAAAAAATTAGTCTCTTTTGTATAGGGATTTGTAGTCTATACATAAACGGCTTTATTATGTAACAAAGACCTAAGTTACCATTAGTAGGTAAGTTTAAGGGCAGTGGATTCTAACATAACATGGATAGGTCCATCAAAACTAGCTAAACTCTTACAAAATATTTACCATGTATAATTATCAGGAAAATTTATTTAACATGAGATCATTCAGCCAACTACATAATATAATTTAGGTGTCAATATATAGATTTATAGTATTTCTCATCTTGCTCCCCACTTCTGCCAATGTAAAAGAATTTTCTGATAAAATCTTATTAAAAACAAAAACTGTTTTCAAGTGGTTTAGTTTGAACTTTGAACTTTATGATTACTTTTCATGTATGTCCTCAGATCTCCTTCTAGACTATTTCCAAAGGTAGCATGCTGACGGAATACCAAAACTATTTCTGTTAAATTTATTATATATTTCAAAGAAAATAAACCCCTACTAAGTTCAGTGTTAGCAATTAGGGTAAATACTTTAATAATTACTTTCAAGGTTTTATTACTTTCAAGATGTATTTGATATGTTTTGTAGATTTTTTTTCATTAGGTAATTTATCTTTTCCTGTAGTTATCAGATAGCAAATTTCTGAATAGTACATTAGTTTCAATCCACTTATATTAGAGTTAGAAACCAGAGGTGATAAAATTAATGTAATGGAAAATAAAAATAAATTATGACTCTCAATATACTTCATTTATGCTATTTAAAATATTATTTATACACATCCCTCTAATTATAACTAATGGTAATGGAAAATTTACAGTTGTAAATTTGGAATAACTGAATGCATTTGGAATGTGCATTTGAAATGTGTTCCGGTTCTTGCACATTTGATTTTTTAAACAGGTTTGAAATATTAGGGATGAGCACTAAACTTCTCACTCTGTGCTGTTTCTCTTTGACTACAGACCCTGCTACATGGAAAAACTCAAGACACCTTTCCAAAGGTTTCCTTATCCATTTGCTTTGGCCCTTCTTTTCCCATCATGCCTGCATGTGTGCTTTTGTACTCTGACAGGCTGTGTGCATTTTTTTTCTTCCATTTTTATTTGCTTATCCACATTGATTGATTGCAGGTGTTAGTGGTTCTTGTTACCTTTTGGCATTGCATCACAATGCAGGCTTTTTTTGGTGAATGTAATTTATTTTTATTTTTAAAAAACATGCTTGTGAAGCCAGATCTCTTCTATAGGATAATGTAAATTAAAAAAAAACAACCCTTTGGTGTACAGTACTTGCCTCTGAGTTCTGTTCACTTAGATTATTCCAATCCTCCAGTGAGACTTCTTGGAAGAATGTACTAAGCTTCAAGTAGGTGAGCATTTTATTTGCAAAAAGGATCCAGTTTTGTTACCTTTACCCACCAAAGAAACTGCTCCACCTTTTCCTCCGTAAACATTTATTTGAATATCTTACAGTCATTTTTATTTTGATATCAGGTGGCTGATAATGTGTTAATCATTAAGACATTTAAAACTGTGAATTTGACAAAAGCAGAATAGTTGTGCTTGGAGAAGGCAAAGTTAATTTTTCTGCATTCTAGCTTGTCTGGAAAAATTAGAGCAAAACTTGCTTTCCAAGTCCTGGGCCACTCAAAACAGTACTTACAATGAGTAATTTTTTCCTTTTTTCAGCAAGTGCAAGAGGAACAGAACTATTATTGGAAACTACTGGCGAGTAGCAGTTCCATACAGTATACATGCCAGGTTCCCCCAACCTTTTACCCCTTGCCATTTCATTTCTTTCCTTCCTTCAATTCCAAGGAAAAACATAATCTTGTTCTTAGGGGGAAAAAATCACCTTGAAAATGCATACAGAATACCTTCATGCTACTGAGAGCTCTTTAAAGTAACAGCAAATTGTGACTTTATGGGTTGCCAACAGTAAACTGAATTAAAATGAAAAATGAGAAAACAGAACAAAAAGTTAACTATTCTGTTGACATGTTGCCAATTTTTACTTTGAATTATGTGTGTAAGTCTATAGTATATGCTTTTTGCATTATTATTCAGTATGATTCATAAGTGTTCTTCTTTTAGCCATTAGCTTGAGTATTTTCATCAGATAAAATTGCTTTTATATGTGAGATATTTAAAAATAAAGTATACAGTATATGCATGGCTGAGTCCCTTTTCTGTTCACCTGAAAACATCACAACATTGTTAATCGGCTGTACCCTAATACAAAATAAAAAGTTCAAAAGAAGAAAGGTCCCAGGTTGGATGAAAATGAACAATTAAATATAATCTAATACTTAATTGGCCATTGCTGTAAATTATACTAAATTCTTGGATTCTTGGAATCCAATTCTTGGAGGATTCTTGGAAGAAACAGTTTTAACTGAACACATAATGAATTAGAAGGAGTTATTCATTTTATAGAATTGTAGTGAGTCATTTAATATATGGGTTAAGGTCTTTTTAAAATACACTTTATATCTACTTGCTCAAATAAAAAGTTTTAGATACCAAAAAAAAAGTATACATATTTTATTATAATATGAGGAGAGGTGAACAGTTTTATTAGTTAAAATCTAGATTTCAAATATAAGTTAACTTCTAGTTAGTGGCAAAGTAGGAACAAATAATATTGTGCTGTCTTTTTGAATTCCTAAGGTAATTTCCATAGTTTTCAATAAGTGAAGTTTCTCTCTTTCCAGGGGTTGAAGCAGAAGAATGGGGTAAATTTCTTCACACCAAAAATAAGGTAATTATAAAAGAACATGTTGAAGAAGTAACATGTTGAAAATATTTTTTGGTACAGGTAACTGATAATTTAGTTTTCTTATGATTGGCAATGTAGCACTGTTATCTTATAAAATAAATCTTATCTTAGTAACATTTCTAACCATAGTAGTTTATTTGGAAGACATTAAGTTGAGCCTTATTCTCTCTTAATTTGGAGACTCTTAACTGTTGTGGGCTCAAGCAGCTTTGAAAAACTCATGAAAACTCTGACTTTGGCTCAGAATGATGTTTGTGTATATTAGAATTTGTTTACTAATTCTCTGACGCAGATCCAGAGACATCCTTGAAATTTATCAAAGCCCTCTTAGGAACTTTTAAAATCTTATTTTGAATACTTTTTTTGTTTCAATAATTTTTAGCTTTACACAGATTTTGATGAAATTCGACAAGAAATTGAAAATGAAACAGAGAGGATTTCAGGAAATAATAAGGTAGGTATCTTTTTAGAGCTGGAAAGTATAACCATCAGTAAATTTATCTTTAAGAGCATTCTGGTCTTTTAAACTAGTCTTTTAAACTAATGGAGTATTTTCTCAAATATATAGAAACTTCATATAAAACCACTTTTATTTCTTAGAGCTTTCATATACAAACAGGTATTTCATTTAGATGTTTATTCTTGATCTTATATATATCACTTTATTATGTAGCTTTTCAATTTAATACTTTCTACAGTGTTATTTTTTTTCTGCTGGATTGTAACTCAAGTAATATATAACTTACAAAATACATTTATTTTGAAGAGCTCTTTTTCTTACCTGAGTAAGTCGAAATTTACTTATGAAAGCAAAGAGAGGCAAAGCAAGGTTTTTTTTTTTCCCAGTGAAAATGAAAAGTAATGTTAACAAGTGAATTGTTTTCTAAGATTCTGAGAATTTAAATTAGATGTCTCAGATACCATTATATGGTAAATGAGGCACATTTAAATGAGGTACTGTCACTGCCTTCTTTAAATGCTTCTATTTTCTCTGTCTTCTTTCTTTATTCTTACTACCTTTCTGTTCGCTTCCCTTTGTGTTGTTACCTCCGTTCTTGAATGGGTACATTTAATTGCACAACTGGGCCTGAGCTGAGTACTAATATTAAAAAAATTTTTTTATTGAGTCCTTTTATCTGCTGGATACTGTGTTGGAAAGGTTTTCCTGACCCAAAGGCATTTTTTGAGCCATGTTAATTTCTTTATGCCTATTCAAGATATTTATCTCTTTTTGAGTGATTGACTAAGATTTATTATTGAACTCTGGGTAGGTTACCTTCTGGTTACTGCTGCCATAATTCCCTGATTTGGATTACTTGTTACCTATGTCTCACTCTGAATTCAAGAACCTCATAAATTTGGATAGTAATACACTGTTCTTTTGTTCAGCACTGAGTCTATTAAACATATTTAAGAAATGTTATCTCTGAGAATCAGGAGAAAAGAATGTGAAATAACAGGAAATAAATTGTGTATATTAATAGTATAAGGTTGGATAGGATTATAATCTATGGCAGGCTGCCTTGTTTTCTATATGTTTCATTGGGTTTTGATTATTGAAATGTTTTAGAGATTATGGTTTAATATTTAAAAGCATCTAATGTATAATACTTGAAATGAGGTTTTACTTTAGCATTTTTATTTCATTGACATTTTAATGTGATTTTAATATAATATTTTAAAATTTATTTTTAGGGAGTAAGCCCTGAACCAATTCATCTTAAAATTTTTTCACCCAATGTTGTCAATCTGACACTTGTGGATTTGCCAGGAATGACCAAGGTAAAAATCGTTGTTACTCATTATGGATGTGGTCATGTTTGTTTTTACTTGAACAAACAACATAGCTTTTCCTTAACCTCATATGGAATGATCAGCCTTTTTTTTTTTTGCAATTATCTTGATCTTTTAGCAGCATTTGACATAGTTGAGCCCTCCTTTCTCCTTGAAACACTTTTCTTTACTCAGCTTCCGGGACACCACACTCTAGAGGATTATTTCTGATCTTCCCAGCCACTCCTTCTCAGTCTCTTTTGCTGATTACTTATCTTCTCAATGTCTAAACAGTGAGTATCCCATAGCTCAGTTTTTGGACCTCTTGTCAAGGGGCTACACTTAACCTCTTGATGATTTCATCCAGTCTTATTATTTTAAATATGAGTATCTGTATGCTGACAACATTAAAATATTTCCAGACTTACATATTCATCTTGTATGTCTACTTGATGTATACATGTCTGAATTTAGAACATGATTTGTCTAATACCAAATGTCTGATCTGTCCCTCAACCTGACTTGGTCTTTCTATAGTCTCCCCCATCTCAATAAATGGCAACTCTGTTGTACCAGTTGCTTAGCCAAAAAGTTTGTAGTCATCCTTGACATTTCTTATCCTGTACCCTGCTTTCCCTGTTAGCAAATCCTGTTAGCTTTCCTTAACTTAAAATACGGGCATACATTGTGGTATTTCAAATTTGGTTCCAGACCAGTCCAGTGAGTGAAGATTGCAGTGAAGTGAGTATCACAGTAAAACAAATATACAAATTTTTTTGTTTATCCATTGCATATAAAAGTTATGTTTACACTATACAATTGACCCTTGAACAAGGGGTTTGAACTACATGGGTCTACTTATATGTGATATGTGAATTTTTTTCAATAAATACATTGGAAAATTTTTTGAAGATTTGTAACAGTTTGAAAAAACTTGCAGACAACTGCATAGCCTAAAACAACTGGAAAAGATTAATTAAAATTAATATACAAATCTAGTGTAAAAAGTTAAAATTTATCAAAACCTACACCCACAGACATAGACTGTACCTGGTGCTTTAAGTAGAAAGAAATGTAAACAAATGTGAAGATGCAGTATTTAATCATAACTGCATAAGATTGGTTGTAGTACATACTGTACTAATGTAATAATTTCACAGCCACCTTCTATTCCTGTTGCACTGAGCTCAAGGTTGTTGAGTATCCCAAAATGTTGTGTGATGGAAATCATCTCTCAGTAGTTCATTGCTTCAGTAATTTGCATATCACAGTAAAATGTGATCTCTTGAGGTTCTTGCATGTTTTTCATATTTAGTGTAATGCTGTAAAATACTTACCTAGAGCCAGATATTCTGGAGTCTGAAGTCAAGTGGGCCTTAGGAAGAAGCATCACTATGAAAAAGCTAGTGGAGGTGATGGAATTCCAGTTGAGCTGTTTCAAATCCTAAAAGATGATACTGTGAAAGTGCTGCACTCAACATGCCAGGGAATTTGGAAAACTCAGCAGTGGCCACAGGACTGGAAAAGGTCAGTTTCCATTCCAATCCCTAAGAAAGGCAATGTCAAAGAATGCTCAAACTACCACACAATTGCAGTCATCTCACACACTAGCAAAGTAATGCTCAAAATTCTCCAAGCCAGCCTTCAGCAATATGTGAACCATGAACTTCCAGATGTTCAAGCTGGATTTAGAAAACGCAGAGGAACCAGAGATCAAATTGCCAACATCCATTGGATAATAGAAAAAAGCAAGAGAGTTCCAAAAAACATCTACTTCTGCATTATTGGCTATGCCAAAGCCTTTGACTCTGTGGATCACAATAAACTGTGGGAAATTCTTAAAGAGACCACCTTACCAAGCCTCCTGAGAAATTTGTGTGTAGGTCAAGAAGCAACAGTGAGACATGGAACAATGGACTGGTTCAAAATCGGGAAAGGAGTACGTCCAGGCTATATACTGTCACCCTGCTTATTTAATTTATATGCAGAGTACATCATGCGAAATGTCGGGCTGGATGAAGCACAAGCTGGAATCAAGATTGCTGAGAGAAATATCAATAACCTCAGATATGCAGATAACATCACCCTTATGGCAGAAAGCAAAGAGGAACTGAAGAGCCTCTTGATGAAAGTGAAAGAGGGGAGTGAAAACACAGGCTTAAAACTCAACATTCAAAAAACTAAGATTTTGGCTTCCAGTCCCATCACTTCATGGTAGATAGATGCGGAAACAATGGAAACAATGACAGACTTTATTTTCTTAGAGGGCTCCAAAATCACTGCAGATGGTAACTGCAGCCATGAAATTAAAAAATGCTTGTTCCTTGGAAGAAAAGCTCTGACCAACCTAGACAGCATATTAATAAGCAGAGACATTACTTTGCCGACAACGGTCCACCTAGTCAAAGTTGTGATTTTTCCAGTAGTCGTGTATAGATGTGAGAGTTGGACTATAAAGGGAACCTGAGCCCTGAAGAACTGATTCTTTTGAACTGTGGTGTTGTAGAGGACTCTTGAGAGTCCCTTGGACTGCAAGGAGATTAAATCAGTCAATCCTAAAGGAAATCAGTCCTGAATATTCATTGGAAGGGCTGATGCTGAAGCTGAAACTCCAATACTTTGGCTACCTGATGTAAAGAACTGACTCCTTGGAAAAGATCCTGATGCTGGGAAAGATTGAAGGCAGGAGGAGAAGGGAACGACAGAGGGTAAAATCATTGGATGCTATCACTGACTCGAAGGACGTAAGTTTGAGCAAGCTCTGGGAGTTGGTAATGGACAGGGAATCCTGGGGTGCTGCAGTCCATGGGGTCACAAGTTGGACGTGACTGAATGACTGAACTGAACTGAACTGAGGTTCTTGCATTTTTTCATCGTGTTTAGTGTAATACTGTATACCCTGAATAACACCATGAGACCCATATGAAGTGCCACTAGTGATGTTGGAAGTGCTCCCAACAAGCAGAGAGAAGTCATGACATTACAAGAAGTTAAAATGCTTGATGTACTCTGTCTGTAGATTGAGGTCTTCAGCTGTGGTTGCCCACCACTTCAAGATAAATGAATCCAGCTTAAGCTTTGGGGGAAAAAAAAAGGAAATTCATGAAGGCAATGCTGCAGCTATGCCAGGAGGCATGAAAACCTTGCACTTTATGTTAAATGCCTTTTTATTGAAATTTCAGCTTTTATCTGGGTATAGGATTTTTATAGGAAAGGCATATCTGTAGACTCTAACATGATTTGAGAAAAAACATATTCAATATATGACAACTTAAAGCAACAGGAAGGTGAATGATCTAAAGCTGGATTATATATTGCCAGCAAAGGATAGTTTGATAATTTTAGAAAGTTTTGCTTACGAAAAGTCAAGTTAATAGGAGGCAGCAGATGAGTTCTCAGATGCCATTAAGAAAATCATTAAGGAGAAAGGATAGCTGCCTGAACAGGTTTTTAATGTTAATGCAGATGAAAGTGCCCTATTTTGGGGAAAAAAAAATGCCACAAAGGACATTTATTAGTAAGGAAGAGAAGTGAACACCAGAATTCAAGAAAGAAAGGGATAGGCCAGCTCTACTATTCCGTGCTAATGCAGGGGGTTTATGATTGGGACTGCCCTTATCTGTAAAGCTGCTAACCCTTGATCCTTGAAGGCAAAAGATTAAACACCAGCTGCCAGTCTTTTGGTTGCTCAACAAGAAGACCTGGACACAGATAACCCTTTTTCTGGATTGGTTCCATCAATGCTTTGTCCCTGAAGTCAGGAAGTACCTTTCCAGTAATGGACTGACTTAAAGTTCTTTTGGTATTAGACAGTGCTCCAGGCCACAGGTGTTGAAGTGGTCTACTTGCCCCCAAACACAGTGTCCCTTATTCACCCTCTAAATCAGGGGGTCATATGGACCTTTAAGGCTCACTGCATATGGAACTGTATGGAAAGGATTGTCATTCCTATGGAAGAGAACCCTGATAGAACAGCATGAAAGTCTGGAAAGGATTACGCTATTGAAGATGTTGTTGTTAAAAAAGCCATGAAGCCTGAAATAATAACTTCCTGCTGGAGAAAGCTGTGTCCAGATGCTATGTATGACTTCAGGATTTACAACAGAGCCAATCAAGGAAATCATAAAAGCAACTGTGGACACGACCAAAAAAGAAAAAGTGGGTTAGATGGGTGAAGGCTTTCAAGATATGGATCTCGTAGAAATCCAAGAGCTAAAGTAGACACTACGTGAGAGGAATTAACAGAGGGTAACTTGATGGAGATAAGTGCTTCTGAAACAGTGCCAGATGAGGGGGGTGCATGTGTGGTCAGTCGCTTCAGTTGTGTCCAACTCTTTGTGACCTTATAGACTGTAGCCTACCAGGCTCCTCTGTCCATAGGATACTTAAGGCAAGGATACTAGAGTGGGTTTCCATTCCCTCCTCCAGGGCACCTTCCTGATTGAGGGATCGAACCAGTGTCTCCTGCATTACAAGCAGATTCTTTACTGCTAAGCCACCTAGGAAGCCCAGATGGTGGGAAAGAAGATTTAAAAGAAACTGTACTGGAAAACATAATGACAGTAAGCACTTTGTGAGAAGAGTCACAGTTACTCAAGACTACTTTTGATTTGGTTGAAGAAAGAATGGAACCATACAGAAACATTTTTGGAGTGAAAAAACAAAAGTATCAGACAGAAATTATGATGTATTTCCATCAAGTTACACTGAGTGTGCCTACCTCTCCTGCCTCCCCTTCGGCCTCCTGCACTTATGCCTCTGCTACTCCTGAGACAGCAAGACCAGCTCCTCCTTTTCTTCTTTTATCTACTTGATGTGAAGACGAGAGTGATCCACTTCCACTTAACAAATAGCAAATAATCATGGGTTCTGTTGTATGTGTCTTCTTGTGAAATCTAGTAACTATATGGCAAGAACTGTATGTTTTTATGTCATCTTTATCATCATTGCCTGTGTACTCATTATGTGGAACATCATGTACAAGACAAGACTTGTATAGAAGTGAGTAGCCTATCCTTACACAGGCATGTACTTAGTCGCTCAGTTGCATCTGACTCTTTGCAACCCCGTGGACTGTAGCCCGCCTCCTCTGTCCATGGGGATTCTCGAGTGGGTTGCCATGCCCTTCTCCAGGGGATCGTCCAAACCCAAGGATCAAACCAGGTCTCCTGCATTGCGGGTGGATTCTATACTGTCTGAACCACCAGGAAAGCCCTACATAGGCATAATGGGAGTGATATTTAATATAAAATTAATAATGTGTTAGGTTTTCTTTTTTCTTTTTCTGTTTTGTAACTTTGCTTTCAAAGAATTATTTTACTGTATAGTATGCCTTCACTTGTAATTGGAGAAACTGCGTATCAGCCCATCATCACAGGTAATTGGTTTCTGTGTGGTGTTATGAATATGACTTCAACATTGGAATCTATAAACATTTTATAATGATTCACTCTTCGCTGCATACTCTAGGCTACTGTGAAGCAATCATTTCAATTATACTAGGCTATCATAAAACAGTCTTATTGCTACTTCATTATCAATGCATGAATTGTTATATCTTTAAATATGAATTTCTCTTTCACGTTATCTTTTCCTTTTTTGTATTTAGTGTCAGTAATGTATAACAACTAACAGTGTTTTGTATCATAAGACAGTATTGATGCAGGTACTGATAGATGAGATATCTTGTAAACAGATGACATAAACTTAAGTATTGACAGAGTACAGTACTGTAAATGTATTTTCCTTACAGTTTTCTTACCAACATTTTCTTTAGCTTTATTGTAAGAATACAGCATATAATACATATAAAATATATGTTATTGCCTATTGCTGGTATAAGGCTTCTAGTCAACAGGAGGATATTTCTAGTTCAGTTTTTGGGGAGTCAAAAGCAGATTTTCAAGCACATGAAGGGGTCAGTGCTCCTTACCCCTGTGTTATTCAGGGGTCAGCTGTACTCTGGTCTGTTAGGTGTGTAACAGCATTATGTCTAATAAAGCAATGTACATACCTTAATTAAAAACATACTTTATTTCTAAAAAAAATGCTAACCATCTGCACCTTCAGTGAGTTGGATGTCATCTTTCTGCTGGTGGAGGGTTTGAAATATTTTAAGAACTACTAAAATGTGATACAGAGGCACAGAGTGAGTAAATGCTATTGGGAAAATTGGCTCCAATAGACTTTCTTGTTGACACAAACCTTCAATATGTAAAAAAATGCAAAATCTGAAAAATGCAATAAAACAAACTGTGCCTGTATATCTGGAACTCTGTCATGTCTTAAAAATTTATAGCTACCATCCTGAGCTAGCCACTGTCATCTCAGCTGGATTACCACCATAGTCTCCTAAATGGTCTTCCTCATAATTTATTAACTAAGCAGCCAGGGTGATACTGTTAAAGTGAAAATAAGATTTTGTCATTCCTTGGCTCAGAATCTTTCTAGAGGCTTCCCATTTCACTCAGAGTAAAAGCTTATGTTTTTAGAGAGATTGAAAGTACCTCCTTGATCTGTCTCTTATTACTCTTCTTACTCCTTTTGCTCCAGTCAGTCTTCTGCCATTTTGTTCAAATGTTCATCCCCCAGATAGCTGCCTGTACCTCTCCCTTATCTCTTTCAGTCTGCAGTCATTCTCTTAAATGTCATTGTCTGGGTGAGGTCTCCCTGATTACTCAATCTAAAAGCATAATCCAATTTAAAATAATAGTTTAAAGTATAAGCTTTAACCTAAGTATTCCTTAGCCTCCTGGTCTTTATTTTTTCCATAGTCTTACCAACATCTAGATGCTATGTATATGAAGTGTTTATTACCTCCTTTTTATCACTAAAACTCAGTGAAGGCAGGAAATTTGGTCTTTGTTTATTCACTACTGTGATATAATCTGATATATGGAATAGTACCTGAAATATAGCAGGTTGTCAATAAATATTTGCTAATTGAGTGAATGAATGAGTTTGTCTTTAGACAGTTAACACTGACCAATCCTTAACATGGTAGACGTTTAATATTTGCAGGAGTTACATTTTGAGACTTATACATATTACCAAATTTGTATGAACACTGAAGTATATAAATGCATTTTATTTGTCTGTAAATGGAGTAATACCTATATTCTGTGGATTAAATGAGGGGAAAAAGCTGAGTTGATTTTTATTACCTGTTTCTTGATCATCTCTGTTTTGTTCAGGTGCCTGTAGGTGATCAACCTAAAGATATTGAGCTTCAAATCAGAGAGCTCATTCTTCGGTTCATCAGTAATCCAAATTCCATTATCCTCGCTGTCACTGCTGCCAATACAGATATGGCAACATCAGAGGCACTGAAAATTTCAAGAGAGGTAGATCCAGATGGTAAGGACGGATATAAATTTTTAATGAGATGCTTGGTTAACAGAGGTGAATCTGCCCTCAAGAGAGGTGTTTTTAATTTTTAAAAGGAGTATGTCTAGCTAGTAATGCTTTTCTATTTTACTTATAGTATCAAATAGAAATTTTGATGGAAATAGATAAATTGCTATATAGGCTAGGCAAAAATAGCTAATAAAAATTACATGTGAAAAAATTTTAAAATTAAACATGATTAAAATTAGTTTTAAAAAATATTTGTAAGCAAAGGTTAGACAAACATTAACAAAATGATGGCAGAGATAACATTAGGTGGGATTATAGATTAGGATTTTCCTTTCTTAATACTTAAAAGCTTAATTTAATGGGTCATTTCTTTTCTTTTTTGCATTTATCAGGTCGCAGAACCCTAGCTGTAATCACTAAACTTGATCTCATGGATGCGGGTACTGATGCCATGGATGTATTGATGGGAAGGGTTATACCAGTCAAACTGGGAATAATTGGAGTAGTTAACAGGTGAGCAATCAAGATCGCAGTGTTCTCATTTCAAAGCAAACCTAAAGTTTTTGATTCAGTCTGAAATGTGATAGTGTCCCTATATTTTCCCCTTTTACTATAATCTTGGTATTGTTAAAGAATTCGTTGCTCTAAAGGAAGAAAAGAGATTCACTAAAACCTCCTGTAGATACTTTTAAACAGAAAATGTTTATCAAGTAACCAGTGCCACAAAATGGAAAAAATTTAATGGCTAGGCTTAAAAAAAACAAATCCCTGTCTATTATGTTATGTATGATGAGGGCACTCGGTATTAGAAAACTCATGTATTAGAAAAAAGTATTATTTAGTTTACATCTAGTCAAGAAAGAGATTTTTAAGGTGGTAGTATTTTAATAGATCAATGTAACCCCTAGCATTAATGATTCTACGCAATTGCTGGGATGTGACTTGGGAGACATTTTATTAAAGGTATCCTAATAATACCTAATTTTGCTGGGAGAAATATCAATAACCTCAGATATGCAGATGACACCACCCTTATGGCAGAGAGTAAAGAGGAACTAAAAAGCCTCTTGATGAAAGTGAAAGAGGAGAGTGAAAAAGTTGGCTTAGAGCTCAACATTCGGAAAACTAAGATCATGGCTTCTGGTCTCATCACTTCGTGGGAAATAGATGGGGAAACAGTGGAAACAGTGTCAGACTTTATTTTCTGGGGCTCCAAGATCACTGCAGATGGTGATTGCAGCCATGAAATTAAAAGACACTTACTCCTAGGGAGAAAAGTTATGACCAACCTAGATAGCATATTAAAAAGCAGAGACATTACTTTGCCGACAAAGGTCCATCTAGTCAAGGGTATGGTTTTTCTAGTAGTCGTATATGGATGTGAGTTTTGGTATGTAAAGAAGGCTGAGCACTGAAGAATTGATGCTTTTGAACTGTGGTGTTGGAGAAGACTCTTGAGAGTCCCTTGGACTGCAAGGAGATCCAACCAGTCCATCCTAAAGGAGATTAGTCCTGGGTGTTCATTGGAAGGACTGATGCTGAAGCTGAAACTCCAATACTTTGGCCACCTCATGTGAAGAGTTGACTGATTGGAAAAGACCCTGATGCTGGGAGGGATTGGGGGCAGGAGAAGGGGACGACAGAGGATGAGATGGCTGGAGGCATCACCGACTCGATGGACATGAGTTTGAATGAACTCCGGGAGTTGGTGATGGACAGGGAGGCCTGGCGTGCTGCAATTCATGGGGTCGCAAGGAGTAGGACAAGACTGAACGACTGAACTGAACTGAACTGAATAATACCTAAAGGTAGCTGAAATTAAAAATTATGGACAGGAAACTAATTACTATTGAGTGTCTGCTTATGTTTTGGCCACTCTGCTGTGAGAAATTTGCAAATGGTATCTCTTTGAACCTTCCCAACATACTGGAGAGCTATTATTTTAGTCTGTTTTACAATCAGGAAACTTACTAAGTGATACATTTACCAAAGTCACATGGCTGGTGAAAGCAGAGCCAGATTCAAATGAAGATCTTATCCAAAACCTTTATAAAATAGGAAACACTGAAGCTGTCATGAAGTCTGGGTTCTACTCCCAGTTCATCCACAAACTAGGTGTAATGTGGGGTTAAATGATTCCTGACATCTTTGGTCTCAAACCTTTTAAAATGAAAACGTTACTCACTGATATCTTCTTACTTGTCTGCTTCTAATCACACGTCTTTCTCCCTCACCCCTGCTCTTTTTTTTTTTAAATTCCCATTATCTCTTTTCACGGCAAGCGTTATAAAAGTGTTGTATTTTGCAACCCATTCTGGTACTCTTGCCTGGAAAATCCTATGGACGGAGAAGCCTGGCAGGCTATAGTCCATGGGGTTGCAAAGAGTCGGACACGACTGAGCGACTTCACTTTCACTTTCACTCTCCAATTTAGTTTCTTGTCCATGGATAAAATACACAGTTGATTAAGACACATATATTTTTACCTGTTACTTAAGAGTACTGCTTTTGACTGTGGTTAATGGTAATAATGTGGCCTACATTATTCAAACATTGCTTACTTAAAAGTCACACAGTTTGAATCTTGGCTGAATTACTTAATATGTGACCTTGGATAAATTAATATCTCTGGACCTTCCTTACTTTGTTATAAAATGAGACAATACCTATTGCATGGAATTGTTGTGAGAATTAAATGAAACAGTTCACGTCAAGCATTATAGACAGTTCCTGGTGCCACCATCATTAATTTCAGGCTATCATTGTCATCCTCCTCACCATCCAAACTACTTCAGTTCAGTTCAGTTGCTCAGTCGTGTCCGACTCTTTGTGACCCCACAGACTGCAGCACACCAGGCCTTCCTGTCCATCACCAACTCCCAGAGTTTACCCAAACTCATGTCCATTGAGTTGGTGATGCCATCCCACAATCTCATCCTCTGTCGTCCCCTTCTCCTCCTGCCTTCAATTTTTCTCAGCATCAGGGTCTTTTCAAATGAGTCAGCTCTTCACATCAGGTAGCCAAAGTATTGGAGTTTTAGCTTCAGCATCAATCCTTCTAATGAATATTCAGTACTGATTTCCTTTAGGATGGACTGGCTGGATCTCCTTGCAGTCCAAGGGACTCTCAAGAGTCTTCTCCAACACCACAGTTCAAAAACATCAATTCTTTGGCACTCAGCTTTCTTTATAGTCCAACTCTCACATCCATACATGACTACTGGAAAAATCAAAGCCTTGACTAGACGGACCTTTGTTGGCAAAGTAATGTCTCTGCTTTTTAATATGCTGTCCAGGTTATCATAACTTTCCTCCCAAGGAGTAAGCGTCTTTTAATTTCATGGCTGCAATCACCATCTGCAGTGAAACTGGAGCCCAAAAAAACAAAGTCCGCCACTGTTTCCCCATCTGTTTCCCATGAAGTGATGGGACTGGATGCCATGATCTTAGTTTTCTCAGTGTTGAATTTTAAGCCAACTTTTTTACTCTCCTCTTTCACTGTCACTAAGAGGCTCTTTAGTTCTTCACTTTCTGTCATAGGGGTGGTGTCATCTGCATATCTGAGGTTATTGATATTTTTCCCAGCAATCTTGATTCCAGCTTGTGTTTCATCCAGCCCAGCATTTCTCATGATGTACTCTGCATATAAGTTAAATAAGCAGGGTGACAATATATAGCCTTGACATACTCCTTTTCCTATTTGGAACCAGTTTGTTGTTCCACGTATAGTTCTAACGGTTGCTTCTTGAACTGCATACCTATTTCTCAAGAGGCAGGTCAGGTGGTCTGGTATTCTCATCTCTTTCAGAATTTCCCAGTTTGTGATGATCCACACAGTCAAAGGCTTTGGCATAGTCAATAAAGCAGAAACAGATGTTTTTCTGGAACTCTTGCTTTTTCCATGATCCAGTGGATGTTGCCAAAGCACTTAGTACCTCATTTTACTTCAGTTGAAACAGCTTTGTTATTTTTTCAACCTTAGGAGTCAGCTAGATATTAACAATAAGAAGAGTGTAACTGATTCAATCCGTGATGAATATGCTTTCCTTCAAAAGAAATACCCATCTCTGGCTAATAGAAATGGAACAAAGTATCTTGCCCGGACTTTAAACAGGTAACATTTTACCTTTTGGAAAATGAGATGCTTTTGGTTTGCCAGTAGGTATCTCAGACCTTTGATTTTCAATTCCTTACATTTTTATAATGTGCTTGTCTATGAAATTTCACTTTTGTTTCTTGTATAGTAGGTTCTTATAATGTATTTATTTTTATTGAGCTGTGCCCAGTCATGTCTGACTCATGGCCGCCCCATGGACTGTAGACTGCCAGGCTCCTCTGTCCAGGAATTTTCCAGGCAGGAATGTTGGAGTGGGTTGCCATTCCTTTCTCCAAGTGATCTTCCCAACCCAGGGATCAAACTTGTGTCTCTTGCATCTCCTGCATTAGCAGGTGGTTTCCTTACCATTAGCGTGCCACCTGGGAAACCCTTTTATTGAGGTAGTTGGCATTAAATCATCATGTAATCTAGGAATGCTCAAGTGATTTTTAAAATACATTAATCATGAAATTATTTACAGTCATTCTACTTTGATGATAGAAATAGATGGCAGTTGATGTCATTTCCATTTTGTATTTCAAGAACTGAATTAAAATATATAATTTTCACATAATCTTGTCCTAATTAGCATGTCTTCTAGTCCTGTTATAAAAAGAATGTAAGCTGTATACCTTGAATTCTTTTTTTTTTTCCTTTGAATTCTTAATACCCACTGATGGTATTAGATCATTCAAAGAATTAGAAGAACTTTCTAGACTATTTATACACAACTTAAGTGAAAGCTATTTCCTTCTGTTGTTGTCATTCAGTTGCTAAATCATGGCTGTGTCTTTGCTTATTCCCTAAATAAATTAAAAGTGGATGGACATGGATTTTAACAAGATTGATTTTCACTGTGCTGAGTACCTATTATAAAAGATAAGTCAGAAACCAAAATAATGTAGGTATAATTAGATTGTGTAGCTAACTTTCTTTAAGGTAATTGCTGTAATAGAGAAAAAATTCTTTAAATTTATATTTGATTCTCTAGCAGTTGTTACCATTTATTGGATTGAAGGCAAATTTAAAAGGCATTTTAACAAGACAGTTTCCTTCCTGTCATTTTTTTTTTCAGACTAAGTATTTACGTCTATTCTAAAATTGCATTATTTCCTGCCAAGACAAGTTGTTTGACAGGTTTCCCCATTATTTGCATTTTTAAAATTTGAGCTCCTTGGATCTTCAAAATACACAATTTTACTTTAAAATTCTTCCTTTCTAACCTTTGTTAGGTTACTGATGCATCACATCAGAGATTGCTTACCAGAGTTGAAAACGAGAATAAATGTTCTAGCTGCTCAATATCAGTCTCTTCTAAATAGCTATGGTGAACCTGTGGATGATAAAAGTGCTACTTTACTCCAGCTTATTACCAAATTTGCCACAGAATATTGTAATACTATTGAAGGAACTGCAAAATATATTGAAACTTCAGAGCTGTAAGTAAGAAATTTCTCTATGGATTTGGCTACCTGGATTGCTAGGTTAGATAAAGAAGAAAGATAAAGATCTTTTGTTACAGTGACTTTGAGATTATCTGATTATGATTTATTATCTATAAAACAGGAATATCATTTTGTAGAAATTATGAATGATATTTGATATGTATGTAAAATGCCTTATAAAGTATGTAAAAATATGTAAAACATGGTAAACTTTCAGGTGTTTTTTTTAAAAAACAAGACTTTAATTGATAAGTATAACATTTTCTAATTTAAAAGTTTGTTTCTTTAATATGGACAACAACATTGTTCATGAAAAAATAAAAAAATGCAGATAAGGAAAAAGAGTAAAGTATAAGGATAAAATTACTTTCAATTCCATCATCCAGAAATAATCCCTATTACTTTGGCATTAATCTAGACATTTTTCTATATATTTATAGAACATATAAATGCCTATAATACACACCTTTAAAAATCAGATGCTACAGAATCATTTCTTTAAATCAGCTTGTCACAAACAGCTAGTAGAAATTGCATATTTGTATTTTCGTTTTTAGACATATACTCTTATTTGTTCAATCAGTCCCCTACTCTTGGTAGTTTGCTTTCAGTTATATACAAATATATACAATGTTGTGATGGACTATCTTTGGAGCATGTATCCAAGTAAATCCTTAGGGTAAATTTCTAGCAGTAGAATTACTAGATCAAAGGTGCATCACACCCTCAGAGTCTCTTATCATTGCTCTGTTAGTAGTGCACGCTAAGCTGCTTCAGTCGTGTCTGGCTCTTTGCGACTCTGTGGACTGGAGTCCACCAGGCTCCTCTGTCCATGGGATTCTCCAGGCAACAATACTGGAGTGGGTTGCCATGTCTACCTCCAGGAGATCATCGTGACCCAGGGATAAAACCTGGATCTCTAACGTCCTCCAACATGTTAGGAGTTCTGTAACATCCTCCTGTATTGGCAGGCAGGCTCTTTGCCGCTAGTGCCACCTGGGATGTTAGTAGTAGATTGTATTGTATTACTAGTAGCAATATATAAGAATATATTTCTCTGAACTCTCACCTTTAAAAAGTCTTTTACTTTTGAAAAATAACTATAGGTTTCTAGCAAGTTGCAGATAAATATACAGAGAGGTCCCATTCACCGTTCACCCCACCTCCCCCAGCGTTGACATCCTGCATATCTGTAGTACAATAACAAAGCAAGAAAATGGACGTTGGTACAATCCACAAAGTTTATTCAGATTTCACCAGTTACACTTCATGTGTGTGTGGGTGTACAGTTCTGTGTACTTTCATGTGACCCTGATAGCCTTCTGTGTGAGTCAACTCCATAGAATATTTATATCTTTGTAATTATCTAATCAAGCCTCATTAGAACATTGAAGAGAGACCACTTATATCTCTTTCAAGGATTGGGAGAGCTCCATGGCTGGAATGCATTTGGGTTGGGCTGTGAATAGAATATGGGGAAGGCCGTAAGCAGTAAGCAGATGGGTATTTTAGGCTTTGGAACAGCAGAGAATAGTGCAGGGTGAATTTGGAGAATGGCACGTACAGTGATGGGATGTAACAGGAAGTAAGGCAGGAAAGGTGTCTAATAAGAACAAGACTGTGGAAAGTGTAATGTGTCAGAATTTGAAGAGCTTCCTACTATAAAAAAATGAAAACATTTTTGGTCACAGGAGTTCCCCACTTTAGAAGGGTAATTCTGGTCATTATGCAGACTATTTGGAGAAGGTAAAGGTTGGAGGCAGAGAGACTAGTTACTGGTAATTTTAACTATTTTTAAGTATAATACGTACTACCAAGTATATTCACAATATTGTACAACCATCAAATAGTATCTATTTCCAAGATTTTTCATCATCCCAACAAAAACTCTGTATCAAATAAGCAGTGGTACTTGTCTTCCTTTCTTCTCGTAGCCCATGGTAACCTCTGACTTACTTTCTGTCTATGTGAATTTCCCTATTCTAGATATTTCATATAAGGAAAATCATACAATATTTGACCTTTTCTGTCTGGGTTATTTCACTTAGTATAATGTTAGGCTGGTACCTTCTGCCTAGGCTACTGTAAGAAAGTAGTGAATAGTGATGGTTAAAATAGAGAAGAATGAATGATTTGGGGGGATATACCATATTTGTAAAGTTTCAACTGGACTTGAATGAAAAAAAATAAAAGATAATACCAGGATTTCTAGTCATTAAGACAGGAAACACAAGGTATCCAGTAGGTAGGCGTAGAGATTTAATTTGTTTAAAGCAGGGATAAGCCCATTGACTAAGAATCATTTTTACATTTTTTAAATAGTTGAAAAAAAATTCAAAGAATTTTTTATGTAGTGTATATGTAAAGTTCAAATTTTAGTGTGTGTAAGTTTACAGGAACATAGCTATGCTTATTTGTTTACATACAGTCTGTGGTTGCTTTTGTGCTCAATGGCAGAATTGGCAAGTTGTGACAGAGGCCTGAAAAGTCTAAAAGTATTTAATTGGCCTTTCATAGAAAAAGTTCACTGATCTCTACTCTAGATTGTGAATAAATAGAAATTAGTAGGATACTTTTCTTATCCTTAAGGAGCATGTGGTCTAGTTGAAAACTAGAGCAGAGAAAAATGTTTAGTCGTTGTTAGTTAACTGATGTTTTCTGACAGAACAGTTTACTCTGTGTGTGCGCATGTGCACATGCATACATGAATGCCTTTTGTGAAGTGACTCCTTTCCCCATTAAAAAGATCAGAGAAATTGGTTCATAACAGTTGAGAATACATGGAAATGGTCTAATGGTCTAAATGTAGTTGTCCATCATCTTAATGCTTACAGAAAGACTTCTAGTTTGTAGTGTCTTTCCCTTTTAGTAATACCAGAAATCATATATTTCATTGCCTTTCAGATGTGGTGGTGCTCGAATATGTTATATTTTCCATGAAACTTTTGGGCGAACCTTAGAATCTGTTGACCCTCTCGGTGGCCTTAACACTATTGACATTTTGACTGCCATCAGAAATGCAACTGTGAGTATGCTTAACTTTTAGAATTTTTTGAAATGAGGTTAAAGATTATTTTTTAATCCATATATCCTTTTTAATGAATGGGACAGTTTGTTATTTTGCTCTTATTGAAATTAGGAAGTACTTTTCATGAAAAAATGCCAAAAAATGTGATTTATTTTAACCTTAGGGAAGAACCAAAATTATACATAGCTATAAGAGCTCATGATTGTATCTTTTTAGGGTCCACGTCCTGCTTTGTTTGTGCCTGAAGTTTCATTTGAGTTACTGGTCAAACGGCAAATTAAACGTCTGGAAGAGCCCAGCCTCCGTTGTGTGGAACTGGTTCATGAAGAAATGCAAAGGATCATTCAGCACTGTAGCAATTACAGTACACAGGTATTGAGAAATGTAACAGGTTTCTGATTAAGTAGTAAAAGACATGAGGTGATAGTTTCAAGGGACAGGAGGAAATATAGAAGATGGACTAAAAGTTAAAATTTTAGTTCCTTATCTAAAAGTGATATTTGAAATAGTATAGTTAAATATAGCTTCCAAATCTGGTTTAGTATTTCAGTGATTAATTTTCCTTCAAACCAAACAGACTGTTTCTTACTTCCATCATATATAGGAGCTGTTGCGGTTCCCTAAACTTCATGATGCCATAGTTGAAGTAGTGACTTGTCTTCTTCGTAAACGGTTGCCTGTTACAAATGAAATGGTGAGCTATTATTTCATAAATCATTCTAGTCACTGTTAATAAAATCATTTTGTATACTTTATGAGTTTAGGCATAATGTTTCCCAGTGTATCAAAAAGAAAAAGAAGTGAATTTCAGTCTTATTTCAAAGGAAACTTCAGTAGTTCTAGTATAAAATGCATTTTTCCTCATATTTTAGTCATTGTTAGCCTGCAGCCACATTTTCCTAAAAATAGCCAGCAAAAGTTTACTGTTGAGGATTGTATTCAGGTATGCTTTATTATATATATGGGCTTCCCAGGTAGCGCAATGGTAAAGAATATGCCTGCCAATGCAGGTAGACCCAAGAGACACAGGTTTGATCCCTGGGTTGGGAAAATCCCCTGGAGTAGGAATGGCAACCCACTCCAGTATTCTTGCCTGGAAATCCTATGGACAGAGAAGCCTGGCAGGCTACAGTCCATGGGGCGGCCATGAGTCAGACATGACTGGGCACAGCTCAATAAAAATAAATATATTATAAGAACCTACTATACAAGAAACAAAAAGTGAAATATTATAGACACGCACAGTAAAAAAATGTAAGGATTAAAAATGTAATCAAAGGTCTCAGACACCTATTGGCAAACCAGAAACATCCCATTTTCCAAAAGGTAAAAAATGTTACCTGTTTAAAGTCTGGACAAGATACTTTGTTCCATTTCTATTAGCCAGAGATGGTTATTTCTTTTGAAGGAAAGCATATTCATCACTGAGTGAATCAGATACATTCTTCTTCTTGCTAATATCTAGCTGGCTCCTAAGGTTGAAAAAATTAACAAAACTGTTTCAACTAAAGGAAACTGTGTTACTAAGTACTTTGGATGGTGAGGAGGATGAGAGTGATGGCCTAAAATTGATGATGGTGGCACCAGGAATTGTCTATAATGCTTGACATGAATTGTTTTATTTAATTCTGACAATAATTCTATGCAATAGGTATTATTTTATAACAAAGTAAGGAAGGCCCAGGGAGATTCATTTGCCCAAGGTCACATATTAAGTATTTCAGCCAAGATTCAAACTGTGTGACTTTTAAGTAAGCAATGTTTGAATAATGTAGGCCACATTATTACCATTAACCACAGTCAAAAGCAGTACTCTTAAGTAACAGGTAAAAATATATGTCTTAATCAACTGTGTATTTTATCCATGGACAAGAAACTAAATTGGAGAGTAGCCATCTACAAATACACTTTTATCTTGCTTGCCTTGAAAAGAGATAATGGAAATTAAAAAAAGAGCAGGGGTGAGGGAGAAAGACGTGTGATTAGAAGCAGACAAGTATGAAGACATCAGTGAGTAACGTTTTCATTTTAAAAGGTTTGAGACCAAAGATGTCAGGAATCATTTAAACCCACATTACACCTAGTTTGTGGATGAACTGGGAGTAGAACCCAGACTTCATGACAATTTCAGTGTTTCCTATTTTATAAAGGTTTTGGATAAGATCTTCATTTGAATCTGGCTCTGCTTTCACCAGCCATGTGACTTTGGTAAATGTATCACTTAGTAAGTTTCCTGATTGTAAAACAGACTAAAATAATAACTCTCCGGTATGTTGGGAAGGTTCAAAGAGATATCATTTGCAAATTTCTCACAGAGTGTCTAAAACATAAGCAGACACTCAATAGTAATTAGTTTCCTGTCCATAATTTTTAATTTCAGCTGCCTTTAGGTATTATTAGGATACCTTTGATAAAATGTCTTCAAGTCACATCCTGGCAGTTATGTAGAATCACTAATGCTAGGGGTTACATTGATCTATTAAAATACTACCACCTTAAAAAACTATTTTTTGACTGGATGTAAACGAAATAATACTTTTTTCTAATACAGTGCCCTCATATGTAACATAATAGACAAGGATTTTTTTTAAGCCTAGCCATTAAACTTTTTCCATTTTGTGGCTCTACTTACTTCACATCCACAGAGTCGGACACAACTGAGCACACGTACATATAGCAGCACTGTTCTAATGGAAAGTTGGTTTTATCTTCAGCCCCGGTAAACTGAGTCTTTATATAGCAAGTTATTTTCTAACTTTGATGTATGTCAGGATAATTTGGCTCTTTGTACAGCTTGCTTGTTTGATGACCTAATGTCATAATATCATGGCTGCTATCCTTAAAAATAAAATCCTGAAATTGGCGTAAATATGAGATAAGCATTTGAAATTGTCCATATTGCCTCTAATTGTTGACTGTTTCTTTTTTTCCTTTCTGGTCTCTAAAAGTGCATTTGGGTCCTTGGCTAAGGGTGGTGAGCCCCATTGGACATTTACTTACATTTACTTTACAAGTACAAAACCATCCTTGGAAGTATAGAATGTAAGTGCTGCTGCTCAGCTGTTTTCCTGGCAAGCATAACCACGAATTAAAATGAGTGAGAACATGATTAGCCTGATCTTGGACTCTACCCACTGATACCAGAGTCATAAGAATTTCATTTAAATAAATCATTTTCACTGGTTTTGATCTTTTAATGCTGTTCTGATACCTAAGATTTGTCAGGACAGTGAAATGAAGGACTTAGTTTAATCTCTCTATAATGCTAGAGTAATTAATTTTAACTTTCCTTTTTGATTACTGTCCCAATTAGGATTTTGAACTACATATATTTACACTAGGTTCTTCATAATTAGGGCTAATCAATTAGGTTAGCTCAGGCCTTTAAATGTATTCTTTACCCAAGTAAAGTTAACATCTTTAACTTATATCTGATTCTGTAATGTTTTATTACTGAACCTGAGCTTTTGACATGGAATAGTGGATGATCTAAGGTTTTTATATAGCAAAGTTGCTTGGAAGTTAGATACGCATCAAGTAGATAACTTTTTTCTCCCTAACAGTATACTTTTATTTACTTCAGTGTCAGAAATGCAGTCTTAGATGCTGAAATATAAATAATTTAAAAGAGAGAGCAAATTGTTATTTGGTATAAGATTTATCAGTTGAAGCATAATTATCAAGTATTTCTTTAGGCGTGTTTCCTGTACGGTCTTTCAGAATTTATCTGTTAAATAAATTAATATGTTTCCTAAATTAAAATTAGGTTGACATAATATTGTATATAGCCTAATTTTATTTTTTTCTAGGTCCATAACTTAGTGGCAATTGAATTGGCTTATATCAACACAAAACATCCAGACTTTGCTGATGCTTGTGGGTTAATGAACAACAATATAGAGGTAAATACAATTTGAATTTGTGTTTTTTGAGAGAGAAAATCTGTTTTAGATCAATTATATCAAATTTACTGAGCAAGGAATAACTATAAGACATTTATGTACCTTATTATTGTCATATTCCAAGAATTATGCTGAGGGCATTACATTGTTTTCTTAAATTTAATCCTCAAAATCACCTGGAGGGATTGTTCTTATTTTCTGCTTATGAAACTGTAACTCAGAGAGGATCTGGGACTCATTGATTTAGTATTTGTATTTGAAGGACTGCCTGGTTCCATTTCAGTTAACTGTTGTTGCAGTTTATTAGACTGAAGTATGTAAAACAATGGATGTTTAAACTTGTTTTTACTTGATTCTGAAAGCTTTGAAGGAAACAATCCAAGAATTACCTAAATTATAGTGTATTTGGAAAAACAGTACTGTTTCACCACTACTATGTTTGCTGCATTTCATGGATCCTTTCTTTTTTCCATTTGAGGTTAATGTTGTAGGTTGCATAAGAACTCAGAAGGAGCCAAGGCTGATGGATAGAATGATTTATCTGCATGCATTTTTTTCTCTGCCATTTTTATACAAAACAGTAAAATTTTCTGCTGTTTCATAGTCCAGGAAGACCTCAGTCTTTCTTCTGTATCAAATTTTCTCTTATGCACAGAGAGAGAAAATTGTAAACATGGAATTTGGAAACTGCAAGGGACCTTTTAGTTGAAAAGATGAAGAACCCGAGACCCACAGCTGATAACAGCTGTTACTTTACTGCATATTTTGCTGGACATTGTTAGAGGGGGAAAGCACCTTCTCTTTAACAGGTACAGGGAACTGTTTTTTAGCTGCATAGTTGAGGTAACTCCTATTGTCAGAAAAAATTCCAGAGAATTGCTGTGGCCCAGCTTCAGTCTCTGATTGGAGAACTAAGGTCTTGCAAGCTGGGTAGCATGGCCAGAAAAAATTACAAAACACATGTAAGTAAGGCACTTGAAAACACTTAAGAAAGTGGATTCTATAACAATTATCATGTTAAAAATTGGCATGTAGACACTTTCTTTAAGATAGGAGTTAGTTCTTGTAACATGGAAACCTTCAAGGAAGATTTTTGTCTGAAACAGTTTTTCTAGTACTGACAAGGTCATTTATGATATGATTTCAGATCAGTATTTTTCTTACAGGTGAATGTCTGATTTTAATAACTATGTGTCAGAGAACAAACACATAGATACTCTCATTTAATCTTTAGAGCAACCTTATAAAGGTAATGTTAATAGACTAGGAAACCGGGGCTGAGAGTTAGTAACTTGTTCAGTTAACAAAGCAAGTAAGCCAGCTCTCCGGGGCCGGCTAAGGTCATAACTGGTTGGTAATGGTTGGTAATAGACTAGCATGAAAATTTCTGGTCTCTTGATTCCTCTGCCTTTTGCTTTGTGTTCTTCTTCAAAATGTACATTTAAATGCTAACTTGTAATTCTGAAAGTTGTTAAAAATCCATATATTTTTATCATTTCCTATATTTTTTATCACTAGGTAAGTGAAAAGTTAGTATAATTTGTTACAAAATTTTCTTACCCAAAAACAACATTGTGAAGCTTTGTTAACTTACACCTTTTTTGCAAGTCTGAGTGTTCATGAAATGCTTTCTACTCAGGAGCATTTTGACTGCATTTAACTTAAATGCTTTTCTGCTGTATTTGATGCTGCTTGTGAGCCAGTATTAACACCTTCGTCCTTCTGTATTTTCATAGTCTTGCACCTATTATGGTGCTTTACATACAGTAGGTGCTATTGGTTTGAATTTACAGTTTCTTTAGTTTGGTACCAGAATTATATTGATGATATCAACAAACTAGAAGAGTGGCAGGTGATCAGTCTGTTAAATTGCCCAAGTTATAGAACAGACTGTCAGTTTCTAACACTAAGAAAGCAGAACATTCTTATAGATATTTCTTACTGTTTTGTGAGAACTGTGTGAATGTAACACAAATGTCAGCAGGTTGGAGTGATTTTTAAAGGCTTTGCTTAAGTTTTCTGTGATCTGTGTACTTCAGATTCTATATGGTGTGTTGAAGGCTTATGTACACTTTTATGTGGGAACAGTTTAAATCAGTGATTCTTAACTTAGTGGGAAAGGCAGAGATGATGCTGGTCCACTGCCCCTCCCTTGAGAATTCTTGGTACAGAAAGCCACTATTACTGATGTTGTATTTATCCCTCAGGTATGTTGGAGCAGAAAAAAGATTGAGAAGCATCAGGTTAAATGATTTCTTGTTTGTTTCAAAATATAATTATGGTATGAGTCTCAACAGTGGGAGGATATACTGTTAGTTATTCCATACTTTTCAATTAAGCTGAACATTTTTTTTAGTAGCTGACATCTCTTATGTTCTGATAATCATGAATCTTATGCTTGCTTGTGTTTTATAGGAACAAAGGAGAAACAGGCTAGCAAGAGAACTGCCTTCAGCTGTATCACGAGACAAGGTAAAAAATGTTTTTAAAGCATATTCCCAACCAATATGCAGAGATGGATTGGTGAGCCTCAGAATATTACTGAGTTCTAGGAATAATTTTTTCTTCTCACTTTAATATTCCATTGGCATATTTGAGTAAAGGTATGCAAGTTTCAGAACGGCTTTGAGTAATTTAAAGATTAAGCATTTATTCCAATGTATTAAAAATATTTTATCTTTAAGTATCAAGGCTTTTTGAAGAATTCAGTGACTGTCAACTTTGTAAAATTAGTTGAAATGACTAATGACTTTATTGTAACAAGAGGCTTTTTTGGAAAGGGAAGATGACAATATTTGCGTACCAGGTTTTAGTTTCCTGTAATAGTTGCATATATTAAAGTTTTTGTGTAAAAATTTGTTACCTTGAATTCTTTACCAGAAAAGATTTTATCAGCTTGTAAAAATCAAAATGAAGCTTTTGGATTTGAACTTTTCTTAGGAATTCATCTGAACAAGTCTTAAACAAAGGTGACAACAGTGACAATAGTACAGAAGATAAGGCAAAATAAACATTATGTCCCATTTTTGTTTTTCATGGGGAAAATTCGTATTTATAGAATGTTTCTGAATGCATTTTTGGCATCCTTGATTTTTTTTTTCCCTGAATTTTTTGCCTTTAGTCTTCTAAAGTTCCAAGTGCTTTGGCACCTGCCTCCCAGGAGCCCTCCCCTGCTGCTTCTGCTGAGGCTGATGGCAAGGTCTGTTCTGATTCTTAATCTAAGCCTGCATGCCTAATTTGGTGCAACCTAATCATCTGGAAACAATACACTGAATAGCAGAATATTAATATGGGATATTGTGCTAAGATCAAATTTTAGTCTTAATAGAAATTTTGAATCGTTTAACAGTGTATTTTCATAACATAAATTTGTTAACATGCTTTTGCTTGCAATATAGAAGATGCACACAGAAAAAGAATTTAAAGAGGAAATTATCCTGCACTTTCTGAATTTCAAGCCATCGGTATTTAAATTTTGATTGTTAAACTGCATGTTTTAACATATCTTTTAACAGTTAATTCAGGACAGCAGAAGAGAAACTAAAAATGTGAGTCTTGCTTCACAATGAAAATGTTGGTACCCCTGGTTTTCAGAAACACTGTCTTCAAAACCATTGAAGAACTTGTTTGTAACAGTGGCATCTATCTCTCATTGTCTTTGTTATGTTTAATGTTTCTCTTATTCAACTAACTTCTAAGATGGTATTTATTCTAGTTTTAACATTGTTTTAAATAATAATAGCCTTTCCCACCATTTTCTGTAACCTTCAAGAATAGTGTTGAATTTAATATTTTGGTAGGGAATTAAAATTCTGGAGGTGAAAATTGTACTTTTGGACTTTTCCTCTTTAAAGGTTCTGAGATCTGTCCAGTGCTAACAGATGGTCCTCTTAGGCTTCTTTCTTACGCACTTGTCACTTCCTTCTTATGCACTTGTCACCCTAAAGCTTAACATATGCCTCAACAGCTTAAGCAAATTCAGAGCATAGAGGGGGACTGTGAGAGTTTGAGACTGTTGTCAGTTCTTGATAAAATAACCTGTAAGTTATTCAGACCCATTCTTATTTTTATTTTTGCCATTCAGCTCCTTTCTTTATTTATTGTCCAGGTTTAAGATTCTGAACCTCAGATAAAGCCTTATAATTAAATGTCTTATCTTCTCTCAGCCCACTGTACTAAGATCTTAAGAGAACCATTTAAATCATTGCTTTTTATTTTACTCATGGCTTCACCTTGAATTTGCTCACTCTCCTTAAGATTTCATATGTAGGTCTATCACTCATGTATGGTTAACAGGCATTTAGAAATACAATTACTCATTTGAAAAGTAGTATATAAATATTCCACCTATATATTGATAAACATCATCTTTAATACATATTTTAGAGACAAATTTTGAGTAGTGTTTTGAATCAAAATGATACAAAAAACATTTAACAATTGCTATAACACTGTTAAATTTATATAAAGTCATTTTTATTTCTATAATTCTGAATGCCATTTTATCTTCATTTTAGATTGTAAAATCTTAAAGAATATATAAAAACATGTCTTAAATATTGATGAATTAGTGTTCCCTGTTACCTTAAACAGTCATTTTTCTTTTATAAATCAAGACTAACAGATACCCTAAAAAAGAAGGTGCAAAAGCACTTGTGATTAATGACAACACTAGATTTCTTTTAGCAGATCCTTTCTCAAGGGTATAAACATTGAGGGGACTGATGTTGTGTTTGTCATATTCCACATTTTAGGCAGCTTAATGTCATCATTGGGCCTTCCAGGTGGCTCAGTGGTAAAGAATGCACCTGCCAATGCAGGAGACGCGGGTTTGATCCCTGGGTCGGGAAGATCCCCTGGCGGAGGAAATGGCAACCCACTCCAGTATTCTTGCCTAGAGAATCCCATGGACAGAGGAGGCTGGTGGGCAACAGTCCATGGGGTCACAAAGAGTTGGACATGACTTAACACACACACACAAGCATGCATGCGAACTCATAGACTCATGAGTGTGTTCTTGTTTCTGTTAATTAAAGCATTCCTACTTTTATCCTGTGACTATAAGGAACATAAACTGACTTGAGAAATATATAAAGTCTTAACTTTTGGAGACATGAGTTCACTGAACTTTCAGAGAGATCACAGTTCAACAGTGTTTAAAGTTACTTTGAAGAAATAATGTGAATAGCAGTTTTGGCTCTCCTTGTGCTTTTAATGGCCAGTCTTGTTTTTAAAGGGTAGCTCATATTTTCTCCACAGTCTCTAGTGTTAGAGGTTGGAGAGGAGGAAAAACTTTGAAAAGTTAGCAAGTAATAAAAAGGGAATTTAAGATCCTGGCCAAGGCCTTGCCAGCAATTTAGAACAGGACCTCTTATTTAGACAGCTCAGGGTTCCAGTTGTACATGCCAGTCACCATCTCTTTCTGACCCTGCTATCTCTCTGAATAGATTAACTCCAGATGAGTACTAGATGGGTATTCTCTTTGACTCCTATCAAAAAAAATTAACTTTGTTTAGATAATGCCAGTTTGATATGGTTGGTACAGGTCTTGGAACACGTTTTTTTCAGGTTGCATCTGGAGGTGGTGGGGTTGGAGATGCTGTTCAAGAACCAACAACAGGCAACTGGAGAGGAATGCTGAAAACTTCAAAAGCTGAGGAGTTACTAGCTGAGGAAAAATCAAAACCAATTCCAATTATGCCAGCCAGTCCACAAAAAGGCCACGCTGTGAATTTGCTGGATGTGGTAAGCTGTAGAATTTGGTTGAGGACAAAGAACCAAATTACCACGAAAGCATTTTAAAAGACAGAAGGAACTGGTATCTCAAAAACGTATTGTTATGTGTTGTCATTTCAAAATGGCACAACAGTAAATTTGTTCTCCGCTTCACCCAATTTAGCCAGTACCTGTTGCACGAAAACTATCTGCCCGTGAACAGCGAGATTGTGAAGTTATTGAACGACTCATCAAATCATATTTTCTTATTGTCAGAAAGAATATTCAAGACAGGTTAGTATTATGTATATAAACCAGACTAGAATACTGCTGGATAATTTCTTAATCGTTTTGAAATATATGTATTTTTAAAAATTTAGGTTTTTATTCTCAAAGAAATGGATTATTTGATTGTTTTGCAGTGTGCCAAAGGCAGTAATGCATTTTTTGGTTAATCATGTGAAAGATACTCTTCAGAGTGAGTTAGTAGGACAGCTGTATAAATCATCCCTATTGGATGATCTTCTGACTGAATCTGAGGACATGGCACAACGTAGGAAAGAAGCAGCTGATATGCTAAAGGTAAACTGTGAATTTTTAAAAAATTTTCTTATTTGGGTTGTAGGTATAAACATTTATTATTTAAAATAAAATTATTTAAAATTACAACCCAACTTATTTGTGTTGTAGGTATAAACATTTTTATTTAAAATGCTTTAAATAATATTTAAAATATTATTTAATATATATATATAGTCTTTGTATGATGGCTAAATATTACTCTGTTGGTACTTGATTCGATTCAAATTTCAGCAAAGATATGAATCAACCACATATAAAGTGGAGAGATTATCCCATATTAATTCAGATTCTTTGGTATTATAATTTAGACATTTATAATTTTTATCATCTTCTTTAATGCAGGCATTACAAGGAGCCAGTCAAATTATTGCTGAAATCCGAGAGACTCATCTTTGGTGAAGAGAACTATGTAATCCTGAGATTTTGTTGACTTGTTAGTACCGCCTACTTGAGTAGAATTTTATTTATGAACTCCTGTGTCTTGCAGTGATATGAATCTGCTCATGTGAAGACTGGCTATAAACTGAAAATTGTACTCTGTATTCCAGAGCAAATCACACATTTAATCCAAATAATAAATGGCTATTTCTAAAATTTCCTAGTATATACAAATACATCAAGTCTGTCTTGTGACAGTTTCATTTGAACTTAAAAGGAACCGTTAATAGTCCTAGCGGTACAGCAGTCTGTCTGTGAATAAATGACCTGTGTGATATGCTAGTAGTCTTAAAGCTGCTGCCATAGCCCTTCGAGAAGAATGCACCAAGACGCCATTTCATACGACTACGATGCATGCACTATATAAACTGACCTGGCTTTGAAAGAGATGGGTTGACAAGTTACTCACGTAGTCACTGTTCCAATTATCTTTTGATTTAGTTTTATTGAGCTTCTCTGCAACCTTTGATGTGTCTGTAAGAAAGCTGAACACACGAGAGGATCTGTAACATTGACAGTGATGTGATGTGCATAATGTGTAGCTGCCGTCCTTCCACTTCTGGGTCCACTTTCCCCTGGTGCATTAAAAATTAAAATACCTTTGATCTTACTTAAACTTGGAAGCATGAATTATGTTTGTTACTGCATTAAGAACCAACCATCTAGACTTGATTATCTGGTAAGATTTGGTCATGACCATTTCCTTTTAGTTTTTAGAAGAACTAGTAAATTCTCCTTGGCTTTCAAATATAATAGTAGTAATCCAGTAATCCATTTATAAATTGGAGCCCACAGACCACACTTCAAGATTCACTTGGAAGAGGGTCTTAGAACCAAATACTGTACTGATTTTAAGTATATCTTCTTTCTCTAAGTATTAGTTGGTAATAAGTTATTACTTTTGCTTCACACCAACAAAGTAGATTAGAATAAAGGTACGAAAATAATGGTGGGGCTTTATTATTCACAGAAAAACATCCTGATACACACATACTCCTAAATGCTCTCAGAGGGCTGGGAGTGAGGTTTAGAACATGAACACATTTTACCAAAATTCCCCAGATTATTCTTGATATGAATCACATGATGAATTTTAAGATGAATTCTATATTGCAGATATTAAATTTATTTTTATGTTATGATATTTATGAAGAAATACTGGCAGGAACATATGAATGTGTGTCACCTTTAGCTAATGATGCTGTACCAAGAAACAACAGGATCAGCAACTGATCTCAAACATAACAGATTCAGTCTGGTGATACAGGACTAAGAATCTGTTAGCAGTACCATCTTCATAGAACACATGCTTCCAAAATGTTTATTAGCATACTTTAAAATCACTCTGCTATTATTAAGCATCAGTTTTGAAATTATAGCCATCCATGATTCATGTATTTGAGATAGATCAAATGATTACCATTCTAGTCTAACTTTTTCAATTTGTAAAGGAGGACAGAACCTTATAATGCACCTTTCTCCAGCAAACTTCAAATTGAAAACTACCTGCTATGGTAATGCACGTGTTAGTACTACACACCATGTACAAAGAAAAACAGGCAAGACAGGTACAGAAAGAGGAAACCTCCTTTTGTTGGCCCTTAAACCGAGTGAAGTTCTGAAATGTAGAGATGATCTCTGACTTACAATGGATACCTGTATGTTCTCACTTTGTAAATAAAGTTGCTGGTATGAAGTGACATTAAAAAGCTTGTCAATAAGTGAATTCTTCCTAACTGTACTCCCAGAAGAGTACATGAAAATCTACTTTGGAACATAGTGATATAGTTTATACTATATAAAAGTTTAATGACTTTTTTTCTTTTTAGATTTTTATAATTGACTGAGGTTTTATTATAATACATTTCCATTTTTTTGCATATGAAAATGACTTGCTCCAAATAATCCAGGTAGTAAATAGCTAGAATTTGAACTCTAAAGCCATGCTTTGCTGCCTGTAAGATTTTCTAGAACAAATCTGATTGTTAACTATTTTGTGTGTATGTGTGTGTTTTACTTGATCCTCAAGTGATCAAGTGAAATTAAGGAAATCAAGAAAAATCAATGATCTGATTTTTTAGATGTTGCAAACGGTTCTGGAGAATCAACTTGCCTAAAGAACGTAGAGCTTAATTTGACTGAATCTTGATTCCAGATCCTTTAAATTTGACCTGAAGACCTCCCTTCCTGGAATATCTTTTGATATTCTCACATGTTTGGATATCTCCGTGTATATATTTTGCCTCTATTTTATCTTGTTGGTTACTTAACTTTTTGGTTCATTTCAAACTGCAATCTGCTGGGGACAGAAGTTGAAACTTAAGACTAATTTAAAAGTTGATATAAGACATTGCTACCTTTTTTACTGAGTTAAAACAAGGCTAATGAGTAAATTTAATTTCATGGAAACACAGGAGACTGGAACACTGAATTATAAGCTTTCTGAAAAGTCACGTACTGATTTTTCTTCAAAAAGAAACTATTTCTACTGTAATTTCTAATGCTGTCTATGGCTTCCTCTAACTTTTCTCCTTTTTCATAGAATTTGCTTCCCAAACAACAACAACAAAAATCCAGTGATATATTTACCTGATACAAGAGCAAGGACAGGATAGGAAACTTAGCATTTACTTTTTCATAAAGCATAATTATTAAAAGAGATTAAACCTAGAAATCATGCTTTTCTGTGTTAGTGTTTAATATTTAAGGATCAGAAAATAAAATATTCCACAAACTTAACCAACCTGTATGAACAATGAAATTACTCACAGAGGCCTAGAATATACTCCATTCTTTGAGTTGCATAAGTGAAGATATAAGTTTGTATATCTTGATAATGAATGATGATGTTTGAACACCAGAAGGATTTTTCATCATAGCTGAAGCCATTTTATAATGTAGAAGTTCCTTTTTCCTATTTTAAGTAATGAAAGTCCATTTTTAAGAATATGTTGTCCAACAACTAAAACACTCTCAGGATTTGTTACTTGTTTGTGATTTATGCTGACTCCACCTTCTGTAATCATCCGATACCTAAAAATAGAAATGTTTAGTAACTAGATAAATCTAATCATTGTTGACCACTCCCAACAATACACATATATCATTGTTTCATTTAAACTTCAAAGGCTAACAAACCATTTAGCACTGAGTTGTTATCTTCATGTTTGCTAGATTCTGCCTCCCCTTTAGTTCTTCTAAAGGAACAGATGGAAAAAATTCAACTAAAATTTTAAAACAGGCTGAGCAACCCCACTATGCCCCTCAAATAAAGATGATACAGGCTGAGCATGAGAGAGGCTGTGTGAATCTGTATACTTAGGGCCTCTGATCTTGTGATCTTCTCAAACTGACTATCCCTGAGCCAACTGATCCCAGCCTATTTATGCAACTGTGGTCCCTTAAACCAATTCTCTAATGCTGGAGAAAAAACTTACCAGGTTAGACTTAATAAGAGAGTACAGTAATACTGTATAGAAAATTTAAGTTATTTTCAGCAATAAGTACTCTCAGTTTTCACTTTATTCTCAGACTAACCTAACATCTATAAGGAATGAGATGCCATTATCGGAAAACACCATCTCTGGAAACACATGCTATGAAATATAACTGTGAACCTAAAAGGTAAATAAACTTACCCTCGGGGACCATCTGGAATGGCATTTGCTTTGCGGCATGTATCTAGGACGCTTGTTCCAGGGTCGAGAACTAATTCAGAAAATGAAGCTTCTTTAAACAATTCTTTTAACTCTTGATCAGACATGACTTCCAGTGCATCTATGCTGCTGTGATAAAGGGCTTGGGTACACCTGGAAAACATGTTTTGAGAACCACATCACGTTGACAGCTTATACAGATCTGTGTCTACTACCCAGTAACCAATTATGAAGTGCCCGTTATATTCCAGATGGGAAGTTTTCCAAACAGCAACATTTATCTTGTATAATTTATAAGCTTAATTCAGGACAATCTTACTTCAATCCTAGTAAATGAAGGCTAGTATTTTAAGCCAGTTAACATTGACAGTCCTTGTTAGTGGTAAAAAGTAACTCTAAAACAGTGGCTCCAAATGTTCTGCAGTCTCTTTAACTAATTAATCAAGTGATCATTATTCTACAAGGTCACCTTTTAGCAGAGGCCAGCCCTTCTTGTCCATGAACAAGCTTTGTTACTTCCGCAGCAAGTCGCTTCTGAGGACCCCGCTTTTCTGGCTCTGTGACATGCAGCTGCATGATGTGGTCAATCTCTGGAAGAGGCAGAAAAGTGAAGAGCTTCAGGTATCTTTGGGGTGAAAAAAAAAAAAAAGCCTGTTAGAGTTATGTAACACAACTAGTTTTTGTCTCCCCCCCTCTATTTTAGATTATGGAATATAACATGCAGAAATGTACCAAAAATATGACAATAAAACAACATCACCCTGATTGAAGATTTACTTTAGCCATCTTTGTTTCAGATACTTCCTTTTTAAAAGTAATAGTCTAGACACAGATGACCCCATCCCCATCATATATATGCTTCTTGCTCCAGAGACATTATCAAAAATGCTCAGCTGGATGATTCACAAGCCGGAATCAAGGTTGCTGGGAGAAATGTCAACAACCTCAGATATGCAGATGATACCACCCTAATGGCAGAAAGTGAAGAGGAACTAAAGAGCTGCTTGATGAGGGTGAAAAAGGAGAGTGGAAAAGCTGGCTTAAAACTCAGTTTTCAAAAAATGAAGATCATGGCATCCAGTCCCATCACTTCATGGCAGATAGATGCGGAAACAATGGAAACAGTGACAAACTATTTTCTTGGGCTCCAAAATCACTGCAGATGGTGACTGCAGCCATGAAATTTAAAAAAGACACTTGCTCCTTGGAAGAAAAGCTATGACAGTGTATTAAACCTAGATAGCATATTAAAAACCAAAGACATCACTTGCCCACAAAAATCTGTATAGTCAAAGCTGTGGTTTTTCCAGTAGTCATGTATGGATGTTGAGAGCTGGACCATAAAGAAGGCTAAGCACAGAATTGATACTTTGAAACTGTGGTGCTAGAGAAGACTCTTGAGAGTCCCTTGGACAGAAAGGAGATCAAACCAGTCAATCCTAAAGGAAAACCCTGAATATTCATTGGAAGGACTGATGCTGAAGCTCCAATACTTGATGCAAAGAGCAAACTCACTGGAAAAGACCCTGATGCTGGGAAAGATTGAGGGCAGGAGGAGAAGGAGGCAACAGAGGATGAGATGGTTGGATGGCATCACTGACTCAATGGACATAAGTCTGAGCAAACTCCAGGAGATAGTGAAGGACAGGAAAGCCTGGCGTGCTACATTCACAGGGCTGCAAAGTCAGACATGACTTTGCAACTGAACAACAATAACAGATACACAACAGTGCTCCTACCCAAGGAAGCACGATTGTATCACGTCCCCTCACCCTTCAAGGTAACCACTCTCCCAGCTTTGATGGTAGTCACTACTTTGTTTATATTTTTACCATCTCAGTATGCCTCCCTAAACAGCGTCACTTAGTTTTGCCTCTTTTTAGACTTTATATAAGCAATCATACAGAACATTTTTTTTTTTTTTTTACTACTCTGGCACATCAGATTTCCTTGGTGGCTCAGATGGTAAAGTGTTTGCCTATAGTGTGGGAGACCTGGGTTTGATCCCTGGGTCAGGAAGATCCTCTGGAGAAAGAAATGGCAACCCACTCCAGTACTCTTGCCTGGAAAATCCCAAGGATGGAGGAGCCTGGTGGGCTACAGCCCATGGGGTCGCAGAGTCGGACACGGCTAAGCGACTTCACTCACTGGCACATCATGATGTTGGCAATGCAGCCATGCTGCTTTGTGTGCAGCTGCTGAATACAGCATCCCACATTAAAAATAGTTCACAATGTATGTATTTTGGTGTGGATGTTTTGTGTTGTTCCTACTCCTGGACAGTAGTTAATGGTGCTGCTACGACTATTCCCATGTATTTCTCTTGGTGCACTAATCTGTCAGGGATGTGCCCGGAAAGGGACTGCTGGTATTAACACAAGTCATAAATGCATTCTACTGAGCTGGTACAGCCACATATTTTTCCAAGTGGTTCTATATGTATAATATAAGTGCTTGACATTAAGCTTCTGACTGCTTAATGCCAAAGTATCCATTTCAAAGACACTGATCTCAAATAAACAACTGCCAATTGTATGTCATCAGTTCACTTCAGTCTCTCAGTCGTGTCCGGCTCTTTGCAACCCCATAAACCACAGCATGCCAGACCTCCCTGTCCATTACCAACTCCCAGAGTTCACCCACCAACTAGGCAAGGAACCAGGCTACCCCCACCGATGAAAATCCCCTTTTAGAAAACCCTGGGTAACTGAGATAACTGACTGCCTGAATGACCCCTCCCCAACCTTCCCACTCCTTAGTTTTCCGTTTTAAATTAGCCAGTGAAGAGTGAACCTGTGGAATCCTAGGCACCCAATAAAGGCAGAGCCCTGGGTGGGTCCTCCCTCCCTTTCTGTCCTTGACTCACTGTGTGCCTGTGCCCTTCAGACACTAAGTAATACATTTTACTTCTTAAGGTTCCCTGATGATTGTTGCTGAGGCTTGTCTTATAGTCATAAGGACCACAAGTCTAGTCTAGTCACAAGTTTGGCTCTGGCCAAGGAAATGTCTGTGGGGGCTCCCACAAGCAGTACGGGCCCAGGTGAGGGCCGCCTCCCCCTCCCCTGCCACCAGGCATTTCTAGCTGATGGTAACACTACCAACAGGTTGAGGCCCACATAACTGGCAAAGGCAGGACTGCACGACTGCCCTTTAGCTTTGACTAGTTTACTAACTGGATAACCCAGATAGAGAACATGTTTGTAAGGGTAGCAATGTATGCTGGAGGTCCATAATGCTATTATGTCTTTTGCATATTGCCTCATGTTACCTCAGTTCTCATCCCAAGATGTCACTGCTGCCACAATTCAACAATATCCGCAGTATTGTGATCAACAATCAAAGTCATGTCCTCTAATGAGATGATCAGACCACTAATTATAAAAGCCTTGATTGACTCCTAGTGTACATGAAGGTCCTTGACATCTCAGGGTAAGGAGAGCTATGGAGGGTGGAATGGATCCCAAGGCTATTATCACTGCCCGACCTGAGGCTCTGAGTGCAAGGCAAAGGAAAGGATACTCACATACGTCAGGAGGAGAGACCTGCCCTGTGAGTGAGTCATACTGGGACTACACTTCCTAACCTGGATGAATGAAACAACCCTGCAACAGGAAAACAGCAAAGAAAGGGAAATACAGCTGAAGCGTGCTGTTCCTCTGTCCCCCAAACCCGATGGGACACCAAGGGTTCAGAATCTGGTGTGATGTTGAACAATGGATAAACATAAATGCTCAGAACGTCTTGTGCCAATGCCTTGTAAGACCCCTGAGGAGGTACAGCAGCTCCTTGATAAATCAGAACCCCTATGGAGGCTTCCTGGGCGTTGCTTACTGCTGCGTGTACCAATATGCCAAGGCTCTAGTGTTATGCTCCAGACGCCGAGGGCTTTCCCGAAGACCCTGTGGTAACCTGCCATTGGAGGGATAGCCCAGTCCTGGGGAGGATGACTGGGACACCCTGAAAAGGGAGGCAGCCACCTATGAAGAAGGCTCATGGGGATGTCTTCCACAAACTTTCTGGTGACAACATGTAAGATTAAGGTAATGAGAATCAGGAAGTAAACATAGATCAGACATTATACCTTAACTGAAATTCTGTGCATGAGGAAGAAAAGGAAGGAGTTGACTGGCAGTTGCAGGTTTTTGGAACCTAAATTGCTACTCATTGCTGCTGAAATGCATCAGCTGGCTGGTATCTAAAGATCCTAAAATCCACAACCTTCTCAGAGATCTATCTGTCCAGGATACATGTTTCCTTCCTCTAAGAAACCAAAGATCTTGAGTCCCCTCAGATTTCCCCTGAATGGGATAGAACAAAGCAACATGCCTCATGAGATACCCTTGCCACCAATGGAAAGGCTGACTGGGTTATAGGCCTCCAGTGAGGATGAAGAGGGAGAAGAAAGGAAGGCAGATGATCCTAGAGCCACCAGTATTGGTACCAGGGCCCTCCCTTGCCTCATCCGGATATTTTACTGCCTGACTCTGGGCCCATCCTTCCACCATGGTGATTACTGCTAGAGGCTTGTCTCCTGCAGTGCAAAACTGGCATGGCCCAATTGGTTTATCATTTCTATGACCAGAGTGACTTCAATGACCCCCTCTTCATTCTAACCCTGAGTCTCTTTGACCCTAAGTCCAGAGAATTCTTTTTACAAGGTGCTCTGTCTAATCATGGGGTAATGCTTGTGCATTTTACTGGGTCTGTCAAAACCATTCAAAGGGCACTGGAGAGCACTGACAGGGTTCCTAGACATGGAGGAAATGTGTACTAGGCCTTTTCATGTTCTGGAGGCAACACATCCCTCACCTTTTACCAATTCTTTGCCACAATCACATGCAAGGCACCACCTTTCACTGGGGCAAGCCCAACAATACACTTGGGAAGCTGCCCAGCAGGCAGGCCGATGAGCCCTACCTTTAGTCCCATCTGGCTCCACATTCCAAGTCAGTACTTGACCATATCTGATTATGTCTCCTTGGAGTCTCTGGACCAAATATAAGTCTACTTGCTTTCCTATGGATTTTGGATTAAGTGGCTAACCCCAAAGGATTCTATGGGTTCTTTTAGAAACTGAGGCCCTAAACAGCCCCCAACCAATAAACCACCTAATGCCCTGGGTTAGAGACGCACCCTTGGTAAAATGAAAATGATACCTTCAGGAGAGGGCTAACCTGGATATCAAAGCTTTTAAAAATTACAGGAGAATGGCGCTTCCCTCATGATCAGCTCCTTGCCTAAGAGCCTTCTGGAGTTGGTAGTGGTGCTCCTGCTGCTCGGGGAGTCCCTTGGGGCCAACTGTCTGAGATGGACAGGGAGTCCATATTCTTAACCAATGACAGCACCACCATTGTATGTATGCACTGCAGCTAGCTGGAGGACTGCAGCATTCCCCCTGGTCTCAGGGGACTCTCTAGCTGAAGAAGGCAGTCCTGACTCAGCCCAACTGGCACAACTTGTAGCTGTTCACTTAGCCCTTGAAAGTGTAAGTCGCTCAGTCATGTCCAACTCTTTGCAACCCCATGGACTATGCAGTCCATGGAATTCTCCAAGCCAGCCAGAAGACAAGCTGTTCCCATTTCCAGGGGATCTTCCCAACCCAGGGATCAAACCCAGGTCTCCTGCATTGCAGGCAGATTCTTTACCAGCTGAGCCACCAGGGAAGCCCTTAGGAAGCCAAAAAAAGAGAATGTTGGCAGACTTACATTTTCATATACTCCTGGGCTACTGCTAATGACCTCGATTTGGTCTGGCCAATGGCTAAGGGACAATTTTCTCATATAAGCCAAGCCTGTTTGGCCCAAACCTGGAAGGAGTCCCTAGTTCCTATCATTGCTACTTATGTTTCTGTTCAGACTACCTGCTCTGTGTGTGCGTGCTAAGTCATTTCAGTCGTGTCTGACTCTTTGTGACCCTATGGGCTGTAGCCCACCACTCTCCTCTGTCTAAGGGAGTCTCCTGGCAAGAATACTAGCACCACCTGCTCTATGCTAGAAGCCATTTCAACAGCACTGCAGACTGTTGCAGTACTAAGCCCGCCACACTCTGCCCAGCACACACCCTACCAGCTCAAAAAAATGGGCTCCTTGGGTCACTAAGGAATTCAGGCCTTAACAGCTTGGGCTCTAGTGAGTGGACTCACCATCATCTTCTTAGCAGCAGCCAAAGTTGTAACAGATGATGGTATTCTCTGTTCCCAAACCAATGGAGGATATTCAGATGGGGACATATTCCCTAGGGAGACCAACCATGTTCCCATTGGCAGTTAATTTCACTGGCCACTGCCCTTTTCTCCTGGGGCCTCCAGATACGCCTTCAGTCTTCAGACTTCTCTGGATGACGCAAATCTCTTGCCTCAGTAAATTTATTTTTGTTCCCTTTGGATTGCCAGGCATTACTGACTCTGACCCACTTTACCCCTCCAGAGACTAAACAATGGGCTTTCCAACATAATATTTTTTGGAATTTCCATCTAGGTTATAGCCCCAGGCATCTGGCCTCACTGAGCATCATCAACCTCCTTAAAGAGATACTCCTAAAATTACTCTCAGGCAATTGGTTCCCAAAATGAACTGAACTCTTGCTCCAGACCCTCATCTTGCTTAATTCTCACCTGTTGGGCCTTCACATCCTATATACCAACTATTATACACTCACCCAAATCCCACTGTTGGTCCCCTCTGGCAATCCTCAAGATACCCTCTGAGAGAAGTTTTTTCCCCTACTCAATAGTGTTTTTTCATGTTCTGTAGTAAAGTCTCAGATATTTAAAAAACTTAAGAATTATTCCTAAATTATTTTTGATGATCATTATGGCAAATGGCATTTTTTGTGAAAAATTCACTTTTTCTTTGTTGCAGGTGTATTTCTCATTAATTTATATTCTTCCAAGAGTTTGACATATTATGAAACAATGAGAAAAATCACTTTAAAAAAGGACCTTCTTTTATGTTAAAGAAAAGGAACTTTAGAGACAATGGTAAAATAAAAGTTTACGATGAAAGGAGTAAAAAACTAGAATATGCAAGTAATTATGTCCTAAGTACCTGCTAGATGTAGATCATAAACTTGGCTCTAACTTTTTTAGTACCCACAGTGGCTTTCTGCTTTAACCAACAGTGTTTAATGACAATGTTACATGATGTACTGCCTTAAATAGAATCTACATTAAAATAAACAAAAAACCCAAAAAACTATGAAGGGATGAAAGGTACAGAGAGAGTCAATGACTAAAATTGTATCATGAGCTTAATGAACTTAATTTTTTCCAGCACACAATTATTAAGAACTCACCTTTCTACCAAATCATCTTGTTGCCTGAGAAAAAACTGATACAATTCAAATGGAGATGTCTTATCTCTGTTTAGCCAAACAGCATTGCCAGCAGACTTGCCCAGTTTCGCTCCAGTTGTACTTGTAATTAGAGGAACAGAGATTCCAAACACATCTTCTCCAGTCAACCTGTGCATAAAGAAGAACTTTATTATGTGCTTCAAGCTCAAGTGGTGGTAGATTCTGCTAATCATTCTGACTTCAGTGTGGTTTTTTGCTCTAAGAAACCTTCCTTAACCTTCTAAACCAGGATTCTTGTCCATCTTTCTGCTTTCACAGCACCGTATTTTGACATTCGTCATTCTGAACTGCAATTGAACCAGTGACTCTGGGCAAGCCAAGGGGAAATGCCACATAATTGGGGCCTAGAAATTTTTAAAGGTTGGGTGGGAAGAGGAGAGAAAACTAGGTGAAGGTGTGGTCAGGTAGAGACACTAAAAGAGGTATTTTTAAAATGAGAATATGAGCTAGCCCTGTATTTCATCTCCCTCAGGAAATGCCATTACAGATACATTATTCGCAAATATTTGGTGTTGAAAAAAATTTTTTTGAGATGCCACCCAATGACTAACACTTAGCTTCAAGAAAGGTGCAGAGCAAAAGCAGAAACTACTCAAGGTGGCCCAGTCACGGTCAGATTATAAACAGTCTTTCAAATTAGAAACACAGAAAAAGCTTCTTAGAAGCAGCAAACAGGTACAATCTGAATCCTGGCTAGGGGGTCTATTTCCTTCAGAGCTCTAGAATATATCCCACACCTAATATCATTAATTCAGCACTTTAGTTCTCATTAGCCAGTGATATAAAATTAACTCCGTTAGACTCTTAGGGGAAATAAAACCAACAAGGGCTGAAACAAAGGGCGTCACTCCACAATACTGACAGTGCATTACAAGCTATTTGTGTGTAATTTATTTGACCTAAGATTTCTCCCGGCCTATAGGCGCTTACTTGTGGATGAACTCGTATCCAGACATGATATTGCCCAGCTGATCTGATCCACCCAGCTGGACCCGGCATCCATAATGCTGGAACAGGTAGTAGAAATCATAGGCCTGGAGCACCTGGTATAAAAACTCGGCCAAACTCATGCCTTCGGGGCTCTTGAGCCGAGTCTGCACACTCAGCCTGCTCAGCAGTGTTCCCATGCGGAAGTGGCCACCCACTGCCGCTAGGAAGTCCACCAGGTCCTGCTTCTGGTACCACGCCGAATTGTCCAGCACGGTGAAGCTGCCCCAGGTCCGCCCATTTGCAAAGAGCTGCTGGTGATTAGTCGCCAGAGCCTTTAGCCCTTGGCTCAGGGCACGCGCGTTGCTTTGCACGCGCTCCGCATCCAGCGCCTCGCGCGCCTTGGTACGACCGCTTGGGTCTCCCAGGCGCGCCGTGGCGCCTCCCACCAGCGCGATCACGTTGTGGCCCGCTCGCTGGAAATGAAAAAGGCCCAAAAGCGCCAGCAGATGCCCGACATGAAGCGAGTCGGCCGTTGGGTCGAAGCCGCAGTAGATGGTCTGGGGAAATTTCCCCCCCGTGCCGCGGTCGAAGAGCTCTGGGAGCTCTGTCTTTGTACCCCTCTCGGGGAAGAATTCCTTGAACAGACCCCGAGCCTTCTGCACCGCCAGCAACCCCTGAGCGGCCGAGTGGGCCTCACGCAGCCCCAAGGGCAAGACTCCTGACAGGCCTTGGGTACCAAGCCACTGGCTCCGGGAAATGCACCGCAATATGGGCGCCGCCATCTTGGCGGCGGCACGAAGGGAATGCTGGGACCTTAAAGGCCCATCACACCCCTCAGTTCCCGCCTCTTGAAATTCCTATAGAATTTGTCAGTGTTTTTCTGCGCATGCCCAACTGAGGCGGAGCGGTTAGTTATTGATCTCCTCAGCCTTTGAGTTCTGACTTCCTGGGTGGGGTTTTCGCTAAAAGTCGGGTAACCGTAAGTTCCGTAGACCTTATTTTCCTCCTTGGTAACGTGGATGTGTTTATAATAGTTCCTACTTCAGAGAACCGATGTGAGGATTAAGAATTAAGACCTGAGAGTTCTAAAATATTATTTTTTGTTTAAACTTAAATTACCGTTTTCTTGTCACCTAAGAAAAGTCGTGATGCACAAATTCTTTGAAATCTTGGTCCTATGCAAAAATTTTTTCACAGAGGTTGTGAGAGGTTAGGAATTGGTTTAACCTCATGGAGAGATACTGAGGTGGCTTGGAGATGCAATCAATTTCCTAATACCAATTCCCAAAAGGATGGGAACACCTCAGTCACCAGTATTTATTAGCTTCGCCAGGAGGTGGCAGTCTTGTCTAAGCTATAACCAGATATAATCCAACGAATTAAATGAAAAGGCCGTGTTTAATTCATTTACTTCAATTACAGGTAACTAAGTGGGGCACAGCTTTGGCATGTGAGTGCTCAGTCGTGTCAAACTCGTTACAACCCCCATGAACTGTAGCCCGCCAATCTCCGCTGTCCATGGGATTGGAGTGGGTTGCCATTTCCTCCTCCAGGCGGAAGTTATGACCAATCTAGATAGCATATTAAAAAGCAGAGATGTTACTTTGCCAACAAAGGTCCGTCTAGTCAAGGCTATGGTTTTTCCTGTGGTCATGTATGGATGTGAGAGTTGGGCTGTGAAGAAAGCTGAGCACTGAAAAATTGATGCTTTTGAACTATGGTGTTGGAGAAGACTCTTGAGAGTCCCTTGGATTGCAAGGAGATCCAACCAGTCCATCCTGAAGAAGATAAGTCCTGGGTGTTCATTGGCAGGACTGATGCTGAAGCTGAAACTCCAATACTTTGGCCACCTCATGCAGAGTTGACTTGTTGGAAAAGACCCTGATGCTGGGAGGGATTGGGGACAGGAGGAGAAGGGGACGACAGAGGATGAGATGGCTGGATGGCATCACTGACTCGATGGGCATGAGTTTGAGTAAACTCCCGGAGTTGGTGATGGACAGGGAGGCCTGGTGTGCTGTGATTCATGGGGTCGCAGAGGGTCAGACACGACTGAGCGACTGAGCTGAACTGAACTGAACTGAACTGAATAATTAATGATCAATATCTCTTCATGTGTCTTTCGGCCATCTGTATATCTTCTTTGGAAAGATGTCTATTTAGGTCTTTCACCCATTTTTTGATTGGGTTTGTTTATATTGAGCCTCATGTGCTGTTTGTATATTTTGGAGATTAATCTTTTGTCAGTTGTTTTGTTTGCAAATATTTTCTGCCATTCTGAGGGTTGTCTTTGCATCTTGTTTATGGTTTCCTTTGCTGTGTAAATTCTTTTAATTAGGCCCCACTTGTTTATTTTTATTTTCTTTAGGAGGTGGGTAAAAAAAGATCTTGCTATGATTTATGTCAAAGAGTGTTCTGCCTGTTTTTTCTCTAAGAGTACTATAGTGTTCAGTCTTACATTTAGGTCTTTAATCCATTTTGAATTTATTTTTCTCTATGGTGTTAGGACGTGTTCTAATCTCATTCTTTTACATGTAGCTGTGCAGTTTTCCCAGCACCACTTACTGAAGAAACTGTCTTTTCTCCATGGTATAGTCTTGCCTCCTTTGTCATAAATTAGGTGACCATAGGTGCATGGGTTTACCTTTGGGCTTTCTATCCTGTACCATTGATCGATATTTCTGTTTTTTTTTTTTTTTTTTTTTGTGGCAGTGCCATTCTGTCTTGATTACTGTAGTATTGTAGTATAGGCTGAAACTGGGAGCCTGATTCCTCCAGCTCAATTTTTCTTTCTCGAGATTGCTTTGGCTATTCAGGGTCTTTTGTTTCCATACAAATTGTAAAATTTTTTGTTTTAATTCTGTGAAGCTTGCAATTGGTAATTTGATAAAGATTGCACTAATTTGTAGATTGTTTTGGGTGGCACTGTCATTTTCACAGTATTGGCTCTTCCAATCCAAGAATATGGTATATTTCTCCATCTATTGTGTCATCATTGATTTCTTTCATCAATGTTTTGTAATTTTCTGAGTACAGGTCTTTTGCCTTCTTAGGTAGGTTTATTCCTAGATATTTCATTCTTTTAGTTGTGATGGTATATGGGGTTGTTTTCTTAATTTCTTTTTCTGATTTTTCATTGTTAGTGTATAGGAATGCAAGAGGCTTCTGTGCATTAATTTTGTATCCTGCAGCTTTATCAAATTCATTGATAAATGAATTCATAAATGTACACAGACAGTTTTACTTCTTTTCTAACTTGCACTCTTTTTACTTCTTTTTCTTCCCTGATTGCCATGCTAGGACTTCCAAAACTACGTTGAATAATAGTGGCAGGAGTGTATGCCCTTGTCTTATTCCTGGCCTTAGAGGAAATGCTTATAGTTTTTCAGTATTGATAATGATGTGGGTTTGTCATATTTGTCCTTTATTATGTTGCGATAGATTCCCTCTATGCCCAATTTCTGGTGAGTTTTTAATCATAAATAGGTGTTGAATTTTGTCAAAAGCTTTTTCAGCATCTATTGAGATGATCACATGGTTTTTATTCTTCCATTTGTTAATATGGTGTACCACATTGGTTGATTTTCATGTATTGAAGAATCCTTGCATCCCTGAGATAAATCCCACTTGATTGTGGTACATGATCCTTTTAATGTGTTGTTGGATTCTGTTTGTTTGTACTTTGTTGAGAATTGTTGCATCTGTGTTCATGAGTGATATTGGTCTGTAGCTGTCTTTTGTGTGTGTGTGTGATCGTTGTCTGGTTTTCGTATCAGGTAGCCTTGTAGAATGAGTTTGGGAGTGTTTTTCCCTCTGCAATTTTTTGTAAGAGTTTCAGAAGGATGGATGTTAGCTCTTTTCTAAATATTTGATAGAATTTGCCTGTGAATCTGTGTAGTCCTGGACTTTTGCTTGTTGAAAGATTTTTAATTACAGTTTCAACATCATTACTTGTGATTGGCCTGTTTATACTGTCTGATTCTTCCTGATTCAATCTTGGAAAGTTGTACGTTTCCAAGGATTTTTTCATTCCCTCCAAGTTGTCCATTTTATTAGCATATAGTTGCTTGTGAAAGTGAAAGTGACAGTCATTCAGTCGTGTCCAACTCTTTGCAACCCTGTGGACTGTAGCCCACCAGGCTCCTCTGTCCATGGAATTCTCCAGGCAAGAATACTGGAGTGGGTTGCCATTTCCTTCTCCAGGAGATCTTCCTGACCCAGGGATTGAACCTGGGTCTCCTGCATTGCAGGCAGCTTCTTTACCATCTGAGCCATCAGGGTAATACTCATAGTTGTTTGTAGTAGTCTTTTATGATCCTTTGTATTCCTGCAGCGTCAGTTGTAATTTCTCCAAATCAATTTTATTGATTTGAGTTCTCCCTTTTTTTCTTGATGAGTCTAGCTATCAAAATTGATGAGATTTATCAATTTTATCTTCTTAAAGAACCAACTTTTAATTTTATTGATCTTTGCTATTGTTTTCTTTATTTCTTTCTCTTCAGATCTTTATGACTTCTTTCTTTCTACTGATTTTCAGTTGTCTTTAGTCTTGTTTCTCTAGTTGCTTTGGGTTTAAGGCTAGACAGTTTGAGATTATCCTTGTTTCCTGAGGTGAGATTTCAGGAGACTGTTGTAGTTTCTTTTTCCCTGTCCTCACTTTCAGTCTGTAAGTGTCCCTAGCTTTGTTGTTAAGCTGTTTTGGTGGTGCTGAATTCTCTTAGTTTCCAGCTCACTTATTCTGTAAAACTTTTGATTTCTCTGTCACATCTGGAAGAGATCCTTTTTAGAATAATCTTGATTGTAGTTTTTTTCCCCCTTTCATCACTTTAAATATATCCTGCAGAAACTAGCACAATATTGTAAAGCAATTATCCTCCAATTAAAAATTTAAAAAATTCAAATTAAAATAAATAAATAAATATATCCTGCCACTGCCTTCTGGCCTGCAGAGTTTCTGCTGAAAAATCAATTGATAACTTGATGGGGATTCCCTTGTATGCTATTTATTGCTTTCCCTTGATGCTCTTAATATTTTTTCTTTGAATTTAAGTTTTGCTTGTTTGATTAATATGCATGTGTTTCTCCTAGGGTTTATCTTGCATGGAACTCTCTGTCCTTCCTGAACTTGTGTGGATATTCCTTTCCCATGTTAGGGAAGTTTTCAACTATAATCTCTTAAATATTTTATTACACCCTTTCTCTTTCTCTTCTTCTTCTGGGACCCCTATAATTCAAATATTGGTGCATTTAATGTTGTCCCAGAGTCTCTGAGACTGTCCTCAATTCTTTTCAATTTTTCCCCCCTTATTCTGCTCCTTGGCAGTTATTTCCATCATTCTATCTTCCAGCTCACTTATTCATTCTTTTGCCTCAGCTATTCTGTTATTGATTCCTTCTAGTGTATTTTCTTTTTTATTTCAATTTTTGTATTGTTCATCTGTTCTCTAGTTCTTCTAGGTCTTTGTTAAACATTTCGTATATTTTTTGATCTGTTCCTCCATTCTATTTCTGAGATTTTGGATCATCTTTACTATAATTATCCTGAATTCATTTTCAGGTAGATTGTGTATTTCCTTTTCATTTATTTAGTCTTGTACATTTTTACCTTCCTTCTTCATCTGTAACATATTTTTGTTGTTGTTTTATTCTTTTGATGGGTGGGAACATGTTCCTGTCTTACTGGTTGTATGGCCTGAGGCTTTCAGCACTGGACTTTGCAGACAGTTGAGTAGAGCCAGATCTTGGTGCAGAGCAGAGATGAGGATCTCTGGGAGACCTCACTCTGATAAACATTTTTGGGGGTCTGAGGTTCTCTGTTAGTCTAGTGGTTTCAGGATGATGCTCCCACCACAGGAGCTCAGGCCTGACCCTTGACTTTTGAATCAAGGTCCTGCAAACTGCATGACACCACAAAGGAAAAAAAAAAGGATAATAATAACAAAGAATAAAAAATAAAATAAAATTAGAAAAATAACAGATATATTAGAAAAAATAAAAATAGAAATGAAACAAGATAACATCAACAAGATAAACAAGATGAACATCAACAAGATAAAACAGAACCACAATGGCAAAAAATAAAAACCAAAAGACTCTGGAAAAGGCCTTGGCAGTTGTGGGGCTGGAGCTTAGGTGTGGGTATGGATTAGGTGGGGCTGATGTTTGGTGGGGGCGGGGCCTAGGTTCAGGACCCAGGGGTCTGAAAAGGGCCCTAGGGGTGGGGGTCAGGGTGCAGCCTTGCATCTCCAACTGTGGAGAATCAGGACCAGGACTGCTGCAGGCTTGCTGGGGCCCAAGTGGATTGGGGAGACACTGGCTGTGTTCCCCTTTGATCCTCCTATCCCTAAGGGTCCCTCCCTGTCACCCCAATTACTTCTACTATTCCTCTCCTCCTCCTCCCTCCCATGCTCCCAGGACCTGAAGGGGGCACTGAAGGGGGCATTGGAGGGAGCATCAGAGGGTGGAGGATCAGGCTTGGGACCCAGTAGGCTCTCTGGGGCTGAAGTGGACAGGAGAAATGTTGGCCACATTACCCTCCCACCCCCCAACCCCTTGAGGGTCCCTTCCTGTCCCTGTTGCTCTCCTCATGGTGAGTGGACCCCTCCAGTAGTGGGACCCCCGCTTCTCTCTCCCAGTTCCCCCTCAAGGGTACCTGTCCCTTCCTGCCTCCATCTCTTCCCCCTCTCTGCTCCCCCCCACCCCCACATCCTACATAGTAGCTTGGGCATTCTTCTCATCCTCTTAGGTGTCCATATCTATCCCCCACCAATGTCAAGTAGGTGCCCTAGTTGTGAGGAGACATGAACTTCACATCTTACTACTCCACCATTTTGACTTCACCCCCTCCAGTTTAGCTCTTGCGTGTGGCTGTCTGGTTTTCCCAATACCATTTTTTAAAGAGATTATCCTTTCCCTATTGCATAGTCTTTGAAGCTGTCTTTCTGATGCTGTTTCTCCTGGCAAGCAAGTCATGGAAATGTGTCAAGAGTTTGAAAGGGTGACTATAAGGAGCCAGACTGTGTTCTAGTGTCTGGTGTCCAGCTTCGTGGGTGTTGTGAGGCAATTATGGAAGTAGTAGAAGCAGCTATGGTTTTCTGGTTCTAGCTTTCTGATCCTCCTTATTACTAGCCCACAGAAATTCCAGTGGCAGCCCCTTCACTCCTACTCCTTTGTTCCTTCCAACAGTAATGATTCCTTATTGAATCCCTTGCCCATAAATTTTCTGGAGTTATTTGTTTCCTGCACTGAATCTTGAGTGACAACTCAATTCTTATTTGATTTATTTCAATCTCATGGTTCTAGTTTCATGCTCCCTAGGCAGCCATCCTATCATGACTTGATAGACAGTCTGTGTAATGGATAAGAATATAATTTCTGGAATCAGGTTTGGCATCAAATTTTCTTCAATTACCATAGGAAAGTCATTTAGCCTTTAGGAGTCTCAGTTTCCTTACTGTAAAATACGAATAGTGATGACAATATACCTCACAGGACTGTCATGGAGATTAAATGCCACCTTGTGTAAGTGCTGTGTACATAATGAAACTTGATAAATGACAGTTATGTTATTCCTATTGTTATTGTTGTTGCTATTACTACTGTGTGTCTGACTTTCACACTCTTTCTTTGGATTCTCAAAGCAGATGATAGGTCCTCGTGACCTAATCAAAGCCCTGTTCTTAGACATCACTGTTACTATATATCATAAGATGATATATTCTGTATTCATTAAAATAAACTTTTAGAACAATTTTTCATAGCATACATAATGATTGGACATTTGCATGCATGAAAACCACATGATCTGAGGGTATAATCTATGCTTTTACCTCGCATTCCAGAAAGCATATTAGAATTCACATGAGCAAAAATGATATTGTTATTGCAATACATCTATGTATATATGTATTTGTTTATGCTATAATTTGTTAAATAACAGCAAAATGATTCACAAAATTTTATACATTTCTGTTTCCTCACTGCTTGACTGATGATGACATTTTCAAACTTTCCTGAATAATTTTCTCCCTTTACTTGTTGGCAACTGCTCTTCTCTGGTTGGATCCTTCCTCCCTATGCTATGGGTTGGAAAATGCCTCCAGGCAGAAAGATGAGGTGATCATAGGGATCCCTTCATTTTATTCTTTCTCTCAGTGATCAAAGTTCTGGAATGTCTATTGTCTCAGGTCTAAAACCAGGTGTTTCACATATTTTTGTTTAATTTTCCAGTTGTTTACAGTGGAAAGACAAGTCTGCTAACAGTTATTCCATCTTGGTAGGATTAGAAATGCCTCCATAGATATTCTAGATTGAATGAATCATGTAATTTGAGAGGAACTATTAGAATATAATGTCTGATTTTCTACCTAATTTCTTTTGTGGTCTCTCAGGTATTGAAGATGGCTCTTACTTTGGGAATAAAATGTTATGAGATTCTTGTCATTTTGATCTTTTCTCTGCAGCTGCTGGATCCCAAATCACCCTCAGAATGACACTAAGTTTCTTAAGATTAAAAAAAAAAAGCATGGCTTTTTAGTTTCTCACTGCATACATGTAACCCTTCTTACTTCAAGCCTTAACTTAATCCTTGATTTCTCTCTCTTTTTTTTTTCTTTGACTTTCGTTCTTTTGCTTACTCTTCTTATTCTCAGTCTTGTTTTCTCTCGGGGAATCTATTTTCCATCACATTTTAATATTTAAAGACATGCATTTACATTGATTTTTTATTTTTATTTTTGGCTATGCTATATGGCTTACAGGATCTTCGTTCCTCAACCAGGGATTGAAACTGGACCCTCAGCAGTAAAAGCACAGAGTCTTAACCACTGGACAGCCAGGGAATTCCCACACTTACATTGATTTTACAAAATATTATTCCTGGAAAAATTGACAAGATATACATTCAAGCAAGAAAGAATGATTTCTTTTAGATATCAGCTGGATTCAGCCCAAGATGGAAAGGACCTGGAAGCCACTCAAAGTCTTGGATAATTGCTAATTGGCTGGAATACTGGAAAATAACTTGCCATTTCCCACATGTAAAATATATATATATGTAAGAGACATGAATAGAAATAAGATATTTATTACTTTTCCCTAGAAAGGTAGCTATTTTTAAAATTTTTTCATTAAGATAAAATTTTATTTAAAAGGTGTTATACTGTAAGGATGTCCATTAAACATTATAATTAAACATGCCAGAGGAGCAGCCATGTAATTAAAATGTCCACTTAATTCACCCAATCATTTCAAAACCATACTTTGCTGACCTCTATAACCCCATTTTAAAAAGATTTTTTGTTTTAAACAAGAGAAAAATAGACAGATACATGTTGGTAAATGCTAACTGTCCATATTCACATAGATACACAGTATAATCTCTGAGTCCAATATTCAGAGAGAGGAGTAAAAAAGCTAGAACTCTGTACTCTACTATGTAGGAGCTAGCACCCTCCAGCTTCCAACAGAACTGAGGGAGCAGAAGGTTTTTCTGTTTTCTCACAGAACATGGTGGTGTTGATCACATAAAGTTTTTATTGAGACTGGAAGGAATTAAAATGAATTGGGAACAGAAAGAGGGTAAAAAGTTTCTTTTAACTGAGTTCCGCTCAAGGTATCTGCCCCCCCCCAAATAAGTTGTGAACCATGGTATAAAGGAGAAAAGAGACCTCAAAAACAGACCAACCCAGCACAAGAGGAGAAAAAAAAAAGGTTGCAACTTGCTTCCACGGACTGAAGAAAATTAAAAAAGGAAGGGCTTCCCAGCAGCTCAAATATTAAAAGAATCTGCTTGCAGTGCAGGAGACCTGGGTTCAACCTCTGGGTCAGGAAGATCCCATGGAGAAGGGAATGACAATCCACTCTAGTATTCTTGCCTGGAGAACTCCATGGACAGAGGAACCTGGCAGGCTGCAATCTGTGGGGTCACAAGGAGTTGGACATAACTGAGTGACTACTACTACTGGAATCAATTAGTGTTCCATTTGTCTTCTCCTTCATCTTCCTCTCCTTCCTTCCACTCACCATCATCTTCATCTTCATGTTTATCCTCATCCAATTCAACAATATCTTCCAATCCTTCCTCTTCTTGCTGTTCTTTTCCTTCCTTAGGTAAGTTCAGAAAAGCAGATGTTTCCTTTGACTTGGAGGCAGGAGTCAGTCTCAATTTCTTCAGTTTTTTCACTTGGGGTGGAAGTGAAGACTGGTGTTTGGGGTCTGTGCTACAAGAAAAGCCAAGAATCCACCCAAGGGAAGAGACACATACGAGGAGCTCTACGAACTAGAAGGGTGACTCTTCACTGCATAATGAGGCCTGTGATCTCAGCCATGTGGCCGTCATATCTTAGGATCAATGTAAAAACCTAATAGTCAAATTTGAGGCAGTTAGATAGGCCCAGTTTTCTTCCAAAAGACAACCATTGTTATCAGTTTCTTTCATATCTTTTCAAATATACCATATATAACACTGATAATGACTGTTCTTCATCTTTCTTTTTTCATTTAACATTGTATCTTGGCAAAGTTGCTAGTCAGTACAGAAAGAGCAACACCCTTATTCTTTTTTTATAGTCTAAGGAAAAGCTATAACCTAATTCATTTGTTTTCTTTTTTAGTTGAAATATAATTGATATATAACTTTATATTAGTTTCAGGTGGACAACATGATCTTTTGATATTTGTATAATTTGTGAAATGATTACCACAATAAGCATCCATCACCAGTTACAGGGCTTCACTAGTGGTTCAGACAGTAAAGAATCCTGCAATGCGGGAGACCTGGGTTTAATCCCTGAGTTGGGAGGAACCCTGGAGGAGGGCATGGCAACCCACTCTAGTATTCTTGCCTGGAGAATCCCCATGGACAGAGGAGCCTCGCGGGCTACAGCCCATGGAGTCACAAAGAGTTGGACATGACTGAGTGACTAAGCACACACCATAGTTACAAAGTTCTTTTTTTGTGTGATGAGAGCTCTTATGATCTACTTTCTTAGCAACTGTCACACATCCATTACAGTATTACTAACTGTAGCCACATGAGGAACATTACATTCTCATGACTAATTTATTATTATTATTTTTTATTTGACTGTGCTGTGTGTCATGCCAGATCTTAGTTCCCTGACCAGTGGCCCCTTCAGTGGAAGCATGGAGTCCTAACCACTGGACAGCCAGGGAAGTCCTGACATTTATTTTATAACTGGAAGTTTGTACTTTTTAACCCACTTCATTCATTTTGCCCACCCTCAACTCTGCCTCTAGCAACCACCAACCTGGTCTCTGTATCTATGAGCTTGGTTTTGTTTTTAATTTAACATATAAGTGAGATGATATGGAATTCCTCTTTCTCTGACTTATTTTACTTAGTGTAATGCCCTCTAGGTTCACCCACGTTGCTGTTGCCACAAACGTCAAAATTTCATTCATTTTTCTGGCATAATTTTATTAATTTATTTGACCATGCCACACGGCATGTGGGATCTTAGTTTCCCAACCAGGGGTTAAACCTCTGCCCCTTGAAGTGGAAGTTCAGAGTCTTAACCACTGGACCATTAGGAAGTCCCCTTTTTTAGACATGGCTGAATAATATCCTATCGTGTATATACACCACATTTTCTTTGTCCATTCATCTATTGATGGACAATTAGGTTGCTTCCATGTCTTGTCTGTTGTTTAATTTGTTTAACCAATACTTAATGATGATCAGTAGCATTAATCTTTAGCCAGTACAAATTCTGCTGCATGAATCATCTTACACATGCTATTTTACATATGCAGAAATGCATCTGTAGTATGAACTCCTAGAAATTCAATTGCTGATTAGGGGATATGTAATTTTAACTTTTATAGGTATTGGCAATTTTTTCCAGGAATTTGAGAGTGAATAATGTGTCCTTTACAATACTGGGTACAGTGCTTTATAGTTGTTTGAGAACTCATATATTCATTTGTTGATCCAATTTACCTTTGTAAAGTCACATAAAGCAGTATATGTGACAGCAATGTGAAATATATAATCTTTAAGACTAAAGCATTATGACTTTTTCATAATAAATTCAAAATCAGCTCATGTTTGACAAATAAGTTTCTGGGTTTATTGCTTCCTTGTCCTGGTGTGGGCACAGTGAGATAACAGAAGTAAGCCATCCATCTAAACTCTGCCCTAAGCTTACATCATATTAACTGCAATGGCTCTGGCTACAAAGTAACATTCACTTTAAGATAGAAGGGTAACTTAGGTTTTACAACCTAAAAAGCAAAAATAAGTCATTTTCACTGGACTTGTTTGTTCAGATGAGAAACAAAGCTTTGTTCTTCCAGGTGTGCATCTTTGGATAAAGACATATTCTTGTTAATGCCTCAGATGAAGTCAATGTACTTAGCAAAGATACAGTTCAGCGTTCTCTCAAGTTGAAAGCATTTAGGGTGTAAATGAAGTCTTATCAGCAGAGAAGATGGCAACAATATGTCCAGAGCTCTCCACTGAAAATATAGGAAGACTGAGGCGTAGATTGTAGTTGTAATTACAGGGCAAGAAAGTTGGTGCTCTTACAATGGGGTTTGCACTATTTGTACCTTTACCCAAATGGTGAAGATAATTATAAATGTCATCTCTTTTATGGTTACATTAGCTCTATTAGAACTAAGACGGCTTTGCAGAAGACCAAGTCTTCTTTAAAGGGCATACAGAGAATCTTGCCTTGATTTGATAGCTGAACACATGGGCTTAGCTGTATTCACCCACATATAATAGCAATTTAAAGTGACAGCAGAGGATAGAAAGACCCTGTACTTGGGATAATGAGTCAATCCTGATGAATGTTACTTCTCAGTGGGTACCCTCTACTTTTAAAGAGTCTGTGATGCTAATCCAAACAGTTTTAAACTCAATTCTACTCCTGTTTTTTCAGAGTTGGCTTAAGCCTTGTGTCAATCTGTATCTTGCAATCCACGACAGGCTGCTTCATGCTGACCTCTTATCTATGATCCTAGTCTTAGGGGCTTTAATTCTTCACTCTGACCTGCTTACCCAGGGTTTGAATTTTGTAGGGGCCTCAGACGAGGAGTAGCTCAACCCTTGCTTTTGAATCTCTGCTTTTGCTGTTGGAAGTCAAGGTAACCATGTGCTTCTTTTCCAGGAGAGCTGGTGCATGCTCACTTCGGAAGCCTGCATCCTACTCTAGCAGCTTTCCTGGCAGAGTTCTGATTAGAGTTCTTTTGAATCAGGGGAGCTATATAGTGCAGTTAAGAAGACAAACATGGTCTTGAATCTCAGCTTAAATTCTTTCTGGCTGTGACTTTGAGCAAGTTATTTAGCCATTTTGAATTTCAGCTTTCTTATCTGTAATAAAATGAGAATAGAGTCTACTTTTTGAGGATTTATTGACAAGAATGGAAGCAGTAACATGCGTTGCACCTTTGGTAAAATACGGGCTATTATTTTATGCACTTTATTAGTTTCTGCAGGCACCTTTGACCAGAGCCTGCTTTCTCCTTCCAATCAGTGAGGGCTGTGACAGTCTTGATGACTTGTATGCCTGTAAGGAGATGAAGAGGAAGCATTTCTTTTTCTTCTCTTCCAACATGATTCTTCTTCATCACTTCAGTTCACTTCAGTCGCTCAGTCATGTCTGACTCTTTGTGACCCTGTGGACTTCAGCACACCAGGCCTCCCTGTCCATCACCAACTCCCAGAGTTTACCCAAACTCATGTCCATTGAGTCAGTGATGCCATCCAACAATCTCATCCTCTGTCATCCCCTTTTCCTCCTGCCTTCAACCTTTCCCAGAATCAGGGTCTTTTCAAATGAGTCAGCTCTTCGCATCAGGTGGCCAAAGTATTGGAGTTTCAGCTTCAACATTAGTCCTTCCAATGAACACTCAGGACTGATATCCTTTAGGATGGACTGGTTGGATCTCCTTGCAGTCCAAGGGACTCTCAAGAGTCTTCTCCAACACCACAGTTCAAAAGCATCTGTTCTTCAGTGCTCAGCTTTATAGTCCAACACTCATATCCATACATGACTACTGGAAAAGCCATAGCCTTGACTAGATGGACCTTTGTTGACAAAGTAATGTCTCTGCTTTTTAATATGCTGTCTGGGTTGGTCATAACTTTCCTTCCAAGGAGGAAGCGTCTTTTAAGTTCATGGCTGCAGTCACCATCTGCAGTGATTTTGGAACCCCCAAAATAAAAGTCTGCCACTGTTTCCACTGTTGCCCCATCTATTTCCTATGAGGTGATGGGACCAGAAGCCATAATCTTAGTTTTCTGAATGTTGAGCTTTAAGCCAAATTTTTCACTCTCCTCTTTCACTTTCATCAAGAGGCTCTTTAATTCTTCTTCACTTTCTGCCATAAGGGTGGTATCATCTGCATATCTGAGGTTATTGATATTTCTCCCAGCAATGTTGATTCCAGCTTGTGCTTCTTCCAGCCCAGCATTTCTCATGATGTACTCTGCATATAAGTTAAATAAGCAGGGTGACAATATACAGCCTTGACGTACTCCTTTTCCTATTTGGAACCAGTCTGTTGTTCCATGTCCAGTTCTAACTGTTGCTTCCTGACCTGCATACAGATTTCTCAAGAGGCAGGTCAGGTGTTCTGGTATTCCCATCTCTTTCAGAATTTTCCACAGTTCGTGGTGATCCACACAGTCAAAGGCTTTGGCATAATCAATAAAGCAGAAGTAGATGTTTTTCTGGAACTCTCTTGCTTTTTCGATGATCCAGTGAATTTTGGCAAGTTGATCTCTGGTTCCTCTGTCTTTTCTAAAACCAGCCTGAACATCTGGAAATTCACGGTTCACATACTGTTGAAGCCTGGCTTGGAGAATTTTGAGCATCACTTTACTAGTGTGTGAGATGAGTTCAGTTGTCCGGTAGTTTGGACATTCTTTGGCATTGCCTTTCTTTGTGATTGAAATGAAAGCTGACCTTTTCCAGTCCTGTGGCCACTGCTGAGTTTTCCAAATTTGCTGGCATATTGAGTGCAGCACTTTCACAGCATCATCTTTCAGGATTTGAAATAGCTCACCTGGAATTCCATCACCTCCACTAGCTTTGTTCGTAGTGATGCTTTCTAAGGCCCACTTGACTTCACATTCCAGGATGTCTGGCTCTAGGTGAGTGATCATGCCATCATGATTATCTGGGTCATGAAGATCTTTTTTGTACAGTTCTTCTGTGTATTCTTGCCACCTCTTCTTAATATCTTCTGCTTCTGTTAGGTTCATACCATTTCTGTCTGTTATTGAGTCCATCTTTGCATGAAATGTTCCCTTGAAGTGAAGTGAAGTTGCCCAGTCGTGTCCGACTCTTTGCAACCCCATGGACTGTAGCCTAACAGGATACTCTGTCCATGGGATTTTCCAGGCAAGGTTACTGAAGTGGGTTGCCATTTCCTTCTCCATGTTCCCTTGGTATCTCTAATTTTCTTGACGAGATCTCTAGTCTTTCCCATTCTCTTGTTTTCCTCTATTTCTTTGCACTGATCACTGAGGAAGACTTTTTTTTTTTTTTAATCTCTCCTTGCTATTCTTTGGAATTCTGCATTCAAATGGGTATATCTTTCCTTTTCTCCTTTGTTTTTTGCTTCTCTTTTCACAGCTATTTTTAAGGCCTCCTCAGAGAGCCATTTTGCTTTTTTGCATTTCTTTTTCTTGGGGATGGTCTTGATCCCTGTCTCCTGTACAATGTCATGAACCTCCATCCATAGTTCATCAGGTACTCTGTCTATCAGATCTAGTCCCTTAAATCTATTTCCCACTTCCACTGTATAATTGATCCTGATTAAAAAGATTAAAATCTTTCTCAAGTGCCATGTTGGGGTGTGGCTCAGTCAATCCTGTTTAAGAGAGATATCATCCTAGGGGAGGTCTCAGCCTGAATTCTTTTCAGTCCTGGAAATGGCCTTTAACAGGGATCTTCCTGGCTAAGAAAATGCAAACTTTCAGCATGGAGCTCACGTACGCATGTTCCTTATCATTATCTTTGTATTTCATATTACAGTATGAAGAGGGAAGCAGATTATAAATATTCTTCTCATTGTGAAATTCTTACATTGAGAAGGCCAATAAGCATCAGTTAGTGTACAGACCAAGAAGACTATAGACGACATCACAATATGTTGTACAAAGGGTCATAAGGAAATGTAACAGGTTTATTTGCTAACACTGAGCATTCAAAAGGGGGAAAAAAAAGGCGGGGGGGGGGTAGTTTTCTTGTTCTGAACCCAAGAAAAATACTAGATTGTTTGTTACTGTTTTTGGCAAAAACCTTTCAAGTCTGAGGACCATTATTAAGGCTACCTTCTGCCATTTCTTATAATGATTCTACTTTTTTCCAGTTTTACTGAGAAATAATTGATCACTGTTTTAAGTTTTAGGCATACAGAATCATGGGTTGATTTACATATATTTTGAAATATATTGTGAAATATATTCAGCAAATATCCATTTTCTCATAAACATACAATACAAAGAAAAGAAAAAAAAAGAAAGGGAAAAATTTATTTTTTGATGAAAACTCATAGGATATACTCTTAACTTTTCTATATATCACACAGAAGTGTTAACTATAGTCATCATGTTGTACATTATATCCATAATATTTATTTATAACTGGAAGTTTATACCTTTCTACCACCTTCTTACACTTTCTCTCCCTTGAACCTCTACCTAAGGTAACCATAAATCTGGTTTCTTTTTCTATGAGCTTGCTTGTTCTTTTTAAAATAGACTCCACATACAAGTGGGATCATGCACTATTTGTCTTGTCTGACTTATTTCACTCAGTATAATACCTTTACCATCTGTCCATGTTGTTGCAAATGATAGGATTTCCTCATTTTCATGGATGAATAATATTTCATAGTATATGTGTATAATATCTACATGTATCAGAGCTTCTTTATCAATTCATCCAACGATGAATTAGGTTGCTTATCTGTCTTGATTATTGTAAATAATGCTGCCATGAATATGGGGTGGCAGATAACTTTCTGAGCTAGTATTTTCATTTTCTTTGGATATATTCTCAGAAGTAGAATTGCTGGCATACCAAGGGAACATTTCATGCAAAAATGAGTTTGATAAAGGACAGAAATGGTATGGACCTAACAGAAGCAGAAGATAGTAAGAAGAGGTGGCAAGAATACACAGAAGAACTGTACAAAAAAGATCTTCACGACCCAGATAATCATGATGGCATGATCACTCACCTAGAGCCAGACATCCTGGAATGTGAAGTCAAGTGGGCCTTAGAAAGCATCACTATGAACAAAGCTAGTGGAGGTGATGGAATTCCAGGTGAGCTATTTCAAATCCTGAAAGATGATGCTGTGAAAGTGCTGCACTCAATATGCCAGCAAATTTGGAAAACTCAGCAGTGGCCACAGGACTGGAAAAGGTCAGCTTTCATTTCAATCACAAAGAAAGGCAATGCCAAAGAATGTCCAAACTACCGGACAACTGAACTCATCTCACACGCTAGTAAAGTGATGCTCAAAATTCTCCAAGCCAGGCTTCAGAAATACGTGAACCGTGAATTTCCAGATGTTCAGGCTGGTTTTAGAAAAGACAGAGGAACCAGAGATCAACTTGCCAAAATTCACTGGATCATCGAAAAAGCAAGAGAGTTCCAGAAAAACATCTACTTCTGCTTTATTGATTATGCCAAAGCCTTTGACTGTGTGGATCACAATAAACTGTGGAAAATTCTGAAAGAGATGGGAATACCAGAACACCTGACCTGCCTCTTGAGAAATCTGTATGCAGGTCAGGAAGCAATAGCTAGAACTGGACATGGAACAACAGACTGGTTCCAAATAGGAAAAGGAGTACGTCAAGGCTGTATATTGTCACCCTGCTTATTTAACTTATATGCAGAGTACATCATGAGAAATGCTGGGCTGGAAGAAGCACAAGCTGGAATCAAGACTGATGGGAGAAATATCAATAACCTCAGATATGCAGATGATACCACCCTTATGGCAGAAAGTGAAGAAGAATTAAAGAGCCTCTTGATGAAAGTGAAAGAGGAGAGTGAAAAATTTGGCTTAAAGCTCAACATTCAGAAAACTAAGATTATGGCTTCTGGTCCCATCACCTCATAGGAAATAGATGGGGCAACAGTGGAAACAGTGGCAGACTTTTATTTTGGGGGTTCCAAAATCACTGCAGATGGTGACTGCAGCCATGAGCTTAAAAGACGCTTCCTCCTTGGAAGGAAAGTTATGACCAACCCAGACAGCATATTAAAAAGCAGAGACATTACTTTGTCAACAAAGGTCCATCTAGTCAAGGCCATGGTTTTTCCAGTAGTCATGTATGTATGTGAGAGTTGGACTGTGAAGAAGGCTGAGCACCGAAAAATTGATGCTTTTGGACTGTGGTGTTGGAGAAGACTCTTGAGAGTCCCTTGGACTGCAAGGAGATCCAACCAGTCCATCCTAAAGGATATCAGTCCTGGGTGTTCATTGGAAGGACTGACACTGAAGCTGAAACTCCAACTCTTTGGCCATCTTGTGCAAAGAGCTGACTCATTTGAAAAGACCCTGATGCTGGGAAGGATTGGGGGCAGGAAGAGAAGGGGACAACAGAGGATGAGATGGCTGGATGGCATTATCAACTTGATGGACTTGAGTTTGAATGAACTCTGGGAGTTGGTGATGGACAGGGAGGCCTGGCGTGCTGTGATTCATGGCGTCACAAACAGTCGGACATGACTGAGTGACTGAACGGAACTGACTGAACTGAACTGAGTAGTTCTATTTTTAATGTCTTGAGGATCCTTAATTCTGTTTTATATATGAGCTGTATCAATTTACATTCCCATCGACAGTGTACAGTGTTTCCTTTTCTCCACATTCACAAAAGAAATTGTTATCTCTTATCTTTCTTTAGGTGATGGCCATTTTAACTGGAGAAGGGCATGGAAACCCACTCCAGTATTCTTACCTGGTGAATCCCATGGACAGAGAAGCCTGGTGGGCTACAGTCCATAGGTTGCACAGAGTCAGACACGACTGAAGTGATTTAGCACTCACAGCCACTCTAACAATGAGGTGACATTGCATAGTGGTTTCTTATTTTTTCAGTTTTATTGAAATATAACTGACATACAGTATAAGTTAAGGTATACAGAATACTAATTTGATTTATGTATATCATGAAGTGATATTAAGTTTAGTGAACATCCATCATCTCATAGAGGTACAAAACAGAAAAAAAATTTTATTCTTGCGATGAGAACTAGGATTTATTCTTTTAGCAACTTTCATATATGACATTTGGCCATGTTAACTCTATATGTTATAAATTATAACCTTAGTACTTATTTTCTTGTATCTGGAAGTTTGTACCTTTGACTGCCTTCATTCAATTCCCCTTTCTCCCACCCCTGCCTCTAGTAACCACAAATCTGATCTCTTTTTCTGTTTGTTTTTGAAGTATAATTGACTTACAACATTATGTTAGTTCTTCAGTTCAGTTCAGTTCAGTCACTCAGTCATGTCTGACTCTTTGCGACCCCATGAATTGCAGCACGCCAGGCCTCCCTGTCCATCACCAACTCCCGGAGTTTACTCAAACTCCTGTCCATCGAGTCAGTGATGTTAATTCTTAATACACAATATAATGATTCAGTATTTCTATACGTTTCAAAGTGATCACCAAAATAAGTCGTTACAGTGTCACTGAAGATATATAGTTATCGCCAATATTTCCCACACAGTGCATTTTATGCCCATGCCTTATTTCCTTTAAAACTGGAAGTCTGTACCTCTTATTTAAAAAATTATTCACTATTATTTAAATAATAAAATTATATATTATAAAAATAATTTATAATTATTTGCATTAATATCTATATATTTTATAATTTTATATTATTTTATATTATAAATTATTTATAAATAAATATATTTAAATACAGGCTTCCCTAGTAGCTCAGAGGGTAAAGAATGTGCCTGCAATGCTGGAGACTTGGGTTTGATCCCTGGGTTGGGAAGATCCCTTGGAGGAGGGCATGGCAACCCACTCGTGTATTCTTGCTTGGAGAATCCCCATGGTCAAAGGAGCCTGGTGGGCTACAGTCCATGGAGTCACAAAGAGTCTAACATGACTGAGTGACTAAGCACACATATAAATATACATATAAGTTTCTCAGGAGACATGTAAGGTGGTCTGGTATTCCCAAATAAATAAATACTATACAGAACTAGAAAAGGTCAGTTTTCACTTCAGTCTTAAAGAAGGGCAATGAGAAAGAATATTCAAACTACTGCACAGTTGTGCTCATTTCACATGCTAGTAAGGTAATGCTCAAAATCCTTCAACTTAGGCTTCAACAGTACGTGAACTGAGAACTTCCATATGTACAAGATGGGTTTAGAAAAGGCAGAGGAACCAGAGATCAAACTGCCAACATTTGTTTGATCACACATGGAGAAAGCAAGGGAATTTCAGAAAAACATCTACTTCTGCTCATTGATTTTGCTAAAGAATGTGACTGTGTGGATCACAACAAACTGGAAAATTCTTCAAGAGACAGGAATACCAGACCATCTTATATGTCTCCTGAGAAACCTGTATGCGAGTCAAGAAGCAACAGTTAGAACTGGACATGGAACAACAAACTGGTTCCAAATTGGGATATGAGAACAGCAAGGCTGTATACTGTCACCCTGCTTATTTAACTTCTGTGCAGAGTACATCATGCGAAATCCTGGGCTGGATGAATCACAAGCTGGAATCAAAAGACTGCTGAGAGAAACATTAACAACCTCAGACATGCAGATGATACCCCTCTAATGGGAGAAAGTGAAGAGGAACTTAAGAGCCTCTTGATGAGGATGAAAGAAGAGTGTGAAAAAGCTGGCTTAAAACTCAACATTCAAAAAACTATGATCATGGCATCTGGTCCCATCACTTCATGGTATGGATAAAAAGAAGGGGGAAAAGTAGAAGCAATGACAGATTTTATTGGGCTCCAAAATCACTTTGGATAGTGACTGCAGCCATGAAATTAAAAGTCGCTTGCTCCTTGGAAAGAAAGCTATGACAAACCTAGACAGTGTATTAAAAAGCAGAGACATCACTTTGCCATCAAAAATCCATATAAGTCAAAGCTATGTTTTTTCCAGTAGTCCTGTAAGAATGTGAGAGCTGGACCATAAAGAAGGTTGAATGCTGAAGAACTGATGTCTTGGAATTGTGGTGCTGGAGAAGACTCTTGAGAGTTGCTTGGACTCCAAGGAGATCAAACCAGTCAATCCTAAAGGAAATCAACCCTGAATATTCATTGGAAGGACTGATGCTGAAGCTGAAGCTCCAATACTGTGGCCACCAGATGCAAACAGTCAACTCATTGGAAAAGACCCTGATGCTGAAGGCAGGAGAAGAGGGCGGCAGAGGATGGGATGTTCAGACGGTATCACTGACTCAATGGACATGAATTTCAGCAAACTCTGGGAGATCATGGAGGACAGAGGAGCCTGGTGTGCTACAGTCCATGGGGTTGCAAAGAGTTAGACACAACTTAGTAAATGAACAACAACAATCACTATGTTTTATTAAGTAGGAGCCAGACATTTGAAAACATCATGTTAGTTTATTTCCTCAACAATCTTATAATCAGTAACTTTCAACTCCATTTTATCAATGAGGTAAAATTGACATTCAGAAAGTTAAAGTAACTCTCCAGAGTCACACAGTCATTGAGAAGTAAAGTCAGAATCCAAACCCAATTCTCTACTCAGCTAAACTAATGTCTCATTGAAGTAACTGGAGATTATCCAAACAGCTCATGCTCAAGCCAACTTTCTTCCAAGGTAATCTGCTCAATGAAGGTACAGCTTGTGTTCCATAATTAGTTAAAGGTGAGGAATGGCAGCTGTCAAGAAAAGTAAGGAATGAAAAAAGAGGCACAGTAGTTTCTGAAATGACTTTATTCCATCCCTGTAGTTTAATTGCGCATCATCATCTTTTATTGTTCTCCTTGAAACCATGATTTTTGGTTTAACTGCAGCTCTTAGCTCACCTATCATTCTTTAACCATAAATTTTCATGAACTTTGTCCTGAATACAATGAAACAGCCATAGTTGATAATCTGTAGCATTTGAAAGAACACTTATCTTGAAAGTCAGATGAAATCAGTTTGCTAAAATTGTTGAATTCTTTTTGAGTGTCTCTACATAGAGCAGGCAATGTTGGTTGACTATTCTGCAGCCCCCTTTTTCCTTGCTCAATAAAACACTGATTTTTTTCAAGTAGTCACCATTCATGAGTCCTAGGGAAGGTAGCCCCTGCCTTTGGTGAAATATGATTGGTTTAATAAACGAATTGTAGTTTCATTTTTCTTACCATGAATTGAGTTAGGAATGGATGTGTGATCTAATACTGGACAGTATGAGTGATGTCTGATGGAAACTTCTGGGACATTTTTCTTTATTTAAAAAGAAGAATGCAAGAAAGGAATGCTTACTTATCTGGCCTTTCAACATGGCTCTGTGAAGATGAGGTGTTTGGAATTGCTATAATCATTTTGTTAAAATGAAGAAATCAACCTAGAGACAAAATGTGATACAGTGACAATGATCCAGCAAGCAAATAGAAGGAATCTGAGTTCTTGATGACTGCAATGAATCTCTAAATAACCAAATCTGAGCCTATTCCTGACATTTCTGTTTCTTAGGCAAAAAATATTTACTACCTAAACCATTTTGAGTTGAACTTTCTTGCTAACCATAAATGAAGCATTTTAAGTGATAAACTGAAACAGGAGAAACACCACCTGAGATGAGGAGTTGGGTCACTTTAGATATGAGCCACCAAAAGTGGGAATATGTTACTTTGCTATTAATATGTTCACACCTAATTCTTTAAAAAATCTGTTTTGATTATGCTATTAATACGTTCACACCTAACTCTTTAAAAAATCTGTTTTGAAAATACCACTAAAATAGATTACTTCTATCTTTTAAATTTATGACTGCAAAAATCTCCAATTTGAGCAAGGAGTAAAAGAAACAAGTTCCTGAGGAAAATAGTGTCAATTTTCAAAAATACTAGTTTTCATGCACTCTTATTATAGAGGCTGCCAATTCTGACTTCACCCATTTTGGCTAAAACAAAAGTATTTTCTTAATAATTCTCTGCTTCTCACTCTAATCATTTCTTGTTTTATGAGAGATCTTTTCCAGAAGACCTGTATAGGTCTAGAGTGCCTTAACTCTCACTACACAGTTGATGACTCCTCATTTCCCAGGTGGATCAAAGGACACTATAAACTGTGAAGGTGTCACAGTGAAGTCAGTTCCATCAAGAGTTGTGAGTGCTTCCTTAGAAAGGTACATCTCACTGGTCCACAGCTCTAGGAATAAGTGTTCAGTGTAGGTATGTTGAAAGATACTCTAAATGAAAATGGAAATCCCTAACTTCTTTTAAACATAAGAAAACACCCTGCAATGGTTCAAAGAAAATCTGCAACAGTTTGGACTTCATTTTTATTCAAAATAAAAATGCCAGATGTATGTTAGCAGCTTACAAGCAAAATTCAGGCTTCTGAGAGAATTAATTGCCTCTTGAAGTGGGATTTTTGAAGGTCTGATCAGTCAAGATGAAGTGTCTGTGGCTGCCTCAACCTGTTTCTCTGGACTTATGTATACCTCCTGAGTTGTCTTTCCATCCATAGATGCAGCACTCCAGGTGGGAATAAGACAAAATGTTCAGGAACTAATCCTAAATCTATTGAAATCACTGATTTTCAGGTTTTACTAAATCATGATTAGGCCCGGGTCCGATTTACCAGTAGTCCAGACTTTAGCTAGATGAACTGAGCTAGACTGTTGTGTTGTTTAGTGGCTAAGTCATGTCTGACTGTTTTGTGACCCTATGGACTATAGTCTACCAGGCTCCTCTGTCCATGGGATTTCCCAGGCAAGAATACTGGAGTGGGTTGCCATTTCTTTCTCCAGGAGATTTTCCCTGCCCAAGGATCGAACCTGTGTCTCCTGCATTGCAGGTGGATTCTTTACCACTGAGCCACCAGGGAAGCCCGGGCTAGACTGCGAATAAGATAAATGCCTTTTCCCCTCTTAACTATGGCTCAGATCACTGATGTCACAGTGTTTACAGCAGAGACACAGCTTCAAGAATCATCTGGAAAAAAAGGGGTTTATTGATTCAAAAAGATTGGCGACATGCAGCATACTCCATTCCTTCTGGGAGATTTCACAATGCATGCTGCATATTAGGGACTCTGAGAAATCTTATAATCTCGATCTTTTCAATCTTTGTATAACTCAGCCATCTTCAAACTTATTAAATATAGGCTATTTCTTATCACATAACATGTATAAATACCCCCAAAGAACCTGTGTTCTGAAGAATAGACTTTGAGGAACACTTGTCTGGGCAATATTTATCTTCCTCATTCTACCTGGCCTTCTGAGGGATAAGTCAATAAGTGTCTATGTTTGTGTATAAAATGGTTGACTGGGGGGAAGATTGGGCTTTTATCTAAATCAACCTATCTGAAAAGAGAAATTCAAACAAATAGATTAAAAAAGTGAAAACAAAGGCCCATCCAAACAGAAAACTCCAAATAATTTAGTCAGTGTTTATTGTGAAGATACTGTCAGGCATTAAGTGCTTTACAATTATGAAAACATTCAATCCTTAAAGCGATCTCATGAGGTAACTACCCCTATCATTCACGTATAACAGAGAAGGAAAGCTGAGGCTCAGAGAGAGTAAGGACTTTATCCCAACTAAGCCTAACCCTTATCCTCCCAGCAAGTGGAGCAACTGCAATTTGAGTTCAAGCTGGCTGGTCCTAGAATAAGTCCTCTTAACTGGCCAAGAGACAAACCAAAAAGAGCCCCTCATTTCCCCAGAGTGAAGACAGAGTCTTGCATTCTTGGCTCCCAGGGAAACCCCAGAGAGAAGCCATCTCACCTGGATTCACATGGCCCCTCTGCATTTTCCAACTAAGACGCTTTGGAATGTAACCTAACCTTTCTCTGCTTCAGGTTATTTTCACATGTAAAATGTAAAAAGAAAAGAAAAAAGTATATACTTTATGAGGAGGTTGTGAGAAACGCTCAACATATGTCCATTCTTGTTCAGTCAAAGATAGTCATACAAGCCTCCCCCTACTGACCCTAGTCTGTCCTCTACTCTGTCAGAGGAAGACCATGTCATCTTCTACACAGTGGTCTTTCAGATATTTAAAGATAGATAACGTGACACTCTTCTTCCAGGCTGAATATTGCTGTTTTTTAAACAACTGTCTTCCAGACTATGACTTTTAGAATGCTTCCCCCTTAACAAATTTTAAACAACTCCTATGCCAATATGTGGTATTTTGATTTTTCTCTCCTGAATAGACCATAAAAAATTTTTCCTTTTACTCATAGTCCTTAAAGGGTTGAAGTTTATTTCTTAAGAGATGAAACTGTCAGTATTACTATAAATAAAACATTAAAGTAGAATTTTATTTTGAAAAGTTTGTTTCCTTTTTAATCTATTTTCATTCCTACAACAAATACTTTAAAATGTAAGTTACTGAATCTTAAGATGGGCCAGTTACAGGGTCATGTTGGGCATTAACTGAATAAATGATTGCACATTTTTCTTCTCTGTCCTCCTAATAAGAACTGAATCTTTTCTGATACAAGAAGATATTCTAAAGAGGACTTGACCAGATGTTCTCTAAATTCGCTCCTAATCCTCAGATTTTGTGATTTGAAGCCTCTGCAATTTTGTTCAAAGTATATACATATTGAAGTCCTCACTCCATGCACTTTATTTAGAGGAAGTTTCATTTGTAACGATAGTATGTAAATTATATATACATGTTTTTATATATATATCTCCCCTCCATTTCCTTCTTTCTTCTAAAGAATTGCTCTTTTATGCGGTGATTAGATTGGTTTTATGGTTTATCTACTCATGTTGCTTATTTTCCCATTTGACACATTAATCCCCTCTTTATCTTGTCAGATAACCCTTTGGTTACTTCCATCAAGTATAAACAATGTTTCCATTTAATAGAAATCCAGGGCAGCAACCTCCCCCATTCCAGAAAATCATGAAGAATTCTTGACAAAGCAGCAAGGCCTTTAGATCCCTTAGCAGAAATAAGTGCAGAGGTCCAACTCAGTCCCTTTGATGACATGGACACAGTCTCAGACACACAGAAAAGAAGAAAAGCTTTGTGTATGTATATAGCCCTGTGATCAAAGTGATATTCAGCTGCATACGGACCTCCCTCGGAAGTGTTCATAGACAGTAAAGTACTGAGGTTTTTGTAAACAAAGTAGGACTTGGGGATCAAACATAGTCTATCTTCTCATGGTCGCAGACCCACTCAATTTACTAAAATCTAACAATATCTAGATTTGTATGTCTCTCCGTCTTTAGTCACTAGCTACTCCCATCTTTCTTATAGGAAGTGTTTCTTGGAAAAGAATTTAGGACTAATTAGGGGAGAAATAGAAGCAATTATATTTCTTATTACACTCTTAGCAATTAAAGTTGAACTTCATAAGTCAAATACTCAAACATCATGTCAATCATACCACACAGATACCAAAATACACAAATAAGTCACATATACCCAGCTACCAAGGCAGGCAATGCTATTTTTGCCTCATTTTATGTTTAATATTATTGAAGGCTCTACTGTGCCTTAAAAGCACAGAAATTTCTAAAATATATATTAATTATCTGGAGGAATAAATATACTCCAAATGCTTACCATCAGAATTTTAGAAAAAGAGAGAAGATTTCTCTCTTCAGCGTTTTAAAAATTGGTATCTAAATAATTTCATTTTGAAGTAGTAACCTTAGTCTTCTTCACTGAGCTTTTGAAATGGAAAGAATTTAAGTTCCAAATAGAATAAAGACTTAAGTACACATTCAAATTGAAAGTGGCAATTTATTTCCTATCACACTTTGGTGGCCAAAAGGAGCTGAAGGATTTTTTCCCTTCTTACTTTCTTGAAGTAAATATTGTCAGATTCTTTTAAAAAGAAAAATATAACAGAATTATGGTTAAGAAGACTAATTCTATCTGAATGGTATTAATCATAGTCCAGTTAAAATAACACTTAATATAGACTCCAATAGATGATGCTGTCAACTTTTAAATGCTAGCATTTCTCATATCATTTCTAGATGGCCTAGACAACATTTTTTTCCTCAACATAATTTCATTTTTCTTCTCTAGTGTTTTCTTGACTTAAAATAATGGCTTAAGGAAGATCACATGAGACTTAGTGGTTCTGTGCTATTTTTAAAATTTTAGGCAAAGTAGGCTGGTTGATAATGTAATTCATTAAAATGAGCTGGGTTTTCATGGCCCTGGCTGATCCAACAGATTGACAGATCTAGATTCCTTCTGTAGCCAAACAGTAAAGTCCATTCTTCACCAGCTCATTGCAATGGCTAACGTCCAGGAAACAGTATCGCGAATACTACTGTCAGGAGAAATTTGCATTTAATAGTGTTGTTATAGGTGAAGTAAAAATCCTATTTATTATTTAGAGGGAACACCAAATTTCAAACTGTAGAAAAGATTTTTAAAATTTTCTATGATCACTTCCTTTCAATTTCTTCTTCTTATAGTCATGCATGCTCTGTGATCTAAATTTCTTACATTTATTGAAAAGCTGAGAAAAAAATCCAAGAGGATAAAAACAAGCACAAAGTAAACAAACAGGCAGTGTTGCCATTATATTTTCTCCTGGACAACTCCAAAATATTTCTTGTTTCTGTTTCAGCACTGCAGAACAGTACACTCATGGCTCAACGGTGAAACAACACACATGTGAGTGACAAAACATGGAAATCAGAACAGGAATATAAATGCAAGTCAAAATTTAAAATCCTAGTGATACAACAGCTTTCTTCCTTATTTACTTTGTTAATGTCCATTCCATATAAATTCATATTTTGATTCCAGGAGGTCATGCACTATTAGCCCTGATCAAAAAGACCACTATTTGTAGAGGGTAAAATTGAGCCTGTTGCCAGTATCTACTGGTGTCAAACTCACAAATGTCTTCTGGATTCAAGGACCATGGAAATAGAAAAGTGTAGAAACAGGATATGCTTTTTTGAGGTTTCTTAAGCTGGGAAGTAGAAAAATAGGTGTTTTCCTTTGGGGCTTTTTGTAACTGAGAATGAAGAGGTTCATATTTCTGAGAGCACTTTTTCACATTCCTCAGTCTTTCAGGGAGTGGTAGGCTTTGGTAGTCCTGCTGTTGACAAAATCTGTCTTCTTAAACTGAGCCTTTGGAATAAGCAAACAGAAATGTGAAAGGTAACAACATTTACACACAAGACAATGTAGGTTTTAGTAACTTATCACCAGGGTCAAATCAAGTGGGACATCATTCGCTGGCTCTTTTTAGCATTCTTACCTTCTTGTAGGCATTATGAAGCTCTGTGTGGGTCCACAGAGAATACAGGAGAACAGAAGCAGCTTTACTTGCTTTGCTGGAGGCGCAGCTGAAAATAAGAAAAGGACATTTCCCCTGATCAGTGAGAATGTGTGAGGCTTCTGGATGCTACCCTTGGATGTTCTGTAAATCTTCTTTAATTGCTGTTGCTCAGGAGCCATCCATTACGTCAGGCCACTCACCATGACAAGAGGTTAGGATGGAGAGCTTTAGGAGGCAGGAGTCATGTGGGTGCTTTTTTTTTTTTAATCTTTTTAAACCACTAGCAAAGTGCTAACAAATAAATAGTTATAAAGCAAATTTGCAGACAGATACTTTACCATCTGAGCCACCAGGGAAGCCCCTCCTGATATTTATAAGGCATATATTCTTAAAAGTTTTATAAATCCTTGAATTTATAGAATAAAATTTATATTTGTATTTATATTTTATATTTTTAGAAAATATGTCTATAATGCATATTTATAGAGCCAACCATTGAAAGTATGACTGAAAAATATGTATAACTCTTAGACTTAGTGACTCCATGAATGTAGGAGTTATGTATCTTTTTCAAATTAATAAATTCTTACTGGAGCATTTAAAATAGTTAAAAAATTTATGCTTTTTTGCATAGCAAATGGAAAATGTGTTCCTGTAATAAATCCGAGTCACCACTGATTTTGACACTGTCCTTCCTTTTTTTTGGCCACACTGCACAGCATGTGGGAATTCTAGTTCCCTGACCAGGGATCAAACTCATGCTCCCTGCATTGGAAGTGTGGAGTCTTAACCACTGGACAGCCAGGGACGTCCTCTTACTTTTTTTTGTTTTAACTTTATTATTATATGTTCTTAGTTTTTGATGTTCTTTTAAATTCATCTCAAACTTCTAGTTTCTGGCTAAAGATCACTACTTTCATAGATATTTTTCTCTTGAATTTTATCACTTGAAGTAGCACCTGACTGTATTCTCTTCTCTGAACAAATAAACAAAAGATTTTATTTTTCCTATCATAGGAATTTGTAAGTATGCAACCAAGAATAGAGAATGCAAAGCTGTATGAGGAAGCCCATGCTGGGCTCATTCAATAGCTAGCTACTAGCATAATAAGGGAGGGTAAGTCAAATTAGCACTTCACAGATTCTTTAGTATCTCAGGGGCTTTTCAGAGTGACTTGCTAATAACTGAAGTATTAGGACATCCATGAAAGCTATGGAGCTCTAATATTTATTACTGAAAGTTCTTAAATTGCAAAGGTGTTACAAAGTCTGTTTGTAAGTTGATTGCTTGGCACTTGGAACTCATTTACTCAAAGAGGAAATGTAATTGATGATTGGTTATCAGGCTAGTCTATAAATTATGGGTTAGCTATACAACACTCTAGCAAGGAAGCAGACCCAATGGGAGGGTGTCCTTGTTGGTTTTTTTTCTGAGACAGAACAGGTGAGGATGAACTTACAAATGGATACTCAGTACAACAAAGAGGTAACAGAATAGCACACCCCATAACTGGCTAAGCTACAAGAAATTTCCAAAAGTGATGGTATATTCCCTTGTGCTTATTATGATGTCTGAATATTCATATAAAAAAAAAGTCATATACCGTCTTTGGAGATTTGGTTAGAAGTTTGGATGACTATTTCCACAAAGGAAAGTCAAAGATGACTTTCCACAAAGGCAGAGAAACTGCTACATGGGAACAGGTAAATATTCCCTGCTTTTGGGAAACTGACATTCTAACTGTGCTCTTTTTAATCATGTGACTCTGAATGGAGTCCCCCTTCCCTGTGAACTTTGCAGAGGGATATCACAAAGCACAAGGGGCTGAACTGGGTGGAGCTGTGGGAGAAGGGATGTACTCATTCTAGGAAACCACAGATCCCTATGCTAGCCCCTGTGCAGCCAAGCACAGGTTTGTCTACGACAAGTCAATAGTCCATTTGCTTTGCAACTCATTATGAATCTGGACTATAATAACATTGGTTTTCTTTTATGGTTACTTACAAAACTAATTTTATTTAACAAGTCAAACTATTCAGAATTGTATAAAGAGAAAAAATAATAATCTTCATACCTCCTTGTATTCCCACCACTGTAAATTAACTAACAGTAATAATTAGTTACATTCTTCTTCATCTTTTTTTAAAAAATGGAGAGTATTTAAAGACACAGAAACAAGGATGTGAGATGACTTACATGCATTAAACTTTCTACTTTCAAAAGAAAGTAAGAGGTGGAAGAGATGTGATAAAGAAAACTGAGGAAGCAAGAACTTCTTGTTATGTGGCCTCCTACTTCTCCTCCTGGGGTGACCCTGGTTTCACATAGTTAAGTGAGGATAAGGGCATTCCTTGTCCATAGGACTCCAATTTGCCTACATTCTTCTCTTCTTAAATCACAGCTATGGCTCTGGGAAACAATTCATTAGGTCAGTAAAATGCTGGAATGCATGACTCAGATAAGTTATGAAGTTTGACTATTTCTGGATATTTCAGTAGAGAATGAATAACTATTTGGCTTAGAGGATTCAGCTTTTCACTTAACTGATCACCAGGGACTGGGCCACATGATCTGGCCCAGCTTTACAATCTTATTTTTTGGCCATGGTACTCAAAGACTGAATATTCACTACATTATTTATATATGGGATTGGTGGTGAGGAGAGGGGAGACATTGACAGGCAGTGCTAAAGGACTTACGTGTCACCTGCGCTTATGGTCATAATTTTCTGCAGGCCTCCAGTGTTTAGAAGATCCCGTGCATTCTGGTAACTATTTTGGATTATGTTGTTCAATGTGTAACAGGCAGAGGCTGTAGTTTCAATGAGAAGATCAGTACTTGGGACTGTGTCAGGAATTATGGAAACCAAATCAGGTAGAGTTTCTTTGGCTACAGATGAAAGAAAAAAGAACACCTGATTAAAAAGATTGTTTCTTAACCTTAGGATCTCAATAACATTTAAGAAGAAACATTTGGTTAACAAATATGAAAGGATGCAACCATTTTAATATTCAAATTACAAAAAAAAATTTTTTTAAATATGATATTCTGTGCTCAGCACACTGGAACTCTTTCCAGAAAGCAATCTGACAGAAATGTCAAAAAATTTTTTTTAAATATTCACATTTTTTGATTCAGTATTTTCACTTTTGAGAATTCATCCTGAAGATAACACTTTAAAAACTGAAAAAGCAGAGATCTTTATTATAGTGTTATATAAAATGAAAAATTTACAAAGTCTAAACATCCCAATAATATGACTATGATTAATTAAAACATGTCATCAAAGAATCTCATGCATCCCAAAACATATCTATGAAGCATGTATAATAACAAGAAAATATTTATTAATATTTCATGTGCAAATAACTGATATACTTAAAGGAAGACTCATACAGAAGAAACCTGAGAAGAAATACACTAAAATACTAATAGGACTTATTTTTCTACAATATTGATGGTGATCTCAAAATATTCTTTAAAAATTATCTGTGCTGCCCAAAGTTTCCTTAATGTGAAAATAACAACATTATTTAAAAAAAGATAAACTATTTAAAATTTATTTTTTCACTACATATGTAAGATCCTGGTTACAGAGTTTTTGTTTAGCTTTTTCTATTGTAACAAGAGAGGTTTTCTTTTTTCTCCACCTCTACCTACTTTGGACTCTCCTTGAAAGACAGCATGCTTCTATTGCTTTTGTTGTTGCTCACAGCTCTTTAATACAGTGCTGTGTTTATCATGGTTATACAAATATTTCTGCCTAACTTCATTGTTTCTTCATTTGAATTTACACGGCACCTTGAACTGCACTTCTCTCTCTGATACATGCATGCATGCTCAGTCATATCTGACTCTTTGTGACCCCATGGACTGTAACTCAGCAGGCTCCTCTGTCCATAGAAATTTTCAGGAAAGAATACTGGTGCTTGGAGAAGGAAATGGCAACCCACTCCAGTATTCCTGCCTGGAAAAGTCCATGGACAGAGGAGCCTGGCGGGCTGCAGTCCATGGGGTCACATGACTGAGCATGTGTGCACGAGGGTGGAGAAAAAAAAAAAAAAAAGGAGTCACAGGAGACCAAAGATGAATTTCGAGGGAGAGGAGGTGATCAACACAGCCAAACAGCGAGAAGAGGAAGATGGAAAATAGGCCAAGGATTTAGTGTCTAGGAGGTCACCCATGACCTTAGCGAGTGTCAGGAGTGTCCACATTGTGACGGAACTGAGCTCACCTGTGGGAGGTTGGGGAGAGGTGAGAAAGTACAGACCGCCATAAGGACTCCTTCAAGAAGCTTCACAGGGAAGAGAAACCAAGAGATAGAAGACTAAGTTGAAAGGGAGACAGAATTGAGAAAGGGATTCCGATTTTTCAGGTGGCAGTGACACGAGAATGTAAGTTGAAAGTGCAAAGACTATGAAACAGACTAAAAGTTTGAGAAAGAAATACAGGGAAAACATAGGCAAACAAAGCACAGAGGGTGTGGAAAGGATGGGCTCCTGGGGTGGGGACCCCCGTTGGCCTCAGTCTCTGCTTTCTCTGAAGTGCAAAGAAGGATGTAAGATGGGTGAGGACTGGGAGTCTCAGGAGAAAGTAACTCCCCACCTCTGTCCTTTCTGACCCTGACTGGCAGAGGAAGAAGGATGGAAGTCTGGAGGGCAGTGGGGGGTGGAGAATCACAGGCTGGGCCTGCTGAACAGGGAGGCCTGGAGGGCTACTGGGCAGACTTAGGCTTCCAGCTGAAACTGGAAATCATAAACCCACCTGGTCAGAGTAAAGGCCTAAAGAGATTCCAGTTTAACTGGTCTGGTTTTTAAACAACAAGGTCCTACTATATAGCATAAGAAAGGAACTATGCTCAATATCCTGAGACAAACCATAATGGGAAACAATATAAAAAAGAAATTATCTGTATGTATAACTGGGTCACTTTGCTGGATAGCAGAAAGTAACAACATTGCAAATCAACTGTACATTAATAAACTGAAAATTAAAATAAATGAATGAATAAATATGTATAAATGAAAGAAAAAAAAAAAAAAAAAGAATACTGGTGCTGTGTGTGTTTAGTCACTTGTCGTATCTGATTCTTTGTGACCCACTGGACTTGTAGCCTGCCAGGTTCCTATGTCCATTGGATTTTTCAGGCAAGAACAATTATTGGAGTGGGTTGTCTCTTCCTACTCCAGAGGATCTTTTTTGCATCTCTTGCACTGGCAGGCAGGTTCTTTACCACTGTGCCACCTGGTAATCCCTCTCTCTAATACCAGACTGTAATTAGTTACATGCCTGTCTGAATTCTAAATGGAACTATGAGTTTCTTGAGGATAATTATTGTATTTATTTCTGGATTTCAACATCGATCACTATGCCTAAAAGAGAAACTCAATAAAAGGAAATGAACTGTATGTCTTCCTTTGATAATACCTGGAACTGATTGACAGGAAAAACATGCCTTCTGCTCAAAGGCCTGAACACTTCCTTTTTCACTGTTGTCTAAGCATCACAGTGTAATGTTGGCTCTCAGAGCTGAGTCTCTGAAGCTACACTTTTAAAATTTTAGTCCTGTCTCTGCCACTTCATGGCTGTGTGGTCTGGGCAAGCTACTTAACCTCTTCTATGCTACATTTTCCCAATATGTAAAATGGGATAATAATAGTATTTACTTCACAGGACTGTTTTGAGGGATTAAATGAGTTACTATGTGTGAACTGTGTCACAGTTCCCTGCACACAGTAAGTTCTCCACAGATGTGAGTTATTACCAGAAGGCTTCCTCCTTTTAGAAAGGTAAAACACAGAATGAAAAGCCTTGAGAACCTGAATTTTCCTTTTGCTGAATTTAGGTTGACGGCATGAAAACAAATGTGAGACAATGACACCAGAAAATGTCTAATTGATCTCTCTGCAGGATGCAGCTATGGCTGGCTGAGACCAGGCTGCCCAGACTGAGACTGATCCCTGCTGAGAGTTTCAGTTCTCCTGCCTCTGTGTGACCAACAAGAACATTCAATTCTACAGATCAATTTTATGGTTGAAACTTTGGCTTATGTTTGAAGAGGAGTGAGAATTAGAGAAATTAGAGTCTTTAACATTTTATATCTTGTTTTTCTTAGAAAAGTAATGTAACTGCTTACAATGACAAAGTTAAATATTACAATATAGTAAAGGAGGGTCATTCTGTCTTTATACACACACACACATACCCTGTGGACCTGAGTAAATACATTCACTTTGAGATAGTTAAAATTAGATCTTCAACAGTGAAATATAACATTAAGGGCCCTATCATGATATTGGAGGGTCATAGCTCAATGTCATATTGTTGAGGGAGACTTTATTTAATGCTGGTGCTTTCACATACTTTAGGTTATCTGATCCCTGGAAAAACACTGTTCATAGTGATTACTAATGTTACTCAGCTTAGGGCAGTTAAATGACTATCCAAGGTGACATGTGGCAAAGTAGCATTGGAAGACACAGATCAGTGTCTTCTGCATGAGACCTGTTATTCTGTCACCATGCTAAGTTGCCTATCTTCAAGTTTTTAAGAAAATATAATTTCAAGTTTATTTCTGTAAATCTAAGTAAAATGTGATGACTTCATTCCAAGTCAACACATGGCAAGTTTTACTTGGCCTACAAATCTCAAGAAAAACAAAAAGCTTATGTTTCAAACTGATTTTCGTTTCTTCCTGGCTATTAATACTCTAATAAATCAAGACAGGTTATTTTACTCAAATTACATATTTGACATAATGCCAATATGGAATTCAAAAATTGCATTTATCTTACTGAAGCCACTTCTCATGATTGTCCATAACACCTGGAGAGGTTTATCAGTGAAATCACCTTAACGTAACTTGTGGGGCTACAGCTCTATTATCCCAACAGCTGGAGGACGGTGGAACCTGAGACAATAGCATTTCTGCCCTGAAGGCACAGGCTCAGTGTGTAGAGCACTCTACACTGAGAAGAACACACTGAGTTCTTCTCATCAGCTGTGTTCTAAAGATGGAGTCAATATTTCATTTGAGAGAAAAAAAATATCAAAGGATAATACACCTGATTGAAGTACAGCACAAAAGTCCATAAAAGACAATGAGGAGAACACTTTCATAATTTTGAGATACTGCCTTTGGCAAAGTTTCTTTCAGATTTCACTGAAAAATTTCCAGGCTCTCTACATTTATAATGGACACAAAACCATTGTATGAGACCTCCTGTTCAACGTTGTGCTGTTGGTTGTCTTTGAAAATGACATTATTAAAACACAACCACACTGTGCGAGTTTGTGTGTAGATTCCAAAGTAATCTAATTCATTAAAAACAAACTAACAAACAACTATACTGGAATTTCTGAAAAACTGAATTTTAAGTAGTCTGAAATGACTAATTTATGGAACATTAGGAAGCATGATTAATTTTAGCATTATCATCCTATTATCTCATTTTACAGCTTTTGACTTAATTCACAAACATTTACATATTCAGATATAAAGAAAATGAATAAAAAATTATGTTATTTGAAAGGGTAACATGTTATTATTTTTGTCAATAATACGGGCTTACAAAAAAGGGAGCAAATGTGTTTTATCGTATTTATTCTAATACCTATGCCAAATCTGCTATATTCAATGACTCATTCTTTCTGTGATTATCTGTCCATCCATTTTTTCTAGTATAACAATGACCAAGCTTCTTAAGTGAACAATCACTGTGTGTGTGTGTTTATTTAATAGTTTAGAAGGATGGTGCTTAAGCAGATTACACAGAACATTCTGAAAGACATGCTTTAAAAAAGACTTCATCGGATGGCATAGCTGAGGGCCAAGAAATATTATATATATTACCTACCCTGTTCATTATTAGTATGGTTTAAAATTTTTCTTCAGTAGTAATTGGAACAAAAATGAAGTTGGATACTAAGAAAAATCCTATTTGAGACCAGTGTGAAAGTCTACTCTTGATGTCTAGGTACACAAAACCCAGTTCTATTGATCACATTTTGCTTTTTATTCACACTTTCAACTCATCATTGTAAAAAGAATGGGATAAGGACAATGTTTTTGTTTTAGTGCATTTGTATTTTCAATACAGACACATTACATCTAGAGATTTATACTCACCAATTTCATTCTGTAGAGAAAGATTCCGAGACAAATTCCTCAGCAGAGAGACGGCAGTCTTTTTCACACTTGGATCACCAATATGCAGCATCTTTCGTGTGTGCTGAAGGCCATTTTCCTTCTGGACAACCGTCTGAGCTACTGATGTTGGCATCTGTTTTGTGAGACATGTCCTATAAATACTTACGATATTTCATTTTGGGGTAAAATTTCTAAGTTTCTGTAAATTACTAGAGATTGTAATATATAAGATGTTTATATAATATGTAAATATGTTTAAAAAGCTAGCTTCAAATTCTTATTAAGTTTTCAATTACTGGATAAAGACAGTTTATTCAGTATTTTAAAATAAAAATATTGGATTTGGTTAGCTACAATGTTTTTTGAATCAGTTTAGCTGAGATGGTAAAGAGTCTGCCTACAATGTGGGAGACCTGGGTTTGATCCCTGGGTCGGGAAGATCCCCTGGAGAAGGATAGCAACCCACTCCAGTATTCATGCCTGGAAAATCCCATGGACCGAGGAGCCTGGTGGGCTACAGTCCATGGGGTCACAAAGAGTCAGACACGACTGAGTGACTTCACTTCATTTTACTTCATAAATAAAATGGGTCTGTCTTTCCCTTTCTTTTTCATCATATTCTGCTTTTTACTCACATTTTCAGTTCATTGTTGTGAAAAGAATGTTTTAGGATGAAATTTATACTAATGTCATAAAATTTATTGTTTTTTTCCTTTTTCTATTTCCTTAAACTATGTGTGTAATACAAAAATACTCTCAACTTTGTGGCTCTGGTAGAACTTAGCTATAAACCAACTGAGCTAAGAAAAATCTTATAGGGAGATGTCTTTGATTACTATTTAAATGTATTTACTGGCTGTTGGCTTATTCATATTTTCTGTTTCTTTAGTTTAAACTTTGGCATTTTATATATTTTAATAAACTTATTCATTTCTAAAAAGCCAGTTTATTCTGAAAGATATATTGGACTTTAAAAGAAAGGAGTGTATGGCTAGTCAGATTACCTGTAACTCTATGCTCTGTATGGGAGGCTGCATGTGCAAGTTTCTTGTTTCAGGTCTAAGTCCACCAGAAGCAAATCTTACTTGGAATCAGGTTGGTCACCTACTTTCACAGGTCTGAGTACCAAGTAGGCCCTACCTGGCATCAGCAAACCCCCAACAATACTGGGGCCTTAACTTGTGTCTGCAACTTTATGTATTTTTATTTGAAGCTAATATTAGGTCACTGTGCCAAAAATCTATATATTCTTCACCATTCTTGAGGGTGTCTATCTCCTGTTTATCTTACCTAACACTGCTTGCTTTCCTTACCTCCTGCAGACTGTTCTCCTTATATTCTCCACTATGCCTTCCAGAGAAGGAGTTAATATAGAAGTAGGATTGGTTTCAGGGCAGGAACAGGAGGTCCTTAAAATTATTTTTGTGTTTATAATAATCTTTCTCAAGGAAAGAATCTATCATTTTTATTAGATACTCAAAATATCCATGAGTATCTCATGGAAGTTTAATAACTACTATTTTGCAATGTTTATTCCAAAGTTATGCTTTGTCTTTCACTAATTTGCAGAACATTCCATTAGATTCTTTTCTCTCCTCTGAGAAAAATCCTTCCTCTGTAGGATTCTGTAAAACTCCTCCTCCTTGAACACGGAGGTATTCATCTCTCTTTCCAATGGTCCATCTAAGTAATTACATCTTTCCTCATATGCAAAAGCTCTGCTCTTCTGAGTCACTGCCGTTGAGCTCTATCACTTTCATAGCATTTTCTTTGTCATCTCAAGGTCTAGTATATAAAAATGATTATGGAAACATGAATTCTGATTCATTGAAGGAAATGGGAGAGGCTGACATGGAATGGCCTTTAGAATTTGCTCATTAAGGAAAATAAGCAATGAGATTTACCAAATAGAGATTTCAAATTCCAGTTTTAGGGAATTTGTGAAAATGACTGCTATAACTATTTACACATAGCAATTCTAGTTCATATTGTCCTGATTACTAATGAGGCTGAGCATCTTTACAGATGTTTAATGGCCATTTCTAGATTATGTTTTGTGAAATGCCTGTTTAAATCTCTTGTCCATTTTCAATTTGGTTGTCTATCCTTTCATTGTTAAATTGATGAGTTTTTTTTTTTAATATTTCCTAGATACCAACCTTTGTTACTTATATATGTTATCAAAATCTTTTCCTCTTCTGTGCTTTGCCTTTTTACTGTCTTTTGCTAGCATCAGTTCAGTTCAGTCAGTCAGTCACGTCCGACTCTTTTTGACAGCATGGACTGCAGCACACAGGCCTCCCTGTCCATCACCAACTCCCGGAGTCCACCCAAACTATTGTCCATTGAGTCAGTGATGCCATCCAACCATCTCATCCTCTGTTGTCCCCTTCTCCTCCTGCCTTCAATCTTTCCCAGCATCACGGTCTTTACCAATGAATCAGTTCTTCACATCAGGTGGCCAAAGTATTGGAGTTTCAGCTTCACCATCAGTCCTTCCAATGAATATTCAGGACCGATTTCCATTAGGATGAACTGGTTGGATCTCCTTGCAGTCCAAGGGACTCTCAAGAGTCTTCTCCAACACCACAGTTCAAAAGCATCAATTCTTCAGTGCTCAGCTTTCTTTATAATCTAACTCCCACATCCATACATGACTACTGGAAAAATCATAGCTTTGAATGTATGGACTTTTGTCAGTAAAGTGATGTTTCTGCTTTTTAATATGCTGTCTAGGTTGGTCATAGCTTTTCTTCCAAAGACCAAGCGTCTTTTAATTTCATGGCTGCAGTCACCATCTGCAGTGATTTTGGAGCCCCCAAAAATAAAGTCTGTCACTGTTTCCCCATCTATTTGCCATGAAGTGATGGGACCAGATGCCATGATCTTGGTTTTCTGAATGCTGAGTTTTAAGCCAGCGTTTTCACTCTCCTCTTGCACGTTCATCAAGAGGCTCTTTAGTTCTTCTTCACTTTCTGCCATAAGGGTGGTGTCATCTGCATATCTGAAGTTATTGATATTTTTCCTGACAATCTTGATTCCAGCTTGTGCTTGTTTGCTAGCATAAGCTATTAATTTTTATGTAATCAATTCATGAAACTTTTATGTGCTTTTTATGTCTACTGTTAAGAAATCTTTCCCTATTTCAGGTCATGAAGATATTCTATGTTAACATTTAGAATCTCTATTGTTTTATCTTCCACATTTAAATCACACTGCTGTTGGAACTAATCTGTGGGTAAGGTGTGATATAAGAAATATGTTTTTTTTTTCCAGTGGGTATCAAATTAAGTGCCTTTAGTGTTTTAGAAACTTGAAAACTGCTTATTTCAATGGATTTTAACTTGTACAATGTATTTTTTAATTTTACTTGTATACAACATAATGAGTTGATATATGTATTGATATACATTTGTGAAATAATTACCACAATAAGTTTAGATAACACCCATCATCACACATAGTCACAATTTTTTTCCCTTCTGTGATGAGAACTGATACAGTTACTGTTAACTATAGTCACCATGCTGTACACTACACCCCCAGAAGTTATTTATATTAAACTTTATACTTCACATTATATTTAGAGAATTTTCTAAATGGGCAAATTTTATCATCCCATCCCCTTTCCTTATATTTTTTGTGTTTTTTGTGTCATGTAAAGGTAATGGCCCTTATACTTGAGCTAATAAAGTTTACACTAAGGTATTCTTACTGACAAGAAATTATTGTCATATATTATATAAAAATTCCATACTCTATCTTTTAGAAGCTATTCAGTCCAGTTCAGGTTCTTTGCCATCTAAGACACATGGCCATCAATTTTCAGTGATGTCTCTGTTATGAACACAGGTAGATGGACGGAGTATTTTCTAGAACTATGTTTAATGGCCAGTTTTTCATGTTTTTCTATTCAGTGATTCCTTTTATAAATTACAAAGCCAAGTATTCTTTTTATCATATATCTAACACAGAAAATCAGGGAATGCAATAATTAGAAAAGAAATACATACAAGTCAAAACTTTAATAAAAAGCATCTCACAACTTAAAAGAATAAAGAGTCCTCTTATCACTGAATAAATATCAAGAATAAAGAGTCCTCTATCATTATCATAGCAGCAGCCCCATGCTGCTAATAATTTTCTCCTATAAATCTCTATTTAAGTTCAACTCCAACAGCTTTGGGTACGGATTAATACCAGTTTAGTACAGGTCTCCTTTCAGGGGACTGGACTGGTCTAAGGTAAGGTATGATTTTAAATGCCTTCACATAAATAGAACAGTTGTGAAGATATCTCCATTTCCTGGATTCCTTCTGGACTCAGAACTCTCCTGGTATCTTAGATTTCTGTTTATTTATTTATTTATTTTATCCCAGCTAGATTATTACCAAACACAGAGATTTTGTCTTATTCATCACTATATGCTTAGCACTAATCTAGTACCTTTTAGTGCTCAAGTACTGTTTAATAAGTGAATAGAGGAATTAGAATCTAGGTAGCAAACTACATATTCAGAATTGAAGTGGCATATTCCTGTATATTAGGTGGCAAATATTCTTGTTTTGATAGGAATATGGAAACACTTCTGAATGGTTTTGATCCAACATAGATTTTGGAATGGAAGAGGCTAAGATCCAAATTAAAGGGTTAGCTCACATTGAACCACCCTCAGAGCACAGTGAGCTTAAATCATAAATACAAGCAATTTAATTTCTGATCTCTTCTATTAAGTTGACTGGTTGCTGGTTAATAAGAGCCTCTGTAGTTTGGGAAAATGAAAGAAGTGGTTTTGGGAAACCAAGCATGGGGAAGTGGGAAGATAAGATGATAAACTATGTCTCTCTGTCTGTCAGGGCTCCCTGGCCACTCCCCATTTTCTTCTTGTGCACAAGTATGTTTTAAAGAATTTCAAAGAGATTAAAGTTTGGTTGTATTCTTAACCACAGTGCTAAAATTAGAGAAATACTGGCTTCAGTATTTCACAATTTTATTTGAAGCTGAACAAGCTTTTGTATAAACACAATAAAAGGATGAACATGGCTTCTCAAGTAAAGAACAAATAATATTTTTGTTATCTACAAGAGTGCTTTCCTCTCTGATGACGGATAATTAGGCTGGCCTTATAATGAACTATTGGAAGAGAGATTAATCATTTTATGATCAAGGCAAAGAACACAAGCTTAGTTCAAATAATTAAATATTTATAGAATTCCTTACCATGTTGCAAAATACATGGAAGAAGGAACAAGTTTTTACTCCTTTTTAAAATAATTTTTTAAGACTTCCCTGGTGGTTCATTGATTAAGACTCTGCACTTCCAATGCAGAGGGTACAAGTTTGATCTCTGGTTGGGGAACTAAGATCCCACATGCCATGTGGGGTGGCCAAAGAATAAAAAAGTAAATAAAATTTTACTGGAGTGTAGTTGATTTACAGTGCTGTGTTACTTTCTGCTATACAGCAAAGTGATTCAGGTATACATACATATATATACACATTCCTTTTCATATTCTTTTCCATTATGGCTTATCACAGGACCTTGTAAGTTTTTACTCTTTTTAATATTTTGATTTTGCTGGTATAAAGTAAGTACATCTGAGAAGAGACGTCGCTCTTTATCTTGTAGTTGACTTTCCGGGACACAAAAGCACAGACGTCCTTTGCAACTGCAGTGGACATATGTTGTCTCTGCCTTCTGGCAGTCACTCTTTTGTTAACAACACTGACTTTCCATCAGAGAGTCACTCTACATGGTACAAGTGGCAGTGACCCTTGCTCACTCAGCCACATGCCCCTGAAATTCACATGTGAGCACACAACTCAGACTTGACCAGTTAGAACATCACAGACTCCTAGCCACAAAAACTGATTTGCAAATGGCTAAGTTCTTAGAGCTATTGGGAAAATAGTAGCAGTTTCTTTTCTTGTGGAGACACTGGGCTGGATGATAGGTAAGCCTGAAATCACCGGTGGCTATCTTTGCTGTAATATGAAGAAAGCCTTTGAGAAAGAAACCAACAGAGGAAAGAAAACAAAGGCCAGAGATAGAGAATCACAATTACAATCCTGGGGCACCTACATCCCACCACGATAGAAGGAAAACCCATCCTGGACTTTCAGTGATGAGTCAAGAAATTCCTTTCTTTTGCCTAAGCCAGTTTAGGTAGGATTTTGAAACTTCTAGCTGAAAGAGCTCTGACTAACACTGATAAATACTGAGTCTTTCACTTACAGTTTGACTTTGCTCTGCAGAAGCTGAGGCTGAAAGTCCTGGAAAGCCAAACTCTCTGGCAATTCCTGAGAACTTTCTTGACTAAAGCAAGAAAACTGATGGTTTTACTTCACTATCATTTCTGAACTTAATGTAGGTGTCTCTATAATGTCATTATTTTTAAAAGTAGCACGATACTCACTGGTCCACTTCCTGCTGTGAGATTCTGGAGAGCTCCCAAGGATGCTTCTTGAGTATAGTTTCGGACACTCTTGGCGATCAAGGACAAATACATTCGTATCACAATGGAGTGCCACAGCCACTCCACGCCCTTGGGGTTGCTCTTTTCCTCTGGCATTGGCATGTCCTGGTATTGCTAACACACACACAATGGAATCCAAAATTAAAGACTTCAAGTGATTTCTACAATTCCATACCCAAACCAAGAGACCAGAAGTATTGTCTTATCTAGAGAGACTAGTAGTAAGACCTTAAACATTAAAAAGGCACACATGTATGATTTACAATCACTTAACTTTTAGCCCATGATGATTATTTCTCCCTCACCATGAGAGAGAATACAGAGAATTAAGCAAAGACTGTTCTAGAATATTTTTCAGGCTGCTGATAAGCTAAAAGCTAAATTAGTCACAACTGCTCTGAAGATAAGAAAAACAGGCCTCTTTTCACAGAGTCTTGTGAAGTTGTCCAGGATAGCATGAGGATTCTAAATTTACCAAGTATTCTCCAAGTTCATCAACACTGTGGTAGGAGTAGGAGAGATCACATTCCCTCAATTTTCATAAAATGCCAGTCTGGAAGGTATCCTTCCTATGCGGTTTGCTTTTAGGATGTCTTGTTTGTTTTCTAGAACATTTAAAGCTGAATGTCTGGGCTTCTTTTAATGTTAAGACAATGCTATACCACTGGCCACATGGTATTAAGTTTACTTCCTAAACTGCGGGGCATAGAATAGTATGGTTTGATGGCTAACAACATAAATCTGGGGCCAGATTGTCTGGGATGGAATTCTATCTCCACCACTAATTCGCTGAGTTATTTCGGGAAAATCAATTAACTTTTCTGTATCTCTGTTTCCTCATCAGTAAAGGAAAATATTAATAATACACACCTCATAGGATTGATACAAAGATTAAAGGAACTTAAAATAGAGCCTGACATATACTAAGTACTTAGAAATACACACGCACACTTATTCTTTCAAAGACTTCCCAGTATACCTCTTTTACTTTTCTGCTTCGACTGCCAAAACACCCAATACTTTTGTTGTTGTCAGCCTGGATATTCCGGTTTTGAATATAAATACTCTGAGAGTATTTCTCTGGGAGCTCTGCCTCCAGCTGGTAGGAGAGGTTATGAAGAATGCACACACAGTTCTCTGTGGCCTGAGAAATAGGACATGAATATTGATTATATATATGTATATATAGGTAACTTTGCAGGTATCATATCACAGAACTTTTGAGGCTTTAGATCTTACAAGGTTAACTGGATGCAACAGGGTGTGCCTGGACTAGGGGGTGCCTGGGGGAGTGACTAAGTATGGCTAGAAAGGCTAGGGTTAAATCATAAATGGTCATGAGCACAATGCTAAGAAGTAGAGGCTGAATTATTTAAAACATTGGTTTTTACAGTGTTCAGAATGATTTTATATTTTAGGTACATTGCTTACCAGCCATGTGGAGTTGGAAAACAGGAGGAGATATTGCTTATGGGGACCAATCAGGAGTTGACTACAATAGTCAGTATGAAAGATGCACAAATTAGGGTACAGTAGCAGCATTAAAGAGGAGTGGTTAAACTAAAGAGCATTTCAGAAGTAGAATGCACATGATTTGCTGTCCAGTGGATGTGGGATGTGATGGAAGAGAGGAAGTCCTAGATTACTTAGATTTCTATTTTCATTTGGTAGATGGTAATAACTATTAAGAAGGATTATACAGAGGAGCAAGTTTGGGGATGAAGGAAGAGATGAATTTCATTGCTGAAAATGTAGCATCTAAGCTCCTTTCAAATATCTAGAGGTGTTATACAGTTTGAAATTTGGGTCTGGAAAGTAGAAAGAAAAACCGGACTACATAGATTTTAAAATTTATGAGCATGTATGGGAAATCTTAAGCTCAACAAATGAGTTAATGAATAAAGCCAAACCCTAGCGGCTACTTCAAGAATACTCTGAAGTCTTAGTAAGACAAAATAAGTAATTTAATATGAGAGATATCTAACTCTTAAATCACCTTGTCATCTGGTTGGTAATCCGCAATGGTGCCTCTGACATAATGGACCAGTGAGTCAATCAGTCCATCACACCTCCTCATCACTTTTCTCCCTTCAGGGCCAGCTGAACTCATGTTTCTATCAGGAAAAACAAACAATCAGTCATAAGATTTAGGCTTAGGCTAAGATACACTTAGGCTGTGTATCTAATAGGTTTTTGTTTCAAAGCTTTACTTTTGTTTCAAAGTTTTTTCCAAGGGTTTGGAAAACTGGAAAATGTGTCAAAGTATGACAGACTTGTCCTAGACTCAATAAATCACCAATTGCCTACAGTCATCAAATTTGGACACAGCTTATAAATATATTCATAAAACATCATAGTGTAATATAAGCCTTCTGTCTACTTTATTCCAAGCACCAAGGTCAGAGCATTATATATTTAATCGTCACCCTATTTTTGAAAGGGTATAAATATATGAGGAAAACATCTTACAGTTAAAAGTAGAATAAATGGCATATTAGCTGTAGCAATACACTACATGTCCAAGTTTCAACTTATTCCGTGCCTTAACTCCAATTAAATTAAAATTTCTTAAATTCTCTGGGCCTTAGCTTCCTCATTTGTAAATACAGAGTGTTAGACTATACCATTTGGAGGTTTTCCAGGCTTCAATATAAACTGTTACTGACAAATATTAAACCAAATGCTCTAAAATGTGATAATTTTATAATTAAAATGACAGAGAGATGTCATGAAAAATGCAGTTTCACAGTGTATAAGACCTAGGTTACAAGCCTGACCTATAAACATCTTTGCACTTAGTCTATTTCTAATTTGGCTAAGCCATGACACCTTTCTATAAACAGTAACTAAATCTACAAGTGGAAGGTGCTTCCTTATAGACACTGAAGGTTATCAAATACAGTAAAGTAATATATTTAGGGATCATATTTCAGATTCAGATAATGTTTTTATGCTGGTATTACTATGTTCCTTTGCATTAATTTTTCTTGTCAGCATTAACTATTTAAAAAATTTTTTTCCAAAAATGTTAACAGCTGTATAAACACGAATGACAAAAGAACGACTTCAGGTTTATAGAATTTTGAGAACCACCCTTATTCTCTTTTGCTAACTTCATTGGCTAAGAACTATTCCTATAAAATTTATCAGACCAGCTCCTTTCACTGTAGGCAGAACATTACAAAGCATATTCTTTTTGTGTATAATGTCTCAGTGTGATCCTCAACATTGAAAGAACTACAATTCTGAGAACTTTGGGGGTCATATTTTCTTCATCTTTAATATACTGCACTAAGTGATTCTTAAAAGCCTTTCTGTCCCCAAATACTGTTTTCAATACATATTGTCAAAGAACAAAAGTACCTGGCATTGTATAAAGAACTGCAGGGAACAAGGAAGGAGCACCCAGCACTGCACCTGCTCCCAGGGAGATCACATCTATAATATTCAGCTGTCTTTAACCCATGAAAATGCAGTTTCAGAATCCAACCTAATAGCTGAGGAGATAAGACAAGTACCCTAAAACTAAGCATGTACTAATAATTTAATGGTTGCTGAATTGATACAATTGAGTTTTTTATTTTAACAAAATCCCCTCTGTGACTTTGGTTCTTATTTGATGTTTCTAATGTAATTATTCACTTCCTTATTTTCACTGTACTTGAAAGATTTTTGATACTTTGTCCACTAAAAGAAAGATTATGAATTGGCTCATAGACTGTAAATAAAACCATTTTTTCCTATAATTTTTTTCTCAAGAAATGATTATTTGAACCAAGATCCTCTGTCTATTCTCTGAGCCCGTTAAGGTCATGGGATCTTAAGCTTGACAAAACTTGAAAAAGCATCTTTCATAGTCTCCTTATATTGCACATGGAGAAACTGAGGACCAAAGAGCTGAAGTTACTTTTACTGGTGAGATTAAGTTAGTGGTGAAGTCAGGATAGGAGAGCTGTTCTTTACTCTGTGCCGAGGGCGGCACCAGAGTAGAGCAAACCTTATCTAACATTCATTCAGTCTGCCATTTGTTTAGCAAGAACCATATGTCCCCCAACTCCGAGACAGTGTTATCATCTTTTAAAGCTTCCCTTTGACCTTTTCAGCATCTGGCTTGGAGAATGGCAGTAGTTTTAAAATGGCTAGGACAAATCAAAAGGTCTTTCTTCCTAGCGAAGCCCCTTACATACCGTGCAGATAAATGACTCAGCTTTGTTTAACTTCAGGCTGTTTATTTTGGGTGAGGATGGTAATTCAATTTGGCAGTACTTCCAGCTCACACACACTAACTGTTGTCTTGTAGTTTGGTATTATCCAGACTCTACTGGCTTGAAACGGGACTTATCAGGGGTTCCTGACAGCTGATACCTTTGCTGACAGAAAGTGCATGGAACACTACTACCTCAATATTTGTTCTCGCATATCAAAAATAGTTCCTACCTTACTCAGATACTTAGAAATATAAATGATAAGGGTGGATTATTTTACAGCAATACATCCATGAATAGAGGTCACTAGTTAGAAAGGAATTTGCTATTGTATCACTCTGAAAATAATCAGTAATTATTAGGAAATTATTAAGAAATTCATCTTACAGTATTTTTTCAACAGTTAATACATAAATTTGTGGGAATGAGAGAATTAACATGGCTAATCTTAGGAAGAATCAATCCTTTCACACTGTGTCTCCTGAGTCCTGAGAAATATGTATCACTGTTTCCTAGATGTAGCCCGATAGAGGTTTAATATGGAAAACTACCTCAAAACTGTTCACGAAATATATTAAAACAACTATCTTGTTGAAAAGTAAAAAAGAGCATAAAAACCACAGTAGTTACTCAATAAAAGTTCATTATCAGAGTTATCAATGAATATATTGGGTTGCCATTTCCTTCTCCAGGGGATCTTCCTGACCCAGGGATCAAACCTGAGTCTCCCACATTGCAGGCAGACATTTTACCCTCTGAGCCACCAGGGAAACCCAATGAATATATTGGAAATGTTTAATTTAGTGTCTATGGTTTGAATTTGATTAAATGACGAATTTATTTCCCCTTGGTATAATTTAGCAGAAGTCTGAGTAAATATGTGAGCACCTTTCTGGAAATTAGAACTGCACCCTGTTGTATATTAAAATTTAAATACCAGGTCTTTGGGGCCAGGGGCCCCAGGCTGGGGCCTCAGGAGGAGATGTGTACAGAAGGATGTGAACTACTCTAAATATAAAGGCAGGGCTGTTTCAGAGCTCTTCACCTCCACCGGGCCTGAGTAGGAGGATACCAGCGCAAACTATAGCTGCTTGTGTTTGATATTAAGAAGAATTTTTTTTGTAATGTGACCTGTGACGGGTGAGAAAAAAATAGAATCCGAACCTCTGTATGTCTCTGACCAAAACTTCACATAGGAGGCTTCAGGTGATTTATCTGAAAGTGAATCAGTGATTCCTGACTCTCTCCAGGACCATTTATCTCACACATTCCTCAGTGTCACAATCAAAAGGAGGGGAAAAAAAAAAACAAAAACGGAAAACAAACACCCAGGACCTTGCTGGAATTAAAATAAGGAACTGTCTTTGTTAAGATTAATGACAATATACTTTAAATTCTATGGCAAATCAAAGTGTGAACAGTGTCAAATGATAAGAATAACTGCAATTTAGTGCATGTGCTAGACATTATTGTATACTTTGCAAATATTATGCTTTCACAAAATTCCTGAAATTAGGGTGTGCTGAATTTCATTCAGATTCCTGACCTATGACTATTTTTTAAAATCAGATTTACCCACTTCTAATGGGATTTTTAATGGCCCTATCATAAAAAGTTATATGTGTGGGGCTATGTGCAGGCAAGCTGTCAAATATAGTCTATCAGCATTGAGAGAAAGTTTGTTATAACACAGAATGTCCAAATGTCGTGTATGGACAACTGGAATTAAAGGCCATAGTTAGTCACCAGGGTGTGAGAATGGCAGGCAATAATAGGATAGGAGTGAATCTTTTCAAGACATTTCACCGACAGGTAATTCTAAGATGCAGAAAATAAAAAAATAAAACAAAACAAAAAAACACGAGGGACTACTTCTTCTGATAATAGGTGGTATTCTAGTAACACACAAATTTACATGTATGTTAATATACCTATCTTAAAGGTCTAATCAGCATACTTAGTGATCACCACAATGGTTCTTAAAAAACTGTGGCTATATTTTCATTTTCACCAACAATTTTAGGCTTCCTAATAACACATGTTATAAATTGTATCCCAAGTGGTACCAGTCAATTTAATAACTTGGTCTGAGTCCATTCTAAGACCCAATAGGCACTTGATAAGACCCTGGCTGATAAGGAGGCATCCTTCTTCCTCTTGTTATTTGAGATTTAGGTCTGGGCTTTTGTTTAGCTCTCAGCTGATACATATCAAACAGTTGGGCCTTGTCTGTGATTAACCTGGAGAAAGCAGCAGAGGCAGCTTGTGGTTGCACAGAACAAAAGGGGAGCCTCACTTGAACTGGCAGAGGAACAAAAACTCTATCCCAAAAGAAGGGTTTGTCTTTTACTCGGAAGTCAACATCAGATCCTGCAGGTAACCGCAAACATCAGCCAAAGTCAGCTGCTCATTCTGCAAACAGAAGCAACATTGGGAACAGAACAAAGCTGTACAACCTACATGTCTTGTTCCTTCCAGGACAAGGAACGTCAACTTTACTAAAGATATGTCTTACAAAAAAGGAAAACAGTTATTTGATAATAAGAGGAATTAGACTGTCATTTAATTATCTAATTCTTAATTATTTGAGTAACTAAATAGGATTATGCACAGAGACAGACCAGATAAATCTTTTTGTCAGGAGTACTCAGATAAGGGATAACTAAGCAAAGGTAAACAGAATGAAAAGCATAGTTAAGGAAACTCAGATTCAGCAAAGTTCTGAAGTTTGATATCCAGGTATGTGTAAAAAATGAAATTCAAAAATACAATTACATGTTTTATTGTGCAGGAGTAGACAGATATAATTGAATGTATTAAAAATATACATGGAGATATTCTTTTTCCAAAAAGTAGTTGGTATTGATATTACCAAAAACCTTGTCTTTAATCAAGAGGCTCATCACGATTAAGGCTAATAATTATTGCTTTTCTTTCTAGAAATACAGTTTGCTTCCTCTGATTACTCCCCATCTTAGCTAGATCTTCAGTGATAAGTGAAAATGGAATTTTCTTTTAAGACTTATAAAGTTTAGTACAAATAACTACATTATACATTCATTAAAACACAGTTACTATCCGGGGGAGAGGGTGTAAATCTCGCGCCGGGCCGTACCCATATCCGAAGAAAAAAAAAAAAGAAAAAACACAGTTACTAAACCATGACATATGTAGGAAAGAGTTAAGTTTAAGTCATTTGCAGGTGAAATGCATTACCAATTGCTTTTCTTCTTCATCCAGCATAAAATACAATTAGGAAAAAGGAATATGTTTCATAATGTTTCATAGTAATGTTTTGTCATTTTGTCCTATTATTCTAAACAAAATTCTGATGTAGCCTTTACAACGCAGAAATGGTTGTGTTTTTTTTTAAAAATTTTTATCTTATAATGGAGCATAGCTGATTAACAATGTTGTACTAGTTTTAGGTTTACAGCAAAGTGATTCAGTTATATATACACATGTATCTACTCTTTTTCAAATTCTTTTTCTAGCTTATTACAGAATTGACCAGAATTCCTTGTGCTGTTGGTTATCTATCTTAAATGAAGCAGTGTGTATATGTCAGTCCCAAACTTCCAATCTATCCCCTCCCCCTAATCACACACTGGTTCTCTAAGTCTGTGAGTCTTGGAAACATTTGGTAATCAGATGTGGAGATAAAACTAAACAAATGGTTAACAAATAACAGGACTTCAGGAAAGCAACTTTTCAGACTTTTGTGAATTCATATTTTTATATGGCAATACTGAAAAAGGACAGAGATGAACCAGTGATGGAATGATGAGCTATGACTGAGGAGACATTCATTCACACAGCTACTCATCCTTTACCACATGTGACTCTCCAGTCAACATTTTCCCCACCTCCCAGGAAACATCAGTTAAGCAACTCAGAGCCTCCATGACAGTCTTTTCAAGACCGCTTCTACACTTCTTATCACATGGATTGTGATTATCTCTTCTGGTGCCTTTCCCCCACTAAACCTGGAGTTCCTCCAGGGCAAAAATAGGTCCCATTCCCCTTTGAAATTTCAGAAATTTAAACAGTACTTTGGATACAGGAGGCACTCAAGTACTGGACAGGGCTGGATAAGAGCAAGAGGAAAGACAGACCAGTGGTAAAATCCCAAGAAGCATGGATTAGCTGCTTTTCTCAAATTTCTGCTAACTGCTACTATTTTTCTGGAAGAGTCACTGGCACTTAATTTTTTCAACTGAAGAATGAGACTGCTAACAGAGGCTGCCTCAGAAGAGTCTGTGTCTGGCCTCAAGTGTTTTCCAGAACTTTGAATATTACTTCTCTTTGGGGTAAGCATTCCCCCCACACTTTCTAGTCGGACAGCAGCCCACAGTCTCACACCTGTCCACTTAAGTGCCTGTCTGACCCCTGGAGGCAGGGGAAGGGGAGTGGGGAGAGTTCTGGTTTGTAGCGTTTGCAAATTTCTGTGGTGTAAATATTCCTACCATGGCCGATTTCAAGGTGGCAACATGATGCCACTGCATGCGGAGGTATGGATAGATTCTAATAACTGCTTCTGACAGCTCTACCACAAATTGGAATGTATCAGTTTATTTTTCTTCCACTAACTTTACTATTCATGATGCTAGCATATTAAGAAAAAATTGCCACAGTCCATAGGGTTGCAGAGAGTCGCACATAACTGAAGCGACTTAGCATGCATGCACATGCTGTACCTGACAATTTTTGAAGGATAACCCGTGTGTGTTCTCCTGTCTGAATGCCACCTCACAGTATGGCATTGGAGCTGGTAACAGCTCCAGGTGGGCAGAACTGGAGTCACTGTCACAAGTTCATTAATGAGGCAAACGTTTTACCTGCAGAGCATATTCACTCTGCACCACTGCTACATAAAGACCTGGGTAGTCCCTCTCAGAATTGATCTCATCATCAAGTTAATCAAGAGACAAAGTCACTGGTATGCAGAAGTTTTACTCCAAAGTAGATTGAAGGAATTTAGCTACACTAACCTAAGTCAACCACAATGTCAAAGATACACTCAGGATGCCAATTCATTGTTGGTTCCACACTCAGCAGGGGAGACAATACCTCCAAGGAACTTGTAGAAATTATATTTGTTAACATTTATGACCTTTTAATGTAGTTAAGATTCATTTTTATCAGAGCTAGTCAACACCAGTCAAAAATCTTTTTAGAGTAACTTGGAGTCAGAAAAACCATAATTCCTAAAGATATATGTACCCCAATGTTTTTTGCAGCACTATTTACAATAGCCAGGACATGGAAGCAACTTAAATGTCCATCAACAGAAGAATGGATAAAGAAAACGTGGCACATATATACAATGGAATATTACTCAGCCATAAAAAGGAACGAAATGGTGCAATTTGCAGAGACATGGATGGACCCAGAGATTGTCATAGAATGAAGTAAGAAAGAGAAAAATATTGTATATTAACACATATATGTGGAATCTGGAAAAATGGTACAGATGAGCCTATTTGCAAAGCAGAAATATATACACAGATGTAAAGAATAAATGTATGGACACCAAACGGGGAGAGGGGGAACAGGATGAACTGGGAGACTGGGCTGGACATATTTACACTACTCTGTGTATACAGATAACTAATGAGAACGTACTGTGTAGCACAGGGAGCTCGAGTCAGTGCCCTGTGGTGACCTAAATGGGAAGGAAATACAAAAAAAGCAGGTATATATATACATACACACACACATAGTTGATTTACTTTGCTGCATAGCAGAAAATAACATCGTATTGTAAAGCAACTATACTCCAATACAAATTTAAAAATTAAAAAGAAAAAAGAAGTAAGCAACTATTCAGAAGACAGCTTTGCTCTCATGGAAATCCAGTCGATTTGACTGAAGTTTCCCTATAGGTCTTTTCTTAGGTTCTAATTTACATCTCCTTGCTGACTTTTATACCCATTGTGACATCTACAAAGCCAACTCCTCTCTTGGAAAGACCTCCAACTTCATATGCTTTCTGTCTTCTCTGTTAATAGGAAATTCAGTTCAGAGGTTCTACTTGCATAGAACTCTTTAAAAAAGACAATTACTGAAACTCATATAACACCTATAATAAGACAGAACACGACTGTGAGGTTACGAGACTGTAAAGGGCAGAGGCTTAATCCACAGCAGAGCAGTCTGTAAACAGGTATACAGTTTGTATACATTGATTAATATCAACATATCCAGGACAACATGAAGAGCTCAGTTTTGGAGACAGGCTTCCTGGATTAGAATTCCAGCTTTGTCTCCTACTGGCTGTATGATGTTGTGAAAATCACTTAACCTCTCTCAGCTCCAGTTTCCTTATCCATAAAATGGGAAGGCCTACTTTACAAGGGTCACTCTGAGAAGAAACTGAGTAAATTCTCATAAAGCAATTTGAACAGTTTTTACAACATAATATATAATAAATGTTAGCTATTATTATTATAAATTAGATATACAGATGAAATAAGAATAGATTATTTTAGTAAGCAAATACCACGATGCTCAATTTCCCAGTCTTTGTGTAATATTCTGCTTCTGAAAGGAGTTCAAACCAGTGGTTTGGATTGTCTTTGCAAACAGTTTAAAATGGTATCATTATGATAGGAGTGGATTTAGGATAAAATATATCTGAAAAATGTGCTTCATTCAAACCATGCAAGTCTGTTATTCCTTGTTTATAAAAGAAGACTACAGGACAAGATTTGTAACCAACATCTTTGTCTTTAGATTTCTACCTTCCCAACACACCTTTCATGTTGATATAATTTTTCTACTTCACACAGAACTTATATTTCTATTCTCCCCACACTCTGAATTTTGCTTACAGAAGAAGAAAATTAACTCATTAGCATGTTTTATAATGCCCCCCCATAGTCTTGCCTTAGCTAATGTTTCTAACTTCTGTTTCATTACTTTCCATTACAAATTTGTTACCTTTCCAGGCTTGATTATCCACCTAATTTATGATGGATTTTAATTTGCTCATTCATTCATTTACCCATTTCACTCAAATACTTTATACTTGCTTACTATGTGTCAGAAACCTTGCTGCTGCTGCTGCTGCCAAGTTGCTCCAGTCATGTCTGACTCTGCTACCCCATAGACGGCAGCCCACCAGGCTCCTTCATCCCTGGGACTCTCCAGGCAAGAACACTGGAGTGGGTTGCCATTTCCTTCTCCAAGAAACCTTGCTAGGTGCTAGGAATTAGAGATTAAAACAATGCATAGGCTCAGCTCTTAAGAGTTCACAATCTAATAAAAAAAGTATGTAAATCACTTCCCATAAAAACAGTAATGGATGCAAAATCTGTACACAGGTGATTTACCTGTAAAAATTCCCATTTGAATTCTTAAAAACAAGTAATGGTGTTTGTCTGAGGAGCAGAAAAATGTTTTATAGAAAAGAGGAACTTTATCTTTGGTGTTAGATGATTAGGAGATTAAGTATTTAATGGGAAGATAATGGAAAATGTTTCCCAGGAAATAAAATTGAATAAAGCCTTGACTATATGAAATTACCTATAATATCTAAGAAAAGCAAGTATTTTGTAGTTTGCTTGTACTTTGACGTATGTTTGTGGAAAAATGTGAAGTAAGACTGTAAAGAAGCTTGTAGACAGACCCAGAAAGGTTGCATATGCTGTAACTGAGGAAGGTGTCTTCTATTTTTGCTTTATTTTCCCAGCAAGTGTTCCCCTCCCTCTTGCTATTTTAACAAATCTTGTTGTCATTGTTGCCATGAAGCAAGTATCTGATCCAGGTCTGGCCAATCCAGGGGACAGAGGCTCAAATGATATGCACTTTTCAGAAGCAGGGCCAGGGTTAAACCTTCCCTGAGACTGACATTTGAAGAAAGAAGTGTACTTTTTCTGCTGGGTGGCCTGTGATTTAGGAATCTGCTATGTGGAGAAGGCTTGTTCGCATTTTTAGAGAATGAGCCCAGTAGTCTTCAAAGAAGAGTAAGCAGAGATGGGATGTACAGACATATCTTGTTTTATTATGCTTTGCTTTATTGAGTTTTATACATATTGCAATTATTTTTTAACAAATTGAAGGTCTGTGGCAACTCTTGTGTTGTTAGATGATGGTTAGCGTTTTTTAGTAATTTAGTATTTCTTTTAATCTTTATTTATTTATTTAATGCCTTTATTTATTTATTTTATGCCATGTGCAGCACGTGGGATCTTAGTTCCCCAATCAGGGATTGAACCTGGGCCCTCTGCATTGGGAGCATGAGTCTTAACCACTGGAATGCCAGGGACGTCCCAGTAGTAAAGTATTTTTACATTAAGGTATGTATACTGATTTTTTAAAGACATACTGCCACTGCATATTTAACAGACTGTAGTATAATATAAACATACTTATGTATGCACTTGGGGAACGAAAAAATTTGTGACTTGCTTCATTGCAATATTCACTTTATTGCAGTGGTGTGGAACTGAATTTACAATATATCTGAGGTATGCCTGTCAACAGGAAACTGAGTCCTAGGGATGCTGAATTTCTGTCCCAGTCCTTGAGGCCATGGTTCCTGGTGTACTTCTTTCACTTCCACAAGTGACTGTCAACATCTCAGCTACATGAGTCACTTGGTCTAAGGAAGTTTGGAAGTCCCAACCATGGCAATCAGAGAAGAAAAAGAAATATAAGGAATCCAGATTGGAAAAGAAGAAGTAAAATGGCCACTTTCCCAGATGACATGATACTACATATAGAAAATCCTAAAGATGCCATCAGATAACTACTACAGCTAATCAATGAATTTAGTAGAGTCACAGGATACAAAATTATTACACAGAAATCCCTTGCATTTCTATAAACTAACAATGAAAAATCAGAAGGAGAAACTAAGGAAACAATCCTGTACACCAATGCAACAAAAAGAATAAAATACCTAGGAATAAAACCTACCTAAGGAGACAAAAGACATGTATGGAGAAAACTATAAGATACTGATGAATGAAATCAAAGATGATACAAACAGATGGAGAAATATATCATGTTCTTGGATTTGAAGAATCAATATTGTGAAAATGACTATACTACTCAAAGCAATCTACAGATTCAATGCAATCCCTATAAAATTACCAATGGCATTTTTCACAGAACTAGAAAACTTTTTTTTTTTTTTACAATTTGTATGGAAACAGAAGAGACCCCGAATAGCCAAAGTAATCTTGAGGAAGAAAAATGGAGCTAGAGGAATCATACTCCCTGACTTCAGACTATACTACAAAGCTATAGTAATCAAGATAGCATGATACTGCAAAAAAGCATAAATACAGATCAATGGAATAGGATAAAGTCCAGAGATAAACCCACACATGTATGGTCACCTTATCTTTAACAAAGGAGGGAAGAATATACAATGGAGAAAAGACAGCATCTTCAGTAAGTGGTGCTGGGAAAACTGGACAGCTACATGTAAAAGGATGAAGTTACAACACTTCCTAATACCGTACACAAAAATAAACTCAAAATGGATTAAAGACCTAAATGAAAGGCCAGACACTATAAAACTCTTAAAGGAAAACAGGCAGAATACTCTTTGACATAAATTGAGCAAGATCCTTTCTGATCCACCTCCTACAGTAAGAAAAATAAACAAGTGGGACCTAATTAAACTCAAAAGCTCTAGCAGAGCAAAGCCAGTCACAAACAAGATGAAAAGATAACCCTCAGACTAGGAGAAAATATCTGCAAACAAAGCAACTGACAAAGCATTAATCTCCGAAATACAAAAGCTCCTCAAGCAGCTCAAAATCAAAAAAACAAACAAGCAAATCAAGAAGTGTGTAGAAGACCTAAATAGACATTTCTCCAAAGAAGACATACAGATGGCCAGCAAACACCTGGAGATGCTCAATACTGCTCATTATTTTAGAAATGCAAATCAAAACTACAATGAAGTATCACCTCACATTGATCAGAATGGCTATCATAAAAAAAATCTGCAAACAATAAATGCTGGAGAGGGTGTAGAGAAAAGGGAACCCTCGTGAACTGTTGGTGGGAATGTAAATTGATACAGCCATTATAGGGAACAGTATGGAGGTTCCTTAAAAAACAAAAAATACCATATGACCTTGCAATCCCACTACTAGGCAAATACCCTCAGAAAACCATAATTGAAAAAAACACATACTCCAATGTTCACTGCAGGACTATTTACAATAGCCAGGACATGGAAACAGTCTAAATGTTCACTGACAGATGAATGGATAAAAAGATGTGGTACATATATACAGTGGAATATTACTCAGCCACAAAAAGGAATGAAACTGGATCATTTGCAGGGATGTGGATGAACCTAGAGTCTGTCATACAAAGTGAAGTAAGTCAAAAGAGAAAAACAAATACCACATATTAATGTATATATATGGAATCTAGAAAAATGGTACTGATGAACCTATTTACAGGGCAGGAATAGAGACACAGATGTAGAGAATGGATTTGTGGACACAGTAGGGGAAGGAGAGGGAGTACAAATTGAGGGAGTAGCACTGACATATATACACTACCATATTTACACTATCTGTAAAACAGACAGCTAGTGGGAAGCTGCTATATATAGCACAGGGAGCTCAGCTCGGTGCTGTGATGGCCTAGAGGGGTGTGAAGGTGATTCACTTTGTGATATTGCAGAAACTAACACAACATTGTAAAGTAATTATACTCTAATTAAAATAAATAAGCAAAAAAATTTAAAAAAGGAACTTTGAATTGTGTATCTGCCATGTACACAATGAAGTGAAAGAGTCCTAACCTAATCTGCCACACTAAGAACTCTGCTGCACGTGGTAAGGCAATGGGAGCTATAGAAAAATTTGCTGTAACATATTTCATTGCATTCTAGTTTATTCATCTGCATCCCCTGCTAGATTAAAGGTTTCTTAAGAATTTTCTCATTCATCTTTGAAAAACTCTCAGTGGCTGACATAATTCTTCATAATAACCTGGTATTTGATATGTATTACTATGTGATTATGGGCTTTCCAGGTGGTGCTAGTGGTAAAGAATCTGCCTGCTACTGCAGGAGACACAAGAGATGTGGGTTTGATTCCTAGGTTGGGAAGAGCCCCTGGAGGAGGAAATGGCAACCCACTCCACAGCTCTAACCTGGGAAATCCCATGGACAGAGGAGCCTGGAAGGCTACAGTCCATGGGGCCACAAAGAATTGGACACAACTGAGCGCATGTGCATGCACACACACAGTGATTAATTATGGAGATAAGATAAACATCTTACCATAATAAATTCCCTCTGTTATCATCCAAACAGATTCCCTCAAAATGTGAACTGTGAAACTAGAGAAAAGATCAAAAGGTAGAATATATCCCAGTTTCTTCTGGGCTGCCTAATTTTGATTACATATCTATTTGGTTTCTTTCAATCTTTAGACATAAAGGACAACGATTATTTTCAAATATATGTAAGAAAGCCTGAGACACACATTTCTAGAGGAGTTAAGACTAACATTTCCTCTTCCTGCATGCACTTCTATTTCCTCCTGGTTTAGCTGGCATCTGACAGTCCAGGGGAGAAAACATTTCAAGCACCTTTTTCATCCCAATATTTAGAAATGCTGATCAAACTAATTTCTTTTGTAGCTATTCTTGTGGCAAGATAATCTATCCTTTTAGGTTTTGTTGCCTATTTAAAAACACCAGGTTCAAAACTATTTTTTTTTTTTTACCATGTCATTAAATTATATTTTTGTCAACTGAAAAATAGCATGCAGCCTGACTTAAATCCTGTGAGATAGGGAATTCCAGTCTGCCTGGACTTGTAGGTGTTCAGATTGGATTTCCAGTTTACCTATTGGAAATGATATGCTGTCTCTCTACTGAGCTAAGTGGGTAGCTTCTGGAATCAAACATTTCAGGAAAAACAGTACTCTTTTCTATACTGTGCTTCTAGTACTTAGAGTGATCTTTATAATTTTTAACTGTATTTCCAGGTAATTGGGTAGAGTTTAAGACAGATCTGGATGTAGTATTTAGAGTCAGCAGAGACAATGTGGAGGGAGATGTAGACTGGCATTACCTTAGGCATCCTGTGACATTGTAGAATATATCAAAATCAAGCAAACCATTTGCTTTGGGGTAGTCTCCTTCTGGCCACCCCGAAAAGGGGATGATGATATTCTCAGTGAGGATAAGCAAGGCTTCTGTTATCATGAGATTCTTAAGTTTGTCATTAGAGGATAAGTTCCACAGCAAACCTAGAAAAGTAAAGAGTACCATCAAAACAGGGCTAGGTCAAAATGACTGCTGAAAACGTCAGTTAAGACCATCACCCTTAGATCCATGGCTGGTTATAAAAAGGAAAAAAAAAAAAAAGAAGGTGGGAGAGAGAGTCCTTTTCACAAGGGAAAGTACCTGTTTAGACATCATTAGATGCCAATGGAAGCTGTCCCAAAAAAACAATTAAAATATATCTAAAACAAAGAGAACTTACAATGTGAAACTATACATATTTAAATTAATCAAGAACATAAATGAATGCCAAAAATTCTTATTACTATTCTCTTAAAAGATCCTACCACAAAGCTGACCTCATTAGGATAATAAATTTTGGGCTCATCAACAGGAAAGCTTGAAATGATCCTACTGTAATTAAGAGTTCAACATTTTAAGGCTCATATTTCTCTCCCTTAGATACATATCTAAGAATATCTCTGCCTGCCTCCTGCTTCCCTACTACCTACCTGACATTTGCTTTCCAATAACAGCAGGAAAAGCCTGTAGAAAGCCTTTGCCTATGCCTGTCAAGAGTAGGCTGATCAATATCACCAAAGAATATTTATTAACTCCTACCCAATGGTAGACTTTATGTCCTCCCAGAATTTATGCTAGCCCTGCTGCTGCTGCTAAGTCACTTCAGTTGTGTCTGACTCTGTGACGCCATAGACGGCAGCCCACCAGGCCTCTTCTGTCCCTGGGATTCACTAGGCAAGAATACTGGAGTGGGTTGCCATTTCCTCCTCCAACGCATGCATGCATGATAAGTCGCTTCAGTCATGTCCGACTCTGTGCAACCCTGTGGACAGCAGCCCACCATGCTCCCCTGTCCACGGGATTCTCTAGGCAAGAATACTGGAGTGGGTTGCCATTTCCTTCTCCGATGCTAGCGCTACCTCATCTTATATTAAAGTCTGGCAGAGAAGGTGAGATGAGTATTTACTCTACTTGCCAACTTGCAGTGGATAAGAATCGGTCTAAGACTGGTACCACATTTACTCACTTAACTTTCCCATCCTCTTGAATCCCCTCCACCCCCAATTAAAAAGAAAGGCCGTACCAGCCAACTCAGGGAGAAATTAAGATAACAGAATACTGTACTTCCAGGGCATCCACAGGGACTGAAGCTGGGTACTGAGAGAGAATACAAAGTTGCATATATTTACATTTAGGATTTGTTTTTCTCACAAATTTGGTGCTCAAATACCTCTGATTCAGTGGAAGGACTATATACCTACCGCTTGCTAGTCCAGTGACTCCCAGCAGGTGTCAAGTTCCTGTGCCATCATTCGTTCTTCAGTAAATTACCATAACTCACTATCACCCAAGAAAGAGAATTTTCTTCCTATTTATGCCCCACCGCCCAGTCAGTAATTCTTCCTTCTTAAATTTTTTTTTCTTTTTTTTTTTTCCTTCTTAAATTCATTGCTCTGTCTGTGTGAAGAACAGAGTTTGCTTTATGAATAAAGCAAACATGGTGGTCTTAGCTAAATTATGTGGTGATATTACCTCCCCTGATATTAACGACAGAAATACTAGTCTGTGATTAAAGCTGAGTAGTTAATCAACCATACTTGTATCTCGCCCTTCAATTAGAGCATTCTAGGCCTGATGTAGTCTTTTGGGGCTTAAACAGTTTACTTTAGCTGTGTACAAGTAACTAATTTTTTAAATCACCAAATATCCACCACAGCTTACACCTAGCTTCCATTAGACAAAGCAATGTGGGGTCTAGTGTTTCATGAGGACTAGAATTCTGGCTGATGAGGTCTTTTCCTGATCAAACAGGCATTTGGGGTTAGCAGTGTCACTCAGCCACAGGCTTTGCAACACAATGACTTCATTGGTCACACCTCATATTAAGAGGTCTTGGAAGGGGAGAGACAGAATAAAATTCCAGAAAACTCCTAAGGTGGCTGAAAACAACTGAATGGCAGGTCTGAGGTTGAGGTTTAGTTACTAAGCTACAAAAGAAAGCTGAAGAGAAAAGAGAGAAGAGGAAAATAAAAGCTTCCTGTTCTAAATAAGCAAACAAATTAACAGCCTCTGCCTGCCAGAAGCTTAAAATGTGAAGCATAATGGCATTTCCTCTCTTTAAAAAGGACCACACAGAGCACTCAAAGGAAAAGTACACCTTACAATAAAAACCAGAGAGGATTAATTTGAACAAAGGGAATGGAATTTTCTCCCAACAGTCAATGTCCTTTGTAGTTTGGCATGCTATATTATTACTACAGAAGTATATGGTTTGGGGAGTTTCAGTATAGTTTTTGAATTTTTAATGTAAGATATTGTACAGAAGTGTCACGCTTGCCAAATTTCTGTATGATACAAAGCTAGGAAAGAGCTTAAATGTTCACCAGAGGTTCAGGATTGTACATCCTTACACACATCATCACACACATTCATACAAAATCGGTAAATGACCAATTACCAATTGGGAAAAGGCATATGACAATACAGGACAAAGGTTAGATACCATTAATATACAAAGTTCTTATAATCTTTAAAAATTAAATTATTAGTAGAAAAATTAACCCAAAGCTCAGTCGTGTCTGACTCTTTGCGACCCCATGGACTATACAGTCCATGGAATTCTCCAGGTCAGAATACTGGAGTGGGTAGCCTTTCTCTTCTCCAGGGGATCTTCCCAACCCAGGGATCGAACCCAGGTCTCCTGCATTGCAGGCGGATTCTTTACCAGCTGAGCCACAAGGGAAGCCCAACCCAAAGTGAAAAGTGTCTAATACACATAAGAACACAGGCTCTCTAGTAACTAAAAAAAATGCATTATTTAACAACTACATATCATTTTCTGTGGTTACAGGTGGCAAAATCAGAGCAATGAGTGGAAATTCTGAGGAAGGAGATTTTGGCTCAGTGAAAGCATAACTTCTAAAAGAACTCTGAAGAAAACAGAAAGATCTTGTAAGATCCAGCATTATCACTGGAGCCAACAAAAATAAGCTCATCTTTTATGAAAATATGAACAAGGGCTTTATCTCAAAAATAGAGTATTAGAAGAGACTAGCAGTTTTCAAATGAGCCCAGTGGCAAATCAGAATCACGTACTCTTGGAAGGACTGATGCTGAAGCTGAAACTCCAGTACTTTGGCCACCTCATGCGAAGAGTTGACTCATTGGAAAAGACCCTGATGCTGGGAGGGATTGGGGGCAGGAGGGGAAGGGGATGACAGAGGATGAGAGGGCTGGATGGCATCACCGACTCGATGGACATGAGTTTGAGTAAACTCCAGGAGTTGGTGATGGACAGGGAGGCCTAGTGTGCTGCGATTCATGGGGTCGCAAAGAGTCGGACACGACTGAGCGACTGAACTGAACTGAACTCTTGGGCCACACCTGAAATTTTTTTTAGGCATACTCCTAAAAAAATTTACTAAGCCTGACTCTCAGGATGGATACGAGGAATTTACATTTTAAAAATGATTCATATTTTTGGCATTGGGAAATTAATGGTTTAGATGACCCTGAATAGATGTCCCTTTCAATGATTACATTCTGTATTCCCTGATACTGCATTATACTTTGGGTTTAGATTTTCATTTGCTTTAACTTCCGGTCAGTTTATTTATAGTGCCTTAATTTCTATTATTACAGTTCTTTATTGTAGGTGTACTGTCTGTAATTTTCTGTCACTAAACTCTCTTTCTAGCCAAAAAGAAAGGAACAGGATTCTGGTAAGGGGTATAATTTGAATAATTGGCAATTTTAAGTGAGAGAATGATAACTGCACTATTGAGAAACTTATTGCCAACTGATATTTACAAAATATAGTTACTGAATAAAGGGATCTAATAGATATTAAACCCCAGTTTTATTAGTATTGCCCTTACGACAAGAAATATAGTTAACCAAATCTGTATAATATTAATAGCAAAACTTGTAAATTTTATGATTAAATCTTCAAGGAGCAGCAGGAGGAGAAGTGATTCTTTTTAAACTTATATTTCAAAATGATCATAGCACAGGAGGAATGTGTTTCTGTAATTTCCCTTACATGGATCATTCCTTCTTTAATGTAACTTTTGTAAAACTTATCAGGAATATCATATTATAACAAAGGTCATTTATTTGAAAATAAATCTCAGGAAAAAGAAATTCAAGGCTAAATGGTTGTCTGAGGAGGATTTATAAAAAGCTGAGAAAAGAAGAGAAGTGAAAGGCAAGAGAGGAAGGCAAAGATATACCCCATTGAATGCAGAGTTCCAAAGACTAGCAAGGAGAGATAAGAAAGCCTTCTTAAGTGGACAATGCAAAGAAATAGAGGAAAACAATAGAATGGGAAAGACTAGAGATCTCTTCAAGAAAATCAGATACCAAGGGAAAATTTCATGCAAAGACAGGCACAATAAAGAACAGAAAAATTAAGAACCTAACTAAAGCAGAAGATATTAAGAAGAGGTGGCAAGAATACACAGAATGGTACAAAAAAGGTGTTAATGACCCGGATAACCACGATGGTGTGGTCATCTCATCTAGAGCCAGACATCCTGGAGTGTGAAGTCAAGTAGGCCTTAGAAAGCATCACTACCAACAAAGCTACTGGAGGTGATGGAGTATCAACTAAACTATTTCTAATCCTAAATGATGATGCTGTTAAAGTGCTGCCCTCAATATGCCAGCACATTTGGAAAACTCAGCTGTGGCCACAGGACAGTTTTCATTCCTATCCCAAAGAAGGGCAATGCCAAAGAATGTTCAAACTACTGTACAACTGAATTTATTTCACATGCTAGTAAGGTAATGCTCAAAATCCTTTAAGCTAGACTTTAACAGTACATGAAATGAGAATTTCCAGATGTTCAAGCTGGATTTAGAAAAGGCAGAGGAACCAGAGATCAAATTGCCAACATCTGTTGGATCACAGAAAAAGTGAGAATTCCAGAAAAACATCCACTTCTGCTTCATTGACTATGCCAAAGCCTCTGACTGTGTGGATCACAACAAACTGTGGAAAATTCTTCAAGAGATGGGAATACCAGAATACTGACTACCTTACCTGCCTCCTGAGAAACCTGTATGCAGGTCAAGAAGCAACAGTTAGAACTGAACATGGAATAACGAACTGGTTCTAAATTGGGAAAGGAGTACGTCAAGGCTGTATATGGTCACCCTGCTTATTTAAATTCTATGCAGAGCACATCATGCAAAATGTCAGGCTGGATGAATAACAAGCTGGAATCAAGATTGCTGGGGAAAATATCAATAACCTCAGATATGCAGATGACACCACCCTAATGGTAGAAAGTAAACAGGAACTAAAGGGCCTCTTGATGAAGGTGAAAGAGAGTGAAAAAGCTGGCCTAAAACCTAGATAGCATATTAAAAAGCAGAGACATTACTTTGCCAACAAAGGTCTGTCTAGTCAAGGCTATGGTTTTTCCAGTGGTCATGTATGGATGTGAGAGTTGGACTGTGAAGAAAGCTGAGTGCCGAAAAACTGATGCTTTTGAACTGTGGTGTTGGAGAAGACTCTTGAGAGTCCCTTGGACTGCAAGGAGATCCAACCAGTCCATCCTGAAGGAGATAAGTCCTGGGTGTTCATTGGCAGGACTGATGCTGAAGCTGAAACTCCAATACTTTGGTCATCTCATACGAAGAGTTGACTCATTGGAAAAGACCCTGATGCTGGGAGGGATTGGGGGCAGGAGGAGAAGGGGACCACAGAGGATGAGATGGCTGGATGGCATCACTGACTCGATGGGCATGAGTTTGAGTAAACTCCAGGAGTTTGTGATAGACAGGGAGGCCTGGCATGCTGCGATTCATGGGGTCACAAAGAGTCAGACACGACTGAGCAACTGAACTGAACTGAAAACTCAACATTCAGAAAACTAAGATCATTGCATCTGGTCCCGTCAATTCATGGCAAATAGATGGGGAAAAAAAGGAAACAGTGACAGACTTATTTTCACAGGCTCCAAAATCACTGTGGACTGTGACTGCAGCCATGAAATTAAGAGACACTTGTTCCTTAGAAGAAAAGCTGTGACAAACCTAGACAGCATATTGAAAAGCAGAGACATCACTTTGCTGACAAAAGTCCATATAGTCAAAGCTATGGTTCTTCCAGCAGTCATGTAGGGATGTGAGAACTGGACCATAAAGAAGGCTGCATGCTGAAGAATTGATGCTTTCTACCTGTAGGACTGGAGAAGACTCTTTGAGAGTCCCCTGGACAGCAAGGAGATCAAACCAGTCAATCCTAAAGGAAATCAACCCTGAATATTCACTGGAAGAACTGATGTTGAAACTGAAGCTCCAGTATCTGATGTGAAGAGCCGACTCATTGGAAAAGATTCTGATGCTGAGAAAGATTGAAGGCAAGAGAAGAAGGGGGCAACAGAGGATGAGATGGTTGGATGGCATCGCTGACTCAATGGACATGATTTTGAGCAAACTCCAGGAGATAGTCAGTTGCTGCCAAAGGGAGCAAGTTTGGACACTTTGATACAGCAAAACACTCAGGTAATACTGGACTCACATCTGGGCTTTGTTGTTTTGCTAGCTGTGCAACATTGGGCAATTCATGTAACCCCCTGAGTCTTACACTGGTCATGTGTGAACAGTCAATAATACCATACTTTATGGAGCTGTCAGGAAGAACGGAGGTAAAATATGGAAAGTTCAAGCTTATGACTGGGCATAGATGTTAAGGAATCTGCCTGTAATGCTGGAGACTCGGGTTTGATCCCTGGTTTGGGAATGATTCCCTTGACAAACAGAATGGCTACCCACTCCAGTATTCTTGCCTGGAGAACTCTATGAACAGAGGAATCTGCTGAGCTACAGTCCATGGGATCGCAAACAGTCAGACATGACTGAGCACATAATGAGGCTCAATAAAAAAAAAAGATGTTTACAAAACAGACAAGAAAAGATTCATATATATGACTACTCACTTTATGTTTCTAAACAAAGATATAAATATGTCTAAACTAAGTTAACAATTTATTTTTGAGGTCCACAAAGCACTTATTTAGCACTTCTATTAATAGAGCTAAGGGAAGTTATTTAGTAGTGTGAGTCGCTCAGTCGTGTCCGACTCTTTGGGACCCCATGGAGAGTATCTCACCAGGTTTCTCTGTCCATGGAATTCTCCAGGAAAGAACACTGGAGTGGGTTGCCATTCCCTTCTCCAGGGGATCTTCCTGACTCAGGGTCCGAACCCAGGTCTCCTGCATTGCAGGCAGATTCTTTACCAACTGAGCCACCAGGGAAGCCTGTTATTTAGTAGGATTTGTATCAGACATTCAAGTATCAACTCAGTTAAATGAATATATAACGACCATTTTCTGGTAGTGATGTTTGGCTTATATCAGAAACTCTGGGAATTGCACAAATTCCATTTATCAGCTCTGTAGATTATCTAAAGAAGACTGAATGATTTCTATGGGATCAATACCATAGAATATTCTTTGTTCTGTTTCCTTCTTCCTACACAGAAGAAGAGGAAGTTCACAAACAGATTATTTCCTTTACAAACACCCACACACCCTCCTAAGTTTTCTGGCTATCATGCACCCTAACCTTGATCACTTTATTACTGAAGATTCCTCTAGATGAACAGCAGTTTCTTTGCTCTACTAGTGATTTTCACTATGCTGGGAATAACTTTCATTCTCCTTCAAAACACTAGTCCAAAATCTATACCTCTTTTAAGGTCCACAATGAAACATGTCTCCTTCATGAAGTCCTTTCTGACTGTGTGTATATCTGGTTCTCTTTTGTGTTCACTACTGTAGTTTAATGAAGAAAATGTTAAGTTCTAAACGTGAGGATTGGTTTTTGTTTTTTTTTAAAGGCCAACCATTGTATAATTGTTCATGCTTTAGTAGATAGAAAATTAAATTCACAACCTCTCTAGTCTGTGATGTGCCTTACTTGACACTGGAAGGCTGCTCGCTAAATGTTGGCTGAATGAATGAATGAATAAGTGAGATTACTCTTAATTTCTGAGGTACTTTAATATAAGTTATGGATATGAAAGGAAATCTCTCACAGGACATGACAGCATGCTGGCAGAGGGGTAGTATGCTGCAACTCTTCATATAGTTTTATACAATTACAAAACTTCATGTAGTTTTACAAAATTAAATTATATCAAGATAGGAAAATGTGATATTTTGAGATACAAATGGGTAGAGAAGATATAATGAAAACATTTTTATAGGAAAAAAGACAACTATTATATAATAAAGATAGCAGAAGTGCAACAGACATTCAGTTCAATTTAAACAATATTTATGGAGCACCTCTTTCAAATAAGTATGAACACTGTCAACTATTATCACTAAGAAAAACTTTTATATATTAAAAAGGGTTAACTTCTTTGGACTTAACTTTCTCATCTGTAGAACTGAGATTTAGTACCCAATACCTCAAAATATCTCAAAAGCTAAGGTTTTTGTGAGAATAAATTAAAAATTTCTACTACCTAGGACACTGAAGATATGTAAAAGTTTCCCCAAGATAATACTGCTGATGATTATACTCAGTAATGGTTTCTTACATTCTTTGAAATGTGTTCAGGGAGCTTCAGCAGAGAACTGATGAATCATTTTCAATGAGTTATTTTCTATCATATGCACTATTCCTGTAAATGAAATTAAGCCTCCTTTCTCCATGCTTCAAGAATTATTAAAAGCATTACTTACTTCTGATTATTTTAGTTTTCCAATCCACACACAGAAAAGAGATATTTATTTTTCCAAATCAGTATTTGAATAGAAATATGAAATGGAGAAGTGAAAAACCTATCTAGTCATGTTTTCTTTTTAGGAGGTCAAGGGACAGGGAAGTTAGGAAGTTGGCATTGACAGGGGTCCAGGTGATGAATGGTGCATACAATTTTTAATTAAAAATATTAACCAAAAGCTTCAAAAAAATTTCCCCTTTAGAAAAAAAAGGAATTCAAACTGGACTTGAATCTGGGGTCTAAGCCAGCAGTAATAATGTTCCTTAAAAGCATTTCACAGATAACAATGAGCGCATCTGTCATCTGTTTCAGGAAACTTCAGAAACAGATGACATTGGCTGGGGTGCACCGTGCTAACCCTGTTAATAGTCAGTGAGCGTTACCTGTTATTTGCTTCTTAGTCTCCAAGTCTCTGGTGTGCTTTAACACCTGGAGCAGCCGAGGCACCCCACTGAGTTCAGCTACCTCCAATTTATTGTCATTATCTTCAAACACCAAGTTTCTCAAGGCCCCACACACGGCTCGCTGGATATCTTCATTCTGAACTTTTAGGAGCTGTAGAAGCTTGGGGATGCCACGAAGCTGATAAACCTGGGGAAATAGATGCATATTTCAGATACTTATTAATTTTTATTTGATAGTAAAGATATTCAATGTAATATGAATGAACAGATGAAGTTCACTGAATCTGCTGATAGCTCCCCCCAATTAATGTGTGGTGCAACCTGACACTCCAGTGTACAACACACCCCAGCTCTAAGGCAGTAACTCTCATCAAGGGCTCAGGATAAATCCGCAAAGCTAAGATTGAAACCTATGAAAAAACTGAAGGACAAAGTTACGTGATAAAGGGTGAATAAATGGTAATTAAGTGCATGTTGTTGCTGTTTAGTCAGTCATGTCTGACTCTTTTGGGACCCCATGGGACTATAGCCCATCAGGGTCCTCTGTCCAAGGGATTTTCTAGGCAAGAATACTAGAGTGGGTTGCCATTTCCTTCTCCAGGGGATCTTCCTGACCCAGGGACTGAACCTGAGCCTCCTGTATTGTATGCAGATTCTTTACCACTGAGCCACCTGGGAAGCCCAATTAAGGGGACAGAAAAGCCTTAATCACAATAAAGATGAAGAGAACTAGGAATCCAAGAAACAGAGAAAGTTTTATGGAAGAATACCATATTACATGAATTTGTTTTCTAGGACAGAGCTATACAGTCAATACACACAATAGAAATCACCTCCATTAGTAGTAGAAATAAAAATTCATTTTTCGTTTACCATGGCAATTGTAGTAGCAATGCAAAACCAACCCTAAATGCAAGTTGTTTGTTTTTTTTTGAGATATAAATGACATAACATTTATGTTAGTTTCAGGTGTAGAACATTGTGATTCAATATCTGTATTTAATAAGTCTATTACCACCACAGATAATTGGGCTACCCTGGTGCTCAAATGTGAAAGAATCCACCTGCAATGTGGAAGACCTGGGTTTAGTTCCTGGGTTGGGAAGATCTCCTGGAGAAGGGAACTCCAGTATTCTGGCCTGGAGAATTCCATGGACAGAGAAGCCTGGCAGGCTACACAGTCCATGGGGTTGCAAAGAGACAGACACGACTGAGCAACTTTCACTTTCACCACACATAGTTACAAACTTTTTTTCTTGTGATAAGAACTCTTAAGATCTATTTTCTTGGCAACTTTCTATTGTCATCATGCTGTACATTACATTCCCATGACATTTATTTTATAATTAGAAGAATGCAAGCTATTTTTATAATCAATTGTTTTCACTATTTAAAAACATTTAAATAAGTTATGCAAGCATTTTAAGTAAATAACATAGCTTTATAATTTTTAATATGCTACTTAAAAAATATTTCTTCTATACAAATATGTAAGAAAGGGTATGCTATTGGAGAAGGAACCTGAGGGTAGTAGAACTAGGAAGAAAAAAAAAGATGGCTTTGATTCTGAAACCTAAGGCTGTTTAAGAAGAGGCCAAATAATGACAGTCTGAACAAGGTGACTTTGTGTTTTAGGTTGCAAATGTTGAAAGAAATCAGGAGGTGGATGCAGTATTGCTGAAGAGAAATGTTAAGTTACAGACTGAGGGCTTGCTTTCTCAGAGGCTTCCACTAGCATCTGATTAAAACTTTTGGTAAGACCTTTTGGTAAGGATCTCAGTCACTTGTACTGTCTTAATGCAGAAATTTATAGGAATTAAGTTGCTGTGAATATATTTCCCCTTAGGATAAAGTTCATCACTTTATGAATGATGTCCTAACTGCACAACAGTTTCCAAACAGGAGAGAGCTACACACTTGGCTTGGTGGTCATCTCACATTTTCTATGTATCTGATAGGCAGATAAATGGAATTTAAGACACTGTCTTCCAGTCTTACATCTTCCTTTGTCAGGACTGGGGAGAGATTAGCAAGTCAGGAATAAAAGTCAAGGCGATAAGATAATCTAGTAAAAATAATAACCACAATAATAATAAAACAAAAATAACAACTCTTCCTCCTACTTCTGTCATTAGGAGGTATTGGCATAGTATTAAAAATTTTATATATTAATACATACATTATCTAAGCAATAGCTTGCAAGAACCTTAAGAACAAATTACTCTTTGGGTCCTTTTAAGGCAATAAAGAAGAACACTTCCACTTTTGACTCCCTTCAGAGGGAACAGACAATGGGAGACTGGCTACAGCAATTTTGTTGGGCTATGTCTAAAATCATTCTAATGTGTTCATAAGAAAATGCTAACGATAGCTATCAATTAGATCTGGTCCAGCAGATCATCTATTTGATCATCTGTTTCAAAAGCAGAAAGGCAAAACTTACTTGAAAATAGCCAATAACTCTTATGTTTCCCTAATTCTGTCAATAGTTAGGTTTTATGATGGCTGAATTCCTATCCTATAAGCTCCTTAAACGGTAGATAGACTATGGAAATATTTCATTTCTTAATTTATAACTTACAAGTTGCCTTCTTCAAACTATGATGTGAAATGGCTTACTGGCCAAATTTCATTTCTACCTGTGATGACAGCATGGGTCAGAAGTGGCTAGTGGAAACCTCCACTGCCTTGTCCAGGTGGCATGAACGGCTGGCTTCTGCTAACAGCCCTCTGACCCATTCCATTACCCTGTCACCTTTATCCCCTTGGCTTTCAGCACTTGCTCCAGTCTAGAAAGAAGAAACTTCAGACACACCATACTCGGATAAATGCTGAAATCCAGCTACAGCTTTGCTCACTGGAGAATGTGCCTCCCTAGTGCTTGGCACCTACCTCACATTTAAAAACAGATTTTAGCTATTTTTACCCATTTTATCAATTAAATGAATATAAATCATATCAAGTGCAAGAAGTTGATGACATTCTGTGTATTGCCTATAACTTGGACAGCTGCTAATGACTCCTATACACATTTGTTGTTGTTGTTGTTTAGTTGCTAAGTTGTGTTTGATTCCTTGTGACCCCATGAACTGCAGCCCACCAGGCTCCTCTGTCCATGGGATATCCTAGGCAAGAATACTGGAGTGGGTTGCCATTTCCTTCTCCAGGGGATCTTCCCAACCCAGGAACTGAACCCATGACTCCTGCTTGGCAGGTGAATTCTTTACTGCTGAGCCATCTGGGAAGCCCTATATACGTTAGGTCCAATGTTAAAGGCACTGTTCTTGCCCCTTTGAATTCAGGGAAACAGGCAGGACTAGAGAAGTCGTATATGTTTACTTTACACTGAATCCTCAGGGGGGAAAATCCTTTGGGGAAAGGAAAAAAACCAAAATTACATGAACATTTCAGAACTTCAAAAAAACTTCATTTGAAATGGTTTCTAAATATATGAAAGGGCAGAATCACACACTAGAATTTTAACTTTCTCCTTCATTATTCCAATTCTCTTCCCTGAAAACTCTTAAAGAATTAAATGATGCGGGTTTCTGATAGCAAATAAGTAAGAGGGAACAGATCAACTCTCTTGGCACAAGGGCTCCCTCATGCCCTGGTGCCTTCACTCTCAATTCTTTTCCTGTCTGGAATGCTCTGCCATTCTGCCTTTCTGTTGGCAAAGTCCCACTCATCTTGCATAACCAGCTCAAATGTTACCTCCCTCTGCAAAGTGTTACTCTTTCTTTTCCTCTCATTACAATTAATCACTCCTTGTAAATTGGTATAACCTTTAAGGAAGGCAATTGTCAATATGTGTTAAAAACTTCAAACATACTCACTTTTAGTAAACTTCATTAGGAAATAATTTGAAATGCAGACACAGATTAACATGACAATAGTAACTACATTATTTATAATACTAAAAAATAAGAAACCATAAATGTCCAATGATGGGGAAGGCTGGTTAATGGTTAACTGTCACATATTCATATACTGAGGAATCCACAGAAGAGGCAGAGCAATGCCTGAACTGACAGGGATTTTATTGGTCATATAGTTCCCTCATCAGTTCAATGGGATTATATAAGATGAGCAATTGTGTGCTACGCCCACAGTAGTTCTCAATAGGTAGTAGTTACTACTATTATGATTACTATGCCACCAATAAAAAATATATATTTTGCCATGCAGTGGCATGTGAGATCTTAGTTCCCCAGCTAAGAATCAAACCCATGTCCCTGCAGTGGAAGCATGGCATCCAAACTACTGGACCACTAGGGAATTCTGTTTAAAAAATATCTTTAATGTATAAGAAAATGATTCATGCAATGTTACTGAAAAAAGTTGAATATCTATGCATGTCTGCTCACAGATACAAGGAAGGGAATGTGACTAGGGAGTTTGGGAGAAATGGTGGGATTATAATGTATGAATGGGGATTGCTACTTTGTATTGTTTTTGAACAGCAAGCATGTATTTATGCATGCTTTTTAAAAACAAAACAAAAAGTCCTCATAAATAAAGCTACATATTCAATTTGATGACATCTAAGTACATGCATACATTAAAAAATTAGAGAGTAAAACCAAAATAATAACAATAGATAGACTGTGGGCTTTTTTCTTTCTTAATTTCCTTCTAAAGCATTTTTTCTTTTTTAATTTCTCAAATTTCTTATAATAAACTTAAAAAGATTTTGCAAAACAGTTATGGCAGTCACTGCTTCAGTGATGAGATTTGAAGTAGGCATGGAAATAAAACCAGCCTAAGAAGGGTCTTACAGAATAAATTACAGGATTTGTTCTTTATACTGTAGGCAAGCAGGACAGATATTGGAAAGGTCTCCTGGATGCTATGAAGAGAGTGGGCTTAGGTGTGGATAAGAATGGACGCAGAGAGGTTAATTAGGAGCTGTATTAACAAAGATGATGGTGACAGGGATCAGCATGGTGGCACTGAGTAGGAAGAGAAAGTGTAGGTAGAGACCAGACACGTGTAAGAGCAGCATTAACAGGACCTGAAGACTGCATGAGTATGAGAGGTAAGGAAAAAAGAAGCTTAAAGTCTGTCCACATTTTGGTATCAAACACCTGAGTGAATTACCACTCAGAGAGGAGAGAGCTATTATTTCAGGGCAAGTGTTGTATGATTATCTAACTGCATTCTCACAACAACTCAGTAGTAGGACTATTATTTTCAGTTTAAAGGTAGGAAAGCTGAGGTTGAGAGTGGTAAAGTATAGGTAATTAGGGTACTAGGACTCACACTCAGCCCCTGGCTACTTTTTGAGAGTCAATGCTTGAACCTCCCAACTCAGCAGAACAAGTTTAGAAGGAGGACTGGATACTTGAGAAAATGCAGCAAAGAAGCCGTGTTCATTTTTAGATGAGCTGGTATTGAGTACAGCAGGATGCCTAAGAGATAAACAGACATGGAGTTTGGGACCCAGGCAAAGACATGGTCAGGAGATGCTGTGAGTCGTTAGCACTGAGATCACATTAGTGGAAGTCAGAAGAGAAGATAAGGTGGGTCAGGAGATGGTCTCAAATAAGAAAAGTCCCAGGAAAGCATCTAAGAAACATAAACATTTAAGGTACAGGTTGAGGATAATTTTTTTTTTAAACAGAGGAAACCTGAAGAAGCCAGAGAGACGGAAAAAGAGCCAGAAGACTCTGGGCCAAAAGAAGAAAGTTTCAAAAAGGAATGAGGAATTGATGGTGTAAATGCTGAATCTTATCTAAAATAATAACTGAAAAGTTGCCAGTGGTCTTAAAAGTTTTTTACTTCAAATATTGACCTTTATATCCAAATTGTTGCTGTTTTTAGTAAATACATTAAAAAAACTGTACCATCATTCTTAATATTAATGGGATTTTGTGAATGCCCTTGGGTTATATTGTCACAATTCTTAGATTTCCTATCAAGCATGTATGTGTTTAGGTTTCATATAGTTTTCATGATTCATTATTCTCAAAACCAGTCTTTGTCTTAGCTTTATCACACTGAATAAGAGCTAAGAGGAAAGCACAGGTTTAATCCTACATGTAAGCAGAGTTATATTTATAGTCAAATTAGTAATTTAAGAGTGGAAATCTAGCCCAACTTGGGTAACAAGAGAATATTTCATGTAATCCCACATTATAAAATGAAAGCATGTATAAAAGTGCTCAGTTTTAAAAACTGGGAATAAAAAAAGATTTGTGTATAAAGAAGGTTTATTACTAAATATATTAGATATTACTAAATATACTATTTTTTTTAAATCCTTATTTTTTCCATGGAATAAACATAGATAAAGGGTCAGTGAGAAATACCCAAGACTTATGTAACTTTTAAAAGCAAAAATAGATGGAATAGATCTTTTGAAACAATACATAATAGATATTGTGAAGAAAAATACTGACAAATTTACTTCATAAGAATTTAAAATCATGCATAATGAAAGATATAAGAGAAGTTAGGAAAAAACATTGTCACATATGTAGCAATGGGCTAATGTGCATAATAAAGCACTCTTACAACTCAATAAGAAGCAGGCAAACGTCTTAGAAAAATAACAAATGAGTTAAACAATGACAATGAATAAATATGAAGTCAAAAAATATAAAAAGGTGCTCATCTTCATGAATAATTAATGAATGCAAGTGGGGGAAAAAAGAACAGTGGAAACTCTGACTTACTACTCAATCTGTAGGATTAATCACATGCTCTTTCTACTCTGTGAAATCCAGATTTCGAGTACTGTCAAAGCTGGCAGGTTAGTATATGTTGGCCTTTGGACTCTTATTTATTCTGTTTTACCAAGAGCAAATTAGGTTTGTTACCCAATGCATTTATGCCAACTGTACTTGTTGCTGTAATTATGTAATTTATTTACCTATTCTGAAAAAGCTGTCTGTCTGAAAGCTAATTTGAATGCTTCAGAAAGACTAGATAAAGGTGAAGAGCTTTGAAAAGATCTGTAATTGGAAGAAATTAACCTAAAAGGCTAGATAAAAATATAAGAATCTAGAAGGATATGAACTCCAATGAATTAGGGCCATTAGGTTCTCATTTTACTCCCAAAAATCTAAATAATGGCAAGTGAAACATAATGGGCATAGTTTATATATGAAAAACAGTGACAAACTCTGTGTGTTTATAATTTTTTAAAAGAATTTTCTCTGTAATTCTGATAACCAGATCAGTTATTAAGTCTTGATTTCAAAAAGAGGAAAATTTCTAATATAAAGTAATACCTTTCTTTCTGCTTATCAGATTAGCAAAAATGAACGAAGAAGAATATCTTGTGATAATGGTGCATGTAAATAGGCACTTTGACACCATGTTGGTGGGAGGGTAAATTTGTATAATTTAGGGGAAGATTTATAGCAAGTTATTTATCAAAATTAAAAATGACTTACTAGTAATGAGGACTGGATTTACCTACCACTTAAATGATTTTAAAAACCAGACAAAATATCTAATTGTTTCAATAGCTGGACATGAGGCAATGATAGACAGCGATCCCTAAGAGATGGAGAACAAGGAGAGCCCTACTGCTGCCTCAGATCACAGTCTTGAGAGAGACCTCAGGCTGTGGTGTTGTGAGGGAAATCTTAAGTGGAATTCAACAAGCAGAGCTGAGAAGAAAGAGTGAAGAATCTAAGAACAGGGAAGGAAGAGTACTAATAAGAAAAGTACTACACAGAAGGAGAACTCCTGAGATCTGCAGAGGGTCCCCATTTAGGATTCAGTAGAGTATTAACCAGTTTTAACTTTGTGAGGAAATTGCCTGAGGCCAGGGAAGTAACTGCCTAAATAAAGTTACTGCTCCTCAGGCTCACAAAGGCCTGTGAACAGTGCCTAGTCTCACCAGCCAGCCAGAAAGACAAGGTTAGTCAAATAGCTATTTTAACAGTCTTGCATATGTTCAGAAACATGTTAAGTATGGACACAGAAGATATAAAAAAAGACTAAAACTTAACTTCTAGACACGAAAACTATAATTTACAAAATAAAAAATACACTGAATGAGAATAATGGCATATTCAACAATGCAGAAGAAAAAATCAGTAAATTTAAAGCACAGAAACTGAATTTACCCAAAAAGAAACATACAGGAAAAACAACTAAAAAAGAAAAACAGAGTACGCATGATCTGTGGTACAACTTCAAGCAGCCTAATATATATGTAATGGCAGTTCTCAAAGGCAGGACAGAAGATTTCCCAAATAAAATTTCAAAATTTGATGAAAAGTAGAAACCCACAATTTTGAGAAGTTTAATGAACTCCTAAGCATAAGAAACCTATGGAAAACTGCACCAAGGTACATTGTGATCAAACTGTCCACGACAACGAGAAAGATAAAATGTTAAAAGCAACTTGAGTAGGCAGGGAGAGACACATTAAGTATAATGGAACAATTAGGAGGACAGGAGAGTCCTTGTTTGAAACAATGCAAGTGGCAGGACAGTAGAGTAACAAGTTTTAAGTTCTGTTTTTAGGAGTTTTGTTGCTAGTAAAGCAAAATGAAAGCAAAAATGAAGTTCTTTCTCAGATATACAAAAGCTAAAATAGTTAATCATCAGAATACTTGTACTATAATAAATGTTTTAAAAAATTATTCAGGCAAAGGGAAATGACATCACATGATATTTATAAAAAGAAATGAAGAGCACAGAACAACTTAGACAAAATGAACAAAGATTTTGGTCTTTGAGTAGCACAAACTGCCAAAGTTCAATAGGAGGAAATGGATTGTCCAAATAGCCCCATATCAGTTAAATTAAATTTATGGTTAATAACCTCACAAATAAGACTTAAAGGTAAAATCAGTTTCACTGGTGAATTTTACCAAACATTTAAGGAAGAAAGAGTACCAAGCCCAATCACATTTGTTCAGGAGGAGAGGTCACTTTCCAATTTATTCTCTGAGGCTAGGAGAATCCTCAATCTAAAGCTGGACAAAGATACTATAAGAAAGCTCCAGATTAATATCATTTATAAATTAGCTGTGCAATTTCTTGACAAAATTTTAGTAAATCTAATTAAAAAATATAAAAAGTGACAGTACATCATGACCAAGTGAGTTTTATCATAGGAATGGGATAAATTTAAAAATCATAGTAAGATACCATATTAGCAAAATTAAAATAAAAACCCCAGAAATCTTTCAATAGATGTATAAAAAGCATTTGGTAAAACTCAAGTCATTCCTTAGTAAAAATTTCTGCTTGCTTAGTCCCTCAGTCATGTCCAATTCTTTGCAACCCCATGGACTGTAGCCCGCCACGCTCCTCTGTCCATGGGGATTCTCCTGGCAAAAATACTAGAGTGGATTGCCATGCCCTACTCCAGGGGATCTTCTCAATCCAGGGATCAAACCCAGGACTTCCACATTGCAGGAGGATTCTTTACCAACTGAGCCACAGGTAAGCCCTTTAGTAAAAATAAAATCTATTAAATTAGGGATAGACGGGAAGTTGTTCAACTTGATATGGTGATTTATGGAACGTCTATACCCACAGGTAACATCAACATGAAAGCGAAAGTCACTCAGTCATGTCCGACTCTGTGTGACCACATGAACTATACAGTCCAAGGAATTCTCCAGGCCAGAATACTGGAGTGGGTAGTCGTTCCCTTCTTCAGAGGATCTTTCCAGCCCAGGGATCGAACCCATGCCTCCTGCATTACAGGTGGATTCTTTACCAGCTGAGCCACAAGGGAAGCCCAAGAATGCTGGAGTGGGTTGCCTATCCCTTCTTCAGCGGATCTTCCCGACCCAGGAATTAAAGCAGGGTATCCTGCACTGCAGGCAGATTCTTTACCAACTGAGCTATCAGGGAAGTCATCAAACTTAATGGTAAAAAACTGAAAGCTTTTCCTTGAAGATCAGAAACAAGGATGTCCACTCTCACCACTTCTATTCAACATAGTATTGAAAGCCTTAGCCAGAGCAATTAGGCAATACAAAGAAATAAAAGGCATCAAATTAGACAGGAAGAAGTAAAATTGTCACTATTTGCAGATTACACGATATTATAGATAGGAAACCCTAAAGACATCACAGAAAACTATTAGAACTAATCAACAAATTCAGTAAAGTTGTAGGATCCAAAATCAATATACGAAAATCAGTTGCATTTCTATATACTAATAACAAACTATCAGAAAGAGAAATTAAGAAGACAATCTCATTTACAGTTGTACCAAAAACAGAAATAAATAAAGTACTAGGAATAAATTGAACCAAGAGATGAAAGATCTGTACACTGAAAATTATAAGGCGTGGATGAAAGAAACTGAAGACACAAATAAATGGAAAAATATTCCACAATCACAGACTGGAAGAATTAATACCATTAAAATGTCTATACTATCTAAAGCAATCTCCAGATTCAATGAAATTTCCATTAAAATTCCAATGGTACTCTTCATGGAAGTAGAACAAGCAGTCCTAACATTTATATGGAACCACAAAAACCACCCTGAATGAATAAAGGAATCTTGAGAAAAAAGCACAAAGCTGAAGGCATTATGCATCCCTGATTTCAAACTATACTAAAAAGCTATAATAATCAAAAGAGTATGATATTGGAAATAAACACAGACATACAGATCAGTGGAACAGATTAGAGAGCCCAGAAGCAAATCCAAACACTATAATTGAGTGATTTGCAACAAAAGAGCCAAGAATACATAATAAAAGGTTTTGCATAAGCTGCACAGCCACATGCAAAAGAATGTAACTGTATCACTATCTTATTGTTTAGTCACTAAGTCATGTCCGACTCTTTTGTAACCCCATGGACTGAAGTCTGCCAGGTTTTTCTGTCCATGGGACTTCCCAGATGAGAATACTGGTGTGGCTTGCCATTTCATTTTCCAGGGGATCTTCCCAACCCAGGGATTGAACTGACGTATCCTGCATTGCAGGTGAATTCTTTACCACTGCGCCATCTGGGAAGCCCAATATATATGCATACATGTGTACATATATATATATATATATAGATACACACACACATACATGTATATATATATATATACACACATATACAAGACTGGGAGCTGACTGTGGCTCAGATCATGAATTCCTTGTTGCCAAATTCAGAATTAAATTGAAGAATGTAGGGAAAACCACTAGAATATTCAGGTATAACCTAATCAAATCACTTATGATTATAAAGTGGAAGTGAGAAATAGATTCAAGGGATTAGATCTGATAGACAGAGTGCCTGAAGAACTACGGACAAAGCTTTGTGACATTGTACAGGAGGCAGGGATCAAGACCATTCCCAAGAAAAAGAAATGCAAAAATGCAAAATAGTTGTCTGACGAGGCCTTACAAACAGCTGTGAAATGAAGAGAAGCGAAAGGCAAAGGAGAAAAGAAAAGATATACCCATCTGAATGCAGAGTTCCAAAGAATAGCAAGGAGAGAGAAGAAAGCCTTCTTCAGTGATCAATGCAAAGAAATAGAGGAAAACAATAGAATGGGAAAGACTAGAGATCTCTTCAAGAAAATTAGATACACCAAGGGAACATGTCATGCAAAGATGAGCAGAATATAGGACAGAAATGGTATGGACCTAACAGAAGCAGAAGCTATTAAGAAGAGGTGGCAAGAATACACAGAAGAACTGTACAAAAAAGATCTTCATGACTCAGATAATCATGATGGTGTGACACTCACCTAGAGCCAGACATCCTGGAATGTGAAGTCAAGTGGGCCTTAGGAAGCATCACTATGAACAAAGCTAGTGGAGGTGACGGAATTGCAGTTGAGCTATTTCAAATCCTAAAAGATGATGCTGTGAAAGTGCTGCACTCAATATGCCAGCAAATTTGGAAAACTCAGCAGTGGCCACAGGACTGGAAAAGGTCAGTTTTCACTCCAATGCCTAAGAAAGGCAATGTCAAAGAATGCTCAAACTACCGCACAATTGCACTCAACTCACATGCTAGTAGAGTAATGCTCTAAATTCTCCAAGCCAGGCTTCAACAGTATGTGAACTGTGAACTTCCAGATTTTCAAGCTGGATTCAGAAAAGGCAGAAGAACCAGAGATCAAATTGCCAATGTCTGCTGGATCAACGAAAAAGCAAGAGAGTTCCAGAAAAACATCTACTTCTGCTTTATTGACTAGGCCAAAGCTTATGACTGTAGATCACAACAAACTGTGAAAAATTCTGAAAGAGATGGGAATACCAGACCACCTGATCTGCCTCTTGAGAAATCTGTAAGCAGGTCAGGAAGCAACAGTTGGAAATGGACATGGAACAATAGACAGGTTCCAAATTGGGAAAAGAGTACATCAAGGCTATATATTGTCACCCTGCTTATTTAACTTATATGCAGAGTACATCATGAGAAATGCTGGGCTGGATGAAGCACAAGCTGGAATCAAGACTGATGGGAGAAATATCAATAACCTTAGATATGCAGATGACACCACCTTCATGGCAGAAAGTGAAGAAGAATTAAAGAGCCTCTTGATGAAAGTGAAAGAGGAGAGTGAAAAAGTTGGCTTAAAACTCAACATTCAGAAAACTAAGACCATGGCATCTGGTTCCATCACTTCATGGCAAATACATGGGGAAACTGTGGAAACAGTAGCTGACTTTATTTTGGGGGGCTCCAAAATCACTGAAGATGGTCACTGCTGCCCTGAAATTAAAAGATGCTTGCTCTTTGGAAGAAAAGCTATGACCAACCTAGACAGCATATTAAAAAGCAGAGACATTACTTTGTCAACAAAGGTCTGTCTAGTCAAGGCTATGGTTTTCCCACTAGTCATATATGGATGTGAGAGTTGGATTATAAAGAAAGCTGAGTGCTGAAGAATTGATGCTCTTGAACTGTGGTGTTGGAGAAGACTCTTGAGAGTCCCTTGGACTGCAAGGAGATGCAACCAGTCCATCCTAAAGGAAATCAGTCCTGAATATTCATCAGAAGGACTGATGCTGAAGCTGAAGCTCCAATACTTTGGCCACCTGATATGAAGAACTGACTCATTGGAAAAGACCCTGATGCTGGGAAAGACTGAAGGCGGGAGGAGAAGGGCACGAAAGAGGATGAGATGATTGGATGGCATCACCAACTCAATGGACATGAGTTTGAGTAAACTCTGGGAGTTGGTGATGGACAGGGAGGTCTGGTGTGCTGCAGTCCATGGGGTCTCAAAGAGCTGGACACAACTCAGAGACTAAAGTGAACTTACTGATATATATATATATATATATATATATATATATATGTATATATATATATATACATACACACACACACATATACACGCTGCTGCTGCTGCTAAGTCATTTCAGTCGTGTCCGACTCTGTGCGACCCCATAGACGGCAGCCCACCAGGCTCCCCTGTCCCTGGGATTCGCCAGGCAAGAATACTGGAGTGGGTTTCCATTTCCTTCTCCAATGCATGAAAGTGAAAAGTGAAAGTGAAGTCGCTTAGTTATGTCCGACTCTTAGCGACCTCATGGACTGCAGCCCACCAGGCTCCTCCATCCATGGGATTTTCCAGGCAAGAGTACTGGAGTGGGGTGCCATTGCCTTCTCCGATATATATATACACATAAATTGTAGTAGAAAGCATAGAAAAGGGCTTCCCTGGTAGCTCAGCTGGTAAACAATCTACCTGCCTTGCAGGAGACCCCAGTTGGATTCCTAGGTCAGGAAGATCCCCTGGAGAAGGGATAGGCTACCCACTCCATTATTGTCCAGAGAATCCCCATGGACAGAGGAGCCTGGGAGGCTACCGTCCTTGGGGTTGCAAAGAGTCAGACATGACTGAGCAACTAAGCACAGCACACATAAAACGCAGAAACATAAGTATTTTGTTGATTTTTGCCACTTTATCTGTTGATAGAAGGCAGTTTAAGAACTTAGCAGCTGTATTTTAGCTAAAATTATATTGATAATGTATTTTTAGGTGCCTCTGAAGAAATACAGTTTTTGTGCAAGTATTTAATATATTTATTCCTAGATTTCAGAAATTTATTTCAGTACCAGAAAACCCAAAACTTGTTGAATCAAATTATTGAACATTCATAGACATCAAAAAGCATATGAAAATGCCCTACTGTATCTAATTTTGTGTTTCCATTTTTTTTCCCCCAGAAGGGTGACTGCTGGTCATGTTGTAAAGGGCTGGAAAAATCCCTTCCAACCACCTTATGATGCCCAGAGCACCCAAAGGAATGACTTTAAAAACCCAACATGTCCATTCTCCAGTCAAATATAGCAAGTTGCAAAAGCTTTCTTGTGGAATAGGTAAGATTAGCTGTTCTCCACTGTCTCAGGTTAGTGTGATCAAATTAAGATGTACTAGATGTGTTTGCACCTCCTAGGATAATTAGTCCTCTACAGGAGTTGAAAATATACATGCAGCAAGTGCAGCCCTTGACAAGTTTGTTCCTTATCCCTTCCTGGTGGACAACTTAGCTCCAAACATGTTTAATACAACTACCTTATACCATACCCCAAAATCAAATGAAAATGGATTGAAGAGTTCAATGTTAAGACCTGAAACCATAAATCTCCTTAGGAAAATATAGGCTGTAAGCTCCTTGACCTTGGTAATGGTGATGATTTTCTGGATTTGACACACGAAGAAAGAAGCAACAAAAGCAGAAATAGTGGTCCAGTGGTTAAGATTACATGTTTCAGTGCAAGGGGTATGGGTTTGATCTCTGGCTGGGGAGCTAAGATTCTACATGCCTTGTGGTCAAAATACTAAAACATAAAACAGAAGCACTACAACAAATTCACTAAGAACTTTGTAAATAGCCCACATCCAAAAAAAATCTAAAAAAAATCAAAAAGGCAACCTGTAAATGGGAGAATATAACTGCAAATCGTCTGATAAGGGGTTAATATACAAAATGTACAAATATATCATACAATTCAACATCAAAATAACCTGATTAAAAAATAGGAAGAGGACAAGACTAGACATTTTTCCAAAGAAAACAGACAGATGGCCAAAAAATATATGAAATGATGCTCAACATCACTCATCATCAAGGAAATGCAAATCAAAACCACAATGAGATGACTACCTCACACCTGTTAGAATGGCTATTACCAAAAGACAAGAAATAAAAGCACTGGCAAGGACGTGGAGAAAAGGAAACCCTGTACACTACTGGTAGGAATGTAAATTGGCACAGTTTGGAAGATGGTATGGAGGTTCCTCAAAAAATGAAAAGTCGAACTACCATATGATCCAGCAATTCTAATTATAGGTATTTATCCTAAGAAAACAAAAACAGTAACTCAAAAAGATAGATGAATCCCCATGTTCACTACAACATTATTTATAGAGACATGGAAACAACGTAAGTGGCCACTGATGAATGAGCAGATACAGAAGTTGTGGAGTATGTGTGTGTGCACACATATATTTCATATATGTATAGAATATTATTCAGCTATAAAAAGGAAGCAATTACGGTCACTGCAACAACATGGATGGACCTTAAAGGCAGTATGTTAAGTGAAATAAGTCAGAGACAGACAAACACCCTATGATCTCACTCACATCTGGAATCTAAGAAACAAACAAAACAAAACAAAAACAAAATCATAGATACAGAGAACAGGTTGGCAGTTGCCAGAGGTTGGGGAGGGGGCCTGAGGGAGGATACACTGGATTAAGGGGGTCAAAAGGTACAAACTTAGAGCTGTAAAATAAATAGTTCTGGGGATGTATTGTACAGCCTGATGACTATAGTTAATAATACGGTACTGCATATTTGAAAGTTGCTAGACAGTAGATTTTAAAACTTCTCATGACAAAAAAAAATCTCATAACTATGTGTGGTAATGAATGGTAACCAGATTTATTGTGGTGATCACTGCACAATACATTCATATATAGTATCATTATATTGTATGCCTAAAACTAACATATGCCAATTATATCTCAATTTAAGAAAAAAGCAAAAGACAAAACAAAAAGCAGGAAAAACTGTTGTTAAGAATCTTAAAGTATAGGCCTTTCCCTTTCTTCCAAAAAAAAAGAAAAACAACAAAAATCCCCCAAATTAAATTCCTAAAAAAAAAAAAAAAACCAACCAGAAAACCTTACAGGTAAAAATCATACTTAAGAATTAAAGCACAACTGAATGCTTTCCCTTATGATCAGGACAGGACAACATATCCACTCTTCTTTTTAACACTGTACTGGAGGTTCTAGCCAGCACAAAATCAAAGATTGGAAAGGAAAAAAAAAACTGTCTTTATTTGCAGATGGTATGATCTTTTATGTAGAAACGTGATGAATCTATAAATATAAGAGCTAATAAGTAAATTTAGTAATAACACACATACAAAATAAATAGATAAAATGAATTGAATTTCTATCTACTATCATGAAACTATAAAAAGTTAAAATGAAAAAATCATGACCATTTATAGAAGCATCTAGAAATATGGTACTTTAAGGACAGGTCTGACAAAAGACATGAAAGATCTCTAGAGTAAAAACTAAAAAACACCACTGAGAGAAACTAAAGACTAACATAAGTGGTAAAATATACCATGTTCAGAGGTCAGAAGACTTGTTTAGATGTCAGTTTTCCACAGATTGATCTACAGATTCAATGCAATCTCAAAACAAAATCCCAACAGTTGGTTTTAAAATATGGAAATTGACAAGCTTGTTTCTAAAATTCAAATGGAACTGCAAAAAAACCTACAACAGCCAAAATAATTTGAAAAAGAACAAAGTCAGAGGACTAACAGTACCTAATTTCAAGACTTAATATAAAACTATAGTAATCGAGACAGTATGGTATTTGTATAAACATAGGGGTCAATGGGATAGAATGCATAGTCCAGAATTAAACTCATGTATATGATTAATTCCTTTTCAACAGAAGTACAAAAATAACTCAATACCAAAAGGGTAGTCTTTTTGACAAATCCTGCCTAAACGATTGCATATATTGATATATATATTTTAACAAAAGGAACTTTGGTAAACATCTTGCAATATATACAAAGATTAACCACAAATGGACTATTCAACATAAAGACTTATACTTAAAAAAACTTCTGGAAGAAAATATAGATTATTTTTGTGACCTTTGAGTACGGAAAGATTTCTTGGATACACAATGAGAAGTGTGATCCACGAGGGAAAAGCTGATAAATTATACTCCATCAAAATTTAAAACTGTTGAAAGAATGAAAAAACAAAACACAACTGAGTGAAAATATTTCCAAATCATACATATGAAAAAAGACTTATATCCAGAATCTATAAAGAAATATCAAAATTCAATAATAAGAAAACAGAAGACCCAAATAAAAAATAGGCAAAAGATCTAAAAACACATTTCACCAAAGAAGGTATCAATATATAGATAACAAGCAAATGAAAAGATGCTCAACATTAATCATTAGGAAAATGCAAATTAAAACCACAATGAAATACTACTTATAACCTATTGGCTCTAATCAAGACTGACCATATCAAGTGTTAGGACATAGAAGAACCAGAACTCTCATACATTGCTAATGGCAATGTAAAATGGTATAATAACTTTGCAAAACAGTTTGGCAAATCCTTAAAATGTCGAACAACTACAATATCATCCAGGCATTCTACTCCAAGGTATTTACCTTAGAGAAATTAAAACATTTGTTTGTAAACATGTTCATAGCAGCTTTATTTGTAATAGCCAAAACTCAAATGCCCATCGACAGGTAAGTGGATAAACACATTATGGTAACCACAAAACAAAATACTGCTCAGCCACACACACACACACACACACACACACACACCTTTTGATACATACAACCTTAAAAGATTTAAGCTGAGTGAAAGAATTCAGACAGAAAAAATGCATATTTACTCTATGATACCATTTATATACAATTCTAGAAAATTCAACTAATCTATAGCAACAGAAAGCAGATCATTGACTGCCTGGGGATGGGAAGTGGGTTGTGGAGGGGTGGGATGTACTGATTACCAAGGGGCACAAGGAAACTTTGGAGGTAATGAATTTGCTCACTGTATTGACTGTGATGATGGTTTCACTGCATCAAAACATGTATCAAAAATTTTGTCATTTTTAACCTTAATAAAACTGTTAAAAAACTGAACAAACAAAATTAGTGCATTTATACAAGAGAAATCTATGTAGCAGTTTTAATTAACACACACACACATATATGGAATCTAGAAAGATGGGACTGATGGGAACCTATTTGCAGGGCAGCAAAGGAGACACAGACATAAAAAACAGACTTGAGGACACAGTAGAGGAGGGTGAGAGTGGAATGAATTGAGAGTTAACATTGAAACATACACACTACCATATGTAAAATAGACAAGAAGCTCAAATCCAGTGCTCTGTGACAACCTAGAGGGGTGGGATGGGGTGGGAAGGATGTTTAAGAGGGAGAGTACATATGTATACTTACGGCTGATTCACGTTGATGTATAGCAGAAACCAAGACAATACTGTAAAGTAATTATCCTCCAATTAAAAAGAAAATAAATTAAAAAAAATCTATGTAGCAGTTTAAAGAATGATGGTAGGGCTAATACATACTGAAGATTTCCAAGATATAGTGTTAAATTAAAACAAAGTACTGAATATTGTAAGTAACCTGTTACCATTTGTGATTTTATTTTAAAACAAAAAGGATATTCAATCAACCCATCCAATAACTGCTTCTACATGCATAAACTATCTCTGGAAAGATACCTTAAAACTGATGTGAGAGACAAAGAGAGAAGGAGGGGAGGAGGAGGACAGAGAATGGGAGGTTGAGAGAAAAAGAGGGAGATGGAGGCCTAGACTGGGGTTTGAAGTAGGAGAAAAACTTCTTTTCACTGTGTACCTTTTCAAACTATGATTTTTTTCCCCCCTACAAATGTACCATTTAAAACAAAGTGACCTATTGATTCCATCTTAGAGGATCTGTCCTATAGCAACACTGGTGGAAATGCCAAAAGATAAATGTATAAAGTTATTCATTGAGTCACTGTTGTAATGTTAAAGAAACTGTTTAGGGAAAATAAAAACTTAGAACACATTGCTCACATTTAATATATTTTTTACATATAGAAAACAATAGCCTAAAATGTACACTCATTTTCTCTCTCTCCCCTAGAAGAGAAGAAGAGAGAGAAGCTCTCAAAAAAATCTGAAAGTACACAGACTGCTACAAACAATGGTCTCTGCAGGTGGTTCTAAAGGGAGAGGTCAGACAGAGAAGGGAGAGGTACATGTAGTCATTTATGTTCTAATTTTCTGGATTGCAGAAAATTTTTTTGGTATTCAGTATATATTTTTAGATTAAAAGGTCTTAATAAAAGATTATTTTTAATTAATTAATTAATTAAAAAAATAAGTTATGATTGACATGAAAAAAATGAAAGTTAAAGTCACTCAGTCGTGTCCGACTCTTTGGGACGCCATGGACTGTGAATTCTCCAAGCCAGAATACTGGATTGGATAGCTGTTCCCTTCTCCAGGGGCTCTTCCCAGCCCAGGGTTCAAACTCAGGTTTCCCACATTGCAGGTAGATTCTTTACCAGCTGATTCACCGGGGAAGCCCACAAATAATTCATTAATTTCAAATATTAAATTAAATTTGGTTTCAGTTTGCAGGATCACCATAATAGATGTGAAAGTATGCTTGTTTTGCACCAGACTTGAGATGATATACTCACCCTTTTCCGTGCTTCAGATTTCTGGAAGCATTCATGCTGTATGAAAGTAGCTGCAATAGGAATCTTGGACGGTGGCGTGTGGTCTGCCTCAAGCATGCTCACTGCTCGCTCCAGAGTCATCTCCATGTCTACATTCCTAGACAAACAATCACAGATTCAGCAAGATTCCAAACCTGCTCCCTCCTGCCTGTCAACTTGATCCTCCAGGGGATAACCTGGCTAATATTGGGAAGCACCTAGAACATCTGAGCCTTGGCTCCTGTTCAGGCAAAGGAAAAATTAGCTTCTGAGGTCAGAAGGTATAGGAAGCCAGCAGCAGAAACACTCCACTTCTGGTCAGACTAGCCTCTGAGGACACCACTGAATTGAGAAGGAACTTCCCTCTATTTAAGATACATATATGTCTCACATGAAATATAAATGTATCTGACATGAAATTAGAAGAAATTTGGTCACAGAAATTAAAAATTATTCCTACCTTGGTAATCTCACACCTGAAAGTTAAATACCTACCCTCAAAAATTATTAGATTTTTCTCACAGCTGCTCAAAATCTGTCATTACACCTGAGAATAAGTTTTAAAAGAAGCATTCTAAAAGTGCTACTACTTAATGAATATAGTAGTATATAAACAGTATAAGCCAGGAAAACTGAGTGTGTTTGGTTAAAATAAGTTATGACAGAATCCAACAGAAAAGGTAATGATTAAATGCAATAATATTAATAAAAAGCCCCTTTTAAATACAATTTAATAAACATTCTGTTACCATTGTAATGACATTCAGCTACAGTCTAAGTAACATACCTTGTCCTCTACTAATTGCAAATGCACACAGTATTGATGAAATCTGATATAGTTTGATACTGAGAAGGTAATTTATAGAGAATAAATAAAATTGCTATGAATAAAACAATAACTCCCAAATGCCTCATAAAAGTGGCATTAATTCCCCTTCCCCTTTTACTTCTGCCTAGAGGGTGACAAAGTTTAGGCAGCCTATTACCAAGGTGTATTTGTACTTCCTTTTTTATTTTTTAAATTTTATTTACTTATTTTAAAGACGGCTGCTCCTTGGAAGGAAAGCTATGACAAACCTAGACAGCATATTAAAAAAGCAGAGACATTACTTTGCCTACAAAGGTCCATACAGTCAAAGTTATGGTTTTTCCAGCAGTCATGTATGGATGTGAGAGTTGGACCATAAAGAAGGCTGAGTGCCAAAGAATTGATGCTTTTGAACTGTGGTGCTGGATAAGACTCTTGAGAGTCCCCTGGACTGCAAGAAGATCAAACCAGTCAATTCCAAAGAAAATCAAACTTGAATATTCATTGGAAGGACTGATGCTAAAGCTGAAGCTCTAATACTTTGACTACCTGATGGGAAAAGCCAACTCATTAGAGAAGACCCTGATGCTGGGAAAGATTGAAGGCAAAAGGAGAAGAGGAGGGCAGAGAATGAGATAGTTAGGACAGCATCACTGATTCAATGGACATGAATTTGAGCAAACTCCAGGAGATACTGAAGAACAAGGAAGCCTGGCATACTGCAGTCCATGGGGCCACAAAGAGTCCGACATGACTTCGTGACTGAACAACAACAACGACAAAGTATCACCTCAGAGAAACCATACTGAGGATGGAACACCTTAGGATTGCGCTAAAGACATGCCTTAAAAGTAACCTAGGATTCTCTATGGTGTCAAATAGGATTACAACTGATTCATTTCAGTTAACAGAGGCTTCTTAGACATTATGGGAGGGTATTTTCCAGCATCTGCTAGCAAGCGTGGTGAAGAAATTCTCTCTTATATCAGGCTAACCCACCAATACGTGCACCTATGTACTGAGGGGGGCATTTTTATGTTGTGAGGGGCATGTTTGTGTGTGAATGGTGGCACAGGTGAGAGGATAACAGTAACGGGCCTCATGACTAAAAACTAATTCCCAATGCTTCTGAAACACATGTTCAAACACGGAAGTGTTACCTCATGAGTATGAGGGTATTAAAAATGAAGCAGTTCTGGCATCTATACTGAGAATTACATAATGATCTCATATTTTAAACTTTTACGCCTCAGGAGTCAATTTAATTGGTAAAAATGTAGGCTATTACCATTAAAACTAGAATCTGAATCACTTTTATTTAACATAAACTCCCTTTTAAAAAGAGATGGAAATATTTCACAGGCATGGACTCCAATTACTTTACAGGGAAATCAAAAGTCAAAAAAATTTTAAGTCTTTCACCATCTACCACTATAGGTGTTTAAACTGATGACAGAGCATTCATAAGCTAAGAATAACCCTTCTGTTTAATACTTCTTTTTTAAAGATTTAGCCACTAGTCCATTTCATAAGTCATAAATGACTCAGGAAAGTGTGAATTTCCCAACAAAATTTCCCATCCAAACCAAAATTTCCCAACCAACAAATAATTCCATTACTCTAATCCTTTATTTTTCTGAACGTGAGTCACAAAGAAGTTCATTCACTACCAGCCGACCTAATGCTACTTCAGTTTATTACTAAAAACAATTCCCAAACAGAACAGACTTCCTCAACAAGAATGTCTGCCACCGCTGTCAGGGCCATCAGTTTTCTGTTTTGTTAATGTCTGTAAAGTCCAACCGTATAGCTTGGCATATATTCTGACCTCAGTCTGGCTCCATCTCTTGCCATCCTCCACCCCATCTTCTCTCCCTCCCCTGATGGACTAACTCATCCTCCAATCACACCCAACTTTTAATCCTTTTCTCAATGCTGCATGCCCCTTCACAAGCCACTCTCTCTGATGTTTCTAGGAAACCCACCCTTCTATCTATTTCTTCTCATTCTTCAAGACTCAATTCAAATATCATCCCTTCTGTATTCCTATCCCCAGCTAAAGCTATTCCTTTCCTCCTCTATTCTCCTCTCTTTACCCAGTGGAATTGGAGTCTGCTCACCTAACACACAGTGAAGCCAATCTAATGACACTGGGTTGTGCTGAAGGAAAGTATAGTGTTTGTTACAGGACACCAAGCAAGGAGAAAGGGCAGCTCATGCTCAAAAAACAGGATGGCTGTCAGGACAGGATATTTAAAAGGAAAACTAGGGGTGAGGGTTGCAGGGTGCCTGGTCAGCTTGTGGATATGCTTCTGATTGATTCCTAGTGCAGTAACAGAATGATGGTTCCAGAATCTCAACACTCAGCCTTCTGGTTCCAACCAGTATGGGGTCAAGGTGCTAGTGGTGAGCATACAGTCACCATCCACTATGATTAGGGGTCCTAATTTCTGCAAAACAATTCTAAGATACATGTCAGATTGTTATCTATATTCCTCAGGATGAACCAGGAGTCCTGTGACTCATGTTCTAATCATTAACTGCTGAAGCTTTTGCTCTTTGGGTCTCAGAGAAAGCCTAGGAGACTAAAGCCTTTCTTCAAACAAGAAATGGGCGACATGGAGGGAATTTTGTATGCAGGCAAGGCCCTACAGGCTCCTCTTTGGTTTCACTTCAATCTCTCTCTCTTCCTCCCTACTTTCTTCTCTGCCTCCCTTTCTTCCCTCCTCCTTCCCTTTCTGCTCACTCACAAAACACTTCTTGAAGCCTATAGAAATGTGGCTTGGGAGAAAGGGTTGGGGAGGGAAGGATCAGGATGAGCAGTTGTTCCTGGGTCCCATTATCCACTGAATATATTCTCCAATAGTGAGTCTTTTTAACCACTTTAGTTAATATGTTAATATGATGTCAATACATTCATCATAAAAATGTAAACAGGAAGCAGTGTAAAGTATTATTGGTCAGAATATGAGAAATTACAGGAAAAAATTAAAAACAGTACTTTTTTTTGGTATGCAATCCCTCAGCAACCACATTCCTGACCATAACAACACAGCCCTACCCCAGGCTGGTTCACAGATATCAGAACAGCTCTGAAGGTCAAGCAAACAACAGATGATGAGTGAAGAGCTCCCTCGTGTTGTCAGATGCTTAGGAAATGCAAACCCTCCTACCTCACAAAGATTTTAGGTGTGATGAAAGCATTGCTTTACAAACGTGACTTTACAGTGGATATGAGTTTCTAGAGACAGTTTTGAGGGCATTACAAAAGTCTTAGGTGAAGCAATAAAGTTGTGAACTGGGCTGTTAAAAAAGGAAAGAAGGATATAGTTGAAAGAAACCTGAATAATCAAAGAATTAAAGAATCAGGTAACTAAGAGGATGTGAAGGGAAGTTAATACGACATCTCTTCTGTTCTGTGCTGCTCTACATCACAAACTTGACTGGCGATCATACCAGAGACATAGTCACTCACCTTTGTCTCCCTCTACTAATGCAAAAGCATCACTCTTTTGTTCTCTGAATTCCTACAGACACTAGTGCAATCTAGCACTTGATGTGTCATATTTTCTTCTTTACAGATCCTCTCTAGACCTTCATATATCCCATTAAATTTTTATCTCTATGGTGCTTACTGCAGTGCTGGGTATAGCGGAGCAACCTAATATTCATTTGCTGAACCACCAGTCCCTTATGTGTACAGAAATCATATTTTCATAAAACTGATTACAGTTTTACTTAGTGATTTCTTAAATCTTTTTCAATAGTCTGATTTACAGCAGCTGTTGACTATCTCTCTTCTACTCCAATGTTTTGATTTTCAGTTACATTAGAAAATGGCTACATGACCAGACATTCTTCTTTTAGAAACAAAGACCCATTGTTTAATACCTTCTGTCATTATGTAGGCTTACAGTTTTAGAGAGTATAGTTTTATTCCTACTCTATAGGAATGTTCCACAAATGTGAAAGAACACTTCTTCACATGTGGGACTTTGTGAAAAAATTGAATTCCATATATAGGCACTAGATAGAGCTTGAAATGTGAGACACTGCAAGGCATAGGGGAGCAGAGTATGTGTTCTCAGGGGCAGGCTGGGGAACTGAAATGAGCCATGGAACATATTAAAGGAGGCAGAGAATCAGATATGGATGCCACCTTTATCATTATAGGAAATATCCCTGACCCCCTTTCCTTTCCATACATAGCAACATTTTCAAGAAGTGGTCATTTCTATGATTTCTGTTCCCTAGGATGGCAACTTTGGGAATCATTAAGAATAGATTTCTTGCCCTTTATTTTAAATTTCCTGATCCCAAGTATTTCTTCTATTCTTGGAACATGATTAATTATTGTAATAAAATCTTCTCTATTAAAACAATAACTCAAAATTAGAGGGAGAGCAGACAGGTAAATGAATAACCACAATGTATTCTGTATTAGAGACAGCCACACAGTGCAGCTATCTGGAGCACGTAGTGGTCAAGGAAAAGGTGGTAACTGAGATAAATCTAGAATCATGATTAGTCAGTCAAAAAATAGCTACTGGGAAGAAATAGATTAGATATGTAGATAAGAAAAGAAGGAAGGAAGAGGAAAAGAAAGGAAGGAGATAAGAAGGCAGAAAGAGAAAAAGAAATAAAATAAGTGAATTAATACTTTTCATCCCAAAGAAGGACAATGCCAAAAAATGCTCAAACTACTATACAATTCTGCTGATTTCACATGCTAGCAAGGTAATGCTCAAAATCTTTCAAGTTAGGCTTCAACAATACGTGAACTGAGAATTACCAGATATAAAAGCTGGATTTAGTAAAGGCAGAGGAACCAGAGATCAAATCGCCAACATCTGTTGGATCACAGAAAAAGCAAGAGAGTTCCAAAAAAACATCTACTTCTACTTCATTGACGATGTTAAAGCCTTTGTGTGGATCACAACAAACTGTGGAAAATTCTCCAAGAGATGGGAGTAACAGATCACCTTACCTGCCTCCTGAGAAACCTGTATGCAGGTCAAGAAGCAACAGTTAGAACTGGACATGGAACAATGGACTGGTTCAAAATTGGGAATATATATCAAGGCTGTATATTGTAACCCTGCTTATTTAACTTATATGCAGAGTACATCATGAGAAATGCTGGGCTGGATGAATCACAAGCTGGAATGAAGATTGCAGGGAGAAATATCAGTAACCTCAGAAATGCAAATGATACCACTCCAATGGCATAAAACACAAAGGAACTAAAGAGACTCTTGATGAGGATGAAAGAGGAGAGTGAAAAAGCTGGCTTAAAACTCAACATTCAAAAAACTTAAGATCGTGGCATCTAGTCCAATCACTTCATGGCAAACAGAAGGGAAAAAAAATGGAAGCAGAGACAGATTTCATTTTTTGGGCTCCAAAATCACTGTGACTGCAGCCATGAAATTAAAACACGCTTTCTCCCTGGAAGAAAAGCTATGACAAACCTAGAAAGAAAGAAAGAAAGTGAAGTCACTCATTTGTGTCCGACTCTTTGTGACCCCATGGACTGTAGCCTAGCCAGGCTCCTCCATCCATGGGATTTTCCAGGCAAGCATACTGGAGTGGGTTGCCATTTCCTTCTCCAGGAGATCTTCCCAACCCAGGGATTGAACCCGGGTCTCCAGCACTGTAGGCAGATGCTTTACATTCTGAGCCACCAGTGAAAACCTAGACAGCGTAATCAGGGTCTTTTAAGAAAAAAGAAAAAAAAAAAAAAAAAAACCTAGACAGCGTATTAAAAAGCAGGGACATCCGTTTGCTGACAAAGGTCCATATAGTCAAAGCTATGGTTTTCCAGTAGTCATGTATGGATGTGAGAGTTGGACCATAAAGAATTGATACTTTCTAACTGTGGTGCTAGAAAAGATTCCTGAGAGTCTCTTGGACAGCAAGGAGGATCAAACCAGTCAACCCTTAAGGAAATCAACCCTGAATATTCATTGGAAGGACTGATGCTGAAGCTGAAGCTGGGAAAGATTGATGGCAGGAGGAGAAGGAGGCTGATAGAGGATGAGATGGTAGAATGGCATCACTGACTCAATGGACATGAGTTAGGGCAAACCCAGGGAGATAGTGAAGGGCAGGGAAGCCTGGCATGCTGCAGTCCATGGGGTTGCAAATAGTCGGACACAACTTAGCAACGGAACAACAACAAGAGAAGCAAGAGGTTCAAGGTGCTTTGAGTGTTTAGGTGTGTTTTTGGGGATGGTGATGATGAAGAGTGAAGAAGAGCAGAAAGAGATCAGACTAGAGTGTAAGCAGAGGTGGAAACATGGGCCTTGTGTGCTATGCTAAAAAGCACAAAAGTTTGGTGGAATTATGGAAAGATTATCAGTTGTGGAGAGGAATCATTCTAACAGTTTTAGAGAATGGTTGAGTGAGCAAGACCAGAGGCAGAGAGACCTATGCAATAGAGACAGAAAGAGGGTAAAAATTTACAACCCATTAAGGAGTTAAAAATAACAGCATGGTGATATGTGACTATCAAGGGAAAAGACAAGAATGACTCCCAAGTTTATAAATGACAAGACTTTAGTATGAGGAGATGGTCAGGAATACAAGGTAGAGAAGAGCTGATAAATTTAATTTTGAACATACTGAGTCCATGAGGTTGTTAGAAATACACATAAATTTAGAGTTAGGGATGGTGGACAGAGATGAAAATGAAACACTGGGAATCACAGGATGTAAGTGCAGTATGAAGGGCCTCTTTAGTAGAGCACCAAGACCAAAACAGAAAGATTGATGATGACTTCCTTGGGCATGCAAAAAAGTCCTCTCAGGGAAGACTAAGACATGGCTAGAAGAAATCAGGAGAAGCTGGTGTCCCGACAACCCAGGGAAGAGAGAATTTCACAGACAGTTTATCAAATGCTGCCCACAGACTAATATAAGTGCTAATTATGTGTCTGCTTCAGATGTAGCGTTAGGGCAGTCTTTGGTACATCTGTGGGGAGCCTATTTCAGAAATGCTGGGGACTAAAGTCATACTGCAGTGAGTGGATGACAGACTGGGAAGTGACAAGGTGGTGGAAGCATGAGGACAGAGATGGAAGAAGAGAAGAGTGCCAGTTGTGGAGAAGGTGAAGCAATAGTTCTGTTACTGTTAGAATCACTTCATTAAAACTGACCAAGCACAAATCTTACAATATAGCAGGCATTTAATACATCTTGAATTATCAATTTAAAAGAATTGATCAGCTTTTCCCCTCCATAAATAATTACCTCATGCATTTTTATTTTTATAAGTGTGTCCATATGGACAAAGATCTACTTTCTAAAGAAAGGTTTTAAGTCTCATATTCAATTTCGCTTTATAAAAAATATTTCTTGCTTCAAGATTAGATTAGCCTTAACATCTTTTCTCACTGGTGCCTACCTAATCAATAAGTATACTGCACAATTTCACTTAAAGGGATGATTAAAGGTAATAATTTCCATCAACCAACTTCAAAAGTTAAAAAAAATCAAATATTTAATGTTTTACCATAATGATACATATTTTAGTAGTTACTAATGTAATCATCCATCCATTTCTCAACTTTTCTCTTAGTGAGTTCCTCAGTTTATGAAATTTGTGCTCCAGCATTAAACCTGAATAAAAGTTAAAGTTCCAAACACTAGATTAGTCAAGCCATAACGTAAACAGGAGAGGCAAAGGAATGACTTTGACACTTCAAGTATTTTAATTATTCAGTACTACAAAACAAAAACTCTGATAAATCCCTTATACTAGAGTCAAATAATATTGAATAAAATTATCAGGTATATCAAAGAAAGGAAAAGAGACATTTAGAAATTAGTTGCCTCTGATTAGCTCTTCCTTTTTCGGTAGTGTTATCAAAACAGAATTTGCGGTTCACTTTTAACACCGGGAGTAAACATTTTTGCCTTTTTCCTTCCTTTATTTCAAGGAATGATTGAGAAAAATGCATGTAGTTATTCATTTCTTCATCTACTTTGGAGTTAGCTCTCATTCAAAGCAGATTTTCACATAACCAAGGGGTCAGGCCTCCCTTTAGCCATCATCTAAACTGAAACAGATGGACTAAAAGCCACATTTCCCCGCAGAGCTGCCATACAAGCAGGTAGCTTGGCCCTTGTCCCTGAGGTAAATAGGCTAATCTGTCAATTAGGCAGCAGCCTGAGAAGTCATTATTTTAATCACTTATCTCTGGAAGCCTTTCTCTGCAGCCCCAGAAGCGCCAGCTCACGCAGTTAAGGGCTGTGGGAACAGAATGTGCTGGCACTGACAGCGCTGCAGATTGAGGAGGGACTCACCCAGACTGGGCCTCGGTGAAAGTGCTTCTCTCGCCGGCGACCACGATCCCACTTCCTCCTGCCGCCACCTGGCCCACGGTCATGTGCGGCCTCCTCCCGCCCGCCTCGGCTTCCCTCAGAGTGGCTTCCCTCAGAGTGCGGGTGCTGTGGAAGGAGCTCTGATGCCAGGACGAGCGCTCTGCCCGGCCCTGCGTGCCCGGCGGCACGGGCGCCGGCCTGGCCTGCCCGGCGGCGAGGCCCGCAGTCACGTAGTTCTCCTTCTCCAGGAGGTTGCCCAGGCTGTGGCTGGTCCCCGGCCTGGGGTAGGTGAGCACTACCGGCTGGACCGGGGCGCCGTCAAAAACGGCTTCGTTCGCAGACCCGTACTGGTAGCGCCTGTTGTAGGTGTCGTAGTGACGCTGTCTGCCCACCGCCCCGGAGTGACTGAAACCTACAATTTCTGAGCGGGCATAGCGAGGTGGCACGAGAAGCGTGGACCTCCTGCTCTCCTGGTGCCGCAAGGTGTGGCCGGCCTGGCTTCTCTGGCTGTACTGGTGCTCGCTGTGTGCGTACTGAGCCCTCTCAGGGCTGCTGTCTGGGGAAATCTCAAGTCTCCTTAGAGGCTGCCTGAAGAACCTTTCCTCCACCGACTTCTGGGAGCTGTATTGCGAAGTTCCTCTTCCCCAGCGACCTTCATAAGTGGGGGCTGTGCCTGTCTGCACAAAAGAGAAATAAAATGAGGCATGAATCAGTTTTATCTCTGTTGAAGATCAATTATCCTAAGACTATTACACAAGATGTTGGTTTCTCTAAATCACATGGAGAAGTCGGCTCCTTTCTGGGTAAAATCTGTTTTTAACAAGACTTGGTTGTCTAGTTACTTGCACCAGGATTTGATACTGTTTAAAGTTTCCAGTTTTCCATGATGTCCACACAAAACCAATCTTCTTATAACACATTTAGGAAACGGTAATACTTGAGAACGGTACACATTAAAAAATAACCCATAGAAGTTTAAAAATATTTTCTTGGTATTCTAATAACTATGGTTATATTTTTTGGTATCCTACCTTTAGCAAGTCATAGGTTTTAGTAACAGGGGAACGCACACCAGCAAAATCATTTTCAACCAAGTGTAGATTGTAGACATATTCAGGAACACTGCTAGTTCGGTGAAGATTTCCTGTAATCAAGCATATAATAAAATAAGTGGGCCAATCAGTGGTGGTGGTGGTTTACTCGCTAAGTTGTGACCGACTCTTGCGACCCCATGGACTGTAGCCTGCCAGGCTCCTCTGTCCATGGGATCCTCCTGGCAAGAATATATAACAATAGTATATTTTAAATTTAAGTAATTAAAGTCAATGACAAGTATTAGATTTATATTAGTGTTTTTCAGTGCTAGGCTATCATGGGGCTTCCCAGGTGACGAAATGGTAAAGAATCTGCCTGCCAATGCAGGAGATGCAAGAGATGCGGGTTCGACCCCTGGGTTGGGAAGATCCCCTGGAATAGGAAATGGCAACCCACTCCAGTATTCTTGCCAGAAGGTTCCATGGACAGAAGAGCCTGGCAGGCTAGAATCTATGGGGTTGCAGAATCAGACACAACTGAGCATGCATGCAATGCAGTGCAAGGTTAATATGACACTTGGATGTGGCAGAGGATCACAAGTTCTGGCAACATCCTCCACAAGTTTTTCAAAATAAAAGCTGAATTAAAAATAAAGTTAAAACTTTTTTTGGGGGGAAAGGGAAGAAAGGAGAGAGGAGAGTTTCACAAAAATCTAAACATTTATTACAATGCTGAAGAATTTGGAAAACACTCAGCTGGCTTATGTGATCTGTACTTATAATAGTTTAGTTTCTATAAGTTAGAGGAATACCCAAGGCAGGAACTCTGAAGGTTCCTGAGAGAATGTAGGTGAGGCAACAAATATAATGGGTCAATGTGGTCAGACAAAACATGAGTCAGTTTGAAAAATGCCAACTCTGGGCCTGGGGCATTAGGCAATGTGAGAGTTAGGCAGGAGAGGGAATCCACTTCCACACCAAAAAAGAACTGGTGGCTGGTTTAGTTTGGGGTGTAACAGGTAGCCTGTTCCTGCAAATGCTGCACAGGAGACGAGCCCTTCATGCTCAGGTTGGTGGGGACTACAGGGACTCTCAAGTAAGTTTGTTGTTGTTTAGTTGCTAAGTTGTGTCAGACTAATGGAGGCACATCTTAAAATACTCCTCTTTGAGCTTCAAATGTCTTAAAAAGCTTCCAGTTTTTTAATCAGTTGTTTTGTAATCTCCCACTGCTTTACAAAAAACAAAAATAAAAAAAGCCAAAAAACTAATCAAAATAATCAAATATCTCTAAAACCTAGGTAATTTCTAATTTCCCAATGTTAACCATGGACATGGGTTTGAGTAAACTCCGGGAGTTGGTGATGGACAGGGAGGCCTGGTGTGCTGCAATTCATGGGGTCGCAAAGAGTCGGACACGACTGAGCGACTGAACTGAACTGAATGTTAACCAAAATTACTGTCACATAGCATTCTTTTAGAAATTAGAGGAAAAATAAAATACTCAATTAACTCTTCTAGGCTTCAGAGACTCGTGAAAGATGTTGGTAATAAAATCACACAGGTAGACCCTTTCCAATACAACTGGAACATACCAACATACTTTCCCAAAAAATTGTTATAGTCTAACTAACAATATATTCATAAGTTATTTTGAGGGAGAGGTGGAATGGAGAGTGTTGTTGTCAAAAAGCTAAAAAAGTAAGAATCCATCCCAGATTATTTTTGTACATGTGTTTTATTTCCTGGAGCCAAATAATCTGGCTAGTAAACATGTTTCAGGCCTCAAGGGGTCCTGGGGAAGACAGCTATGGCTTGTAACTATCACCCTAAAGATCAGGGGAGTTGAGCAAAGGCAGACAGCTGTTTCCAGGGGCTTGATTTCTTCTCAAGGGTTAGCACAAGGTCAGTCAGCCTCTTAATTTTTAACTTCAGTGTCAGAAGAAGCCTAGAACCTGGACACTGAAAGGAATCTTCTGTACAACCCCATATCAAAAGCTGTGAGAGGCTTAAGTACTCAGCTCTCAGTGTCTGCCCGAGGTCCCTGCTCAGGCTGTCTGTAGTCCCCAACTCAGGTCTCACTGCTCCTTCTCTCGCCCCTACCCCACCCCTCACTACCAGGGAGGTAATGCTGCAAGGAAGAGTCCCACCCATGTGGGAAGGGAGGCTAAATGTTTGACTTACAATCTTAACTCAACATTGTTGCTGTGGGTGGTAAGGCTTTTTAAAGCAACATGGATTAACACCTTAAACTGCAAGATTACTTTTAAGGAACTCAAATTATTTTATTTTATATTTTGTGATGCAGAGTTAGCTATTATCTTATCCCTTTAAAAGAGGGAAACTTAAAGTCAGTTCAGTTGCTCAGTCGTCTGACTCTTTGCCACCCCATGGACTGCAGCATGCCAGGCTTCCCTGTTCATCACCAACTCCAGGAGCCTACTCAAACTCATGTCCATCGAGTCAGTGATGCCATCCAACCATCTCATCTTTTGTGGTCCCCTTCTCCCCCCACCTTCAATCTTTCCCGGCATCAGGTTCTTTTCCAATGAGTCAGTTCTTCACATCAGGTGGCCAAAGTATGGGAACTTCAGCTTCAGCATCAGTCCTTCCAATGAATATTCAGGACTGATTTCCTTTAGGATTGACTGGTTTAATCTCCTTGCAGTCAAAGGGATTCTCGAGTCCCCACATCACAGTTCAAAAGCATCAATTCTTTGGTGCTCAGCTTTCTTTATTGTCCAACATCCGTACATGACTACTGGAAAAACCATAGCTTTGACTAGACGGACATTTGTTGGCAAAGTAATGTTTCTGCTTTTTAATATGCTGTCTAGGTTGGTCATAACTTTTCTTCCAAGGAGCAAGCGTCTTTTAATTTCACGGCTGCCGTGACCCACCATTTGCAGTCATTTTGGAGCCCCCAAAGATAAAGTCTGTCACTGTTTCCATTGTTTCCCCATCTATTTGACATGAAGTGATGGGACCAGATGCCATGATTTTAGTTTTCTGAATGTTGAGTTTTAAGCCAACTTTTTCACTCTCCTCTTTCACCTTCAAAAAGAAGCTCTTTAGTTCTTCTTTGCTTTCTGCCATAAGGGTGGTGTCATCTGCATATCTGAGGTTATTGATATTTCTCCCAGCAATTTGATTCCAGCTTATGCTTCATCCAGTCCAGCATTTTGCATGTTATACTCTGCATGTAAGTTAAATAAGCAGGGTGACAATATACAGCCTTGATGTACTCCTTTCCCAATTTGGAACCAGTCTCTTGTTCCATGTCCAGTTCTAGCTGTTGCTTCTTGACCTGTATACAGATTTCTCAAGAGGCAGGCCAGGTGGTCTGGTATTCCCATCTCTTGAAGAATTTCCCACAGTCTGTTGTGGTCCACACAGTCAAAGGCTTTGGCATAGTCAATAGAGCAGAAGTAGATGCTTTTCTGGAACTCTTGGTTTTTCGATGATCCAGGAGATGTAGGCAATTTGATCTCTGGTTCCTCTGCCTTTTCTAAAACCAGCTTGAACATCTGGAATTTCATGGTTCATGTACTGTTGAAGCCTGACTTGGAGAATTTTGAGCATTATTTGGCTAGTGTGTGAGATGAGTGCAATTGTGCCATAGTTTGTACATTCTTTGGCATTGCCTTTCTTTGGGATTGGAATGAAAAATGACCTTTTCCAGTCCTGTGGCCACTGCTGACTTTTCCAAATTTGCTGGCATATTGAATGCAGTACTTTCACAGCATCACCTTTTAGGATTTGAAATAGCTCAACTGGAATTCCATCACCTCCACTAGCTTTGTTCGTAGTGATGCTTCCTAGGGCCCACTTGACTTCACATTCCAGGATGTCTGGCTCTAGGTGAGTGACCACACCATCGTGGTTACCTGGGTCATGAAGATCTTTTTTGTATAGTTCTTCTGTGTATTCTTGCCACCTCTTCTTACTATCTTCTGCTTCTGTTAGGTCCATACCACTTCTGTCTTTTATTCTGCCCATCTTTGTATGAAATGTTCCCTCAAATTTTCTTGAAGAGATCTCTAGTCTTTCCCATTCTATTATTTTCCTCTATTTCTTTGCATTGATCACTGAGGAAGGCTTCTTCTCTCTCCTTGCTATTCTTTGGAACTCTGCATTCAAATGGGTATAACTTTCCTTTTCTCCTTTGCTTTTTGCTTCCCTTCTTTTCACAGCTATTTGTAAGGCCTCCTCAGACAACCATTTTGCCTTTTTGCATTTCTTTTTCTTGGGGATGGTCTTCATCACTGCCTCTTGTACAATGTTACGAACCTCCATCCATAGTTCTTCAGGCACTCTATCAGATCTAATCCCTTGAATCTATTTGCCACTTCCACTTTATAATCATAAGGGATTTGATTTAGGTCATACCTGAATGGTCTAGTGGTTTTCCCTACATTTGTTAATTTAAGTCTGAATTTTGCAATAAGGAGTTCATGATCTGAGCCACAGTCAGCTCCTGGTCTTGTTTGGCTGACTGTATAGAGCTTCTCCATCTTTGGCTGCAAAGAATATAATCAATCTGATTTTGCTATTGACCATCTGGTGATGTCCATGTATAGAGTCTTCTCTTGTGTTGCTGGAAGAGGGCGTTTGCTCAAAGCAAACTTAAATTGCTTGCTTTAAATTGCAAAGAGACTTAATATCAGGTTTGAACTCTGGGTTCATCCTTTCCACTGATCTCTACTATTGATCTCTACTATTTGACTGCATTGTGGCTCTTCTGAAATTGTCATTTATCAAAACCCTGGAGGAATTATCATCAGTTTTTTATGAGAACCAAAACAATCATTCTCTTTCCTCTAGCACCTTTACCTGGACAACTCCAAATACTCTGTAAGTTTTTTATTTGCTGACATAAATCCTTATAAGGAAGTTCTCCTTCTGTTTTCAGATGAATGAATTGAGACTGATTTACTGGTTCCCAAAATAACTACAAGGTAGTTGGTAACAGGGAATAAAATAAAATTAGATCTTTAAACCACAGACTCTCTTCCTGGCAAGAAAAGTTGTGACTCTTTATATTCAAACTGCAGGATGGCTCAATAGATAGTTTCTCTGGTTAAAAGGCCAATCTTAAACAACAAATAATGCACATTAATTTGCCTAGGCCTTCATGAGTTTGAGATCAGTATAGGGGACTAATGAATTAGCAGCTGTGATCTAAGATTTTAAAGATATTTTGAACTGGCTGGAATTAAAAAATATTAATCAGGATGGAAACATATCTCTTTAAGGCAAGTCATTATTTTCTGTTCACTCAGAGGATAAAACACATAATAATATAACTACTGAACATATAACTCAGCCATGCCCTTCTCCAAAAACAGAAATAAGAAATCAACAAAAACATATTATACACACAGGTACATACCGCTTTAAACAAATCCAGCATAAAAATTCATATTTTCTAACATGGAAAATTAGGTCATGCCTTTATTTCAAAGGATTTGTTTACGTCACAAAAGGACATGGGTATCTTCTTTAAACTGAAATAATCTGTCTGAGGCCCCCAACTCTACTACTTTCTCAGTGTCTTGACAAATTACCTGCATTTATTTCCCATAATTCCACCTATTAACAGAGTTGGTGAGAGACATTTACCTGAGAAAGCATATATTCAATGCTTTTAAAATTATAAAGCAACATGCAAAAATGAGATAAGGCTTTAAAAACAGAATTTGGATAACAAAATTTGTATTTCACCCATTTTCATGAATTAATCTGTTGTAGAAAGAGGGATAAACTGGTTTGCATGCTTTAATTCACACTGTATTATATCTAAGAGTTTTTATTCAGGTATTGAATTTGTCTTTTTCTAGTTATTTTGATTGACCCATCCATGGAGGATGATCACAATGACATTACTGTGGTTTTAAATAGTCATTCATATAATGTGCTTTTGCTATTTCCTAAAAAGGCAATGATTTATAGGGACTATTTCAAATTAATACTGACTCAGGCAACATTATCCAAACTGTTCCTTCTAAGAACACTGCAGACATCTATGGAGCCCAATTTAAGGAAAATGAAGGAGGAAGTTACAGAACTCAGTCCTCCTCAAATAACAAGCAATTCAGATCAAAGCAGTTGCGGGGGCAGGGTAGGAGGGTGAGAGTGAGGGGAGGTTGGTTTTGATTCCAAATGGCTTAGAGGACTGCAGAGGTGTAGACCTCACAGGAAATGTAATTTTCTCTCTTTCCAGTTCTGAATGTTAATCTGAATGATGTGATCCCTAAGCAGCTGTTCGTGGGAAAATATCTTGGTTTTTGGTCATCTATGCAAGTATTGTCCAAGAAAATGAAATACTCTTCGAGTTAAAAATAGAAAATTAATTTCTATAATCAGTTCTTTCTTTGTAGCTTTTGTGACCAGCTTACTACTTAAATTGGTTAAATTTAATAATTTATTTATATATATTACATATATATAAGTATCTAATTGGTTAAATTTAGACATTGATTTGTATATATTATAGATAAATAAATCGAATACATTTATTATATTGAAGAACAGGATAGCCTAGCGTGCTGCAGTTCATGGGGTTGCACAGTCAGACATGACTTAGCGACTGAACAACAATACATTTATGAAACTAAATTGACAAGCCTCTAATTATGACTCCATTACCTGTATCTGGCACATTTAAAAAAAAAAAACACAGCTTCCCTTATGGCAAGCATTAACAGGTGAAACAGTTGTTAAACAAACACCTTAATAACCTGTGTTTATTAGAGAGATGAGAGTAGCATTCATATTCAGAAAAGCATCTTTTTTTCAAGCCTCCAGCACTCTCTAAGCATGGCTGCAAAACTGACTTGGTTCACATTCAGCTCCAAATGAAGAATGTGTAGAGATGGCAGTATAAGAAATTCCCATGAAAATAGGTACGCATAGAAATCAGTGTGTGTTCACTACCGGTGTTGATTTAAATGCTACAATTTATTGTGCTCAATCCCAAACAGTTGCCTTCACTGTGTGAATTCACAATGGTCTTTTTGATGGAAACAGACTAGACTCTGGAAGTCTAAAAGCTATCACCTTTTTCTCTTTGGTCTTTTCACAGCAACCTCTGGGTAACAACATCTCTCTTTCTCCACATACCTTAAAAAAGATTTAACTACATGACGTCTTGAAACTTATTAGAAGGAATCTGTATAGCAATTCATATTTAAATAGCTCCTTAAAATCATTTACTAACAAAAGTAGGTACTAAAAGAAAACACAAAATAGGACCCATCAAGAACCAATGGGCTTGCCTGGTGGCTTGGATGGTAAAAAACCTGCCCGCCAATGCAGGAGACATTAAGAGACCCAGGTTCCATCCCTGGGTTGGAATGATCTCCTGGAGAAGGGAATAGCTACCCACTCCAATATTCTTGTCTGGAGAATTCCATGGGCAGAGCCTGGTGGGCTACAGTCCATGGGATTGCAGAGAGTTGGAAACGACTGAGTGACTATAACTCTTTCAGTTTCACTAAGAACCATACATCAGGACTCCTGAGTTAGTGAAGAACTTTTGTGTGGTCATGTAACATAGAATTCATTTTCCCTAACTTAACATTAAAAAAAATTATTTCTTTTACCTTCTGTTTTTACTTTCTAAGAAAAATGTATTCATGAAAACCACAATTCCACAACCCTGTGTAACAACTCAGGTAAGCACTTGCTCAGGCTGGAAAATGAGTGGAATTTGTTGGTTGAAAAAACTATGGTGAAGAATTGCTTTAAAGAAGACTAGAGTCTATTCATGTCTTGCATCATGAAAAAATCAACAAAACGTGGCGGTGCTGTAAATGACCAGTTAAGAAAGTTCACATGATCAACCATGAGGAACAGCTCAGCGTACTGAGTATACAGTTGCAAAGTACTGGCTATGAGTTCTTACCAAGTGGAATATGCCAGGAGTCAGTGTTGCCAGTACAGTGGTGACCACAGCTGGCTTCAGAGTTGAATATGCCAGAGACAGACAACAATCCTGGCAGAAAGGGCCCTGAACTCCAAGTGCCCCTGTGTCACTAGTCAATGGCTATTACCCACTAATATACTAACCAGCCGCCAGAAGTCCTTATTTTTTAGGAGTCCCTTATGTAGTTTATAGGACTTCCCTGGTGGCTCAGATGGTAAAGCGTTTATCTACAATGCGGGAGACCCGGGTTCGATCCCTGGGTTGGGAAGATCCCCTGGAGAAGGAAATGGCACCCCACTCCAGTACTATTGCCTGGAAAATCCCATAGATGGAGGAGCATGGTAGGCTACAGTCCATGGGGTTGCAAAGAGTCGGCCACGACTGAGCAACTTCACTTTCACTTTCTATGTAGTTTATGATATCAGTTTATGACATTTTGGAGGTATTCCTCAAATTATTGCTTTAGATAACCATAAAACACACATTTAAAAGTTCCTCCTATACTGCAGGCATATATATCATATACTTTGAGTAGCCATAATATGTGATTATAAAATTTGTGATTATAAACTGGTAATTTAGCATACTGGTAAAATACTAAGTTGATACATCCTGGAATTTTTTTAATCTATAGGAATTCCTATAATTTATCACCATACTTTGGCATTCCTGCCAATTTATTTGCTGAGATATCTCATAATGATTACTTATAAAACTTTAGAACTGCAATGACAAATAACACATTATACTCACAATGATGCAACTAATAGTCAAATAGATGAATTTATAGAACTTTTTCCTTTAAAAAACTACAAGTTTTTGTAGTAACTCTTAAATCATGATATTTCCACTACCTCTCACTTGCCAGTGCTAACCTCTTCTCTCCCAGCTGATTCAAAACTTCTGTCCCTTCTTGAAATCCACCAAGTCTGCCAAATGTATTTTCAGAAACCCCCTGGATATTTCATGTTTCTCCCCTATCGAAACATCTTATTTGACTCACAGTGATCAAATCTTTGACTTGGGTCTTTAACTTGACACTATGAGGTGGAGGGGTGAGGGAAAGCTGCCTATACAGGGGCACAGGCTGAACTGAGTTTTGAGGGGCATTTAAGAGTTAAGCCAGCCAGGAGAAGGGAAGGGGGAGGGAGGGTAAATAGGGAGAGGAACTGAGCAAGATAAATTGCTGGCGTTTGGTTGTGTGCCAGAAAAGTGGTGATAGGACCCAGTTTGAGAAGATGCAGGCATCAGAGCATAGAGAAATTGAAATGCCATGCTGAATAAGGAATTTCGCTCCTGTAGAGAACAGCAAGAAACTGAAGGCATTTAAATCAGGAAATGGTGCGCTGAGATTTTAGAAAGTTTACTACCTAGGTGGAGAACAAATTGGAGTAAGGCGAGTATAAGCAGGAAGAGGTCTTACGTTCCAAGTAAATTTTTATCTTCTTAACATAGAATCCATCTTTTACTACCACTTCCGGCAGTCCCACATCACCACTTGACATGTTAATGGGTGATCAGTCAATATTTCCTTGTACATTCAAAATATCCCAATTACACATATTCAGTTTGCACTGAATCCTTCCTGTGGATCACCACGGTGGAGCCAAACCGGGAGGATGACAGTTGCATATACACTTTTGTCTTAGAGTGGATGGAAGGTGCTCAAGTATTTCCTATTGTTTCTCTGTCATTCTGGAAATAAAGAGAGGAAGAAAAAAAATCTCCCCAAAAGGTAGGCAGACTTTTTCTAAGTGATTAGAAAAGCTGACTATGTTCATTGTGGCAAGGTTGATTCTACATCTGCATAATATACATTTACTGTCATTCTCTTATCTTTTTGGAGTGTCTATTTATCTGTAATATTTTGATATTCTATAATAAGTTCCTGTGATCTGTCAAGAAAAGTTTAAATTTATATTCCTCCTTCAAAAGAAAAGGTCATCAAGATACAATAATTCCAATGTGATCTTCCTCACCACCATCCTGTGACCATACTAGTGAGATTTAAGATTTAGTGGGAATAATTTATTAAGCATCTAGTGAGTAGTATTTTCTTCTGGATATCAAGGAGTTGCAGAACTTTGGTTATGATGTTTTGGCCAATTAATACTTTTAAGCCTAAAGCTGACTATTCCAAGAACACAAGTATGTGAATTCTTTCAATGGTAACAGCAAGCTGTGTTTTCAAATGCTCAAGTTCTTTTTTCTGAATATTCATTTTCATTTAAGTCTACATATTGACTGGGCTCCTCAGCTCATCTTTAAGCACATTTTCTTAATAACAGAGCAACTGTTTTTATGTCATATATCCAGTCACCATTAATGGCATTACACAAAAGATACACAATAGATTTTTCAATAATTCTAAGAGGACCTGAAATTCTGCTTATTGTTCTTATCCTAATAAGTCAGGGGATGGTTCACTCTAATACAAAGATTAAATATTCTACTAATTGTATTTCTACTAATTGTCTATTCCCATTTGCAACACTCTTTTTACTATTTACTCTCCCAGAAGAAGTATGATATTTATGTCTTCAAACATTTGTGTACATGCACAAAATAGCTGGTGTCCAAGACTTACCTCAGAATTGTATAATTTAAAATTCTTGAATGTCATCTGAGATAGTACCAAATGATCTTGTTATAGACAGTATTAATCAAGTCTGATATAGAAATTCCAGAGGTTTTAGCAACATATTTGTTATTTATATTTCATTATTATTAAAGATATGCTTGTTCTCTCAGAAAATTAAAAAAAGTTTTTAATAATTTCTATTGATCAGACCAGAAATTCAATTTGAATGTAAAATTAATGTTAACTATTTGAAGATAATATGTAAAGCCTTATTTTAATACATAGGAAAAAATTTAAAGCTGATATTCAAAACAGTTAGGAGAAGGTGAACAACATATGCCTAGAATATCTAGCTCAAGTGAGCTACCCTCTGTTCTCATGACTGAAACTTACTAACACAGGGCATAAATAACATTAATGCAGTCTTTAAAAAGTCTAAGTGAACAGCTGTCTTCTCTTAAGGTAATTTCTGATACCTTATCTGGGACGTAGAGCAATGTACTTTTATAATCAAACACTGTTACATTTCAATTGACTCTTAAGCATCCCTACTCATGCCCTCACTCAAGACCTTATCCATAAAAGATGTGTTTTCACCATTATCTAGGGATGAGGAGTTAGTTTTTTTGGTAATCAGCATGTTGTTAATATTCTATTTCCTTTGACTAATTATAATCAGAAGAATTTCTGAAAAAAAAAAAAAAACACTTTTAAAAATTATTGCAATTGCTTTGCCAGACACTACGCTATATTATATATTAGGCAGACAACGAAGAACATTAAATCAGGTGGCACTACTGATACTTTACCTTCACAGCAACACGGCCATGTTCCTGCCACCCCACCATCTAACTTTTTTTCCTTCTCTCCAGAATTCTCCTATTTTGTAAAGGACTAGTCGCCTTGTTCCCAGAATTGCTTCATTCCTGGAATTCCTTTTTTTGGCAACAAATAATTCACACAGGATTTAAACAATGTCCAACAACCCTCACCCCCCAGCCCCAATAATACCTATTAATTGCCTTTTTTTGTTACCTTAGCCAATTTTTAGTCCTTTCCCCCCAAATCCTTCTGATCACAGATATTCAAAACATCTTGGCCAGGAAAACCATTTAAGTAAACAGCACGCCTTTGGTTGATTTCCAAAGTTGCAAATTTTATTAGGATATTGTTCATTGTGTTTATAAGTATTACATATGACAACTTAAAACATGACTTCCTTACCCAGGCACCCAAGGGGGAACTGTTATAATAAGTAAAGTAGTAGTATTTTCAAAATAAATGTAGTAAATAGGATATGGACACTTAAAATTCTTCCCTTTGCTAATATAATAATGGACTTCCAATTTGTAAATGAGTTCTAACTTTTATAAAAGAATTAAAATTTTCTATAATACAGACTCATATCACAATGCTGCTCTGTTACGTCTCCCCAACCCCCAAGAGTTACAGCCAATTTTAAAATGTTCAACACAATTTAAAAATAACATCAAAAGTTAGAGTAACTTACAATGAAAACCACTCACTTACATAAAGGCATTAGAGAGAAGTTGACAAGTTAAAGAACCCTGCAGGATATTTATCAACAAATATTTATCTCATCTCTGCTTTCAGCAGCTTATCTGCTGCTTCAATCTTACAGGTATGTCAACAATTCAGAATTCTCCAGGGCCCTGGAGCAGTTAACATTAGGGTCATTTCTTCCTGGAATTTATATTGATACAGGATTCTTTCCAGACCACCACAGTTTCAACAGTCCCCTGTCTGTTTTAACTTTAGAGACAGGATTGTAACATTGAAACAACACTCACAACCCTAAGAAGCCCCCAGACCTTTTCAAAGAACTTTAACAATATACACAAACCACCCCTGGTAATTGTTCCATAGTATGTTAATGCTAAATTCCTCTGAAGCTCATTTCCTCTTTGAGTCTCAGAAGCTTTGTTCCTTAGTTGGACTCAAGCAGTTATAGCAGAAGCATCATGACAGGGCCCTTTGTTCTACCACATCAATTCTGTGAACTGTGTAATATTCTTGCTGTTCCCCCGAAAATGCTCTTCCTTCAACCCATTACCTATGTCCAATCCTACTGAATTTTTGAGACCTAAAATCCCAATTCCTCCAAGAAACTTTTTAAAATTCCCTCCAGAAAATAGTCTAACTCATACTTCTAAACTCTATAATTTGTTGGCTGTTATTCCTTTGGGTAGCTTACCATTTTTTATTTGATAAACACATTTTTTAGAGAGCATTTTCCTTCTACAGACTTGGAACTCCTTGCTTTAAAGCAAAAAGAGTGTGTGTTTAGTTCAGCACCTGCACAGTGCCCTGAATGAAGACTAGACACACCAGAAAGTTCTTGAATTCTCCACACAACACGAATGCACCATTTTCACGAGAACAAAGCATGTGTGGGTTTGGGACTAAGCGTCCAATAAATACTGAGAGACTGACAGACTTTTCATATGTGAAATGGATCCTCGTATCTATCTCATATAATTATTTGAAGGATATAATAAAATGCAAATGTAATCTTGAACAGGGTTAGGCACATGGTAGATGCTCAGCAATGCTCCCTTTCCTTTTGTTCATTCCCTATATTTACTGAATAGTTGATGTCTGGTTGCTCTTCCTCGCCATTCTCAAAGGGTAGGAAGAATATTTCATGTGCCTTCCTTGTGTTCCCCTATGCAGAAGCAGCTAGTCTGGCTCCAGTTTAGCACTGGATCTGCACAGACTAAAGGAGTACAATGATCTCACTGGTCAAAAACTGGCCTCAGTGGTCCTGGGGTCTTTAGTCAGATTCCTAAATGTAAATTAGGTTCTTGTTTTCCATGTGCTATGGCAGTTCTGTGTCACTGAGATGTCTCCGCTCTCTCAGAACTCTATCAATTATATTTAAAGGAAAAATGGAAATGGACCACAGAGAGGCTTGGGTCTAATAAAAATCCTACTTTGTATTAATTACCAAAAAGCTTAACAACATAACTGATGAGTAATTTAAAAATTGAGGTTTGGGAGTTTTTCGGCTACTTACTATCCGTGGGAAATAAAGTGTTACTTAACTGCTTAGCAAAGCAACCTGCCTCACAAGCATCCCCCCACCCCCGCCCCCCGGGAAACATAAATAACACAATGAATACACACCACAAAGTCCAATTCTTAGCACATAGTAGGCACACAATTACATCAACTCTAATCATTAAACAGCTTCTCTTTACCTTTCAAGTATGGAAATATTGATTGCCTGATCCTTTAAAATTATTTTGCACAAATGGAAAACAATACAGCCTCTCAGCTTCTCCTGTTTCATATCTCTGATCTGGTCTGCAAGCATTTTTCTTGTTCCTAATCGATTCTACATTTGTCATTTCTCAAGTTAACTTCCTAGGGAAACAGTTCAACATTGCATGAAACAACTGGTAAGCCAACTTAACTGTTTCTCTCCTCTTCTCTTTATTTCCATAATAAGCCTAGAATACTTTTATATTAAAAAATTAAACAACTAATAAAATAATTACTGGGGGATCGGATCATCTGACTTTTAGCAAGAGAGAAAAGGTATTTCACATTCTCTAATTTTCAGAAGTGGTTTGCCATCTTCTTCCCCTTCCACCTCCTTGACTATCAATTACTAATATAGTTTTTTTTTTTTTTTTAAAAAAACAAAACCAAACCTTGTTCACCTTCAAAGTTTAATTTTTCGGAAATACCAGCGCTGTGCTCACGAGTGCGTTGGCAGGGCACAGCAAGCAAGGCAGGCGGGACTGCTGCTGGCCGGGTCAAAGTCCCCTTCTTTCTCCTCCTCCTAGTCAACCCACGGGGTGGTGTGATTGCTCTCCAGCCCAAAGACTCCCACCTTTCACTTCCTAGATGAAACCACTCGCTCCGTACACTGGGTGGAGTGCCCCGAAGTATCTGGGCAAGGCCCACAATCCCAATCCATAGGTTGTAGGAGCGCCAGTACTTTCAGGTTTTCTTCTTAAAAATATTTATGGAGGTCACAGATCCTTTAAAATTTTTAATAAAAGCTAGGGGCGCTTTCTCCCAGAAAAAAATGATCATATCAAATTTCTGCACAGAATTTCAAAATGTTTACAAATTCCTGGAACCTCCAGATGAAGTCCCCTGGGGTCGGGGCGGGGGGCCTAGGGGAGTAGGTCAAGGAAGGGATGAAAATCTTGGACTGAATTCTTTTCAAATATATACATATACATACGTATATGCATTTAATGTACGTAGATACATACATGACAAATCTGAGTAAGAGGTTATTTTAAGAAAGAGTGCCTTTCCAAAGTAAGCTGGTCTGAGTCTGGAGGCGCGACTGGCCGTACAATGGCCCGCAACCAACAGGTGTGCACAAAACCAGGTCCTGCAGCCTCAGGAAGAAGCAAGAGGAAGCAACCGGGCGCTGAGGGTGAACCGGCGGTAGGGAAAGGATAAAGGGCAGGATGAGGGCGGTGTAGGGGACAGCGGGACTCCACTCACCGCTGCCCGCGAAACTGCGGCCCTTCCGGGCCAGGGTCTGCTGCACCTGCTCCTGGATCCGCAGGCTCTTGACCGCCTGGCCGCTGCTCCCCGCCAGCTTCAGCTTGGCCTCGGAAGGCAAAGCCAGGCTGGAGCTGTCCAGCTGCCCCAGGATCTGCTGGCCCAGGACTGTCCGGATGTAGCCGCACTCAGCCGAAGAGCCGGGAGCAGCCATGAGGCCGGAGCTGGCGACCAAGCCGCCTGCCTGCCGCGAGACCTGCTGGAGAAGCTGCGGCGGAGCCCGAGGCACCGGTGCAAGCCCCGCCCCACCGCCCCGGCCCCTCCTCCGGCCCCGCCTCCGCGCCGGTGAGAGGCCGGAGCTGAGGAGAGCTCGGCCTCCGGAGGCCGGAGCCGAGTCTCAGCCCGGAGAGGGGCGCGGCTCTAGCGCGCCTAGCACTCGGCTAGGGAGCTGGGCCGAGCGGACCTCGCGCGCCGACACCTGGCGAGTTGACCTGCTCACAAGGAAGCCGGAGAGGGGCGCGGCCCGCCCTGGGGCGCACACACTCTCAGAGTCACCTCGGATCCTGCGGGCCGGGGCCGCACCCCGCTCTCTATGCCTCGCCCGGCCTCCGCCTAGCCCTCGAGAAGGATGTGATTTCCTCCTGATTGCCGGGGCCGACCTGCAGGCACTTGCTCCCTGGAGGGTCAGTGCTTTTCTTGGGCCGAGGTTTGCCTCTGGGATCTCTGAGGGAGTAGTCTGTCTGGTTCATCAGGCTCTGTCAGACTGAAACATTTCCTGGATCTGAGATGAGAAGGGGCTATTTGATCAGGCTTCAAAAGGCAGTAGAAGAGAAATGTGCTGAGAAGACGACCTGTGTAAAATAAAAGACTTTTTAAAATAGTTTTTTTCTTTTTTTTTCCTTAGTACAGTTTCAGGGACTGTGTCCTTTTTGCGCAGATGCAGTCCCGGAAGCATATGTTCTTCCTTACTGAGAGTTTCTGTTTTCTCTTGCACATACACAAATTGTACCCAGTACACCCTTGCTCACCCACACCTCTCTTATGAACACTCCCACACAGAGAAGTTCCAATGAGAGAGCAGGCACGCTTTCAATAGCTGATACTTTTAAAGTCCTTGTTATGATAGGCTCTTTGTAGGGATCCCATGGAAGGAGTCTATGACTTTTCAGTCGTGTATTCCACAATGTATTGCTATTAGTTGGTTTCACACTTAGTTAATTACAGAGAACATGATGAGCTAAACTCAACAGAAAGAGCCCTTGACCTTAAAGCTTTCAAATTACGTCACTCATCCTGCTTTCCCTCTTTGGACCTGAGAGGCAGAAGGAAAAACATCTATCCCCAGTAATAAGATAAATTCCATTTGATTACTTGAGGGCAGGAGGAGAAGGGGACGACAGAGGATAAGATGGTTGGATGGCATCACCGACTCGATGGACATGGGTTTGGGTAGACTCGGGGAGTTGGTGATGGACAGGGAGGCGTGACGTGCTGCGGTTCGTGGGGTCGCAAAGAGTCGGACACGACTGAGCGACTGCACTGACTGACTGACTGACTTGGGATTCTATGTCCACTCTCCCTCAAATCACTCACTTATTGTAGAACCTCACTTATTCAGGTTTCTGGTGGCTAGAGAACACAGCTTCTCCTGTCCCCATTTTCCTATGGCATATCCTTCTGTCTTTACACACACACTTAAGGCACAGTATAAAGCCTTCCAAGGGATGTAGAGGAAGTGAAGGGGCCCAAAGCCTGGACAACTGGAGTGGCGACAGTTCTGCCATCCTTTCTCAGCTCGCCTCGTGGCTTAAGTGAAGCCGTGTAGATGGTGGGTCTTCTATGCAATTCCTCCTATCCTAGTCAGTTCAGTTCAGTTCAGTCGCTCAGTCGTGTCCGACTCCTTGCGACCCCATGAATCGCAGCACACCAGGCCTCCCTGGCCATCATCAACTCCCGGAGTTTACTCAAACTCATGTCCATTGAGTCGGTGCTGCCATCCAGCCATCTCATCCTCTGTCGTCCCCTTCTCCTCCTATCCCCAATCCCTCCCAGCATCAGGGTCTTTTCCAATGAGTCAACTCTTCACATGAGGTGGCCAAAATATTGGGGTTTCAGCTTCAACATCAGTCCTTCCAATGAACACCCAGGACTGATCTCCTTTAGGATGGACTGGTTGGATCTCCTTGCAGTCCAAGGGACTCTCAAGAGTCTTCTCCAACACCACAGTTCAAAAGCATCAATTTTTCCATGCTCAGCTTTCTTCACAGGCCAGCTCTCACATCCATACATGACCACTGGAAAAACCATAGCCTTGACTAGACGGACCTTTGTTGGCCATGTAAAGTCTCTGCTTTTTACCTATCCCAGTAGGACTAGTCTTAAAGTAGATTATATCTTGTGAGAGCTTCCCAGGTGGTGCTATTGGTAAAGAACCTGCCTGCCAATGCAGGAGATGTAAGAGACACGGGTTTGATCTCTGGTTTGGGAACGATCCCCTGGAGGAGGACATGGCAACCCACTCCAGTATTCTTTCCTGGAGAATCCCATGGACAGAGGAGCCTGGCAGGCTACAGTTCATAGGGTCGCAAAAAGTTGGACACAACTGAAGTGATTTAGCACACAGACACACATACCTTGTGAAGAACTTAATTATATTAGCCAAATGTAAATATCCAAACCTGGTGCTGAGATTCAGCTGAAAAAGAGAGGGGTGAACTGAAGGGAAAGTGATGATAGAGACTTCCAACATCGAATTTCATTCCTGTCCCCTTCTTCCTTCCTCCACCGCCCACCTGGTAGCCTCCTCTGGCAGCTCTGTAAATGCTGCTTTGAAAGATAATTTAAGTACCTGTTCCACAGGGTCAGCTGGGCCATTCCTTGGTTTCTGTGCCTAATAAAGTCAGCTCTGCCTCCATATAGATCCTTCAGCAGGGGAGTGGAGAGGAATGTTTCTCATTTATTTATTTGATTGGTCCAAACCTCATTTACTTTCTTCCTCTTAAATTGATTTTTTTTTAGTGTGATGTTGTAGTTGACTAGCCTAATATCCTATTGAGAAAGTAGAAATCTTGCTAATGAGTAGTTGGGTGATTTGACAGGATGGTTAAAAGCACCAGAGTTGTGAATGAGGCAGATCTGGGTTCAAATCTTAGCTTGTCCTTTTATAGTGTAGCCTTAAGCAAGTGTCTTTACATTTTTAAGCCTTAATACTATTATCTGTAAAATGGGAGTAATAAAAGTATCCACCATGAAGCGCTGCTGTGAGGATTAAATAAGTGGTTCATAAGAAAAACCCAGTGACTCATTGTTCAGTACTCTTTAACAAACATCCCACTGAGTTCCACTTTTGCATTCTTCACCTTCTTCAATTGGAGAAGGAAATGGCAACCCACTCCAGTATTCTTGCCTTGAGAATCTCAGGGACGGGGGAGCCTGGTGGGCTGCCATCTATGAGGTCGTACAGAGTCGGGCACGACTGAAGTGACTTAGCAGCAGCAGCAGCACCTCCTTCAGGTCTTTCTTCATATGTTAACTTATCATTTGGGTGAGATGCTTTGTCTCTCAGTCTCTCTCTGTCTCTCTCTCACACACACACATGCGCTTGCACACACAGAGTCACTCATTATCTCCCTTCTCTGCTTCATTTTTCTTCACAGCACTTATTTTCATACATATGCCATATATTTATAACTGTTGATTATTATTTTCCAACTGGAATGTAAACTCCTTGAAAACAGGTTCTTTGTTTTGTTTACAGTTGCCTCCAGGACCTAGAATAGTGCACATAGTAGATAATAGTGATATGTTGAATGAATGAATGAATCATGTATAAAAGCAGTTAGTATATTACGTGGTATATAACAAGTGTTCAACAGCTGTTAGTATTCTAGGTATTCTACTAGTTATCTATGTAATAATCCCTGTAAATAAAAAACAACTAAACTGAGGTCATTTTGAACACTTTCAGAATTCAATGATTCGTTAGAATAATTCCTTTGAAAATAAGATAAACATATAAATTAATTGAAAGAATATCTATGGAGGTGAGAATCCTATTGCAACAGCAATAATTAATTATGGGGTAAAGGAATGCAGACTCTGGCACTGTGCTCCAAGACAGTCTTAACTGTACTTCTATTCCAATAGAGTGCAGGCCCTTTCATGTTCTTTGTATTTCCTGGGAAAGTTGCCTAGCTGACTTCCTAAATTGTGAGCAATCTCTATCTCTGTGAGATAACTATTAAAGGTAGTTTCTACCCAACAAATTAAAGCGTGGAAATTAAATGCTATGAATACTGTTGTGGTATATGCATGTTCTGCAATCTGCTACTATTTAGTATTTAGGTTCAGTTTTGAAAACTCTTCCATCTCTTCTGTTTTTCATTTACCAACACAATCTGATAAAAGAAAAAAAAGTAAAACCGCAGGAAGATTGAAGTGGACTATAAATAACAGATAACAATTATGAGCCTACAGTTCCTTCTGCTAGAAACCTACGATAAGGATTCAAAAACTGTTTAGTTTTAAACTTGCATTTTTATTTGATTTACATACTATAGCCTTAAAACACTAATCTTTTATAGTTTTCAAAATTATAGTTAGATCTTCCTCAGCATAATCTTTACTGTTTTTCACCATAAATAAATTCCAATATGTAAAAATCCAGAAAGCTACTAAAAGACTAAACACAGTATAAATTCTATGGCAGAAATAAGATTTTCATAGAGAACCTCAGTGGCACCCAAACTCTTCGGTTCAGATTTAGAAAATAAACTCTAACACATTTTCATCAATGTCTTCTCTTGTGAAATATTTTCCTGTTACTGTTTGTAGGCTACTAATATCTATTGCTTAAAACATATTTTCCTGAATTCCCTGGTGATCCAGTGGTTAGGACTTGATGCTTTCACTGCCATGGGCCTGAGTTTGATCTCTGGACAGGGAACTAAGATCCCTGCAAGCTGCCCAGCACAGATTAAATAAATAAATAACTAAAACATTTCCTAAATTAGTGTAAGAGGCCCAGCAGATAGAAAATGTAATATAAACCATGGGTTTTAGCAAATGGATATGCTGCCAAGGCAATGGTAGCAGGCTTATCAGTAGCCGCATGCATTGAGGCTGAATCAGAAGTGGAAAAGGAAGCTCTGAACATGTAAGTGCTCAGCACCACACTTTGATGGGGACTTTCAATAACAGTGAGGGTTAGACTGTTTATCTTTAATGCAGATGTTCATTTTATCTGTTATTTTGGATATATTGTGAGTATGTTTATTTTTAAAAGACACCAAATGTGGTGTGGGAGATGGAAACCAGGTGGACAACCATGAGGTCTAGCAATGAGCAATTTGTTCATGCAGAGGCTTTTTTTTTTTAAATTATTTATTTATTTTTTCAGTGGGTTTTGTCATACATTGATATGAATCAGCCATAGATTTACACGTATTCCCCATCCCAATCCCCCCTCCCACCTCCCTCTCCACCCGATTCCTCTGGGTCTTCCCAGTGCACCAGGCCCAAGCACTTGTCTCATGCATCCCACCTGGGCTGGTGATCTGTTTCACCATAGATAGTATACATGCTGTTCTTTCGAAACATCCCACCCTCACCTTCTCCCACAGAGTTCAAAAGTCTGTTCTGTACTTCTGTGTCTCTTTTTCTGTTTTGCATATAGGGTTGTCGTTACCATCTTTCTAAATGCAGAGGCTTTCAAAACAGTTCCTTTCATGACTGTTTTTCATGTATGCGTTTGGTACATCAGCTAAAATGATTATGTTCTCCATGGATGACTCCAGCTGCTACATAATTGTTGTCAGATCTTTTGTCTCATGGCCAGAGAGGCTGAAGGGAGGGAACAACTTGGTGGATTTTCATTATACATTCTTGGCTTCATGTGAGATGAATATTAAGATTCTTTGTTTCTGACACAGAACCTAGCAATGAGATTTTTAGTAAGTGCTCAATAAATAGTTAATTGAGTGTAACCTCTCACCTATAGGCATTTTGATTAATTAGCTTGCCTCTGAGTGGACCCAGGTTCAACTGTGCAAAAGGATCCTAAAAGTGGTGGTCTGGCATGAAACAAAAATTTCAAAGTGACTTAAGTGCCTAAAGAAGCACAATGTTTAGTGTTTTTTAAGCTTATGAAGGTATCAAAAAAATTTGGTAGAATTGACTTTTTGTAACTTGGTGAAGGATCTAGTGCCTTTGTAGCACGCATTGTGTAAATTTTAAAAATTATTGCACTATACACTTTTTGAAGTGCTTGAAAATTATTTGAGTATGATGTTGATTGATATATGAATATACATATTCAATCACAAATAAATTATCTGTATTTAAAGAAATATTTATTTATTTATTTTGGCTGTGCTGGGTCTTCATTGCAGCACACAGGTTCTCTAACTATGGTGCATGGGCCTGAGACATGTGGAGCCTTTGTTTCCTGATCAGGGATCGAACCTGTCTTCCCTGATTTGGAAGGCAGATTCTTAACCACTGGACCACCAAAGAAGTCTCACATTTTCTGTGCTTTACATTTATCTCCTTTTCCCATGCATACTATGTTTTTGCAGTTCTGGAAACTGAAGTATTATATTCTATGTAGAAAAATAATACTGGCTTGGATCTAAAATCCTCGTCACTTACCTTTTTCTCTTTCATAGACATTATCATGGAATGATATTTTAAAATGTTCTTATAGAATGGTGTGTGTGGGTGCGTGGGTGCATGCTCCATCGTTCAGTCATGTTTGACTCTTTGCAACCCCATGGACTTGTAGCCTGCCTGGCTCCTCTGTCCATGGGATTTCCCAGGCAAGAATACTGGAGTGGCTTGCCATTCCCTTCTCTAGGTCATCATCCTGAATAGTAAAGTGATGTAAATAGGTTCTTGAGGCCAGACAGAGCTTGATTTTATTTATTGTTTTACTGGGTGACCTTGAACAAGCTGCTCAAATTTACTGAGCTTTCAGTTTTTTATTTGTAATGTGGTGTCTTTGGCCACACAGGGTTGTTGAGATCAGTTAGATACTAAATAAAACACTTAGCTTTTCTAAGCCATGTTTAGGGTATCATTTATCAATAATTGGAAAAAAAAAAAAAACCTCATTCCGATGTTTAAGAGCTTAAAACAATGATTTCTTTCTCATGATTTTTGTTGACTCAATTCTTATATGGGTCTCGCCTGGGTTCATTCATGTAGCTGAAGTCAGCTGGTGGCTTGACTGGGGCTGGTCGGATGGTGTAGGACAACCATTCTCATGAAACTGAGGCCTGAACTTGTATGGCTGGAAAAACTAGGATGATTGCCTGTCTCTTTCCATGTGGCCTCTTATCCTCCAGGTGGCTAGTTTGGTTCTCTTGCTAGAGAGCAAGAGCAGAAGTAAAAGACCTTTTAGGCCTAGGCTGTCAGACCTGTCCAATGTCATCTGACCACATTCTGTTTGTTAAAGCAAGTCACAAGACCAGCCCAGATTCAAAGGGTGAAGAAAGATCACTTCTTGAGAGAGAGATTACAAAGTTTTATTGTGGCCAACTTTGCAGACTAACATCCTTACTGCTCAATAAATGGTAGCTGACATTATTATCATTATTGTTTAGAACTGGCTTATGTCTTGAGGGTTGACAGAATTGTTGTCAGGATTGTTGTTACCTTTTGATGGCTGAAGGAATGAATCTAAAGAAAACACCTGTGATTAGTGGATATGTGTAGCTCTCTGTCTATTGTATCAGTGCAGTTTAAACTCTGTTAAGAGGAAGCTTTGCTACCCTTAGAAATCAAGTGCTGTTAATCCAGACTTACTTCACTGGATTTGAAGGATTCCCTGTTGGTCCTCTACTGGTTCAAAAGTGGATGAAGTTCCAGTTTGTTCACCATCTCAGTGATGTCACTGGTGCTCCAATGATCTTCATTTTGGATTATATTTGGAGTATATTTAATTATTAACAGTGAAAAATTGAATCTCAAAAGTGATTAATAACATTATTTTATTGTGGCACTCCTACTTATAATGATAAAAGAAAAATACATAACATTTTTACAATAGTAAGAAGGACAATATACTATTCACTTGGAATATTGCTGCTGTGATCCAAAAGAACAACATTTACCAAGAGAACATGTGGATAAGAAAAGAGAGTCAACTGTTAGTCCAACCCCATTTCACATTGCTTTTCCATTATTGTCACAGTCCATTCATACTACAATAAAATACTATGAAATGGGTAGAATAACAAACATTTATTTCTCAAGTTCTGGAATCTGGGAAGTCCAAGATCAAGATACCAGTAGACTCAGTGCTTGTTGTGAACCCACTTCCTAGATCACAGAAGGTATCTCCTCACTGCATGCTCACACTGCAGACAGGGAAAGGATCTCTCTGGGGTCTGTTATATGAAAACACTAATCTCATTCATGAAGACTCCACCTCCATGACCTAAGCACCTCTAAAAGGCCTTACCTCCTAATACAATCACAATGGACATTAGGTTTCAACATATGAATTTTAGGAGGACATTTAGACCATAGCAATTGTGTTCTGTTGTCTTTTATTAGATTGGAAGCATGGATTGCAATTTAAAAATTCTCCAGGTAAGGCTGAATGATGGAGTAGTATCCTCTTTCATATCTTTGTGAAATACACTTGTGCATTAGCTTTTCCCTCTTCTTGAAAGACACTTTCCCACATCTTCTTTAAGCAACATCATCTTTTAGGATTTGAAATAGCTCAGATGGAATTCCATCACCTCCACTAGCTTTGTTCCTAATTACACTTCTTAAGGCCCACTTGACTTCATGTTTCAAGATAGCTGGCTCTAGGTGAGTGATCACACCATCATGGTTATCTGGGTCATTAAGATCTTTTTTGTATAGTTCTTCTGAGTATTCTTGCCACCTCTTCTTAATATCTTCTGCTTCTGTTAGGTCCATACTGCTTCTGTCCTTTATTGTGCCCATCTTTGCATGAAATGTTCCCTTGGTATCTTTAATTTTCTTGAAGACATCTCTAGTCCTTCCCATTCTATTGTTTTCATCTGTTTCTTTATACTGATCACTTAGAAATGGTTTTGTTTTTTTTTTAATGTCTCCTTGCTGTTTTTTGGAACTCTGCATTCAAATGGGTATATCTTTCCTTTTCTCCTTTGCCTTTACCTTCTCTTCTTTTCTCAGCTATTTGTAAGGCCTTCTCAGACAACCATTTTACCTTTTTGCATTTCTTTTTCTTGGGGATGGTTTTGTTCACCACTTCCGCTACAATGTCATGAACTTCTGTCCATAGTTCTTCAGGCATTCTGTATGTCAGGTCTAATCCCTTGAATCTATTTGTCACTTCCACTGTATAATCAAAAGGGATTTGAGGAGGAGGAGCCAAGATGGAGGATGAATAGGATGGGGAGACGACTTTCTCCCCTACAAATTCATCAAAAGAACATTTGAACGCTGAGCAAACTTCACAAAACAACTTCTGACCATTAGTAGAAGACATCAGGTGCCCAGAAAAGCAGCCCATCGTCTTTGAAAGGAGGTAGGACAAAATATAAAAGATAAAAGAGAGACAAAAGAGCTAGGGATGGAGAGCCATCCCAGGAAGGGAGTTGTAATAGAGGAAGTTTCCAAACACCAGGAAACCCTCTCACAGGCGGTTCTGGGGGAAGTTTTCAAATCCCGGAGGGCAACCTAACTGGGAGGAAAAATAAATAAAACCCACAGTTACCTGCCTAAAAGCAACTCCCAGCAGAAAAGTACCCCAGACGCCCGCATCCACCACCAGCAAGTGGGGGCAGAACAGAGAGGAGCGGGCGGCATTGCTTAGGGTAAGGACCGGGCCTGAGTGCCCTGAGGGCAATCGGAGGGAGCTAACGTGAGAGAGCAGCTTAAACTGTGGGATAGCAAGAGAGAGAGAGAAAATTAACTGGCCTGAACACACTGCTGGCCATTCGCAGAACAAAAGGACTAAGCAATTCCAGAGAAGAGCTAGCCAACTGTGGACCAGCCCATCCCCGCCGGAGGCAGGAGGCAGGAGGGAGGGGAAAGGAGCAAACTCAGCCCCAGAGACGGCACCCCCTACCAAACTGCAAACAGGCCTCCAGTTTCTAACCAAAGACTTCCTGAGATTCTGGTCTGGATGGTCGACATCCACCGGGAGGGTCGCGGCTAGAGGCCAGCTTCCAAGAATAGACACAAGGCGCATGCACCCGACTGGCGCGCGCGGAATCTGAGGCTGGGACCACGGAGGGGAGAAGGCACACCGCACCGGGGAGAGTGCGCCCGTCAAGCTCCTGGCTGCCTGAGCTGCTCGGCCGGGGAAGGCACAAAACGCAGGCCCAACCGAGTCCGCGCTTTTGTGGAAAACCCGAAAACTGGAACCGCAGGCAACGCAGGGCCCGCTCCATATAGAGCAGCCGGGAGCCTGAGCAGTGTAGACGGGGAAAGCACACACCCGTGAGCGGGGCGAACCCAGTGTGGCCGGAACACTGTGAGTGCTCCCCACACACAGCGATATCTGTCTGCAGCGCCCCTCCCTCTCCGCAGCACGACTGAACAAGCGAACCTAAACAAGAGACCACCTCCGCCCGCCTGTGTCAGGGCAGAAATTAGACACTGAAGAGACCTGCAAACAGAAGCTAAATAAACAAAGGGAACCGCTTCAGAAGGGACCGGCGCAACAGATTAAAATCCCTGTAGATAACACTGACTACATCAGAAGGGGCCCATAGATATTGAGCAGTGTAAGCTGGAATGAGGAGCTATCTGAAACTGAACCGAACCCACACTGACTGCAACACTGCAGAGAAATTCCTAGATATATTTTTACTTTTTTTTTTAATTAAAAAATTTTTTTTCTTTTCTTTTTTTTATTTTTTGTCTTTATTTTCTTTTAAAATTCTCTATTACTCCCCCATTACTCCTTAACTTTCATTTTCATATATTTTTACTATTTTTTTTTATTAGGAAAAAATTTTTTTTCGTTTTATTTTTTTCTCTTATTTTCTTTTAAAGTCCTCTATTACTCCTTAATTTTCATTTTCATTTCATTATAACCTTGCAAAAAAAAAGAGAAGCCATATTGTAAACCAAACTTCATATATATTTCTAAAATTTTTGTGTTTTTGTTTTTAATATTGTATTTTTAAGAGTCTAACCTCTACTCTAGATTTTTAATCTTTGCTTTTCAGTATTTGATATCAATTTTTTACATTTAAGAATTCAATATTCAATACCCATTTTTACTCAGGTGTGTGTTGATTACTCTCTCCCAGTTCTGACTCTCCGTTTTCTATCTCAGAACACCTCTATTTCCTCCCTTCCCCTTCTCTTCCCAATCCAATTCTATGAATCTCTGTGGGTGTCTGGGCTACAGAGAACACTTTGGGAACAGAGAACTGCGTAGATCTGTCTCTCTCCTCTTGAGTCCCCCCTTTTCTCCTCCTGCTCATCTCTATCTCTCTCCTCCCTCTCCTCTTCTTCATGTAACTCTGTGAACCTCTCTGGGTGTCCCTCACAGGGGAGAATCTTTTCACCATTAACCTAGAAGTTTTATTATCAGTGCTGTATAGTTGGAGAAGACTTGATACTACTGGAAGAATAAAACTGAAATCCAGAGGCAGGAAACTTAAGCCCAAAACCTGAGAACACCAGAAAACTCCTGACTACATGGAACATTAAGGAATAAGAGAACATCCCAAAGCCTCCATACCTACAGTGAAACCAACCATCACCCAAGAGCCAGTAAGTTCCAGAGCAAGACATACCATGCAAATTCTCCAGCAACGCAGGAACATAGCCCTGAGCGTCAACTTACAGGCTGCCCAAAGTCACACATAACACATAGACCCATCTCAAAACTCATTACTAGACACTGCATTGCACTCCAGAGAGAAGAAATCCAGTTCCACACACCAGAACACTGACGCAAGCTTCCCTAACCAGGAAACCTTGACAAGCCAAAGGTCCAACCCCACCCACTGGGTAAAACCTCCACAATAAAAAGGAATCACAGACCACCAGAAGACAGAAAGTCCACTCCAGACACAGCAATCTAAACAAGATGAAAAGGCAGAGAAATACCCAACAGGTAAAGGAACATGAAAAATGCCCACCAAGTCAAACAAAAGAGAAGGAGATAGGGAATCTACTTGAAAAAGAATGTAGAATAATGATAATAAAAATGATCCAAAATCTTGAAAACAAAATGGAGTTACAGATAAAGAGCCTGGAGACAAAGATTGAGAAGATGCAAGAAATGTTTAATAAGGACCTAGAAGAAATAAAAAAGAGTCAATTAAAAATGAATAATGCAATAAATGAGATCAAAAACACTCTGGAGGGAAACAACAGTAAAATAACGGAGGCAGAAGACAGGATAAGTGAGGTAGAAGATAAAATGGTGGAAATAAATGAAGCAGAGAGGAAAAAACAAAAAAGAATCAAAAGAAATGAGGACAACCTCAGGGACCTCTGGGACAATGTGAAACGCCTCAACATTCGAATCAAAGGAGTCCCAGAAGAAGAAGACAAAAAGAAAGGCCATGAGAAGATACTTGAGGAGATAATAGCTGAAAACTTCCCTAAAATGGGGAAGGAAATAGTTACACAGGTCCAAGAAACCCAGAGAGTCCCAAACAGGATAAACCCAAGGCAAAACACCCCAAGACACATATTAATCAAATTAACAAAGATCAAACACAAAGAACAAATATTAAAAGCAGCAAGGGAGAAACAACAAATAACACACAAAGGGATTCCCATAAGGATAACAGCTGATCTATCAATAGAAACCCTTCAGGCCAGAAGGGAATGGCAGGACATACTTCAAGTAATGAAAGAGAATAACCTACAACCTAGATTACTGTACCCAGCAAGGATCTCATTCAGATATGAAGGAGAATTCAAATGCTTTACAGACAAGCAAAAGCTGAGAGAATTCAGCACCACCAAACCAGCTCTTCAACAAATGCTAAAGGATCTTCTCTAGACAGGAAACAAAGAAAGGTTATATAAAAGTGAACCCAAAACAGCAAAGTAAATGGCAACGGGACCATACCTATCAATAATTACCTTAAATGTAAATGGGTTGAATGTCCCAACCAAAAGACAAAGATTGGCTGAATGGATACAAAAACAAGACCCCTATATATGCTGTCTACAAGAGACCCACCTCAAAACAAGGGACACATACAGACTGAAAGTGAAGGGCTGGAAAAAAATATTTCACGCAAACGGAGACCAAAAGAAAGCAGGGGTCGCAATACTCATACCAGATGAAATAAACTTTAAAATAAAGGCTGTGAAAAGAGACAAAGAAGGACACTACATAATGATCAAAGGGTCAATCCAAGAAGAAGATATAACAGTTATAAATATATATGCACCCAACACAGGAGCACCACAATATGTAAGGCAAAAGTTAACAAGTCTGAAAGAGGAAATTAATAGTAACACAATAATAGTGGGAGACTTCAATACCCCACTCACACTTATGGATAGATCAACTAAACAGAAAATGAACAAGGAAACACAAACTTTAAATGACACAATGGACCAGCTAGACCTAATTGATATCTATAGGACATTGCACTCCAAAACAATCAACTTCACCTTTTTCTCAAATGCACATGGAACCTTCTCCAGAATAGATCACATCCTTGGCCATAAATCTAGCCTTGGTAAATTCAAAAAAATTGAAATCATTCCAGTCATCTTTTCTGACCACAGTGCAGTAAGATTAGACCTCAATTAAAGGAAAAAATTATTAAAAATTCAAACATATGGAGGCTAAATAACACGCTTCTGAATAAACAACAAATCATAGAAGAAATCAAAAAAGAAAATATGCATAGAACCAAATGAAAATGAAAACACAACAACCCAAAACCTATGGGACACTGTAAAAGCAGTGCTAAGGGGAAGGTTCATAGCATTACAGGCTTACCTCAAGAAAAAAGAAAAAAGTCAAATAAATAACCTAACTCTCCACCTAAAGCAACTAGAGAAGGAATAAATGAAGAACCCCAGGGTTAGTAGAAGGAAAGAAATCTTAAAAATCAGGGCAGAAATAAATGCAAAAGAAACTAAAGAGACCATAGCAAAAATCAACAAAGCTAAAAGCTGGTTTTTTGAAAAAATAAACAAAATTGACAAACTGCTAGCAAGACTCATTAAGAAACAAAGGGAGAGGAACCAAATTAACAAAATTAGAAATGAAAATGGAGAGATCATGACAGACAACACTGAAATACAAAGGATCATAAGAGACTACTACCAGCAGCTCTATGCCAAGAAAATGGACACCTTGGATGAAATGGACAAATTCTTAGAAAAGTATAACTTTCCAAAACTGAACCAGAAAGAAATAGAAGATCTTAAGAGACCCATCACAAGCAAGGAAATGGAAACTGTAATCAGAAATCTTCCAGCAAACAAAAGCCCAGGACCAGATGGCTTCACAGCTGCATTCTACCAAAAATTTAGAGAAGAGCTAACACCTATCTTACTCAAACTCTTCCAGAAAATTGCAGAAGAAGGTAAACTTCCAAAATCATTCTCTGAGGCCACCATCACCCTAATTCCAAAACCAGACAAAGATGCCACAAAAAAAGAAAACTACAAAACTACAGGCCAATATCACTGATGAACATAGATGCAAAAATCCTTAACAAAATTCTAGCAAACAGAATCCAACAACATATTAAAAAAATCATACATCATGACCAAGTGGGCTTCATCCCAGGAATGCAAGGATTCTTTCATATCAACAAATTAATCAATGTAATACACCACATTAACAAATTGAAAGATAAAAACCATATGATTATCTCAATAGATGCAGAAAAAGACTTTGACAAAATTCAATGCCCATTTATGATTAAAACTCTCCAGAAAGCAGGAATAGAAGGAACATACCTCAACATAATAAAAGCTATATATGACAAACCCACAGCAAGCATTACCCTCAATGGTGAAAAATTGAAAGCATTTCCCCTGAAATCAGGAACAAGACAAGGGTGCCCATTCTCACCACTACTATTCAACATAGTTTTGGAAGTTTTGGCCACAGCAATCAGAGCAGAAAAAGAAATAAAAGGAATCCAGATAGGAAAAGAAGAAGTGAAACTCTCGCTGTTTGCAGATGACATGATCCTCTACATAGAAAACCCTAAAGACTCTACCAGAAAATTACTAGAGCTAATCAATGAATACAATAAAGTTGCAGGATATAAAATTAGCACACAGAAATCCCTTGCATTCCAATACACTAACCATGAGAAAACAGAAAGAGAAATTAAGGAAACAATACCATTCACCATTGCAACAAAAAGAATAAAATACTTAGGAGTATATCTACCTAAAGAAACAAAAGACCTATACATAGAAAACTATAAAACACTGATGAAAGAAATCAAAGAGGACACAAATAGATGGAGAAATATACTGTGTTCATGGATTAGAAGAATCAGTATTGTCAAAATGGCTATACTACCCAAAGCAATCTATAGATTCAATGCAATCCCTATCAAGCTACCAACGGTATTCTTCACAGAACTAGAACAAATAATTTCACAATTTGTATGGAAATACCAAAAACCTCGAATAGCCAAAGTAATCTTGAGAAAGAAGAATGGAACTGGAGGAATCAACCTGCCTGACTTCAGACTATACCACAAAGCCACAGTCATCGAGTATGGTACTGGCACAAAGACAGAAATATAGATCAGTGGAACAAAGTAGAAAGCCCAGAGATAAATCCACGAACCTATGGACACCTTATCTTCGACAAAGGAGGCAAGAATATACAGTGGAAAAAAGAACCTCTTTAACAAGTGGTTCTGGGAAAACTGGTCAACCACTTGTAAAAGAATGAAACTAGAACACTTTCTAACACCATACACAAAAAATAAACTCAAAATGGATCAAAGATCTAAATGTAAGACCAGAAACTATAAAACTCCTAGAGGAGAACATAGGCAAAACACTCTCCGACATAAATCACAGCAGGATCTTCTATGACCCACCTCCCAGAATATTGGAAATAAAAGCAAAAATAAACAAATGGGACCTAATGAAACTTAAAAGCTTTTGCACAACAAAGGAAACTATAAGCAAGGTGAAAAGACAGCCCTCAGATTGGGAGAAAATAATAGCAAATGAAGAAACAGACAAAGGATTAATCTCAAAAATATACAAGCAACTCCTGAAGCTCAATTCCAGAAAAATAAAGGACCCAATCAAAAAATGGGCCAAAGATCTAAACAGACATTTCTCCAAAGAAGACATACAGATGGCTAACAAACCCATGAAAAGATGCTCAACATCACTCATTATCAGAGAAATGCAAATCAAAACCACAATGAGGTACCATTATACGCCAGTCAGGATGGCTGCTATCCAAAAGTCTACAAGCAATAAATGCTGGAGAGGGTGTGGAGAAAAGGGAACCCTCTTACTCTGTTGGTGGGGATGCAAACTAGTACAGCCACTATGGAGAACAGTGTGGAGATTTCTTAAAAAACTGGAACTAGAACTGCCATATGACCCAGCAATCCCACTTCTGGGTGTATACACCGAGGAAACCAGATCTGAAAGAGACACATGCACCCCAATGTTCATCGCAGCACTGTTTATAATAGCCAGGACATGGAAGCAACCTAGATGCCCATCAGCAGATGAATGGATAAGGAAGCTGTGGTACATATACACTATGGAATATTACTCAGCCATTAAGAAGAATTCATTTGAATCAGTTCTAATAAGATGGATGAAACTGGAGCCCATTATAGAGAGTGAAGTAAGCCAGGAAGATAAAGACCAATACAGTATACTAACGCATATATATGGAATTTAAAGAGATGGTAATGATAAACCTATATGCAAAACAGAAAAAGAGACACAGATGTACAGAACAGAATTTTGGACTCTGTGGGAGAATGCAGGGGTGGGATGTTTTGAGAGAACAGCATCGAAACATGTATATTATCTAGGGTGAAACAGATCATCAGCCCAGGCTGGCTGCATGAGACAAGTGCTCGGGCCTGGTGCACTGGGAAGACCCAGAGGAATCGGGTGGAGAGGGAGGTGGGAGGGGGGATCAGGATGGGGAATGCATGTAAATCCATGGCTTATTCATATCAATGTATGACAAAAACCACTACAATTAAAAAAAGGGATTTGATTTAGGTCATACCTGAGTGGTCTCATGGTTTTCCTTACTTTCTTCAATTTAAGTCTGAATTTTGCAATAAGAAGTTCATGATCTGAGCCACTGGTTTTGCTGACTGTATAGAGCTTCTCCATCTTTGACGGCAAAGAATATAACCAATCTGATTTTGATATTGATCATCTGGTGATGTCCATGTGTAGAGTCTTTTCTTGTGTTCTTGGAAGAGGGTGTTTGCTATGATCAGTGTGTTCTCTTGGCAGAACTCTGTTAGCTTTTGCTCTGCCTCATTTTGTACTCGAAGACCAAACTTGCCTGTTTCTCCAGGTATCTCTTGAATTCGTTCTTTTTTATTCCAGTCCCCTATGATGAAAAGGACATCTTTTTTGTGTGTGTGTGTGTGTGTGTGTGTGTGTGTAAGTTCTAGAAGGTCTTGTAGGTCATCACAAAACCATTCAACATCAGCTTCTTCAGGATTAGGTGGTTGGGGCATAGACTTGGATTACTGTGATATTGAATGGTTTGCCTTGGAAATGAACGGAGATCATTCTGTCATTTTTGAGATTGCATCCAAGTACTGCATTTCAGACTCTTGTTGACTATGAGGGTTACTCCATTATTTTTAAGGGATTCTTGCCCACAGTAGTAAATATAATGGTTATCTGAATTAAATTTGCCCATTCGGTCCATTTTGATTCACTTATTCCTAAAGTGTCAATGTTCACTCTTGCCATCTCCTGTTTCACCACTTCCAATTTACCTTGATTCATGGACCTAACATTCCAGGTTCCTTTGCAATATTGTTCTTTACAACATCAGACTTTACTTTCACTACCAGATACATCCACAAGTGTCTAATATTTCCTCTTTGGCTTAGCCTATTCATTCTTTCTGGATCTATTTCTCTTCTCTTCTCTAGTAGCATCTTGGGCATATACTGAGTTGGGGATCTGGCCATAGAACCAAAGTCAGATTGGAATTCTAGTGATGGCCCTACAAGACAGGAGAAATGGTAAGAAAGTAGTCCCTATGAAGTTGTGATTGTAGCAATAGCTTCTGATATAATGGTTCAGAATGATTTGCCAGGTGTTTTGATTGACCCTGCTAACATTTCAGTGTTGTAGATTTCAACAGAAATATCAAGCTTTGGGGTCATAAATAACAAATAAATTGACTCAAATCAAATTTCCATATTATTAGGAAAGGACATAAATGAGGAAATTATCCCATTAACAGCTGGTTGCATAAGGGATTAAGACAGCTTTAACTTCCTGGCATTTTAAGATCTCTTACATCAACTTCTCTCTACCAAGCTCAGTTTATCTCACAAGTATGGAACTCTCTAGCACAAATATTCTGAAGTAGTCAAGCTCAAATTCTCACTGAAATCACTCAAGTAGAGTGATCACACTCTAAAAATTGATGGTGCTCATTTCTTATTTTCAGTGGCTATCTAGTTTATTTCTACCCATCTTTTAAAGTCCAATTCATGTTTCCTCTTCTTAGCAAAGCTGATTTAATTTGCCTTCTTGGGTTTTCCCTTACTCCACCCCCTAGGCTCTTTAGAATCATTTGTTTTTGCTCTTAAGAAATAGAGACGGCATTTTTAAGAGCTCAGATGTATTCCTGAATATGTAATATACTTAAGATAAAAATGAAGGGATAAAAAAGTAAATAGTAATGGTATGAGATATAAAGAAATATAGCATAATAACTCAGAACTTAGCTTCTGGAATTAGATAAACCTGGATTATTTTTCATACTCTTCCAATTAACACTTATTTGACCTTGGTCATGTTGTTAGACTTCTCTAAGCCTTCAGTTCAGTTCAGTCGCTCAGTCCTGCTGACTCTTTGCGACCTCATGGACTGCAGCATGCCACCCTTTCCTGTCCGTCACCAACTCCCAGAGCTTAGTCAAACTAATGTCTGTTGAACTGGTGATGCCATCCAGTCACCTCATTCTCTGTCATCCCTGTCTCCTCCCGCCTTCAATCCTTCCCAGCATCAGGGTCTTTTTAAATGAGTCAGCTTGTCGCATCAGGTGGGCAAAGTATTGGAGCTTCAGCTTCAGCATCAGTCCTTCCAATGAATATTCAGGACTGATTTCCTTTAAGATGGACTGGTTGGATCTCCTTTCTGTCCAAGGGACTCTCAAGAGTCTTTTCCAACACCACAGTTCAAAAACATCAATTCTTCACGTTCAGCTTTCTTTACAGTCCAACTCTCACATCCATACAAGACTACTGGAAAAACCATAGCTTTGACTAGATGGACCTTGTTGGCAAAGTAATGTCTCTGCTGTCTAGGTTGGTCATAGCTTTTCTTCCAAGGAGCAAGCATCTTTTAATTTCATGGCTGCAGTCACCATCTGCAGTGATTCTGGAGCCCCAAAATAAAATATCTCAGTTTCTACTGTTCCCTAATCTATTTGCCATGTAGTGATGGAAATGGATGCCTTGATCTTAGTTTTTTCAATGTTGAATTTAAAGCCAGCTTTTTTACTCTCCTCTTTCACTTTCATCAAGAGGCTCCTCAGTTCCTCTTTGCTTTCTTCCATAAGTGTGGTGTCATCTGCATATCTCAGGTTATTGAAATTTCTCCCAGCAATCTTGACTCCAGCTTGTGCTTCATCCAGTCCAGCATTTCACATGATGTACTCTGCATAGAAGCTAAATAAGCAAGGTAACAATATACAACCTTAACGTACTTCCTTCTTAGTTTGGAACCAGTCTGTTTTTCCATGTCCAGTTCTAACTGTTGCTTCTTGACATGCATACAGATTTCTCAGGAGGCAGGTAAGGTGGTCTGGTATCCCCATCTCTTTCAGAATTTTCCACAGTCTGTTGTGATCCACACAGTTAAAGACTTTGGTGTAGTCAATAAAGCAGAAGTAGTTGTTCTGAAATTCCCTTGCTTTTTCTATGATGCAACAGATGTTGACAATTTGATCTCTAGTTTCTCTGCCTTTTCTAAATCCAACTTGAATATCTGGAAGTTCACGGTTCACGTACTGTTGAAGTCTAGCTTGGAGAATTTTGAGCACTGCTTTGATAGCATTTGAGATGAGTGCAACTCATCTCAGCTATTTGTAAGGCCTCCTCAGACAACCATTTTGCCTTTTTGCATTTCTTTTTCTTGGGGATGGTTTTGATCACCACCTCCTCTACAATGTCATGAACTTCTGTTCATAATTCTTCAGGCATTCTGTCTGTCAGATCTAATCCCTTGAATCTATTTGTCACTTCCACTGTATAATCAAAAGGGATTTGATTTAGGTCATACCTGAATGGTCTCACGGTTTTCCTTACTTTCTTCAATTTAAATCTGAATTTTGCAATAAGGGGTTCATGATCTTAGCCACAGTCAGCTCCTGGTCTTGCTTTTGCTGACTATATAGAGGTTCTCCATCTCTGACTGCAAAGAATATAACCAATCTGATTTTGATATTGCCCACCTGGTGATGTCCATGTGTAGAATAGAGTTGTGTCCATGTCTTGTGTTGTTGGAAGAAGGTGTTTTGTATGACCAGTGCATTCTCTTTCAAAACTCTGTTATCTTTGTCTTATTTCATTTTGTACTCCAAGGCCAAACTTGCCTATAACTCCAGGTATCTCTTGACTTCCTACTTTTGCATTCTAGTCCCTATGATGAAAAGGACATCTTTCTTGGGTGTTAGTTCTAAAAGATCTTGTGGATCATCACAGAGCCATTCAACTTCAGCTTCTTTGGATTAGTGGTTTGGGGCATAGACTTGGATTATTGTGATATTGAATGGTTTCCCTTGGAAACAGAGACCATTCTGTCATTTTTGAGATTGCACTCAAGTGCTGCATTTTGGACTCTTTTGTTGACTATGATGGCTATTCCATTTCTTCTAAGGGATTCTTGCCAACAATAATAGATATAAAGGTCATCTGAATTAAATTCATTCATTCGGGTCCATTTTAGTTCACTTATTCCTATAATGTCAATGTTCACTCTTTCCATCTCCTGGGAAGTTTGACCACTTCCAAGTTACCTGATTCATGGGCCTAACATTCCAGTTTCCTATGCAATACTGTCCTTTGCAGCATCGGACTTCATTTCCATCACCAGTCACATCCACAACTGAGTGTTTTTTTCACTTTGGCTTGGTCTCTTTATTCTCTCTGGAGCTATTTCTCCACTCTTCTTCAGTAGCATATTGGGTACTTACCGATCTGGGGAGTTCATTTTTTAGTATCTTTTTTTTTTTTTTTTGCCTTTTCATACTGTTCATGGGGTTCTCAAGGCAAGAATGCTGAAGTTGTTTGCTATTCCCTTCTTCAGTGGACCACGTTTTTTCAGCACTCTCCACCATGACCCATCTGTCTTTGGTGGTCCTCCACAGTATGGCTCATAGTTTCATTGAGTTAAGATGAGGCTGTGATCTCTAAAGCTTAGTTTCTGGCTTGAAGACAGTAGTAACAGATACTACCACATTTAATAGAGCTAATGTGAGAAACCCCACATCCAAGGACAGGGGCGGTGGCCGAGAGCAGCTACCCTACGTCCAAGATAAGGAGCAGTGGCTGCACTTTGCTGGAGCAGCTGTGAAGAGATACCCGATGTCCAAGGTAAGAGAAACCCAAGTAAAATGGTAGGTGCTGAGATAGGGAATCAGAGGGCAGACAGACTGACACCACAATCAGAGACAACTAGCCAATCCAATCTGATCACACGGACCACAGCTTGTCTAACTCAATGAAACTAAGCCATGCCGTGTGGGGCCACCCAAAATGGATGGGTCATGATGGAGAGTTCTGACAGAATGTGGTCCAGTGGAGAAGGGAATGCAAACCACTTCAGTATTCTTGCTTTGAGAACCTGATTTACAGTATGAAAAGGCAAAAACATAGGACACTGAAAGATGAACTCCCCAGGTTGGTAGGTGCCCAATATGCTACTGGAGATCAGTGGAGAAATAACTCCAGAAAGAATGAAGAGATTGAGCCAAAGCAAAAACAACACCCAGTTGTGGATGTGACTGGTGATTGAAGCATGGTCTGATGCTGTAAAGAGCAACATTGCATAGGAACCGGGAATGTTAGGTCCATGAATCAAGACAAATTGGAAGTGGTCAAACAGGAGATGGCAAGGGTGAATGTTGACATTCTAGAAATCAGCGAGCTAAGATGGACTGGAATGGGTGAATTTAATTCAGAAGACCATTATATCTACTACTGTGGGCAGAAATCCCTCGGAAGAAATGGAGTAGCCATCATGGTCAACAAAAGAGTCTGAAATGAGTACTTGGATGCAATCTCAAAAACGACAGAATGATCTCTGTTCGTTTCCAAGGCAAACCATTCAATATCATGGTTATCCAAGTCTATGCCCTGACCAGTAATACTGAAGAAGCTGAAGTTGAATGGTTTTATGAAGACCTACAAGACCTTTTAGAACTAACACCCAAAAAAGACGTCCTTTTCATTATAGGGGACTGGAATTCAAAAGTAGGAAGTCAAAAAATACCTGGAGTAACAGGGAAATTTAGCCTTGGCATACAGAATGAAGCAGGGCAAAGGCTAATAGAGTTTTGCCAAGAGAACATACTGGTCATAGCAAACACCCTCTTCCAACAACACAAGAGAAGACTCTACACATGGACATCACCAGATGGTCAACACCGAAATCAGATTGATTATATTCTTTGCAGCCAAAGATGGAGAAGCTCTATACAGTCAGCAAAAACAAGACCAGGAGCTGACTGTGGCTCAGATCATGAACATCTTTTTGCCAAATTCAGACTTAAATTGAAGAAAGTGGGGAAAACCACTAGACCATTCAGGTATGACCTAAATGAAACCCCTTATGATTATACAGTGGAAGTGAGAAATATCTTTAAGGGGTTAGATCTGATAGACAGAGTGCCTGGTGAACTATATATGGAGGTTTGTGACATTGTTCAGGAGACAGGTATCAAGACCATCCCCAAGAAAAAGAAATGCGAAAAAGCAAAATGGCTGTCTGAGGAGGCCTTACAAATATCTGTGAAAAGAGAAGTGAAAAGCAAAGGAGAAAAGGAAAGAGAGACCCATTTGAATGCAGAGTTCCAAAGAATCACAAGGAGAGATAAGAAAGCCTTCCTCAGAGATCAATGCAAAGAAATAGAGGAAAATAATAGAATGCGAAAGACTAGAGATCTCTTCAAGAAAATTAGAAATACCAAGGGAATATTTCAGGCAAAGATGTGTGCAATAAAGGACAGAAATTGTTTGGACCTAACAGAAGCAGAAGGTATTAAGAAGAGGTGGCAAGTGTACACAGAAGAACTGTACAAAGAAGATCTCTAGACCCACATAATCATGATGGTTTGATTGCTCACTCTCACCTAGAGCCAGACAACCTGGAATGTGAAGTTAACTGGGCCTTAGAAAGCATCACTATGTACAAAGCCTAGTGGAGGTGATGGAATTCCAGTTGAGCTATTTCAAATCCTGAAAGATGATGCTGTGAAAATGCTGCACTCAATATGCCAGCACATTTGGAAAACTCAGCAGTGGCCACAGGACTGGAAAAGGTCAGTTTTCACTCCATTCCCAAAGAAAGGCAATGCCAAAGAATGTTCAAACTACTGCACAATTGCACTCATCTCACATGCTAGTAAAGTAATCCTCAAAATTCTCCTAGCCAGGCTTCAGCAATACGTGAATTGTGAACTTCCAGATGTTCAAACTGGTTTTAGAAAAGGCAGAGGAACCAGAGATCAAATTGCCAACATCCGTTGGATCATTGAAAAAGCAAGAGAGTTCCAAAAAAACATCTATTTCTGTTTTATTGACTATGCCAAAGCCTTTGACTGTGTGGATCACAATAAACTGTGGAAAATTCTGAAAGAGATGGGAATACCAGACCACCTGACCTGCCTCTTAAGAAACATCTTAAGAAACCTTATGAAGGTCAGGAAGCAACAGTTAGAACTGGACATGGAACAACAGACTGGTTCCAAATAGGAAAAGGAGTACATTAAGGCTGCATATTGTCACCTTGCTTATTTAACTTATATGCAGAGTACATCATGAGAAATGCTGGACTGGATGAAGCACAAGCTGGAATCAAGATTGCTGGGAGAAATATCAATAATCTCAGATATGCAGATGACACCACCGTTATGGCAGAAAGTGAAGAAGAATTAAAGAGCCTCTTGATGAAAGTGAAAGAGGATAGTGAAAAAGTTGGCTTAAAGCTTAACATTCAGAAAACTAAGATCATGGCATCCGGTCCCATCACTTCATGGCAAATAGATGGGGAAACAGTGGAAACAGTGGCTGACTTTATTTTTTTGTGCTCCAAAATCACTGCAGATGGTGATTGCAGCCATGAAATGAAAAGATGCTTACTCCTTGGAAGGAAAGTTTTGACCAACCTAGACAGCATATTTAAAAACAGAGACATTACTTTGTCAGCAAAAGTCCATCTAGTCAAGGCTATGGTTTTTCCAGTGGTCATGTATGGATGTGAGGGTTGGACTATAAAGAAAGCTGAGTGCTGAAGAATTGATGCTTTTGAACTGCGGTGTTGGAGAAGACTCTTGAGAGTCTCTTGGACTGCAAGGAAATCCAACCAGTCCATCCTGTAGATCAGTCCTGGGTGTTCATTGGAAGGACTGATGTTGAAGCTGAAACTCCATTATTTTGGCCACCTGATATGAAAAGCTGACTCATTTGAAAAGACCATGGTGCTGGGAAAGATTGATGGCACGAGGAAAAGGGGATGACAGAGGATGAGATGGTTAGTTGGCATCACTGACTAATGGGCATGAGTTTGGGTAAACTCAGTGAGTTGGTGATGGTCAGAGAGGCCTGGCATGTTGCATTCATGGGGTTGCAAAGAGTCAGACACGACTGAATGACTGAACTGAACTGAACTGAATGTGAGAAATGAATTAACTGATAAAAAATTCTTAGCAAATCATAAAGTATTATGTGAGTGTTAAACATTATCTTGCGTATCTTAGAATATTTGATATGTGCCATCAAATAGCAGATTGTTTTAAAACTAGCAGTGTGAAAGACAGTAGCTAGGGACTTGATATCAAAAGAATGAGGCACATTCTTGTGCTGGAGGTTTTTACATTGTAGATAGGAAAATAAAACAGAAAAACAGTCAAAAGTTATTCAAAGCAACAGTAAAGGAGGTGGTACAGTATGATGTGCCAAATAAATTGAAAGACAAACAGTATTTCTGAAGTCCTAGGAGTAAGAGTTTCCCTTCCAGTTGATACAACCAGGAAGGATATTTGTAGAGACTGTGATTGGGTATTAATTGAACTACATCTTGAAGGTGGGTAGGACTTGATTAGGTGGAAAGAGGGCAGAGGATATAAGAAGATAGGCAGCAGACATGTGGAGATAGAAAATGGTGATAGTTGGAAGACTGACTAGGAAAGCAAAGTAACTCCAGCTCATGTTCCCAGATCCAGTTGGACATTATAATCAAAGAGGGAACTTTAAAAATTATACAGATTTCAGTTAAAATGTAATCTTTTAGAATTAAATCAGAATCTCAAGGGGTGGCATCTGGAATCTGTAGCTTGAAAAAAGGTGATTCTGATGAACGGCTAGGTTTGGAAACCACAGGTAAGCACAGTTAGTGAACTATAAAGCAAGAAATTTAGTTGAGGTATAAATTCCAAAGACCTTAAATATTAAGAGCAGGTTTTGTCTTTTATACAACAGCACTTCTTAAGTTTAATAATGTATGAATATTTTTAAAAGGGAAAAATATCTCTGGGGACTCTAAGATAAAACTGTAGGACTCATAGAGAGAATCATAGAAAACTGCCACCAACTTGTAAGAAGTGGATTGACAAAACATAATTACTCAGATTTGGGTAATTGGCAGGTATTTTCTTAAAAATCAGCAAGTAAGTGTTCAATTCAAGGACACCAGCTGTAAGTATTTGTTGCAAATTACAAGATTCAAACTTTTAAGTAAAACTTAGAGTTTTGGAAAAATGTTTCTGCCACCATTGGGACCTTGAAAGCTTTGCATATTTTTCTAATGAGATTTATTATGATATTAACAAGTAAATATTTTTTTGCTATTGTGATATATGTATATGTGTGATATATATATTTGTGTATATATGTTATATGTGTAATATATATATGTGATAAATGTTATTGTGATATATATATATATAACATGATATATCAACAGTTTAGGAGAGACATAACTCAGTAAATCAACATTTTTAAATTCATGCATGGATGAAAAAGCTATTCAATGTGCTTAAAGAGACAAAATGGATTTTAATGTAAGCAGCTAGGAAAAATTCATTAATATAGTTGCAGATTCCACATCACAAGTAAACTTTAAGATTCTATCATTTGTTATGTTTTCATGTAGTATCAAAGAAAATGCCTATAAATATCTGAAAAAGCTATTAAACCACACCACCTCTTTTCAACTGCATATCTGTGTGCAGCTAGATTTTTTTCCTATACTTCAATAAAACGACTTATCATAACAGGTTGAATATAGAAGCAGATATAAGAATCCAGCTGTCTTACATTCAGTTCAGTTCAGTTCAGTTCAGTCGCTCAGTCGTGTCCGACTCTTTGCGACCCCATGAATTGCAGCACGCCAGGCCTCCCTGTATAATCACCAACTCCCAGAGTTTAATCAAACTCATGCCCATAGAATCGGTGATGCCATCCAGCCATCTCATCCTTTGTCATCCCCTTCTCCTCCTGCCCCCAATCCCTCCCAGCATCAGGGTCTTTTCCAATGAGTCACCTCTTCACATGAGGTGGCCAAAGTATTGGAGTTTCAGCTTCAGCATCAGTCCATCCAATGAACACCCAGGACTGATCTCCTTTAGGATGGGCTGGTTGGATCTCCTTGAAGTCCAAGGGACTCTCAAAGAGTCTTCTCCAACACCACAGTTCAAAAGCATCAATTTTTCGGTGTTCAGCTTTTCTCACAGTCCAACTCTCACATCCATACATGACCACTGGAAAAACCATAGCCTTGACCAGATGGACCTTTGTTGGCAAAGTAATGTCTCTGCTTTTGAATATGCTATCTAGGTTGGTCATCACTTTCCTTCCAAGGAGTTAGTGTCTTTTAATTTCATGGCTGCAATCACCATCTGCAGTGATTTTGGAGCCCAGAAAAATAAAGTCTGACACTATTTCCACTGCTTACATTAGCTGTGAATATATAAAAATTCTTCTCTTGTCACTAAATATGTTCATTTGGAAAATACAGTTATCTTCCTAAGACTTACTTTATGTTAATATGGAATGGCTCCATTATTTTAAAAAATCCTCGATTTAAATTTCTTACACAATAAATATTGACAGATATGACCAATAAAATCAAAAGCTCTTTGGATTCTTTAAATATGTTTGGGGTCAGAGTGGCAGCTACTTCTGCAGTGAGGCTGAGCTGGGGACTGGCCTGCCCCTGTATCTGAAGGAGGACCAGGAAGGTGCAGAGCTCAGCGCCAACTCTGTGTTGGCCCACAACCTGCACTGCTTGGGTTCATGGGCCACAAAGACTGGATGGACAACTGTGTGTGCCTACTGAGCACCTCCTCTGAGCGCATGCACCATGTCCCCATGGCATTGCCTAAGGTTGTCTGTGCCCTCAGCCTGCCAGCAGACCCTTAAGCAGATTGTGATCTGTGGGGACCCCCAGGCCAAGGATACCAAGGCTCTGTTGCGGTGTGTCCATTCCATCTACATCCCTAACAAGGTGCTGATTCTGGCCCATGGGGACCCCTCAAGCTTCCTGTCCCACCTGCTATCAGGTACCAGGTACCAGGTACCATGTGGCAGCTAGAAGACCAGGCTACCGCCTCTGTGTGTGAGAATTAGGCCTACTAGATGCCCAACACTGAGCCCTGTGAACTACAGAAACTGCTCCATCAGTGACTGCCTCCCCTACCTCAGGTTGGGGCAGAAGGAGAAGCTTCTGAACAAACCAAGGACTCAGGCCCTGCAGGGCCCTGCAGAACCTGTGGCCACCCTGGGCATCCTGTCATCAGGTGACCTTGGCCATCCTTGTCTACCCTCCATGGGAACCCGCTCACCCTGGAACAAAACTAACAGCATTCTGTGGTTAAAAAAAAAAAAAAAAAGTTTGGGAGTGTAAAGTGTTATGGTGACCAAAATGTTTGAAAACTGCTGGTTTAATTGAAGTTGTCTCACCAATTCCTGTCATTTTCTATCTTAATGGGGGTTGATGGCAGGAGAAGAGATGTGCTACAAGGAGTATTAGTTGCTCCTCAAAAAGTTAAACATAAAATTACTGTATGATCTAGCAGTTCTTCTCCTAGCTACACCAAAAATAATTAAAAACTGCTACTCGAATACATGTACACACATGTTCATTGCAAAGCAACACTATACATGTTAGCCAAAAGGAGGAAATAAACCAAATGCCCATCAACAGATGAATGGGTAAACAAATTGTGACAAAGACACACAGTTAAATGTCACTCAGTCATAAAGAGGAATGAAGTACTGATACATGCTGTAACGTGGATAGACCTTGAAAACACGCGAAGTGACATAATCCAGACACAAAAGGTCACGTATTGTATGATTCTGCTTATATGAGATCTCTGGAGTAGGTAAATTCATAGAGATATAAAGCAGATCGGTGGTTGGTGGGGCCTTGGAGAGAGAGGAACAGGAAGTAACTGTTTAATGGGTACATAGTTTCTTTTTCAGTTCAGTTAGTTCAGTTGCTCAGTCCTGTCCGACTGTTTGAGACCCCATGAACCACAGCACGCTAGGCCTCCCTGTCCATCACCAACTCCTGGAGTTTACCCAAACTCATGTCCATTGAGTCGGTGATGCCATTCAACCATCTCACCCTCTGTCGTCCCCTTCTCCTCCCGCCTTCAATCTTTCCCAGGATCAGGGTCTTTTCAAATGAGTCAGCTCTTCTCATCAGGTGGCCAAAGTATTGGAGTTTCAGCTTCAACATCAGTCCTTCCAGTGAACACCCAGGACTGATATCTGTTAGGATGGAGCGACTGAATTGAACTGAACTGATATGGGAATGGAATATTTATCTTTGTCCAGTAATGTCTGCCTCAGTCTCTTCACATAATTGCTTTCTTTCTGCAGAACAAGAAAAAGAAACAAGATGGAATAACCCAATTTAAATGGGAAGACCCAGAGGAATCGGGTGGAGAGGGAGGTGGGAGGGGGGATCGGGACGGGGAATACGTGTAAATCTATGGCTGACTCATATCAATGTATGACAAAACCCACTGAAATGTTGTGAAGTAATTAGCCTCCAACTAATAAAAAAAAAAAAACAAAACTGAAACAACCACTACCTTTAAAAAAAGTCCATAAAAATATTAAAAGTACATTTGTCTAACTTTTCTTTTCTGGTGACTTAAGAAGAAGGCAACTTCTATTTCTCTCTAAAGCTAGAGAGAAGCTAAAGTAGTGACATCAAGTGGTTGTTATAGGGTATTTCCCTTTTTATTTGGTATTTTGATATTAAATTAACTTAAATAGGGTTGTTTTCCTTTTTCTCCTTGGAACAGTTAGAGAATACATTCTTTAGTTCTCATATATTTTACTGCTGGAAATGCTAAAAGAATGAAAAAAAAGTAACCAAAATTTGATCCTACCATGTGATCCTTTGAGTGCTGATCCAGTATAAACCTTTGTTTAGTTGTTTATAGAAACAGGTAGTTTCAGTGAAGTGACAGAAAACGTAAACTAAACTCAAAATGCAAAAATTGTTGCATGATGATGCTGATGAAACTGTCATTGTATTTAAAATAATAAGACACATAAACAAGAGAGCACTATGAACTTGACTAAACTGAGAATACTCTAGACTGATGTCAAGAACTCAGTAGACTATCATGAAGGGCAAATCTCCCTTCATAATAATCTGTGGTAAGCTAAAGCTTTAGTATTCACAGAATAACAACATTCAAAATATCTTAATTAAACAAAGTAAAAGTAGATTTCAAAAGCCTTTATATTCTAAAGGCCAAAACCATCTATTGATACATTCCATTTTATGCAACTCAGTTAGTGGAAATCAGACTTTATAGGAGAGAAATTAAGAGGTGGCTGTTAGGATTTTTACTTTATAATAGCATTTGTCAAAATCTCCTTTAAATAGTGACCTCTGTTTATAGTAACAGTATAAACAGTAAGCAGTAGCCCAACCTTTTTGGCACCAGAGACATACTTCATGGAAGACAATTTTTCCACAGACCAGGGTAGAGGGTAAGATGGTTTGGGGATGCTTCAAGCACATTACATTTATTTTGCACTTTATTTCTATTGTTATTACATTTTAATATATAGTGAAATAATTGTACGACTAACAACAATGCAGAATCAGTAGGAGCCCTGGGCTTGTTTTCCTATAACTAGATGGTCCCATCTAGTTGGATGATGGAAGACAATGACACCTGAAGTGTGTTGCTTATGTCCAGTCTACTCTGTAATCGCATTTTGATCACTGTCATTGTTGAAAACCATGCTTCACAAAGACAGGATGTTGAAAATGGAAGCAGGCTTTTCAGTTCCTTTGTGAAAATCTTAAAATAGTCTGTCTTGACTTTAATCCAGAACATATGGAGATTTGAAGTTGTCTCAAACATATTTTAAGGCCACCATCATTTGCGATCTCAGGCAGATGATCCCCCTCTAGCATGGACAAAGTTGATTCACCTGGCTTATTCACAAAAGGGTTGCAGATTCAGTCCTTCCCAGTTCAGAGGCCTCTCATGGTTGGGAAGTAAAGCGCAAACTCTTTTAAAAGATGAGATAGGTGATGATGCACCAGCTGGGAGAAACAAGGCCCTACCTCAATCTCTTTCAAAACCTCTGCTAATGTTTGAAACAGGTCAAAAATCCCAATATTCACTTGTCACCCCCATAATTCCAATTTGGCTTCAAATGCAGCCACTCTATCTGCCGACTTGAACTTAGCTGTTGTTCTCCCCTGAGGTGACAGATTGAGTTCATTGGGCAGGTTGAATATGTCACACAAGTAAAAAAGTTTTGCAACCCATTTTGTGTCACAGAAATGTGCTGCCAGTGGTGACTGTTTTTCTAAAAGAAATCTCTGAAGTGTGTCTTGTAACTCAAAAACTCTGGCCAGTGATTACCTTTAGAAAGCTATCTCACTTCTGTGCATAAGAGAAGATGTGTGTGCTCTGTGTCCATCTCCTCATAGAGCTGGGCAAACAGACATGAGTTAAGAGCATGTGCTTTAATGTGGTTGATAATTTTAATCACATCCTGCAAAATGTTGTTAAGTTCAGCCAGCATTTCTCTATGGATGACACAGTGCATAGACTCACATTCAGATCCATCTCTTTGACCTGAGTAGTGAAACCAGAAAGCCGTCCAGTCATGGCACCTGCTCTGTCCACGCATATACTCAAAAAAAAAAAGACAAAGTCAGTTTTCCTGATAAGTAATCATTCAAAGACTTGAATAGTTCTGCACCTGTGGGGTTGGTTGGCAACAACAGTGCACACAACATATTCTCATGCACACAACATCCTCCAGAAAAATATATCACACAAAAATATGCCATGTTGCCCCGCTGTTAACATTGGCAGACTCATCAACCTGGATTGCATACCACGGTGACTCATGAATCCTCTCTAACAGTCATGCCTCAAAATTCTCTGCTATCTCATCAATTTGTCTAATTATGGTGCTAAAAGAAAGAGGAACATGTGCCACATTTTGAACTGCAACCTCTTCTAAAAGTTCATGACAAATGTCCTTAGTGGCAGGCAGGATCAACTCTTTACCAATAGTAAAGGACTTGTTAGCTTTAGCAACAACTCTAGTGCAGACACATTTGATGAAGTGGTGGCCTTCACTAGTTAATTCTGTTTTTTGTATTCACATTTTTTCCTTTTGAAAAACTCCAAAGGCTTGTCTTTTAATGCAGGGTGCTTAGTCTCCATGTGGCAAAGCAGTTTTGAAGGTTGCATGGCTTCATTGGATAGCCAGTTACCACATATTGTACAAAACAGGCTTTGAGAATATGAATCACCTGTTGCAATGAACCCATAATTTAAGTAGGATTCTTGGTATTTTCTTTCAAATGCAGCTTTTTTTTGTTGTTGTTGTTGTTGGCTGTCTTAGTGTCTTCTGATCTCTCATCATTGGATCTTTCCCCACTTTTAAAGAAGTCCTACCGTGATGTTTGCTTTTTACTCATTTTGGCTAGGGTTAGCTTGTGGGCTTAACTAAAACTGTGACTGAGGCAAGTGCACAGTGTGGGAAAGAGGCATGGATGGAAGTGGTAAATAAAATAATGGAGAAGCCATGAGCAGGCTGAAATATGTCGGATTCTGACTTAAAGCCTGCCACCAGATGCAGCTTAATTGTCACTTGTTACTCACTGATAGGGCTTTGATATGAGTCTGCAAGTTATTGATTTATTATGGTCTCTTTGTAGTCAAATCTCTGCTAATGATAATCTGTATTTGCAGCTGCCACTCAGCACTAGCATCACCTCCTCAGCTCCACCTCAGATCATCAGGCTTTAGATTCTCATCAGGAGCAGGCAACCTAGATCCCTGCACACACAGTTGATAGTAGGATTCGGCCTCATATGAGAATCTAATACCACCGCTGTTCTGACAGGAAGCAGAGCTCAGGCAGTTATGTGAGCAATGGGGAGTGGCTATAAATACAGATGAAGCTTTTCTTGCCCACCTGCCACTCACATCCTGCTGTGCAGCCCAGTTCCTAACAGGCCATGGACCAGTGTCAGTCTGGCCTGGGGGTTGGGGACCCATGATTTATACTTTGACTAAGTTTATAAACATTTAAATAGACACTTAAAAAAATTTGCTAAACAGAGTCATGAAAGCATGCATGCTCAGTCACTTGGGCATATTCACCTCTTTGTGACTCCATGGGCTGCGGCCCAGTAGTCTCTGTTCCTTGGATTTTCTCAGAAAGGATACTGGAGTGGGTTGCCATTTTCTTCTCCAGGGTATTTTCCTGATTCAGTGATCAAACCTGCATTTCCTGCAATGGGAGGTGGATTCTTTGACACTGAGCCATCTGGGAAAACTAAACAGAGTAAGACATTCCCAAATTATGAACACAAGAAAGAAGAGGAAGTTAAGCAATTAATTGTAAATAAGAGAGTTGTGTTTACTTACTCTGGACTATGATTCTTCCAAACACTGGCAGAGGAGAGCACTTAATTTTAAAGAAGAAGCATAAAGGCAATGGGATCACTCTTGGTCTCTTCATCTCAGGGACCATCATTTTGTATGTGGAACCAATGAATAGATTTGGTTAAAGAATCAACAGCATGGGGCTTCCCTGGTGATGCAGTGATTAAGAATCCACCTTGAGAAACAGGGGGCACCAGTTCAATCCCTGGTCCAGGAATATCTCACATGCCTCTGGGCAACTAGGCCCATGGCTACAACTGCTGAGCCTGTGCTCTGGAGCCCATGAGCCACAACTACTGAGCCCACTTGCAGCAACTACTGAAGCTCACGTGCCCTAGAGCCCATGGCCCACAACAAGAAAAACTAATGAGAAGCCAGCGCACCACAGGTAGAGAGTAGACCCCACTCTCCGAAACTAGAGGAAGACTGGCACAACAATGAAGACCGAGTACAGCCAAAAACAAACATTTTTTTCAAAAAAGAAATAACAGTATGCATCTAGATTAGCCACCAATCCCAGGCTCCCTGTGCTAGGGTGAGAGATGTAGAATAAAGTCACCAATTTACAGGACATGCTCTTTCCTTTTCCTTCTGTATTTCTCAAATGTCATTTTTCCTAATTTTTTTTCATTATGTCTATCCTATTCTTCTAAAATCTGAAAAGCAAAGGAAATATGTCTTATTTAAAAAGGATATATTTAACCACTTTCTAAGTCAGGGAAAGGACTGGTCCTTAGTTTAACTCCTTGATGCTTACTCATTTTAAGTCACTGGTAGAAAGCTGTCACATTTAGAAAATTGGCAGGAGGAAAATATATATAAAAACTAAAAACAGCAGTAGGCTGACATGATGTGTCATGAACTTGATGCCGTAGACAATTTAATAATCAGAAATAATAAGTATGGAGAGAACTTTTAGGAGTTATCATCTATTTTTGAGCTGAATGTTCTAAAATTTGTGAATGACTAAGTGATGAGGCATCCCTCTGCATTTCACATTCATATGTGAATAATAGGGAGAGATTAATGAGTATTTTTCTTTAGCTTCTTAGAAATAAACAATTCCATGATGAGGAAAAGTGCTTTGCCCTACTTTAAACCAAGTTTGTCTCTGGATTGATATACTGGGAATTTTAAAAATCCCTATGAAATTATCTAAAGCACCCAAATAAGAGGACTGAGTTTTCACTTTTATTTTACCCAATCAGATGTTACAATGTATTGAACAAAACTATACCTACTTGAACAACAGAGGTAGCATACAAATTTATATTGTAGCCAATAATAGTTGTCCTTTTGTCAGGTCTTTCTATATTTTTTCCCCTCCAATGAGTATGTATTAAGTGCTGACTGAGCATGAGATAAAGCTGGAAGAGTAGACTGGTTCAAAACATAAATCATCCATATTTTCTTCAGCAATAAATGGATATTTTCAAGAAAACAAAAGAGATTATCAGGTCTTGGGAAGAAATAACAGGTAGTGTGTAAGACATATTGGAGGAGGATAAGGCCAAAGGTAGGGAAACTGGCAAATATCATTGCTGGGGAAATGGAGAGGAAGGTAGAATTAATGGGGTTGCCTTGTGTAAACTACTGCTGTGTCTTTTAATTTCACAGGCTTGTATCTTGTATTCTTCTATTATTGTCTTCCATAAAAAAGTCTTCTGAGCTAAGATGCTTTCCTAATAACTTCAATTTAATGAATATGAAAGTCTAATGGGCTAAATTCTGGTAAGCAAAACTGGCACTGAGGAATGAAGAAGATTACTGACAGTGTTGGGTTATCTACATATTTTAGGGCAAAATTCAGAATTTCTTCCAGTATCTCCTTTTATTCAAAGAAAAGCTCTTACTTTATTGGAATAAGATTCTATGTTTTAGGTTAGATGAGCTGGAGAAGAGGTAGGTTGTAGACTAAGTAACTTCTAATTGTTTTCTTTTCTGTTCTTGTCTGGCAGAACAATAAATTGCCTGAAATCGAGTAGTCAACTAGGAGGTGAGGAGTAGAGGCAGTATGGAGTGAATTTACGAAATAAGCTTGGCAAGAGTGACAAGAGGTTGCTAGGAAAGGAAAATACTGCCATTAAGGAAAAAAAAAGAAGGGGTAAAAACACAGTTTTTACTGGACATTCCTGATTCCAGTTCAGTCATTCCACAGGTGCTCTTCTCACTCATTTTTTTTTCAGTTGTCATATTCTCTCTTCAGACACCCTTTGAAAACTCACAATTCTTAAAAAGTCTTTCCTAAAAATAATCACCATATCATATACTACTATATATTGCATATGTAATGTTTTAGCTATAATACGTGAACTGTGAACTTCCAGATGTTCAAGCTGGTTTTAGAAAAGGCAGAGGAACCAGAGATCAAATTGCCAACATCCGTTGGATCATCAAAGAAGCAAGAGAGTTCCAGAAAAACATCTATTTCTGCTTTATTGACTACACCAAAGCCTTTGACTGTATGGATCACAATAAACTGTGGAAAATTCTGAAAGAGATGGGAATACCAGACCACCTGACCTGCCTCTTGAGAAGGCTGTATGCAGGTCAGGAAGCAACAGTTAGAACTGACTAGTCTGACATGGAACAACAGACTGGTTCTAAATAGGAAAAGGAGTACGTCAAGGCTGTGTATTGTCACCACGCTTATTTAACTTATATGCAGAGTACATCATGAGAAACGGTGGGCTGGAAGAAGCACACACTGGAATCAAGATTGCCGGGAGAAATATCAATAACCTCAGATATGCAGATGACACCACCCTTTTGGCAGAGAGTGAAGATGAACTAAAAAGCCTCTTGATGAAAGTGAAAGAGGAGAGTGAAAAAGTTGGCTTAAAGCTCAACATTCAGAAAACTAAGATCATGGGATCTGGTCCCAGCACTTCATGGGAAATAGATGGGGCAACAGTGGAAACAGTGTCAGACTTTATTTTTTTGGGCTCCAAAATCACTGCAGATGGTGACTGCAGCCATGAAATTAAAAGATGCTTGCTCCTTGGAAGGAAAGTTATGACCAACCTAGATAGCATATTCAAAAGCAGAGACATTACTTTGCCAACAAAGGTCCGTCTGGTCAAGGCTATGGTTTTTCCAGTGGTCATGTATGGATGTGAGAAGTGGACTGTGAAGAAAGCTGAGCACTGAAAAATTGATACTTTTGACCTATGGTGTTGGAGAAGACTCTTGAGAGTCCCTTGGACTGCAAGGAGATGCAACCAGTCCATCCTAAAGGAGATCAGTCCTGGGTGTTCATTGGATGGACTGATGCTGAAGCTGAAACTCCAATACTTTCGCCACCTGATGTGAAGAGTTGACTCATTGGAAAAGACCCTGATGCTTGGAGGGATTGGCGTCAGGAAGAGAAGGGGACGACAGAGGATGAAATGGCTGGATGGCATCACTGACTCGACGGGCATGAGTTTGAGTAGACTCCGGCAGTTGGTGATGGACAGGGAAGCTTCTGCAAGGTCCGTCGCAGCCGGTGCGCTTCTGCGCGGGATTATTGGCCTCTGGATTCAATCTGGGACCAGGGACGAGGCTTGATTGCTCAGAACTTTTGTGTAATATTAAAATCAAGCCTTGTCCCTGGCCCTGGATTGAATTCTTCTCCTCCGGAGGCCAGGAATCCTGGTATCTCGAACAGCTCAACAACAACCTCTCAGAGGCTTGGGTGGCTTTGTGGCCTATGCAGCTATTCATCTATCCAACAATCGATGTCTCCTTTTCTCCTAGCTAATTGATACTTGCTTTTGTTGATGTATTAGACAGAAAGCAATTGACTTAGAGAAATTATGCCTGTCACTTGGTGCAAGAAGTGAACCACAACCAGTTAAGCGAGTCATATTAATCTTGTTCTTCTTTGCCAATGGGAAAATGTTGGTCTTAGTTCTATTTGTGGCAGTAGACTGTACTTGGTGGGGAAGTACTTTCTTATTCCTCTATATTTTGCTAGGTATACCAGTAGGCGGAAGTAATGACTGGAAGTATAGTAGCCATCTTGACTCTCTTGACTTAGTCAAGAGAATCTCAGAGACTTAAACTTGGAACGCTGGCAGCTTTGAGCCACTAAAGTGTTTGAAACCACTTACCTCTAGACTTTTTGTTAACCATAAGTTAAACTTTTGTGGTTTCAGTTCAGTTCAGTTCATTCACTCAGTTGTGTCTGATTCTTTGTGATCCCATGGACTGCAGCATGCCAGGCCTCCCTGTCCATCACCAACTCCCAGAGTTTACTCAAACTCATGTCCTTTGAGTCGGTGATGCCATCCAACCATCTCATCCTCTGTCATCCCTTCTCCTCCTGCCTTCAATCCTTCCCAGCATCAGCATCTTTTCAAATGAGTCAGCTCTTCGCATCAGGTGGCCAAAGTATTGGAGTTTCATCTTCAGCACCAGTCCTTCCAATGAATATCCAGTACTGGTTTCTTTTAGGATTGACTTGTTGGATCTCCTTGCAGTCCATGGGACTCTCAAGAGTGCTCTCCAACACCACAGTTCAAAAGTATCAATTTTTCGGTGCTCAGCTTTATTTATGGTCCAACTCTCACATCCATACATGACTACTGGAAAAACCATAGCTTTGACTAGACAGACAAAATTCTGGATTTCTGTTGTTGCTGATACTTGTATCTGAAAGCATCCTAGTAGAAGCTCTGATAAACACCCTTGTCCATGAAGGAAGGATAGCTAGGTGGTACAAAGGCAAGTTCCATTGTTGAGTCAATTGAGGGAGGTTATTTGTTAAGGAGAATGTGAAATGGGGCAGCTGGAGGAAGAATAATTACTGAAGGTTGAAAGTAAAGAGCTTGGAGAATGTCCCCCAAATTGAGTCACTGTCTGGAATGGAAAGTCATAATAAATACTTATTAAATGTTGAATGAAGACAGTGCTGATGATCATATTTAGCATATGTGATAGGGGTAAGGAAAGTCAGATGAAACACATTTTTAAGGAATGGTCTTCTTACAAGGAAACTAACCTCATGATGTGTTCCCCACTCTCATGACCTCATCCAAACCTAATTACCACCCTTGAACTCCACCTCCAAGTACCATCACACCACGGGGTGGGACTTACACATATAAAATTTGGGGAACACGAACATTTAGTCCGTAACAGTCTAAGTTTTAATTTTCTGACACCCCGCAGTGTAAAAAGAGAAAGCTCACAAAGTTTCTGTTAAGATTAATGAATTAATATGTGTAAGGCATTCAACCAAATAATGACCAGTCAATAAATGCTAATTATTATTATTACTATTATTACTGCTACTACTTTTTGTTGTATTTTTATTTTAATCTTTGTTGTTACCTTTTTAGTATTTGTCCTCTTCTTATCTCTCCAATGTCACATGACCATGGCTAGCATATCTCAGTCAGGACATGGTAGCCATTGGCAGATCAGTGAGCTGGAAGTCTGGGACCTGGTTCAACCACTAACACTAGTGTTCTGAATGCTTACTTTGGATATCTTATTCAATATTATCTTCTCGGTCATATCCGTATACACATTTTGACACAATTGTGTAGGCTGGGCCAGTAATAACATTTCCCTAACAGAGGGACAAATATGTATTAAGTGGGGTATGTGCTATGTAAAGGACTCAATATTTATGGATGTTTTGTGTGAATAACTGAGAACTGCACCAAAATAGAATAAAATGAGATTTCAATTCACTTTAACTTAGATAAGTCAAAACCAACAATAGTAAAATTATTGAATATTTATTTTATGATAAATTTGCTGAAAGGCACTAGAACTATAAAGATATAAAATTGTGAATTTATCTGCAAAGAAACAACAGACTGGAAAAAGAAACTTGCAAGCAAATAGTTATAAAGAAAGTTGAAGACTTTCTTGAAGGGATTGGAAGAAACATTACAAGTAGAATGGCACCACATCATGGGATAGGGGAATCAGATTGACCCTCTGAACAGGCCAGTGAGAACTTCTTAGGGGATGTGATATCTAGTCTCAGAACCAGACAACTGGAAATCACATGAAAGGAATTCCAGAGAGTTTTGCATGTATTTGGGATTAATACTGAGACGCTGGCTAAGACTTTAGAAATGAGAAAAATAGATTGCTATTTTAAGTTTCAGTGGTAGGTCAATATACAGTGGATTGGAGCATAGTTTGAATTCAATACATCTGGGATGGATTCTGAATTCTGAAAAATCTCCCCAAGTCATATGGCTACTCCTTGTGCTTAAATAGTCTGGTGTACCTCTTATAGGGAAGAACAAAATCTGACTGTACCTTGGATCTGTTTCTTTTTCTCTAACTTTGCTTCCTGTTGGTTTGTTCACTAAAACAATACTGTCTATACACAATGGCCTGCCTTGGGGAACCCTGCTCCTCTGCCTGAATGTTAAATCAAATTACCTTGGAAGGAAAGCTATGACAAAGCTAGATAAAAGCAGAGAGATGTCATTTAGCTGACAAAGATCCATATAGTCAAAGGTATGTGTGAGGCTGTCACGGCTAACGCCATGGCAGGCAGCCTAGATTAGGAGTAGGCCTGGTTTCCCAGGGTAACATAATAATCAGGCCTCCTAGAGCCAGCCAATCAACATATGCCTAGCCAGAGAAAAGGGAACTTATCAGGGGAAAGCTGAAAGCCCCACGTTGGGCCAACAAAAATTACCTTGCAACTGTGTAACCTATCAGCTTGCGCCAACTACCCACTGTGTAACCAATCCGATTGCGCCAACTACCTGCTGCTTATTTTGACCTAATAAATACCCGAGAGAACTGGGGCTCGGGGCCTTTCGTCCTCACACACCTGGTGAGGGCGGGAGGCCCTGGCTCGAGTCAGTAATAAATTCCCCTATTGCAAGTTGCATTGTTTCGAGGAGTCTTCTTTCCCGACCGGGGACTCGGACTACTGGCAGAACAGTATGACTTTTCCAGTAGTCATATATGGATGTGAGAGTTGGACCATAAAGAAAGTTGAGCACTGAAGAATTGATGTTTCTAAATTGTAGTGCTGGGGAAGACTCTTGAGAGTCCCTTGGACAGCAAAGAGATCAAACCAGTCAATCCCAATGGAAATCAACCCTGAATCTTCATTGGAAAGACTGATGGTGAAGCTGAAGTTTCAATACTTTGGCCTCCTGATGAGAAGAACTGACTCATTGGAAACGCCCATGATGCTGGGAAATTGAAGGCAAAAGATGAGGGTGGCAGAGGATGAGATAGTTAGATAGCATCACTGACTCACAGGACACGAGTGTGAGCAAACTCCAGGAGATAGTGATGGACAGGATGGCCTGGTGTGCTGCAGTTCATGGAGTCATAAAGAGCTGGACATGACTTAGTGACCAAACAACAACAGGGAAACATCCTAAGCCTGTCCGCCTTTAAACTGCTGCAGAAAGAAAGAAATTAACATATCCCCTCCCTAAGGCTGGTGGTACCAGGAGATATTTGCAAGACTTCTGATCTTTTTGCTTTACTTCAGTGCCTCCTCTCCCTCTCTGTTCTATAAAAAAAGCCTGGCATCCAGACCATGAGAAGGTTTTTTTTTTTTTTTTTTTAAAGAGACACTAGTCTGCCATCTTCTCAGTCTGCCTGCTTTCTGAATAAAGTCTTCCTTGCCTCAATACCTCATCTCCAATTTATTGGCCTGTCATGCAGCAAGCAGAGCAAGCTTGTATTCAGCAACATACCCACTTCATGGGATGATTTTGCTATGTCTTACAGAAGACTGTTCTTACAAAGCTAGTAGCAGTGTAAAGAAGATTTGTGTTCAAGTAACTTTGGAAAATTCTAATTAACTTAATCCAGTTTCTTGACTTGAGATCCCTTAAAGCAAGATCTGAATCTCTAAGGGAGGATACAGTGTGTAGCAATTTTGTATAGATTTAAAAAACTTTGTAAGTCTGCTTATAAGAATTTCATTGTGTGTGGATGAGGAAAAAGGAAAAAAATCTCCTCTAACAATCTAGGTTTTACTAGCTGGTCTAAGAATTAAATTGACACGAGGCAGATTAACAAGAGTAATCAAGTTTCTTATATATTTATGAAGATTCCATAAGTATATGAGGCCCAAGAATGGTTGAAACTTATAAAACTTTTGAAGGAAGGAGAAGAGTGTAGGTGTTTGAGACTTCAAAGGGAAGGAAGGCAATACTTTATGGAAAGACCAAAAAAGATCAAATATTTGGTGGACAAGTATTTGTTGGGCCATGCAGAGACAATGGGACACAGAGAGAACTTTGATCAAACAGACCTTGCTAAGTTTCCCCCAGTCTACCATACCTAGTTCATATTAGGCTTTAGTTGTCTATGGTGATAGTTCTTTCTGGAACAGGCCTTTTGTCTAAATTGTTTTAGACAGTTAGGGGAAGGAGGTATAAGATCTTCCTGAGCCTTTGTTTCTTGAAAACAATCAGCCCAAAATAACACTCACACCCAAGAGACACATTTTGGACTGGCAAGGTTTGTTCCCCTCCAGTGTCTTTGTTTAAGTTTGTGTATGTTCACCTATGTTTATGTGTATGTGTCTGCCTGTTTGGTTGTCTTTTTATGTATTAGAGTGGTATGTATGTTTGTATGTGTGTATATCCATGTGCATATACATGTACATGGGTGTGTCTGGATGTTGTATAAAGTAACAGCTTCCCTGGTGGCTCAGACATTAAAGAATCTGCCTGCAATGCAGGAGACTAGGGTTCAATCCCTGTGTCAGAATGATCCCTTGAAATAGGAAATGACAACCCATTCCAGTATTCTTGCCTTGAGAATTCCATGGACAAGAAGAACCTGACAGGTTACAGTCCATAGGTCTAAAAGAGTCAGACATTACTGAGTGACTAACACTTTACACTCTATTTTTAGTCAGTTAGGGGGAGGTAAAGAATGTTTCTTGCATCTGCTGGTTCTCAGTGACCTTTAGCTCAAAGCTGTCTCTACATCGGAATATTTTGGAGTGGCACATTCTGGTACCATTCAATGTGCTTCTGTTTGTCCTAGGGTAATGTCTGAGTGTATTTACGAAGGAGGTAAAATTGGGAATAAAGGTATAGAAAAAGGAAAGCAAGTATCACCACGAATATGGAAAGTTTCAAAAGAGAATTGTAAAACATATGGTCATACTGAGTAAAGTTGAGTTAGATGTTCAGCATGTTTTTGTTTAAAATCAATAATGAATCGGAGATAATGCAGTCAGTTCATTGAGTACTGTTTGTAATAATATTTTTATTTCTAAAATTAAACTTTCTCCTTAAGTATGATAAAATAATTGGGTCAAAAATAGTTTTAATTCTTTCTTTGAATAACTGTTTAGCAAATAATTATTGAGTATCTACTATATGTTAGGCATAGTTCTAGATGTTGGATATATTATAATAAACAAGATGTATTTCTTGCTATCATGAAGCTCATTTCTTTCCAGGAGGTGAAAAAGACAGCAATCCAATAATTATATAAATAAGTGAAATGTAGTATTAAGTAGTGATGAGAGCTGTGAAGAAATATAGCAGAGTAAGGGGTGGGGAGTTCTAGAGTTGTTATTTTATTTATTTAAAACATTATGTAATGTTTTGGAATAATTTTCATGTTTCCTGTTCTTGAATTCTGTTGAACTTTTTAGATGAATGAGCTTATAGAGTTCACTAGACTTGGAAAAAATCTTAGCCATTATTTAAATAATTTTTCTGTCTACTCCTCTTTAGAAACTTCAATTATGTGTATATTAGGGTGCTTGAAATAGCCTTATAGTTCACTGATGTGATTTTACAGTTTTTTAACATTGAGGTATAATTGACATGTAACATCTGTTTCAATTTTGGGGGTCTTTTTTTTTCTGTTGGTGATTCATTTTGAATGGTTCATTCATTTTGAATGGTTCATTCATTTTGAATGATTTCTTCTATTATGACTTCACGTTTACAAAGTTTTTTTTGACAGTGTCTAATCTGTTATTAATTCTAACTTGTTTGCAAGCATGCTAAGTCACTTCAGTCATGTCCAACTCTTTGTGACCCTATGGACTATAGCCCACCAGGTTCCTCTGTCCATGAGATTTCCCAGGCAAGAATACTGGAGTTGGTTGCCGTTCCTTTCTCCAGGGAATCTTCCCAACCCAGGGATCAAACTTGTGTCTCTTACCTCTCCTGCATTGGCAGGCAGGTTCTTTACCACTAGTACCACCTGGGAAGCCCAACTTGTATATTTTTTACTTAACACATTGTATTTCATCTCTTAAGTTTAGATTTTTAAAATATTTGTTATTTCTCTACTTAACATGCTCAATCTTTTCTCTACTTACTTGAACATAAAGAATATATAATATGTTAAACATACATTTTAGTATCCTTGTATAACCAAGCAGAATCCTATGGGGCCTTCCTGGGACAGGCCTTCCCCCATATCTTCTGCTTTAGCTCCTCTTTGAAGTACATGTTGAATAGATAATAGTATTTGATACACATTTCCTGAGTTGCTTTACAGCTATGACACCCCCTCTCCCCCCACAAGATGGAAGATTTAAATACTTGATGACTATGAGCACATAGCCCCAGGCCTCCTGGAGCTTAAGGACTGCTAAAGTTAACCTCTGTGACAACCCTATTCCATCACCATCAGCCAATCAGAGAACTGTGCACAAGCTAATCACAGACCCTGTGACCCTGCTCCCTCACATTTTAAAAATGCTTTGCTGCTGAAACCCTTTGGGGGAGTTCAAGGCTTTTTAGGGCATGAGACACCCATTGCCTTGCATGGTCCTGCAATAACACTTTCTCTGCTTCAAACTCTGATGTTTTGGTTTGTTTGACCACACACTTGCACTAACACTTGTCTACTAATTCTATTACCTGCATCTTTCTGAGTCTTTCTATTGATTGATTTCCTCATTATTGGTGTTATTTTTCTGCTTTTTGCATGTACAGTAATTTTTCTTGGAGTCAGACATTGTGAATTTTACCTGTCCAGTGTTGGATATTTTGTATTTTCTATTAATATTTCCTGAGCTTAATTCTGGAATGCAGTTAAGTTACTTGGTACAGTTTGATTATTTAGATGCTCACTGTTGGCTTCTGTTGGGCAATTGCTACTGCTACTGCTAAGTCACTTCAGTCGTGTCCGACTCTGTGCGACCCCATAAAGGGCAGCACACCAGGCTCCCCCATCCCTGGGATTCTCCAGGCAAGAACACTGGAGTGGGTTGCCACTTCCTTCTCCAATGCGTGAAAGTGAAAAGTGAAAGTAAAGTCGCTCAGTTGTGTCCGACTCTTCCTGACCCCATGGACCGCAGCCTACCAGGCTCCTCCATACATGGGATTTTCCAGGCAAGAGTACTGGAGTGGGGTGTCATTTGCTAGATCAGAGCAAACTTTATTGTTGTTGTTCTGTCCCTCAGTCACGTCTGACTGTTTGAGACCCATGGACTGCAGCATGCCAGGCTTCCCTGTCCATCTTGCTTGCTCCCCTGTCCAACTCCTGGAGCTTGCTCAAATTCATGTCCATCGAGTCAGTGATGCCATCCAACCACCTCCTCCTCTGTCATGTCCCCTTCTCCTCCTGCCTTCACTCTCAGCATCAGGGTCTTTTCTGATGAGTTGGCTCTTTGCATCAGGTGGCCAAAGTATTGGAGTTTCAGCTTCACCATCAGTCCTTCCAATGAATATACAGGACTGATCTCCTTTAGGATTGACTGGTTTAATCTCCTTGTAGTCTAAGGGACTCTCAAGACTCTTCTCCAACACCACAGTAAAAGCATCAATTCTTTGGCACTCAGCCTTCTTTATGGTCCAAACTCTCACATCCATACATGACTACTGGAAAAACCATAGTTTTGACTATATGAATCTTTGCTGGCAAAGTGGTGTCTCTGCTTTTTAATATGCTGTCTAAGTTGGTCACAGTTTTTCTTCCAAGGAGCAAGCGTCTTTTAATTTCATGGCTGCAGTCACCATCTGCAGTGATTTTGGAGCCCCCCAAAATAAAGTCTGTCATTGTTTCCACTGTTTCCCCATCTATTTTCCATGAAGTGACTGGATGCCATGACCTTAGGTTTTTGAATGCTGAGTTTTAAGCCAGCTTTTTTGCTCTCCTTATTCACCCTCATCAAGAGACTCTTTTAGTTCCTCTTTGCTTTCTGCCATACGGTGGTGTCATCTGCATATCTGAGGTTATTGATGTTTCTCCCTGCAGTCTTGATTCCAGCTTGTGTTTCATCCAGCCTGACATTTCACATGAGGTTTTCTGCATAGAATTTAAATAAGCAGGGTGACAATATACAGCCTTGATGTACTTCTTTTCCTATTTAGAACCAGTTGTTCCACGTCCAGTTTTAACTGTTGCTTCTTGATCTGCATACAGGTTTCTCAGGAGTCAAGTAAGGTGGTCTGGTATTCCCATCTCTTGAAAAATTTTCCAGTCTGTTGTGATCTACACAGTCAAAGACTTTGGTGTAGTCAATAAAGCAGAAGTAGATGTTTTTCTGGAACTCCTTTGCTTTTTCAAGGATCCAATGGATGTCGGCAATTGAACCTCTGGTTCCTCTGCCTTTTCTAAATCCAGGTTGAACATCTGGAAGTTCACAGCTCATGTACTGTTGAAGCCTGGCTTGGAGAATTTTGAGCATTACTTTGCTAGTATGTAGAATAAGTACAATTGTGTGGTAGTTTGAATATTTTTTGGCATTGTCCTTCTTTGGGATTGCAATGAAAACTGAGAGCTACCTTCAGGTCAGGGCTAATTTGACCCAGTGCTGCACAATTGCACTCACCTCACACGCTAGTAAAGTAATGATTAAAATTCTCCAAGCCAGGCTTCAGCATTATGTGAACCGTGAAATTCCAGATGTTCAAACTGGTTTTAGAAAAGGCAGACGAACCAGAGATCAAATTGTCAACATCCACTGTATCATCGAAAAAGCAAGAGCATTCCAGAAAAACATCTAGTTCTGCTTTATTGACTATGCCAAAGCCTTTGATGGTGTGGATCACAATAAATTGTGGAAAATTCTGAAAGAGATGGGAATACCAGAACACCTGACCTGCCTCTTGAGAAACCTATATGCAGGTCAGGAAGCAACAGTTAGAACTGGACATGGAACAACAGACTGGTTCCAAATAGGAAAAGGAGTACATCAAGGCTGTATATTGTCACCCTGCTTATTTAAATTCTATGCAGAGCACATCATGAGAAACGCTGGGCTGGAAGAAGCACAAGCTGGAAACAAGATTGCCGGGAGAAATATCAGTAACCTCAGATATGTAGATGACACCACCCTATGGCAGAAAGTGAAGAGGAACTAAAAAGCCTCTTGATGAAAGTGAAAGAGGAGAGTGAAAAAGTTGGCTTAAAGCTCAACATTCAGAAAACTAAGATGATGGCATCTGGTCCCATCACTTCATGGCAAATAGATGGGGAAACAGTAGAAAAAGTGTCAGACTTTAATTTTATGGGCTTCAAAATCACTGCAGATGGTGGTTGCAGCCATGAAATTAAAAGACGCTTACTCCTTGGAAGGAAAGTTATGACCAGCCTAGACAGCATATTAAAAAACAGAGCCTGCAAGGATTCTTTAATATCCAGAAATCAATCAATGTAATACACCACATTAACAAATTGAAAGATAAAAACCATATGATTATCTCAATAGATGCAGAAAAAGACTGACAAAATTCAGCATCCATTTATGATAAAAACTCTAGAAAGCAGGAATAGAAGGAACATACCTCAACATAATAAAAGCTATATATGACAAACCCACAGCAAGCATTATCTTCAATGGTGAAAAATTGAAAGCATTTCCCGTAAAATCAGGAACCAGACAAGGGTGCCACTCTAACCACTACTATTCAACATAGTTTTGGAAGTTTTGGTTACAGCAATCAGAGCAGAAAAAGAAATAAAATGAATCCAGATAGGAAAAGAAGAAGTGAAACTCTCACTGTTTGCAGATGACATGATCCTCTACATAGAAAACCCTAAAGACTCTACCAGAAAATTACTAGAGCTAATCAATGAATACAGTAAAGTTGCAGAATATAAAATTAACACACAGAAACCCATTGCATTCCTATACACTAAAAATGAGAAAACAGAAAGAAATTAAGGAAACAATACCATTCACCATTGTAACCAAAGGAATAAAATGCTTAGGAGTATATCTACCTAAAGAACAAAAGACCTATACATAGAAAACTATAAAAAACTGATGAAAGAAATCAAAGAGGACACAAATAGATGGAGAAATTTACCGTGTTCATGGATTGGAAGAATCAATATTGTGAAAATGAGTAAACTACCCAAAGCAATCTATAGATTCAATGCAATCCCTATCAAGCTACCAGCGGTATTCTTCACAGAACTAGAACAAATAATTTCACAGTTTATATGGAAATACAAAAAACCTTGAATAGCCAAAGCAATCTTGAGAAAGAAGAATGGAACTGGAGGAATCAACCTGCCTGACTTCAGGCTCTACTGCAAAGCCACAGTCATCAAGACAGTATGGTACTGGCACAAAGACAGAAATATAGATCAGTGGAACAAAATAGAAAGCCCAGAGATAAATCCACATACCTACAGACACCTTATCTTCAGCAAAGGAGGCAAAAATATACAGTGGGAAAAAGACAACCTCTTTAACAAGTGGTGCTGGGAAAACTGGTCAACCACTTGTAAAAGAATGAAACTAGAACACTTTCTAATACCATACACAAAAATAAACTCAAAATGGATTAAAGATCTAAATGTAAGACCAGAAACTATAAAACTCCTAGAGGAGAACATAGGCAAAACACTCTCCGACATAAATCACAGCAGGATCTTCTATGACCCACCTCCCAGAATATTGGAAATAAAAGCAAAACTAAACAAATGGGATCTAATGAAACTTAAAAGCTTTTGCACAACAAAGGAAACTATAAGCAAGGTGAAAAGACAGCCGTCAGATTGGGAGAAAATAATAGCAAACGAAGAAACAGACAGAGTATTAATCTCAAAAATATACAAGCAACTTCTGCAGCTCAATTCCACAAAAATAAATGACCCAATCAAAAAATGGGCCAAAGAACTAAACAGACATTTCTCCAAAGAAGACATACAGATGGCTAACAAGCCCATGAAAAGATGCTCAACATCACTCATTATCAGAGAAATGCAAATCAAAACCTCAATGAGGTACCATTACACGCCAGTCAGAATGGCTGCTATCCAAAGATCTACAAGCAATAAATGCTGGAGAGGGTGTGGAGAAAAGGGAACCCTCTTACACTGTTGGTGGGGATGCAAACTAGTTCAGCCACTATGGAGAACAGTGTGGAGATTCCTTAAAAAACTGGAAATAGAACTGCCATATGACCCAGCAATCCCACTCCTGGGCATACACACCTGAGGAAAGCAGATCTGAAAGAGACACGTGCACCCCAATGTTCATCACAGCACTGTTTATAATAGCCAGGACATGGAAGCAACCTAGATGCCCATCAGCAGACGAATGGATAAGGAAGCTGTGGTACATAAACACCATGGAATATTACCCAGCCATTAAAAAGAATACATTTGAATCAGTTCTAATAAGATGGATGAAACTGGAGCCCATTATACAGAGTGAAGTAAGCCAGAAAGATAAGTACCAATACAGTATACTAATGCATATATATGGAATTTAAAAAGATGGTAATGATAACCTTATATGCAGGACAGAAAAAGAGATACAGACATATAGAACAGGCTTTTGGACTCTGTGGGAGAAGGCGAGGGTGGGATGATCTGAGAGAACAGCATCGAAACATGTATATTATCAAGTGTGAAACAGATCGCCGGTCCAGGTTGGATGCATGAGACAAGTGCCTGGGGCTGGTGCACTGGGATGACCCAGAGGGATGGGATAGGGAGGGAGGTGGGAGGGGGGTTCAGGATGGGGAACACATGTAAATTCATGGCTGATTCATGTCAATGTATGGGAAAAACCACTACAATTTTGAAAGTAATTAACCTCCAACTAACAAAAATAAATGGAAAAGAAAAACAGATTTAAAGACTGTAGTTATACAAATACAGTGACTTGAAATTAAAAATAAAATAAAAGGCAATTGTTATCATTATTTAAAAAAAAAAAGCAGAGCCATCACTTTGTCAAAAAAGGTCCATCTAGTCAAGGCTGTGGTTTTTCCAGTGTCATGTATGGTTGTGAGTTTGACTCTAAAGAAAACCGAGTGCTGGAGAATTGATGCTTTTGAACTGTGGTGTTCGAGAAGGCTCTTGAGAGTCCTTTGGACTGCAAGGAGATCCAACCAGTCCATCCTAAAGGAGTTCAGTCCTGAGTTGTTCTTTGGAAGGACTGATGTTGAAGCTGAAACTCCAATACTTTGGCCACCTGATGCAGAGCTGACTCATTGGAAAAGACCCTGATGCTGGGAAAGATTGACGGCAGGAGGAGAAGGGGACGACAGAAGATGAGATAGTTGGATGGCATCACCGACTCAATGGACATGGGTTTTGGTGGACTCTGGGAGTTGGTGATGGACAGGGAAGCCTGGCATGCTGTGGTTCATGGGATCGCAAAGAGTTGGACGTGACTGAGCTACTGAACTGAACTGAGGCCTTTTGAGCACTGTAATAGGTGGGAACATGATCATTTCCCAGCCCTTTGTAAGCTCTGAGAATTGTTCCTTCTACTGCTTCCTGATTGTTTACCCCTTAGCCTCAGGTAGTTTCTTATACACCTACGCTAACTGGTACTCAGCTGAAGATTTGATAGGTACCTCTTTTGATCTCCAGAGTTCTCTGTCTACATAGCTCTCTCTTCTCTGGTCCTCTGCCCTGTGAACTATATCCTTGGCCCCTCTGGATTCTCAGTTTTCTCTCTTCAACTCCAGTTGATCCCCAGTCTTTTCTTAGGTTTCTTACTGCCTGTGTTATTGCCTCCAAACTCTTTAGGCAGGAAGCTGGAGAAATTGTAGTTTCACTTTATTTGCTTTCCTTCTCTCAGGGATCACTGTCTTTCACTGTCTGATATCAAATGTCTGAGAACTATTGTTTCATATATTTTGCCCTTTTTTTTAAAGCTGTTTCAGAGAGAATGGTAAATCCAGCCTCTTGTCATAATGACTCAGAATATTTATAGAGAGCTTCACATGATAGACTTCCCTCCTGGCTCAGACAGTAAAGTGTCTGCCTACAATGCGGGAGAACCGGCTTCAATCCCTGGGTCGGGAAGATCCCCTGGAGAAGAAAATAGCAACCCACTCCAGTACGCCTGCCTGGAAAATCCCACGGATGGAAGAGCCTGGTAGGCTACAGTCCGTAGGGTCATAAAGAGTCGGACACGACTGAGCGACTTCACTTTCACACGATAAGGAACTGAAGCTTCCTGGCAACAACGAGCACAAAATCATCAAGGCAACTGAGCAATCTTGGAAGCATATGGTCCAGTCTCAGACATTCAGTTGACTGCAGCTACGTCTGATATCTAGCTGAAATCTCACAAGAGATTCTGAACCAAGACCATCTACTTAAGCTACTTCCAATTTCCTGACCAATGGAAACCTTGTGAGATAATAAATGTTGATTGTTATTTGAAGTTGCTATGTTTTAGAATCATTTGTTATGCAGCACTGGATAGCTATTACATACTTGGGTGCCCAGAAATGGAGTGCTATCAGAACAAAACATAAAAATGTTGAAGTAGATTTGGGACCTGGTAGTGTGGAGGAGATGGAAGAATACTTAGAAAGTGTACATGAAAGCCTAAGATGCCTTGAAGACTCTTAGTAGAGGGCTAATGGCCTTTCAGAAGGCTGCAAGTAAAGGTGGAAAGGAGACTAGGGAAAATGTTTTTAGAAACTAGATAAAAAGGATCCTTGCATGATGGTAGAAAGTTTAGCAATATTGTCACCTGAGGTAATGTAGAAAGTAGAAAATAAACCTCATATACTAGATGATCTAGTTAAGGAAATTTCTAGGAAAACTGTTGAAGATGCTCCTTATGAAAGTGAGGGGGGTAATGAGAGGGAGAGGGAAAGAGAGAACCCACGTAGTTCAGGGATCTTGGTAGGGGCCAGGCTAAAAGGCATAAACCTGAACCTGGCCTTCCTGGGTTAGAGGTAGAGAGAAGTGTTTAATAGATGCTTCTTTGTCTATCTAGGAATGGAAAAGGGGTGTGGTGGTAAATCTGTCATCATTTGATAAATATATCTTGAGATTCAACTCTCCTTTAGAATATTTGGGAATATCAAGGCAAAGATCAGTAAACATGAGGTGTGTGTGTGTGTGTGTGTGTGTGTAAATAAAAGCTATTTCTTAGTGATTTAATAAATTTAAGTTTGTGATTTTTCAAGTTTTAATAAAACTTTTGGGTTTATGTAATTTTGAAAAGAAAACCCGAGTCTATCTCCTGTCTACCTCCCCCCTACCCACAATGACAAAATGAATTTTCCCTGATGTAGTAGTGTTTTGCTTATGAATAAACTAATTTTTGCAATATTTATGTTGAATTCCAATGTGTTCTTTGTGTTTGGAAAATATCTACAGCTGCAAAGTGATCTGTGCTCCATAGAAGTTTACTTGTGCACTAGCTATTTATCATGGTAAAGTTCAGATTATGGCCTTTAATCCAAGTATATTACTTTCTGATTATTTTTACATGATGGGAACATTTAAAATATTCTCTTTTCCACCTGCTAATATAACTGGGGCACAGAAGTCACCTGTGACGGTCTATAATAGGCCCCCTTCTTGAAATTAAAAGATGCTTGCTCCTTGGAAGAAAAGCTATGACCAACCTAGACAGCATATTAAAAAGCAGAGACATTACTTTGCCAACAAAGTTCCATCTAGTCAAGGCTATGATTTTCCTAGTAGTCATGTATGGATGTGAGTATTGGACTATTAGGAAAGCTGAGTGCCAAAGAATTGATGCTTTTGAATGTTGAAGAAGACTCTTGAGAGTCCCTTGGACAGCAAGGAGATTAAACCAGTCAATCCTGAAGGAAATCAGTCCTGAATATTCATTAGAAGGACTGGTGCTAAAGCTGAAACTCCAATACTTTAGCCACCTGATGCAAAGAACTATCATTGAAAAAGATCCTGATGCTGGGAAAGATTGAAGGCAGGAGGAGAAGGGGATGACAGAGGATGAGACGGTTGGATGGCATTACCGACTCTATGGACATGAGTTTGAGCAAGCTCTGGAAGTCAGTGATGGACAGGGAAGCTTGGCGTGCGGCAGTCCATGGGGTCGCAAAGAGTCAGACACAACTGAGTGACTGAACTAAACTGAACTTCATGTTGAATTTGGCTCTAATTTAATGTGATCTTGGGATCACTGATTATTACAAGAGATGCTGGGGTACGAAACACTAACATAAGAGTCATAGTTTCTTTCTCTGCGCAGTCTACTGCTTCTGATAGGAAAGAAAATTTTCTCAGAGCTTTTTCTCCACACTTTTTATTCCATACTTGAAGTTTAAGTTGTGTTTGTTACAATGTACACAAGAAACTTGAAAGCAACAAACATAGACTAGATTTTTGTGTCTTCCTAACCTAAGGGGAAGGTCTTTATTTCTAAACCAGAATAAGTTGAATACCTCCACTTTTTCCTTGAACTCACATGAGAAGGCTGAATCAACAAGTTGGTCATTGACCCCACTGTGACAATAAGTGTGTGAGGTAGTGAAAGGTTGTTGCTGAACGATAAGACGCGGGATTCTTGGCCTCCGGAGGAGACGAATTCAATCCGGGGCCAGAGACGAGGCTGGATCGCTCAGAGCTTTTGTGTAATAAAGTTTTATTAAAGTATAAAGGAGATAGAGAAAGCTTCTGACATAGGCATCAGAAGGGGGCAAAAGAGTACCCCCCTCCTAGTCTTTAGCTGTATGTTATATAGTCACTCACAGTCTGTTAATGAAATGAAAGGAATGTCATAAAGTTTAGAATGGCACCAGATAATTCATATCAGGCCATAAAACGATTGACTTGAATCTTGTAGAAGGGCAGAATACCAACAAATAGTTCCGTTTACATAGATTAGGGGAACAATACCTGAGTAAGTAAGTTAGGCCGTTTGGCGGAACCAACTTGAAGATAGAGTCTGGGGTTCATTAACATAGCTTGAGACAACATTTTCATACGAGAAAGAAATGTATTGGTTAACTCAAAGTTTGAGAGTAGTTAGCTTTAGGTGAGACCAGGTGTCATGGCAACACAGAATGTTAAGAGAAACTTCCTTTTAAATTTGTATAGAGAAGGAAAAACAGATCGCTGGTTTGTTTTTTCCTGCCGCTTAAGAGAAATAAAAATGTCTGGCAAGTACAGCCTCTTTCCTTCATTTGGAGAACCCTGGCCTTCCTGCCTGTTACCTTCTCAGTAACTGCTAGCTCACAACTGCCTGTGAACTCTGTCTCTGTAATTGCCTTTTGTAGGTTAGGTGTTAAAGTTGTTCACACCAAGGTTAATACATAAAAATACTTCCTGAATCAAAGAATATAAATGAGCAGGAGATTAATACGCACCTTTATTCAGGCCATTGGTGTGTTGGAAATCAACGTGGAAATTATTCAAGAAGAAATTACTCCTCAGCAGGAAAAGGTTTTGCCATGTTGAATGGCAAAGATAATATATGCTGCGTAAATTTAAGATGCAATTGAGGCTTGGATGTCACTGGGAAATTGAACTGCATGGATCAGTTCAGTCAGTTCAGTCGCTCAGTTGTGTCTGACTCTTTGCAACTCCATGAACTGTAGTACACCAGGCTTCCCTGTCCATCACCAACTCCCAGAGCTTGCTCAAACTCATGTCCATCAAGTGGGTGATGCCATCCAACCATCTCATCCTCTGTCATCCTCTTCTCCTCCTGCCCTCAGTCTTTCCCAGCATAAGGGTCTTTTCCAATGAGTCAGCTCTTCGCATCAGGTGGCCATAGTGTTGAAGTTTCAGCTTCAGCTCAGTCCTTCCAATGAATATTCAGGACTGATTTCCTTAAGGATTGACTGGCTTGATCTCCTTGCAATCCAAGGGACTCTGGATGGCAGAAAGATAAATGACTGTGTTAAGGATTTTAAGTGTTTCATTTTTACCAAAGGCAGTAAGCTAGATAATCATATCTTCTTAATTGCTATTGGCTGCCATTGATGACAAAATTTTCTGAAGATGATTTTACATGGAAGATAAGTGTGTTTCCTAGTAAGCATCCATTTTGATATATGAGCATGAAATCTAAATGGAAAAAGTAAAAACCAAAGTAGCAAAACCAACTCTATTCCTGCTAGTAACTGGGATCTCTAATAAAAGTTGTAGTTTTCTCTCTCTCATATATACTACTTAATTTAGAATTTTGATAAATTACTTCGTCTTGTAGTTCCTATTGTTTACTGTTTGTTATGTTATAGAAACATGAATATACTCTTAAAAATGGCTGAACCGTTTCTCTCAAATTTCATATATTGAAATTCTAACCTCCAGTATCTTAGAATATCACTATGTTTGAAGATGGCAGGTCTTTAAAAATGGCAAAATGAGGTCATTAGGGTGGGCCCTAACTTAATAAGTTGATGTCCTTATTAAAAGAGATTATGATACAGACATGCACAGATGAAAGATGATATGAAGCTACAAGAAGACAGCCATCTGTAGCCAAGGAGAGAGGCATTAGAGGAAACAACCCTGTCTACACTTTAATTTTGAACTTCTAGTCTCCAGAACTGTTTGGAAATAAATTTCTATTGTTTAAGCCACATGATTTTTGGTACTTGCAGTGGTAGCCATACAAAACTAATACAAACTCAAATTACTGTTTTGAGAAAGAATGGGAGAGTCTAGAAAAATGAGTACTTACTACCTCTGGAGAGGTATATCTTTTCCTTTTGATGGGGAGTTAGACATGAGGGCTAAAGTAGTTGACAGCAGAATTCTCAAATTTTAGTCAGCAGTGTCATGATCTGTCTATGATCTGTCATTCATCTTATTCATGAGATGACTGGCAAAAATAAGAAAGATCAACATGCTCTAAAACCAAAGAATATTCATGATACATACATGCTTAGTCGCTTAGTCATGTGCAACTCTCTGTGACCCCATGGACTACAGCCCACCAGGCTCCTCTGTCCATGGAGATTCTCCAGGCAAGAATACTGGAGCAGGTTGCCATGCCTTCCTCCGAGGGGTCTTCCGAACCCAGGAATTGAACCCAGGTCTCCCACATTGCATGTGGATTCTTTACCATCTGAGCCACCAGCAAAGCCCATGATACATATATTAAATATTAAAAAAATCACAGGACAATTCTGTAGTTTGATTCCATTTATATGTAAATTCAGATTCCTGATACTGCTTGTGTCTAGATACTGACAAATTATCCCTCAGCAAGCACGGTGGAATAATGTTAGGGAGAAGATCTTTTCTGCTGAATAGAATCAAACACGTACTTCTGAAAATTATTTTGAAAAGAAAATGCTTGGAGTTTTCTTGCTTTAAACTTGTTTTTAGTAAATTTAAAGCACTAATTTGAGTGACATTAAAATGAGAAATTCATGATAAGACCTGGCAAACATTTTTACTGTTATGAAAATTTATTTAATGTCTTCTGGCTGATACTGTTTTTTAATATGCATTTCAGCTTGGAAAGAAATCTAGGGGTAAACCAAGCTTACATTGGTATCTTCTTTAACTGAGTACTTATTATGTGTTATACACTATTGTAGGCACTAAAACACAGTGGAGAATAAGACAGAGAAAGCCCCTGACTCATAGCTTTTTTTTAGCAGTGGTGTTGATGGTGAGATGTATAGAATTCAGACAATACATAAACATGATTTGCCATGATAGTTATGCACAGAATTACCAAAAAACAAACAAACAAACAAACAAAACAAAACACCAACAATGGCATTGTTTAGACAGGCACTAGCAAGATATTGAACTTATCAATGGTTTTCAAAGTGATATTAGGCAAATTGTTTCCCCTTAACTCAGTTTCTTTCTGTGACTAATTTATTTCCCATTCATTTTTATCTTAAGATGGACTATTATTAGGGCCTTTAATTCTTTAATTTGTATCCTGGCAGTGGAAACCAGAAAGAACCTATATTGAATGATAGTACACAGACCATGGGGTACTTAATTTTCACAGTTATGTTTATTTTTTCTTTAATAATCACAATTAGATTTTTTTTTAGAAAGACTATCCATGTCTAGTGGTGAGGGATAGACATCTAAATCTTATCATCTTTGGGTTGGCATAATTTCTGTTGTTGTCATTCAGTCACTAAGTCATGTCTGACTGTTTGTGACCTCATGGACTGCAGCATGCCAGGATTCCCTGTCCTTCACTAACTCTCCGAGTTTTTTCAAACTCCTGTCCATTGGGTAGGTGATGCCATTCAACTATCTCATTCTCTGTCACCCCTTTCTCCTACTGCCCTCAATCTTTGCCACCATCAGGGTCTTTGCCAATGAGTTTGCTCTTCACATTAGGTGGCCAAAGTATTGGAACTTCAGCTTCAATCAACAGCCCTTTCAATGAATATTCAGGGCTGGTTTCATTTAGATTTGACTGGTTTGATCTTCTTGCAGCCCAAGGAGCTCTCAAGAGTCTTCTCCAGCACCACAATTCTAAGCATCAATTCTTCAGTGCTCTATCTTCTTCATGGTCGAACTCTCACATCCATATATGGCTACTGGAAAAACCATAGCTTTGACGATATGGACCTTTGTTGACAAAGTGATGTCTCTGCTTTTTAATATGCTGTCTAGGTTTGTCAGCTTTTCTTCCAAGGAGTAAGTGTCTTCAATTTTGTGGCTTCAGTCACCATCTGCAGTGATTTTGGAATCCAAGAAAAGAAAATCTGTCACTGTATTCACTTTTTGTCCATCTTTTTGCCATGAAATTATGGGACTGAATGCCATAATGTTAGTTTTTTTGAATGTTGAGTTTTAAACCATTTTGAACACTCTCCTCTTTCATCCTCATCAAGAGGCTCTTTAGATCCTCTTCACTTTCTGTCATTAGAGTGATATCATCTGCATATCTGAGACTGTTGGTATTTCTCCCTGAAATCTTGATTCCAGCTTGTGACTCATCCAGCCTGGTATTTCACATGATTTACTCTGCATATAAGCAGGGTGACAATATACAGACTTGATGTAATCCTTTCCTAATTTTGAACCAGTCCATTGTTCCATGTCTGATTATAACTGTTGCTTTTTGACCTGCATACAGGTTTCCCAGGAGACAGGTATGTATTTTTTGTGAATTGCAGAGTCACCCTCACTTTTACTCATCTAGCTATTAACTCATTCATTTACTCTTCCAACCCACAAGTATTTTTTCACTTAATGCAGCAGTAAAAATTAATAATTTTACTAATTTTCAATCTTAAACAGCAAATTTTAATACTTTATGAGATGAAATGAGCAGTAGACATAACGTACTTTTGCTGAATACTCAAGTATGACTGCTAGCTCGAAGAAAAACACTTGATTTGTAAACTGAAAAGGAACATTTCCTTGAAACTCAATATTTACTTGGAAGAACAGCTGATACAAAGTTATGATTATGTTAACCTGGGTATTAACATATTTTTTTCTGAAAATGAACAATGTGAGCCTACAGGTCAAGAAAAGTAATTGATGGTATTTACCAACCCACAAGTATTTACTGAATGCCTAAACTTGTTCACAGTTTGGATTTAAGAAAGTGAATTTCTAGGAAGGCAAAAATGGCTAAGAAGATTTTCAAGGTATGTTATCATTGCACTGAAAATTATAACCCAAAGGAATGGGTATGTAAGAATGCAATTTTGCATAGCCACTGAGTAAATGAAGACTAGATTAGTCCTCAAGAAATTTATGTACATGAGTAATCTCTAGTGAGATTGTGAATTGAAGTGGTTTTGTTTGTTGTACAATGTTATTATCCAGGATCTTTCATTATGCAACAGTTATTTAATGAGTGATTACCTTAGACAAGGAACTATATTGATCCTGAAAGGAATATACAATTGAATGAGATTCTGTCCCTTCCCTCAAGTAGTTTACATCCCAGTAAAGAAGATGACACATTCCCATAGGTGATAGTCTGTAAGGCAGAATGTAAAAATTTCTATATGAAGCAATTTCATGGCAGAAATTTTAACCATTAAGTTATTGAATGCATTGTGGAGGGGCATGAAAGCCAGACTAAGGAATTTAAATTTTATTTGATAGGTAATGGAAATACATCAACAATTTTTGAACAAGATTAATGTAAACAATTTTAAACAAGATGGTGGAGTAGAAGAACATGCACTCATCTTCTCCTGGAAGAACACCAAAATCATAACTAACTGCTGAACAACCATTGACAAAAGAATGTTGAAACCCACCATTAGGACAAGATACCTCGTGTCCAAGAACAAAGGAGAAGCTGCAACAAGATGATAGGAGGGGTGCAATCTTGTTGAAATCAAACTCCTTATCTGCCAGGGACTCTTGGAGGGTACAAACAAAACCTTGTGTGCACCAGGACCCTGGGGAAAGTTGCAGTGACCCTTGACAAGAGACTGAACCAGACCTACCAGTGAGTGTTTGAGGGTTTCCTGAGTAGGTGTGGGTCAGCAGTTGTCTGCCACACAGAGAGGGCCACTGGCAGCAGCAATCTTGGGAAGAGTGGTGTGTTGGCATAAGTCCTCTTGGAGGAGATCACCATTAGCCCTACCATAGAGCTGCCAGATGGGTGACCCAGAAACTGGAGAACAATTATACCAAGGAAATTCTCACACTGTTGAGAAGGTTCTAGGATGCACATCAGACTTCCTAACTTGGGAATCTGGCAAAGAGACTGGGAATCCCCAGATTTGAAGGTCAATGGGATTGGATTACAGAACTTCCACAGGACTGGGGGAAATAGAGACTCTTGGAGGACACAGACAAAACCTTGTGAGCACCAGGACTCAGGGGAAAGGAACAGTGACCCCACAAAAGACTGAGCCAGGCTTGCTTGTGAGTGTGTGGGAGTCTCCTGCAGAACTGTGGTTTGACAGTGGTCTGCTGCAGGGTCAGGACCACTGGCAGCAGCAGTTCTGTCAGGCACAGTGTGTTGACATAAGCATTCTTGGAGGAGGTTGCAGTGAGCCCTACCATAGAGATTAACATATGGCAGCTCTACCATAGGGACTGCAGACTCCAGGACTGGGTTGCTTCAGACGAGACTACAGGGAGGGAGCACATCCTCAACCATCAGCAGAAAATTTGATTAAAGATTTACTGAGCATGGTCCTGCCCTCCAAAGCAAGATCCAGTTTTCCCCATAGCCAGTCCTTCCCATCAGAAAGACTGCACAAGCCTCTTATCCTCATCTACAAAGGGCAGGCAGAAGAAGCAAGAACTACAATCCCACAGCCTCCAGAACAAAAACTGCAATCACAGAAAACAAACCAAAATGATCACATGGATCACAGACTTGTCTAACTCAATGAAATTATGAGCCCATGCCATGCGGGGTCATCCAAGATGGACTAGTCATGGTGGAGAGTTCTGACAAAACCTGGCCCATGGAGAAATGAATGGCAAACTCCATGAAGAGTATGAAAAGGCAAAAAGATATGACACTGGAAGATGAACCCCCTAGACCAATAGGTATCCAATATGCTACTGGAGAAGAGCAAAGTTCCTAAAAGAATGAAGGGAATGAGCCAGAGTGGAAATGATGCCCAGTTGTGGATGTATCTGGTGGTAAAATTAAAGCCTGATGCTGTAAAGAATAATATTGCATTGGAACATGGACTATCAGGTCCCTGAATCAAGGTAGATTGGAAGTGGTCGAGAAGGAGATGGCAACAGTGAACATTGACATTTTAAGTATGTGAACTAAAATGGTCGGGAATGGGAGAATTTAATTCAGATGACCATTATATCTACTATGTGGACAAGAATCCCTTACAAGAAATGATGTAGCCACCATAGTCAATAAAAGAGTCTGAAATGCAGTACTTGGGTGCAGTCTCAAAAATGACAGAATGATCTCAGTTCGTTTCCAAGGCAAACCATTCAACACCACAGTAATCCAAGTCTATGTCCTAACCACTAATGCCAAAGAAGCTGAAGTTGAACGGTTCTATGAAGACCTACAAGACCTTCTAGAACTAATGCACAAAAAATGTCCTTTTCCTCAAGGGGATGGAATGCAAAAGTAGGGAGTCAAGAGATACCTGGAGCAACAGGAAAATTTGGCCTTGGAGTACAGAATGAAGTAGGGCAGAGACTAACAGAACTTTGCCGGGAGAATTCACTGGGCATAGCAAACAACACAAGTGATGAAATCACTTGGAAATCACCACATGGTAATCATGTGAACGTGGAAATCACCAGATGGTCAATACTGAAATCAGATTGATTATATTCTTTGCTGTCAAAGATGGAGAAACTCTATACAGTCAGCAAAAACAAGACCTGGATCTGACTGTGGCTCAGATTATCAGCCCCTTATTGCAAAATTTGGGTTTAAATTGAAGAAAGTAAGAAAAACCACTAGGCCGTTTGCTGCTGCGGCTGCTGCTAAGTCGCTTCAGTCGTGTCTGACTCTGTGCGACCCCATAGATGGCAGCCCACCAGGCTCCTCCGTCCATGGGATTTTCCAGGCAAGAGTAATAGAGTGGGTTGCCATTGCCTTCTCCGACTAGGCCATTTAGGTATGAGCTACATCAAATCCCTTACGATTATACAGTGGAAGTGATAAATAGATTCAGGGATTAGATCTGATAGACAGAGTGTCTAAAGAACTATGGATGAAGGTTTCTAACATTGTACAGAAGGCAGTGATCAAAACCATCTGAAAAAAAGAAATGCAAGAAGGCAAAAAGGTTGTCTAAGGAAGCCTTACAAACAGCTGAGGAAAGAGAAGTGAAAGGCAAAGAGAAAAGGAAAGATATACCAAACTGAAGGTAAAGTTCCAAAGAATAGCAAGCAGAGATAAGAAAGGCTTCTTAAGTGAACAACAAGAGAAACAGAGGAAAACAATAGAATGGGAATGACTAGAGATCTCTTCCAGAAAATTAGAGATATGAAGAAAATATTTCATGCAAAGATGAGTACAAAAAAGACAGAAACAGTAAGGACCTAACTGAAGTAGAAAAGATTAAAAAGAGGTGGCAAGAATATACAGAACTGTACAAAAAGTGTTAATGACTTGGATAACCATGATGGTGTGGTCACAAACCTAGAGCCAGACATCCTAGAGTGTGAAGTCAAGGGGGCCTTAGGAAGCATCACAACAAAGGTAGCAGAGGTGATGAAATTTCAGCTGAGCTATTTCAAATTCTAAAAGATATTGCTGTTTAAGTGATGTACTCAATATGCCAGCACATTTGGAAAACTCAGCAGGGGCCACAGGACTGGAAATTGTCAGTTTTCATCCCAGTCCCAAAGAAGGGTAATACCAAAGAATATTCAACCTACCATACAATTGCACTCATATCTGCATGCTAGCAAGGTAATGCTCAATATCCTTCAAGCTAGGCTTCAACAGTTTGTGAACCAAGAATTTCCAGATGTTCAAGCTGGATTTATTTTATTTTATTTAGTTAATTAATTAATTTATTTTACTTTACAATATTGTATTGGTTTTGCCATACATTGACTTGAATCTGCCATGTGTGTACATGTGTTCCCCATCCTGAACCCCCCGCCCACCTCCCTCCCTATCCCATCCCTCTGGGTCATCCCAGTGCACCGCCTTCAAGCACCCTGTATCATGCATCAAACCTGGACTGGTGATTCATTTCACATATGACAATTTACATGTTTTGATGCCATTCTCCCATATCATCCCACCCTCGCCCTCTCCCACAGAGTCCAAAAGACTGTTCATAACATCTGTGTCTCTTTTGCTGTCTCACTTACAGGGTTATTGTTACCATCTTTCTAAATTCCATATATATGCATTAGTATACTGTATTGGTGTTTTTCTTTCTGGCTTACTTCACTCTGTATAATAGGCTCCAGTTTCATCCACCTCATTAGAGCTGATTCAAATGTATTCTTTTTAATGGCTGAGTAATATTCCATTGTGTATATGTACCACAGCTTCCTTATCCATTCATCTGCTGATGGGCATCTAGGTTGCTTCCATATCCTGGCTATTATAAACAGTGCTGTGATGAACATTGGGGTGCACGTGTCTCTTTCAGATCTGGTTTCCTCAGTGTGTACGCCCAGGAGTGGGATTGCTGGGTCATATGGCAGTTCTATTTCCAGTTTTTTAAAGCAATCTCCACACTGTTCTCCATAGCGGCTGTACTAGTTTGCATTCTCACCAACAGTGTAAGAGGGTTCCCTTTTCTCCACACCCTCTCCAGCATTTATTGCTTGTAGACTTTTGGACAGCAGCCATCCTGACTGGCGTGTAATGGTACCTCATTGAGGTTTTGATTTGCATTTCTCTGATAATGAGTGATGTTGAGCATCTTTTCTGATAGCCATCTGTATGTCTTCTTTGGAGAAATGTCTGTTTAGTTCTTTAGCCCACTTTTTGATTGGGTCTTTTATTTTTCTGGAATTGAGCTGCAGGAGTTGCTTTTATATTTTTGAGATTAATTCTTTGTCCGTTGCTTTGTTTGCTATTATTTTTTCCCATTCTGAAGGCTGTCTCTTCACCTTGCTTATCATTTCCTTTGTTGTGCAAAAACTTTTAAGTTTCATTAGGTCCCATTTGTTTAGTTTTGCTTTTATTTCCAATATTCTGGGAGGTGGGTCATAGAGGATCCTGCTGTGGTTTATGTCAGAGAGTGTTTTGCCTATGTTTTCCTCTAGGAGTTTAATAGTTTCTGGTCTTACATTTAGCTCTTTAATCCATTTTGAGTTTATTTTTTGTGTATGGTATTAGAAAATGTTCTAGTTTCATTCTTTTACAAGTGGTTGGCCAGTTTTCCCAGCACCACTTGTTAAAGAGATTGTCTTTTCTCCATTGTATATTCTTGCCTCCTTTATCAAAGATAAGGTGTCTGTAGGTATGTGGATTTATCTCTGGGCTTTCTATTTTGTTCCACTGATCTATATATCTGTCTCTGTGCCAGTACCATACTGTCTTGATGACTGTGGCTTTGTAGTAGAGCCTGAAGTCAGGCAGGTTGATTCCTCCAGTTCCATTCTTCTTTCTCAAGATTGCTTTGGCTGTTCGAGGTTTTTTGTATTTCCATACAAATTGTGAAATTATTTCTTCTAGTTCTTTGAAAAATACTGTTGGTAGCTTGATAGGGATTGCATTGAATCTATAGATTGCTTTGGGTAGTATACTCATTTTCACTATATTGATTCTTCCAATCCATGAACACGGTATATTTCCATTTATTTGTGCCCTCTTTGATTTCTTTCACCAGTGTTTTATAGTTTTCTTTATATAGGTTTTTTGTTTCTTTAGGTAGATATATTCCTAAGTATTTTATTCCTTTCCTTGCAATGGTGAATGGTATTGTTTCCTTAATTTCTTTCTGTTTTCTCATTGTTAGTGTATTGGAATGCAAGGGATTTCTGTGTGTTAATTTTATATCTTGCAACTTTACTGTATTCATTGATTAGCTCTAGTAATTTTCTGGTAGAGTCTTTAGGGTTTTCTAGGGAAAGGATCATATCATCTGCAAACAGTGAGAGTTTCACTTCTTCTTTTCCTATCTGGATTCGTTTTATTTCTTTTTCTGCTTTGATTTCTGTGGCCAACACTTCCAAAACTATGTTGAATAGTAGTGGTGAGAGTGGGCACCCTTGTCTTGTTCCTGATTTTAGGGGAAATGCTTTCAATTTTTCACCTTTGAGGATAATGTTTGCTGAGGGTTTGTCATATATAACTTTTATTATGTTGAGGTATGTTCCTTCTATTCCTGCTTTCTGGAGGGATTTTATCATTAATGGATGTTGAATTTTGTCAAAGGCTTTTCTGCATCTATTGAGATAATCATATGGCTTTTATTTTTCAATTTGTTAATGTGGTGTATTACATTGATTGATTTGTGGATATTGAAGAATCCTTGCATCCCTGGGATAAAGCCTACTTGGTCATCATGTATGATCTTTTTAATCCATTGTTGAATTCTGTTTGCTAGAATTTTGTTAAGGATTTTTACATCTATGTTCATCAGTGATATTGACCAGTAGTTTTCTTTTTTTGTGGCATCTTTGTCAGGTTTTGGTATTAGGGTGATGGTGGCCTCAAAGAATGAGTCTGAAATTTTACCTTCCTCTGCAAATTTCTGGAAGAGTTAGAGTAAAATAGGTATTAGTTCTTCTCTGAAATTTGGCAGAATTTAGCTGTGAAGCCATCTGGTCCTGGGCTTTTGTTTGTTGGAAGATTTCTGATTACAGTTTCAATTCCCGTGCTTGTGATGGGTCTGTTAAGACTTTCTATTTATTTCTGGTTCAATTTTGGAAAGTTGTACTTTTCTAAAAATTTGTCCATTTCTTCCAAGTTGTTCATTTTATTTGCATACAGTTGCTGTTAATAGTCTCTTATGATCCTTTGTATTTCTGTGTTGTCTGTTGTGATCTCTCCATTTTCATTTCTATTTTTGTTGATTTGATTTTTCTCCCTTTGTTTCTTGATGAGTCTGGCTAATGGTTTGTCAATTTTATTTATCTTCTCAAAGAACCAGTCAAACTGGTTTAGAAAAAGCAGAAGAACTAGAGATTATGTTGTCAATATCTGTTGGATCAGACAAAAAGCAAGAGAATTCCAGAAAAACATCTACTTTTGCTTCATTGACTACACTAAAGCCTTTGACTGTGTGGATCACAACAAACTGGAAAATCCTTCAAGAGATGGGAATACAAGACCACCTGACCTGCCTCCTGAGAAACCTGTATGCAGGTCAAGAAGTAACAGAACTGGACATGAAACAATGGACTTCCTCAAAATTGGGAAAGGAGTATGGTCACCCAGCATATTTAACTTCTGTGCAGAGTACATTATGCAAAATGCCAGTCTGGAAGACTCACAAGCTAGAATAAAGATTCCTGGGAGAAATATCAACAACCTCAGATATGCAAATGATACAACTCTAATGGTAGAAAGTGAAGAGGAACTGAAGAGCCTCTTGGTGAAGGTGAAAGAGGAGAGTGAAAAAACTGGCTTTAAACCTAACATTCAAAAGCTAAGATCATGGCATCCGGTCCCATCACTTCATGGCAAGTTGCTTTTGTTCAGTCGCTCAGTTGTGTCCTCCTCTTTGTGACCCCATGGATGCCATGTTCCCTTGTCCTTCACCATATCCTGGAGCTTGCTCAAATTAATGATGGCGATGCCACTCAAGCATCTTGTCCTCTCATCTCCTTCTCCTCCCACCTTCAGTCTTTCTCAACATCAGGGTCTTTTTTAATGAGTCAGGTCCTCACATTAGGTGGCTAGAGCATTGGAGCTTTAGCTTCAGCATCAGTCCTTCCAGTGAATATTCAGGGTTGATCTCCTTTATGATTGACTGATTTGATCTCCTTGTTGGCCAAGGGACTCTCAAGAGTTCTCCAACACCACACTTCAAAAGCATTAATTCTTAAGTGCTCAGCTCCAACTGTCACCTCCCTACATTACTCCTGGAAAAACCATAGTTTTGGCTATACAGACCTTTGTCAGCAGTAAAGTCTGTCTACTTTCTTGGGCTCCAAAATCACTGCAGATGGTGATTGCAGCCATGAAATTAAAAGAAGTTTGCTCCTTGGAAGAAAAGCTATGACCAACTTAGACGGTGTATTTGTATAGACATCACTTATGTGGACAAAAGTCTGTATGGTCAAAGCTATGGTACCATGTGTGGATGTGAGATTTGGACCATAAAGAAGGATGATCGCCAAAGAATTGATGCTTTTGAACTGTGGTGCTAGAGAAGACTCGTTAGTCACTTGGAACAAGGAGATCAAACCAGTCAATCCTAAAGGAAATCAACCCTGAATATTCATTGGAAGGAATGATGCTGAAGTTGAAGACCCAATACGGGCCATCTGATGCAAAGAGGTGGCTCATTTGAAAAGATCCTGATGCTGGGAAAGATTGAAGACAGGAGGAGAAAGGAGACAGAGGACGAGATGATTGGATGGCATCAATGAACATGAGTTTGAGCAAACTCCAGGAGATGGTGAAGGACAGGGAAACCTGGCATAATATATTCCATGGGGTCACAAAGAGTCACACGATTTAGTGACTGAATAAAAACAACGATGTATACAAAGCAGAATTGGGAAGCACTCAGTTGCTCCTCTTATCACACTGTAATGCACATTTGCACTCATTTCACACACTAGCCAAGTAATGCTCAAAATTCTCCATGCCAGGCTTCAACAGTATGTGAACCATGAAATTCCAGATATTCAACCTGGATTTAGAAAAGGCAGAGGAACCAGAGATCAAATTGCCAAGATCCGTTGGATCATAGAAAAAGCAAGAGAGTTTCAGAAAAAGATCTATTTCTGCTTTATTGACTATGCCAAAGCCTTTGACTGTGTGCATCACAACAAACTGTGGAAAATTCTGAAAGAGATGGGAATACCAGACCACCTGACCTGCCTCCTGAGAAATCTGTATGCAGGTCAAGAAGGAACAGTTAGAACTGAAAATGGAACAACAGACTGGTTCCAAATTGGGAAAGGAGTATGTCAAGGCTGTATATTGTCACCCTGCTTATTTAACCTACATGCAGAGTACAACATGCAAAATGCCAGGCTGGATGAAGCATAAGTGGGAACCCAGACTGCTGGGAGAAATATCAATACCTCATATATGCAGATGACACCACCCTTATGGGAGGAAACGAAGAGGGACTAAAAAGCCTCTTGATGAAATTGAAAGGGGAGAGTGAAAAAGTTAGCTTAAAACTCAACATTCAGAAAACTAAGATCAAAGCATCTGGTCCCATCACTTCATGGCAAATAAATGGGGAAACAATCGAAACAGTGAGAGACTATTTTTTTGGGCTCCAAAATCACTGTAGCTGGTGACTGAAGCCATTAAATTAAAAAGCGCTTGCTCCTTGGAAGAAAAACTATGACTAACTTTGATAGCATATTAAAAAGCAGAGACATTACTTTGCCAACAAAGATCTGTCTTGTCAAAGCTATGTTTTTTCCAGTAGTCATGTATGGATGTGAGAGTTGGACTATAAAGAAAGCTGAGCTCCTAAGAATTGATGCTTTTGAACTGTGGTGTTGGAAGACTCTTGAGAGTCCCTTGGACTGCAAGGAGATCAAACCAGTCACTCCTAAAGGAAATCAGTCCTGAATAGTCATTGGAAGGACTGATGCTGAAGCTGAAACTCCAATCCTTTAGCCACCTGATGCTAAGAACTGACTCATTGGAAAAGACCCTGAGGCTGGGAAAGATTGAAGGTGAGAAGAGAAGGGGAGGACAGAGGATTAGATGGTTGGATGGCATCACCGAGTTAATGAATATGAGTTTGAATAAGCTCTAGGAGTTGGTGATGGGCAGGGAAGCTTGGCATGCTGCAATCCATGGGGTCCCAAAGAGTCAGACACGACTGAACAACTGAACTGAACTGAATGCATATTAATTTGCTATTATCTGTCTTTCCTTTCTAAAATGTGAGTTCCAGAAGAGTAGGGATTTTGTTTTTGTTTATTGCCATTAATGCCTGCTTCAGAACAGTGCCTGGTATCCGATCAGTTCTCAAATATTTGTTAACTAGTGAATGGATTAATCCAGAAGTTCTCAAACTTTTTTGCTTCATGTTGAGAAAAAGAAAAAATTAATAATTCTAATTGATTTTCAAATGGTGCCTATTTAAAAAAAATTTTTTTCTGTGTGTTCATTTTTTATTTTTATTTTTTTCCCATTTATTTTTTATTAGTTGTAGGCTAATTACTTTACAATATTGTAGTGGTTTTTGTCATACATTGACATGAATCAGCCATGGATTTACATGTATTCCCCATCCCGATCCCCCCTCCCACCTCCCTCTCTACCCCACCCCTCTGGGTCTTCCCAGTGCACCAGGCCCAAGCACTTGTCTCATGCATCCAACCTGGGCTGGTGATCTGTTTCACCCTAGATAATATACATGTTTTGATGCTGTTCTCTCGAAACATCCCACCCTCGCCTTCTCCCACAGAGTCCAAAAGTCTGTTCTGTACATCTGTGTCTCTGTAACTATAGAAAACTCAAAGGTATGACATCAATTAAAGAAATATAGTGTGAACTAATGGTGAATCTGAACTACTCTCAGCTATTAAGTTAATGCAATAGAGGTCAAGATAGATTTCAGTTGAAAATTTAACATATCTTGCAGTAGCCCTGTATGTTTCCTGCAGTGCCCTGGGGTGCCCTGATTTACAATTTGAGATAAGAACATGTTGAGTCCCTATATCTTCATTGTTCTTCTACAGGACATATTACTACCATCCTACTAAGTGTAGAATTTTTAGCCAGGTTTTACTTTTCCCAGCTGCTCTAACTCTGGGTTTCAAACCATTAAATAGATCACAAAGGTGAAATTGATTTTCACAGTAAGAGTGTCAAAATAAATGTGCAGTTAACCAATTTATCATGATAACCATTTAATACTAGATCAACATTTTACATCTGACCTATGATAGAAATATATTATGTGGAACATATTTCTTTATTTTATTTTATTTTTTTAAATTAGTTGGAGGCTAATTACATCACAACATTTCAGTGGGTTTTGTCATACATTGATATGAATCAGCCATAGATTTACATGTATTCCCCATCCCGATCCCCCCTCCCACCTCCCTCTCCACCCGATTCCTCTGGGTCTTCCCAGTGCACCAGGCCCGAGCACTTGTCTCATGCATCCCACCTGGGCTGGTGATCTGTTTCACCATAGATAGTATACATGCTGTTCTTTTGAAATATCCCACCCTCACCTTCTCCCACAGAGTTCAAAAGTCTGTTCTGTATTTCTGTGTCTCTTTTTCTGTTTTGCATATGGGGTTATCGTTACCATCTTTCTAAATTCCATATATATGTGTTAGTATGCTGTAATGTTCTTTATCTTTCTGGCTTACTTCACTCTGTATAATGGGCTCCAGTTTCATCCATCTCATTAGGACTGATTTAAATGAATTCTTTTTAACAGCTGAGTAATATTCCATGGTGTGTATGTACCACAGCTTCCTTATCCATTTATCTGCTGATGGGCATCTAGGTTGCTTCCATGTCCTGGCTATTATAAACAGTGCTGCAATGAACATTGGGGTGCACGTGTCTCTTTCAGATCTGGTTTCCTCAGTGTGTATGCCCAGAAGTGGGATTGCTGGGTCATATGGCAGGTCTATTTCCAGTTTTTTAAGAAATCTCCACACTGTTTTCCATAGCGGCTGTACTAGTTTGCATTCCCACCAACAGTGTAAGAGGGTTCCCTTTTCTCTGTGGAACATATTTCTATGGGATGCTCCAAGAAGACAGAGAGACCAACATTCAAATAAAAATTGTTAAAGCTGCAAATTGCTATATTTATCCTTAATAAAAGTGTAGTTGTAGTTTTTCTTACTTTTCTTTTTTTTGGCCATGTAACAAGCAAGAACTTAGTTCCCTGACTAGGGATCAAATCTGTAACCCCTGCAGTGGAAGCCCAGAGTCCTAATCACTGGACCACCAGAGAAGTCCCCAGTAGGTGTACTTTTAAGTCTTGCCATTGAAGTAATTTTTGGAGAAAATTCTATAGCTATGTGAAATATACTCATCAGTCATAGGTGAAGTTCACAATTCTAAAAATATCACAAGATGGGCATTATAAGGTGAAAAATGCTTTGAGAAGCCTCACATTAAAAAAAAAACTTAAAAAGAAAACTTGTTTACTTTGTTTTATCCTGAGTTTTATAAAATTACTTGACCATAAATGTTTTTTTTTTTCATGTATCATCTGTTCATATATTGTAACTCCAATTATGAAGAAATTCTGCCTTTTCCTTTGGCTGTTTAAAAATAGTCTTCAAATATTTGATTCACATGCTCAGATTTCCCACAAGGTGGTAGTGTTACAACATCAAAATCGTTCACAATAATGGCTTAGCAACTACAATTCCCCAGGCATTAACTGAGTGACTGCTATGTGTAAGATATTGTCTAGTGATACAGAGTAGTGTCTTTTCTAAAACAAGGATCCAAGTTTTTTCACTCTCAGGCTAATGCTGTTTCCATTACATACAGCATGCATACATACTTCCATTACATACATACTAAAAGAAAGCAACTACCTAGCTTACTTAACCAAAGTCTTTGAGAAGCTATATACTTATAAACTTGCAAAAGAAAATTTTCTAGGGCATTTATGCAGGGCAAATCTCTTCATGGGAATGCAAAGCTGACAGGACAAGATTCATGAATCCTAGACCCCAGGAAGGTAAAAGAGTTTATTTTAGAGAGAGTTCAGCTCAAGAAAACTTACAGAGCAGATGTAAAGCAGTACTAGCACATATGATGAATACATATACTCCAGGTCATAGTGTGATCTATGGCTTGGATAACTGTCTTGTGATTCTGAAACTGCTAAACAGACTGATGTAATGGTATGACAAGAAGGGGCCTGAGGTCACTGAAGTTAAAGGAAAACAAATTATTTGTCAGGATCACAGGAATTTTTCTAACTCATGAGCAGAGTAAAATCTAAGCAAATCTTTAGATTCTTAGATTATTTATTATTCTAATAATAATGTTATTATTATTTTAGGTTATTATTATTTATAATTATGTAATTGTTATTATGTAATAATAATTAATATTATTATTATTCTTACTTCATTTCTAAAATCTCTGATATATATCTTTCAGGGCCAGTACCTCCTGAGTCTCACAGCCTATCCAGAGCTCCCTGTCTTATGAGCAGAAATCTGTCTGATTCACCAGACTTAAAGTTCTTCTAACATAGTATGGGATAATCTCAGCATACCTAGAACCTGCCATGGTGCCTAGTACACCATCAATATCTCAGAAATGTAGATGCATCTATTCTGACCCATCCCCTCATCACCATACAGTCAGAGAGCTGTGCTAGTAGACCGGAGGCAAGAGAGAGAATTTGATAAAGTCTTCAGAGCCTTCCTCCATTTTTAGTAATATATTTTTTTAAGAGTAATATTTTGCAAACGGCATTGCTGCTTTTCTTGCCTATCACATTTTATATTACATGGCAGACTCCTTCCTTATCCTGATATTTATATATGTTTTTCTACATTTTTACCTAGTATCACTTATTTTTTATGCTGACATTTGAATCTCTAATCATTCTAGAATTTATTTGTGCATAAGTTTAGATAGTTTTTAGGGCTTCTCTGGTGGCTTAGATGGTAAAGAATCTGCCTTCAATGCAGGAGACCTGGGTTCAACCCCTGGGCTAGGAAGATTCCCTGCAGAAGGGAGTAGCTACCCACTCCAGTATTCTTGCCTGGGAAATACTATGAACAGAGCAGCTTGGAGGGTTTTTACAGGCCATGGGTCACAAAGAGTTAGACACGACTGAATGACTAACACTTTCACAACACTTTTCAGATAGTTTTTAATACCATTTATTGATTTACTTATACTTTTTCCACGGATTTAAGATATCACATTTGTGATGATTTTTACATATAATACAATAAAAATACAATCTTGGAGAAGGGAATCTTCCCAACCCAGGAATTGAACCTGGGTTTCCTGCTTTACCTGCAGATTCTTTGCCATCTAAGCCACTGGGAAGCCCCAATATAATCCATAACTGTAAACAAAATACAACAATAATGCAATAGTAAAAATAGGTAATTCATATGTACAAATATGTATTAATGTGTGTAAAATATATTCATATATAATATATAAGATAATATATAAGCTGTTTTTATAATTTTATTATCTATTACAGATTTGTCTATTTCCCTAATTTTTTATTGTGGAAAGGACAGAATGTATTACTCTTTCCTTTGCAACAAATCAGGAAGAATATTTAATAAATATTATCAATATAGTCCCAATGAATTGACAGATGTATGACGGTTTAGCTTTTATTACTGTCAAAGCTGAGGATTATGGGAGATAATGAGGGACTATGGTGACAAAATCCTTGAGCTGAGTAGGGGGTTTGCATATTTTTCACATCTATTCTTTGGGACATTTCAGATAGGTCTTTATATTTGAGAAACACAGTCATTGAGAATTAAGGAGAACATTATCTTTTCTATAGACAAAATTATTAAATTTTAAAGATAGTTGAAAGAAAGAACAGAGTAATCCCAAAGAGCAAGATAAAATTTTTTTCATTTTCCAGTTTCTGAAGGATGGATACCAGGAAATTGCATGAAAATATTATGAAGCTGAGCACTGACTATTGACGCTTTTGAACTGTGATGTTGGAGAAGACTCTTGAGAGTCCCTTGGACTGCATGGAGGTCCAACCAGTCCATCTTAAAGGAAATCAGTCCTGAATATTCATTAGAAAGACTGATGCTCAAGCTAAAACTCCAGTACTTTGGCCATCTGATGTGAAGAACTGACTCTTTGGAAAAGACCCTGATGCTGGGAAAAATTGAAGGTGGGAGGAAAAGGGGACGACAGAGGATGGCATCACTGACGCTAAGGATATGAATTTGAGTAGGCTCCGGGAGTTGGTGATGGACAGAGAAGCCTGGCGTGCTGCAGTCCATGGGGTCACAAAGAGTCGGACACGACTGAGCGACTAACTGAACTGAACTGATTATGAAGATTAAATGAGATACCCCCAAATTAGTTGATTAATGATATCTTCCCTAAAGAAGTTTCTATGAGATCCTTGTAGACAGTAGAGACTTGAGTAAGAATACAGAAAAGAAAAAATTGCTCAAATGTGGAGCTGATAAGCCTCCTTCATTTTTGATGAAATAACAACTGGATGCATCAAAAATGAATATTAGATTTAGGTTTTTTGAACTATGGTATTGTTTTCTCTGAAATATGTGCCTAATGCTACAAATGTCCCTGGAAAGTTCATGTGCTTTGACCGTATGGGTAGAGTAACCTTTTAATTTTTTTTCTTTCTGAGGAGGGTAGGTCTCATATACCTTTGTTAATTAGTTTTGAAGGCTAGGTCAAAGTAAAGCTCTTTAATTTGGAGATACATGGGTGAGTTCTAGCAAGTCTCTTGTTAATGAGAAAATTATTAACCAGAGATTAATTATCAACTAGATATTAATTAACAAGACACTAATTATTACTAAGAGACTATTAATTAATTGTTGTTATTACATCCTGATTAAGCCAGGACATAGTTGATCTATGATTTGAGGAGGAACTTTCAAAGGTCTTATCTCCATATGTCTGAATCCCCTTGGTTAAGGATCATTTTACTGGGTCAGATAGTTTTAGTATAAAGTCAAAAGTTTTGTGGGCTTCCCTGGTGGCTCAGTGGTGAACAATCCACCTGCCAATGCAGGAGATGTGGGTTCAATCCCTGGGTCAGGAAGATCCCTTGGAGAAGGAAGTGCTACCCACTTTCTTGCCTGGGAAATCCCAAGGAAAGAGGAGCCTGGCAGGCTACAGTCCATGGGATAGCAAAGAGTTGGACATGACTTAGTGACTAAACAGCAAAAACAACAAGAGTTCTGTACTTCTCTGGTTTTGCAATGCAAAAATCACACCTTAGCCAGGTGGAATCATAGGCATGGGACGCAAAGCCATTCCTGGATTGTTTTATTGGCAACCCAAGAATAGAACACTTACTTAGCAAGAAATTAAAAACCTTTTGTGGTAGACTGATGGCATTAAAGTCTCCTTCTACCCACACTTTTTGCTATGTAAATGTGTAGGGCCCTCCAACTCTGACTCTGGGCTGGGCCATGTTCCTTGCTTTGCCCAATGGGCAGTTGTAAGGTTGAAAGGGAGCAGGACCTAATGGTCCTCGCTTCCCCATGTCTTCAGCCTGCCTTTTTTCTGTGAAAACAATTAGCTTTAGGCAAGAATAAGTTTAATCAGAGAAGTGAGAAAGTGGAGAAACAAAGGAAAACAGTCCAACAAGACTAAATAATAATAGTTTAGTCATTAAGCGGAGTTAAGGACTTTAGTTCCTTCTCAAGGGCTATAGATAATATTCTGAGTCATATTCTGTGAGCTGTCTTATAGATGCTGAAGCCTCTATCATGCAGAAGAAGTTATTTACATGATGACCAGACTGCAGCCACGATAAGGTGCTACAATTTTAAGAACTGATCTCAAAGAAATAAGAACAAACCAACCATGGAGCTGAAGATTAACTGTACTTAAAACAATCAAGATATTGCTGGTTGGATCACTAACGACCAATTTTATGATAACTTTCAGAGTTGACTGTGCTGTTCCAGCATGTAACCCCTTCCCTCTGTCCATAAAAGCTTTTGCCTCCTGATTGTTAGAGGGAGAGTTGGCCTTTGGACAAGAGTCCACCCTTCCTTTGCCAGCATCCAAAATAAAGCAAGCTTTCCTTTCCACTAATCTTACTTCTTTATTGGCTTTTGAGCAGTGAGCAGCCAGACTCTACTTTTGGTTTTAAGGCAACGAACTGCCCTGGCTTGCTGGAGTTGCGGGGGCTTCCTGGATTTGAGCTAGGATAGGCAAACCAAGACTCATCAAAGTGACCTAGCAGAGGTTTGAAGGGAGCCTTCACTTGCCACTCTTGTTGCATCTTGTTGAGAATGTTCAGATTAGTCTGCTGGATGGTGGTAGACGCCTGGAGCAGAGCTGTGTTCTCCCAGCTGAGGATTCATATTTCAGCTGATCCTCAGGGGGTCGTGCATCCCCTCTGAGTTAAATAAATATCTGTTGTTGAATGCCACTGTGGGTGTTTGCTACACAGCATTATTGTGCAGTAGATAAGTGGTACATCTAATTGCATTTATTCAGCATATACACTATTTAGATTTTCTGACTAAGGAAAAAAGAACAGAGCAATGCTTAATCCGTAAAATAAGAATATTATGTTTTCATGTTTAAAATAGTTTTATAATTTAGATATCATTATTATCCTATGCCAGATGACTGTATTGATGACTTTTCAGGATATGGCTGGAGGATCAGAGATGTAATTTAGTAAAATTCAGTGAACAGAGATTTGGTAATCATTCCCCAGCATAGTTTGTGCCAGTTGCTTCATAGCTATTGGTGGTTTTGAGTGAATGGTTCCATGTTTTTCTGGATGAGGAAGACAGGTTCTTCTGTTTCTCTCCTTCCCAGCTGCTTATATTCATTATTTGAAGTCATGTTTCAATTTTCCAGAAATGTGTCCATTTTAGTGTTTACTAGAGCATCTGTTTGTAGAGTCTATTAGCGTTTATTTCCTCATGAAAAACAGAACTTTGTAGTTGGGAGGAACTATATAAATGACTATTCTCTCAGTTTTCGGACAGAAAAAGTGAGATTTGCAAAAGTTAAATTACTTTGCCCTGAAAGCAGTCAACAAATTAATTACAAAAGTAAGATTGGAGCTTGAGGACACTGACTGTTAGTCTAAATGTGTTTCAATCACCTCAGGAACATTTCCTCAGGTACGGTAGGGCATTTTCCCTCTCTAAGGATAGGAGTCTACTTTCTGTGGGTGGCTCACTTCAAAACTATCTCCTGCCATAAAGATCTGAGGGGTTTGTTTCTCCTCCAGATAAAGTCAATTGTGTAACCCAAATGGCCACCCCAATTATCAAGTGAATCTAGGATGGACTATGTGTGTGACAAATGGTGCTCTGAAGCTCTTACTTGATTATTAGCTTTAATTTTGCTTCAGTGCATGAGTGCAATGTACTGAATATGCCTGGCTACATAAAAGGGTGAGATTTCTTCTGTCTTTGCAATCTCTTAGTGGATTACCTATGATGTGCATGGCTTTCTGGTTTAATGCTTATTCAATAATAAAAGTGTTTTCTTTCCCTTCTACCTTTGTGGAGAGATTATCTGAATTGGCAGGAGAGGTTTTTGTTTTGCTACATGGCTTCTGGGCCCCAACTAGGGACAGAACCTGGGCCCTTTGCAGTGGAAGCACCATCACATTCCTAAGATTTTGTTTTTAATTACATTTGCACAACACATGATAGATAGTAGTGAGGCAGAGGGAGAGGATAGGAACAAAAGCTGACTGGACTAGGAGGAGTTTTTAGGTGGCTTTGAAGACAGAAATTAAGGTCAAAGGGCATCAAAATGAGAGAATGGATGGGAGGAAAAATAGAATTTTTAACATACTATTATTCATTCTATGTATTCATTTTCTTTTATAGCATCCAAGAAACAGAGTAAAGAACTTGCATTTACACATTGAAATGGTTTTTGACTACATGGACCATGATTATTGACTATGTTGTGTTAAAAATTGAAATTACTTTGGTATATTGTTCTTCTGACCACAGTATCATTCTGGTCCTAAACAAAATAAGCTAAAGCTTTACAGCAATGTAAATGAAATGAAGATTTATGGTTCTGAAATATTATTTTCTTTCAGTTGAAGTCAGGAGGCACATATGCCTCAATTATTTAGCATATCTTAACTAGATTTATCTTTCAAAAACACTTGAACAAACATATCAATAGAAAAGAGAGGAAAGGATATGAGCAAGCAATTGAAACTTCATATTGTTAGTATGTGTATAAAAAATTGTTGAAATGCACTTTATTTATTTATTTTTCTTTTTAGGAAATGTACTTTTGTTTTTTAACAAGGAGTTTAGTTTAATTTTCTCTGGGTATTTGTAAAACACTTAGGGCCAACATAGAAAAAAAATAATAATGAAGCCTCCTGTGAAAAAATTACACTTACAAAAGAAAGGCCTGAGAGGGATTAGTGCCTTAGCCCCTCCGAGCTATAGCAACTCTGATTGGTCCAAGGAAGTGAATAGATATTGGGAGGCTACACAGGAGGAAAAACAAGGAGAAATCACTGAGGGAGAGGGCCTCGAAGTGGGCCTCCAGGGGGAACTGGAGGTCGGGGAGTGGGTCTGGGTGGAAGGAGGGGCCCCCGCTGGTAGCCGTAGGGTGGAGGTCGTGGAGGGCCAGTGTATCCATGAGGAGGCATCAGTGGAGGAGGTCCACGCATACCATGCAGAGGCATAGGACCTGGGTGACCCATGGGAGAGCCAAACGGAGGCCCTCGGGGGGGCATGCCCATTGGAGGAGATCCAGGATGAGGCATTCCAGGTGGTGGTCGGGGTGGTGGCTGCCCCCCAGAGCCAGGGGGCCCAGCGTGGGGGTGCCCTAAGCCATGAGGGCCATGATGGGCCAGCTGCATCTGAGACATACCTGGATGGGGCATCCCACCCGGTGGGAATGGGTGAGGATATGAGTGTCCGTGTCCACGATGTCCAGCCCCTGGGGTTCCCGCTGATGGGGGGCCATGTCCTCCAGCCCCAGGAGGCATAGGTGGTGGTGGCATGGCTGGGGGTATCCCAGGGGAAAGGGCTCCAGGAGGCGGTACTGGAGGTGGGAAGGAGCCAGGATGAGGCATGCCTGGTGGAGGAAGCCCAGATCCCAATGATGATAACACAGGATTGGGAGCAGATGGTGGAGGGAGTGCATCTGCAAACAGCTGATGAGGGCAGTCAGCCTGGGAGAGTGGGTTCTGTGCTGCCAGAAGTCTTTCAGTGGCTAAGCCATGGTGCTCACCCTTGGAATCCTTCTTGAATGCGTAGGACACAGTGATTGGGCAGTTACAGAGGTATTGCCCATTCATGGCCTCAATTGCTGCATCCGAAGCATCAAATGAAGCAAAATTAATAAAGGCATAACCTTTGGAGTTGCCTGTGTCAGGGTCCCGCATAATCTTGGGGGTTTGTAAGATAACCCCAAAGGTGCTAAAAGTATCATAAAGCAACTTCGCATCAATCTCTGGGTCCAGGTTCCCAATAAAAATGTTGGCCCCCACATCCAGGTTTTTGTTGTGAGCTGATGCCTTGTTCACCCGTATTGGCTTCCCATAGAGTTTGATCATGTTCATGATCTTAATGGCATAGTCAGCATCTTCCTCACTCAAGAATTCCACAAAGCCATAGCCTTGGTGCTGACCAGTGACTCTATCTTTTGGCCTGTGCGTGTTCACTACTGGCTCTGCCTGGAGAAATAATTCCCACAGCAGTGGTTCGCTAACATTCTCATCGAGGCCGCGCACGTACACAGTGGCATCCTGGTTTTGCTCGGAGATCGGCCTGGCCGCTATGGCGAAAGCGCTCCCGCCGTCTCCAGGAAATGCACTTTAAAGTAACCATGATACACTAATTTTCACTTGACATAGATATAAAATTATAATCTCCAATTTAGATAAATGTGTGGTGGGAAGTTCCCAGAATTTAAATTGTTGTAACATTTTCAGTAACATGTTCATTAAAATATGTGTATTTCCTTTCATTCACACATTTTCTCCTAGAATTGTAATCAATAGAAATAATTGGACAATATTCTCATATCATTCAGTTCAGTTCAGTTACTCAGTCTTGTCTGATTCTTTGCGACCCCATGAACCGCAGCTCGCCAGTCCTCCCGGCGAGCTCAACCAACTCCGGGCGTCCACTCAAACCCATGTCCATTGAGTCGATGATGCCATCCAACCTCTGTTGGCTGATGCCATCCTCTGTTGTCTGCTTCTCCTCCTGCCCTCAATCTTTCCCAGCATCAGGGTTTTTTCCATTTTTCCCAATGATCAGGGTTTTTTCTTTGCATCAGGTGGCCAAAGTAATGGAGTTTCAGCTTCAGCATCAGTCCTTCCAATGAACACCCAGGACTGATGTTGGACCACTTTAGGGTGGACTGGTTGGATCTCCTTGCAGTCCAAGGGACTCTCAAGAGTCTTCTCCAACACCACAGTTCAAAAGCATCAATTCTTTGGCGCTCAGCTTTCTTTATAGTCCAACTCTTACATCTGTACATGACCACTGGAAAAACCATAGCCTTGACTAGACAGACCTTTGTTGACAAAGTAAGGTCTCTGCTTTTTAATATGCTGTCTAGGTTGGTCATAACTTTCCTTCCAAGGAGTAAGCGTCTTTTAATTTCATGGCTGCAATCACCATCTGCAGTGTCAGCCACTGTTTCCACTGTTTCCCCACCTATTTGCCATGAAGTGATGGGACTGGATGCCCATCATTGCTTTAACATAAAAAATTTGATAACATTATAATAGCTAAGCAGTAGACTTGATAAGTTATGGTATATCCATACAAAGTGTGAAATAAAATTTATATTGATATTTTATAACAAGACAAAAAAAATTTAAATGTAAAAATTTTCTGTCCTTGACTTCCTCTTTCCCTTCTGCTGTGCATTTTGTATCCCCATTATGCATCAACCAACTCGCCTTCATTGGCAAAAACACTTACTCAACCATAAAGAACAGCATTCTCCTAGCTCCAACAAGATAACTCTTTAAAAGGTAACGTTCATTCTTAATCTTCCTTTTTTGGCCACTTCACGCAGCATCCAGGATCTTAGTTCTTTGATCAGGGACCAAATCCACTTTCTCTGCATTGGAAGTGTGAGATATTAACCACTGCACCACCATGGAAGTCCCCCTTCTTAATCTTGTGAGGGACCACAATGACCTATGATGACACTTAGATCTGGATTGTGTGGACTGTCAATAATATGTCATCTAATGTACAAGCCTGTCTCAAAAAACTTATGTAGCTATACCTTGACTTCTAATGTGCAGAAGGACAGTTCTAAGAATTTTCTGAGAGGCTGTTTCCAGGTTATAATCCTCACTTTGGCTCAAATATAGTATTTTTTTCTTAGATAGACTGATTAATTTTTCATTGAAAAATACTATTTAGCCATTAATATGATCTTTAAGTCTCACTGACTTGTAAAAATAGTCTTATTATCATGTCAAACCAAAAAAAAAAAAATTTCATAATGGCAGGTTTTGTATAATTTTATTTTATTTAAAAGCATTTAGAAGAGCATATATAAAATGTTACACTAATTATATATTATTATTATTATTATTCACTACTTTTTAAAGTTATATTTTCAAAATTTAATATAGGAAATACCATTGTATTTACATTTATAGTAAAGAAACTTTTTATTTATTGGGAGGAATTAACTTTTTTTAATCCTTATAAGTTCTTCTATTTGGTCTGAGAATTAAATTGACATGAGACAGAGTAACAGGCAAAAATCAAACAAACTGTTTAATAACATTGTAGGGGAGCAGAATTTGCCACCCCAAAATATATCTGGTATAGTAATTATTTTAATCTGGTTATAATCTAAGAAATAGCAGACATGAGAGAAACTCTGAAAACCAAGTAGAAGTTACCCTTTTGTAAAAAAACACATTTACAAGGGAACTCTCCATTTGTAGAGGTGTCTTTCTCTCTGTACAAGTCTCTAGGAACTCTTATTAACAGAGAAGGCTATAACTTATATCTGCATACCAACCTTACTTTTGTTTACTGTGCTTCTCATGGTCAACTCTAAGAACTGACTCTTACCACCCTTAACATCCTCATTTGACTTTAGCCAAGGATGAGATTCAAAGTGAGGACTTCTACCACCATTTTGGTGAGTTACTCTGTTTTCCTGAGTCTCTCCCATATGTACATGTTATTAAAACTTTGGTTGAGTTTTTCTTGTTAACCTGTCTTGTGTCAATTTAATTCTTAGATCAGCCAGAAGAACCCAGAAGAGTAGAGGAAAATTCCTTCCTCTCCAACAATATGTACCACCCGGAGTGATTCAGGAAATCTGAATGTTTCCCTCAAATAGTTGAAGCCTTCACCTTAAACACTATCTTCAGACAAAAGAGGATAAAAAGAGGATATTGAAGGTAGTGGTTTTCAACTTCAAATGGGGGGAAGACATTTCACACAGAGATGGAAAAGCAAATGCTTGGTAAACAAATGTTTGCTGAGCCATGAAGAGACAATAGAACACAGAGTGAACTCTAATCTCCAAACCCTGCCACTACACTAGCCCATAATTCTTGCAAATATCTCTGGTAATAGCTCTATTCTGGGATCAGGCTCTTGATTTAAATTCTTTAGGCAGTTAAAGGAGAGGTAAAAAGAAGACTTCTTGAGTCTCTTATTTCTTGAAAATCATCAGCCTAAATTAATTCTTACTCTAAAGACACATTTTGGGGTGGCAAATTTTGCTCCCCTACACATTGAAGCAAGGAGAGATAAGAAAGCCTTCCTCAGTGATCAATGCAAAGAAGTAGAGGAAAACAATAGAATGGGAAAGACTAGGGATCTCTTCAAGAAAATTAGAGATACCAAGGGAACATTTCAAGCAAAGATAGGCACAATAAAGGACAGAAATGGTATGGACCTAACAGAAGCAGAAGATATTAAGAAGAGGTGACAAGAATACACAGAAGAACTATACAAAAAAGATTTTCATGACCCAGATAATCACAATGGTGTGATCACTCACCTAGAGTCAGACAACCTGGAATGCGAAGTCAAGTGGGCCTTAGGAAGCATCACTATGAACAAAGCTAGTGATGGAATTCCAGCTGAGTTATTTTAAATACTAAAAGATGATGCTGTGAAAGTGCTGCACTCAACATGTCAGCAAAATTGGAAAACTCAGCAGTGGCCACAGGGCTGAAAAGGTCAGTTTTCATTCCAATCCCAAAGAAAGGCAATGCCAAAGAATGTTCAAGCTACCACACAATTGCCCTTGTTTCACACCCTAGTACAATAATGCTCAAAATTCTCCAAGCCAGGCTTCAACAGTACATGAACTGTGAACTTCCAGATGTTCAAGCTGGATTTAGAAAAGGCAGAGGAGCCAGAGATTAAATTGCCAACATCTGTTGGGTCATTGAAAAAGCAAGGGAGTTCCAGAAAAGCATCTACTTCTTGTTTATTGACTATGCCAAAGCCTTAGACTACGTGGATCACAATAAACTGTGGAGATTTCTTAAAGAGATGGAAATACAAGACCACCTGACCTGTCTCCTGAGAAATCTGTATGCATGTCAAGAAGCAACAGTTAGAACTGGACATGTAACAGCAGACTGGTTCCAAAGCTGGGAAAGGAGTATTTCAAAGCTGTATATTGTCACCCTGCTTATTTACTTATATGCAGAGTACAACATGCGAAATGCCAGGCTGGATGAAGCACAAGCTGGAATGAAGATTGCTCGGAGAAACATCAATAACTTCAGGTGTGCAGATGACATCACCCTTATGGCAGAAAGTGAAGAAGAACTAAAGAGCCTCTTGATGAAAGAGGAGAGTGAAAAAGCTGGCTGAAAACTCAACATTCAGAAAGATAAGATCGTGGCATCCAGTCCCATCACTTCATGGCAGATAGATGGGGAAACAATGGAAACAGTGAGAGACTATCTTTTTGGACTCCAAAATCACTGCAGATGGTATTGCAGCCATGAAACTGAAAAATGCTTGCTCCTTGTAAGAAAAGCTATGACCAACTTAGACAGCATATTAAAAAGCAGAGACATTACTTTGCAGACAAATGTCCATCTAGTCAAAGCTATGGTTTTTCCAGTAGTCACGTATGAAAGTGAGAGTTGGACCATAAAGAAAACTGAGAGCTGAAGAATTGATGTTTTTGAGCTGTGGTGTTGGAGAAGACTCTTGAGAGTCCCTTGGACAGCAAGGAGATCCAACCAGTCACTCCTAAAGGAAATCAGTCCTGAATATTCACTGGAAGTACTGATACTGAAGCTGAAACTCCAATACTTTAGCCACCTTTGGAAAAGACCCTGATGCTGGGAAAGATTAAAGGCAGGAGGAGAAGGGGATGACAGAGGATGAGATGGTTGGATGGCATCACTGACTTTATGGACATGAGTTTGAGTAAGCGCCGGGAGTTGGTGATGGACAGGGAAGCCTGGTGTGCTGCAGTCCATGGGATCCCAAAGAGTCGGACACAATTGAGCGACTGAACTGAACACAGTGAAAACATTATAGATATTTAAACATTTTAGTTGTTTAATAAAGAATTCAAGAAATTAAAAAAACTTTCAAAGAATTGCTTTTCAGTATTTTCATCATTTTTGAAAAGCACTTTAAGAATATAAAAGAAAACAACCACTATGCAAATATACTAAATAAAAGTAAATGAATTAAATTATATTAGCTCTCTGAGCAAAAACCTTTGCTGCCTCCCTTTACCTTTGGGATATCTTCTTCAGCTTTAACATCTATCAATAATGTGATTCTAATATATTTATTTATTGATCAGTTATTTGGTTGATTATTTTCACAGATACATATTTGTAGGTACTTTTTCTATTTTCCCTTCTACTGCCATTTAAACATTTTGTATACTTCATCTCTGACAATGAAGTTTTTTATAACTTCAAGTCCATTTATTCAATATCTACCATCCATTAAGGGCTTCCCTGTAGCTCAGACAGTAAAGAATCTGCCTGCAATGCAGGAGACCAGATTTGATCCCTGGGTCAGGAAGATTCCCTGGATAAGGGAATGCATCCCATTCTAGTATTATTGCCTGGAGAATCCCATGGACATTGGAGCCTGGTGGGCTCCATGGAGTTGCAAAGAGTTGTACACGACTGAGCGACTAACACTACTACTACTACTATCATCCATTAAGGCATACTTATGAATCATTTTTTTCCTTCAAATATTCTAAGTCACTTTTCTTCCTTTCAAATAACACTATTGTTTACTCTGGATAGTCTATACATTATACGATTCAACTTTGGGATAAGGGTTGACTGAGTGGGAACTCTTGTTACCAAACTCAGGTCTGGATACTTATCATTCAAAACCCAATAATTTGAGAGGCAAATATCAATAGAAAGGAAAGGTGCTTAAATCAGAAAAGCTAACAATCTGGGGAGACAGTGGATTCATGTCCTGAGTCCAACTCTGAAGATTCTGCTCAGGCAAGACAGTTTTCAAAGAGGAAAAAGGGGGAAGATTCTCAGTGCCTCACAGAGGCAGGAGGTTTGATACATCATTCTCCATTGTGTGCAGATTGGCTGACTTTTTCTTCAAGTGTTACCTTGCCTACTTGATCTACTTGCATGATTGCTAAGGGAGCTGTTGGGGCTTAGAGAGCTAGTCATTTTTAATTGCTTAATTCTTAATTTTTACTTCTTTTTATCTAGGAAAAGAACCAACAGTTTAAGCAGGGCATGGTGTGCATTCAGGAGAGCGTAAATCAAGATTTAGGCTAAATTGTCTATAATTAGGTTCTCATTCCTATAGTTAAGTTCTTTTAAAGTTGGAAAGGACCAGAAGTCGGCGAAGAGGAAAGGGGCAAAAGAGCTGTTTTCACCCTGATGGTGACACATGCACCCATCTCACTTGCCAATTCCAACCCAGGCCATCACCTGAGTTTCTGACTGACTGGCTATAAATTTAGATTGCAATATTTTAAAATGTTTATAACTGTCTTAATTGCATTTCTCAGTGTATTCTTCTAGAACTAATTGGAATTTTACAACTTAGTCCTACATTTAAAAATGAGTTCCATTGGTAAAAAAACAAAAAGACCATCCCCAACCAGTTTATTACATCTTTTTCACTCTTTTTTATAAGATCCTCTGCTACAGCTGTCTTCTACTAACTTCCTTCCTATCCATATTTGCTTGTGTAGTGCCTTCAGCCTCTATTGCTAGCCTCATTCTTTCTATTCATCAATATTTTGCTAAATCTTATAGGTTTGGTTCAAGACCTATTTATATCACTATTACTAATTAAATTTAGTATAAACTGATCTTTTAAAATTTGTGTTTCTGCAAAGATTTTATTCACAATGTCTGTGTGTACGTTATACCCTTGTATTTTCTCAAAATTATTGTGTTCATCTTTTAAAAAATTGTCGGGCTGGAATTTGGCTCCCTCAAGAACAGACTGCTTGGGTGGTAGAAAAAGCATGGATTCAGAACCTAGTTTCATTTGTGGCTTTGCCATTTTCCAGTTGTTTGATCTAGGGCAAGTTACTTAGTCCCTCTGATACACAGATTTCCTCTCTGTCACTTGCTCTAAAAAGCAATTGTCTTTTTTCTTTTTTTCTTACCAGATCAGAAAAGTTTGATTATTCTGTGGTAACAAACAATCCAAATCTCAGTCACATGACAGAAATTTATGTCTCTTGGATTTCATTTGCAACATAGGTCAGCTGCATGTCTTTGCTCAATGGAATGACTCAAGGACCCAGGGTAATGGAAACTTCATTTTGCCATTTGCTTCCACTGTTACAGAAGCAATGGGGAGAGAACATGGCAAATGCATTGGCTCTTAAAACTTCTTAGAAGTAATATACTTCCCTTCTATTCATATGCCATTGGTCAAAAAAAGTTGCAAGTCTGAGTTTAACTTCAAAAAGGGGCAGTAAGTACAATCACCATGTATTCTGAAAACTCTCTAGCCAGAAATATTTGTTGAATAGTAATGATGATATATTTTTCACAACACTTGTAATCCTACACATGGAATAAATTCTCCATGAATAGTTGCTTGTAGAATGAATATTGACATGTCTAGAAATGAATTAGAGCCTACAGTTAAATAAAAGCTTTATTTGAATATGTTCACAAAACTATAAATGGTTTTTTAATAGGAAAATGGAAAATTATTTTTATTTGGTAATGTGAGATAATAGAAAATATATATCTACATATCTATCTATACCTATATCTATATCTATATCTATAGGTCTCTGCCCTTGATTTCTGGCTTAGAGCTCTAAAACTCTTGTAATTTCCTAAGTGATAAGAGCACTAGGAGTATCTTTTTTGGTCTTTGACTCCTGTTTCCAGACTCAGAGCTCTGAAATCCTTCTAATTTCCTGGGTGATAGGAGTATATTTTGTTTTAGTGAGGCAATTCTGGGTGGGCTCCTGGATGGCTCCTGCATGGGGGCTGACTATCAATAAGACCAAGACTTGAATAGAAGTTTGGAACTTTCAGGTCCACCCTTCATTTTCTTAAGAAGGGAGAAGGGCTTGATATGGAGTTAATGATTCATCATGCCTATGTGATGAAGCCTTTGTAAAAATCCCAATACTATGGGTTTCAGAGAGCTTCCAGGTTGGTGGACTCATCTATATAACAGGGTGATACAGCTCAATCCATGAGGACAGAAGCTCCTGTCCTGGGAGACCCTCCCAGACTCTGCCCTATGTATCTGTTTATCTGTACTCCTTTATCATATTCTTTGCTGAACTGGTAAAAGTAAGTAACTGTTTTCCGAATTCTATGAGCTGGTGGCAAATTAACTGAACTAAAAGTGGGGAGGGATCAGGAGAATCTTCAATTTATAGCCAGTCAGTCAGAAGCTCAGGTGGTGTCCTGGATTGGAATTGACATGGGAAATGGGATGAGAGGAATCAGAGGCAATCTTGTTGAACTGAGCCTTTGGGATTTGACACATACCTCCAGGCAGATAGTGTCAGAATTGAGTTAAATTGTAGGGCACTCAGCTGGTTTTACTTAGAATTGCTTGGAGAGAGATAAGCCCCCATATATCTGGTGTCCTAAATGCTGTGAGTATGGTGATTGTGTGAGAGTAAAGCAGACACACAAGAGAAAAACTGGGTTTTCCCTTCTTAGGTGGAAAACTGGGAATTTTCTCAACTCAGAGAGGTTGTTCAGTTTTAAGGCTGGGAACCATTGTGACTGTATCACAGAAGTATGATATTTTAATGTGTTGAAGGTGCTGTAGGCTAAGGTCTTATCCATCTATCCTCCATGTTTTCCCAAAGTGAAGCTTCTGCCTTTGCACCTTTAGTGATTAGATAGACTCAAAATTTGGCAAAAGTTTCTTATTGAATTAGTTAGATTTCAGTAGCATCTTCTGTGCAGGTTTGTGATTTACAAATTTATGGCTCTCTGTTTTACATTTAGAGTATTTTGGATCTTGCTGTGTACTCATAAATCTTGCTGTGGTGCTAACACCTGGTAGCACAAAGGACACTATTAGCTGTATAAAAAAGATTGATGTATTCTACCCTAACCTGTAGATGAATTGCTGCTTTAATGTGATTATTCTATTTTATGCCTGAGCTTTGTCCCACCTTGGTGAATACTGAGACATAATATTGCAATTTAGTTGGGAGAGCACCGGGTGGTACATAATGTCATCATTGAAGATGCCGTTACTATGGCATCCAGAACCCTATTCCAACTCTGTGCTTTCACCATCTTTCTCTATTTTCACAGAGGGACAGAAGCTGCTGCAAACCAGATTTTAATATTTTAAGCACAGCTAGGAGGCTTTGTTCTCTATCAGGATAGATGTTCTTTTCCATCATTCTTTTTTGTCAAGCACTCTGCACATGGCCCAAAGCTTCCTTTGGTATTAATAGATTCATTTCCAGATAGAATATTTTGAAATATTGCCATTGTGATCTAACAGTTGAACAAGGGAAAAAGAATAAGCCTTTGGGAAAACCATATTAGTGAACAGAAAGTTGACAGCCTTCCTTTTCACTGGGGTGGCTAACTGGTAAATAAAATAAGAAACTTAAAATATGTGGATTGTTTATTTGGTTCTCCAGACACTTAAAGGTAATCTTCTGAGTGATAAATCTTTAAGGAGAAGTTTGGACACAACAAAGGCTTATGATATTGATTCCTCTTAATTAACCCTAACAATCTTCATGGTGATATCTCAATAATTAAGTATGATATTTTTGTATGTTATTTAAAAAAGAGAAAATGAAATTCTGAATCTCAAAATCAGCATTTCCCAAAGAATGCTCTGCAGGATGTTATTGAATAGTATACAACAAATGATTCACTGAGAAATGCTGGGTTAAACCAAATTAAGCAAATTTGTTTACTGCAAGAATTCACAGGTGCCTTGGTAGATTAATGCACAGTGTGAGTTTCCAAGAGTTGGATAAAATAGGCAGCATTTTCATTCTTATTTTGTCATAAATTTTGTTAACAGAGTATTTTTATGGTCTCATGTTCTTGAAAGCAAACTTTGGGAAGATTTGCTCTAGATTCACCCTTTGAAAAATATTTTGACTGCTATACAGGTGACATAGGTAAAGCATGTCTTGCTTATTTAAGCAATGGACATATGATCAGATAAAGGCCTAGTTACTGTAAACAACAATGGATTATAAAATTGGAATCTTTGTCAAACTTGCTATGGCATTATCTTCTGTGACAAATCATTGAAAGGACTTACTACTTTAGCTTCAGGTGACAGAAGATCATCAGAAACTTGGCCCTCTCATGATTTAAGTGCAATTGAGCAAGTGCCATTGTGAGGGAGCTATACCCTCATGAATGTGAAAGTGGGTAGCAAATAGCTGTGTGTGGAAAGCTGTCAGGCTCATGTGGGATATTGTCTTGTCCTCTGTTTATATTCTTATTGGAAAGAGCAGTTTTACACATACAAAAAGTGAAATAACAATATAACTTGATATTTAATTGATCTAAATTTGTTGTATAGACAAAAACATATGAATTTAGAGCAGGGAGAGATTAGTTGGAAGGATTCAGTAGTAGATGAGACTTGAGCTAGTTTTATTTGTTTCTTCATTATGATTATTATTATTATACTTTTATGGCAGTATAGTTAATTTATAATATTATACTAGTTTCAGGAATAAAGTTTAGTAACTCAATATTATTGTAGATTATATTTCCCTTAAGGTTATCTGAAAATATGGCTATATTTCCCCTTACTATATAATATATTCTTGTTGCTTATACATTTTGTACATTTAGTTTGTATCTTTTAATCCCATACCCCTACCTTGCCCCTCACTATCCTTTCCCCAATGATATCTACTAGTTGTTTTCTATATCTGCCTGTCTGTTTTTGTTTCATTATATATACATTTGTGTATTTTTTAGATTTCACATTTAAGTGACAATATACAGTATTTGTCTTTCTCTCTGACTTATTTCACTAAGCATAATATTCTCTAGGTCCATCCACATGTTGCAGTTGGCAGAATTTTATTTTTTTATGATTAAATAATATTCCATTATATTTATTTTATGTATATAATATATTAAAATATATATGCCATATCTTCTTTATCCATTTATCTGTTGATGAACAGAGGTTGCTTCCATATCTTGGCTATTGTAAATAATGTTGTTATAAATATTGGAGTGCATGCATCTTTTAAATTAATGTTTTTTTTTTTCAGATGTATACTCAGGAGTAAAAATGTTAGATAGTATTGTAGTTCTATTTTAATTTTTTGAGAAATTTCCACACTATTTTCCATAGTGGCTGCACCAACTTCCACTCTTACCAACAATGTACTAGAATTCCCTTTTCTCCACATCCTTGCCAACAATTTATTATTTGTAGTCTTTTTGATGGCAGCCATTCTGACAGGTGTGAAGTAATATCTCATTGTGGTTTTAATTTGCACTGCTCTGATGATTAGTGATATTGAACATATTTCAGGTGTCTTGGCTACCTGTGTATATTCTTTGGGGAAGAATGTCTATTCAGTTATTCTACCCACTTTTAATAGTGTTGATTGTGTTTTTGATATTGAGTTGTATGAACTGTCTTTATATTTCAGATATTAACCCCTTATTAGTTATATCATGTGCAAATATTTCCTCCCATTTAGTAGATTGTCTTTTCATTTTGCTGATGATTTCCTATGTTGTGCAAAAGGTTTTAAGTTTAAATAGATCCTGTTTATTTATTTTGCTCTTGTTTATTTTGCCTGAGAAGATAGATCCAAAAACTGTTGCTACAATTTATGTCAAAGAATGTTCTGCCTGTGTTTTCTTCTGGTAGGTCTTTAATCTATTTTGAGTTTATTTTTGCATATGGTGTGAAGAATGTTCTGGGCTTCTCAGGTAACACTAATGGTAAAGAACCTGCCTGCCAATGCAAGAGGAATAAAAGATGTGGGTTTGATCCCTGGGTTGGGAAGATCCCCTGGAGGAGGGAATGGCAACCCATTCCAGTGTTCTTGCCTGGAGAATCCAAAGGACAGAGGATCCTGGCAGGCTGAAGTCCACTGGGTCACGAAGAGTCAGACATGACTGAAGTGATTTAGCATGCATACATGCAGTCACATGAGAAATGTTCTAATCTCATTCTTTTACATGTAGCTGTCTGGTTTTCACAGCACCACTTATTGAAGATATTTTATTTCCTATTATATATTTGCCTCCTTTGTTTTAGATTAACTGACTGGACATATGTGGGTGGGTTTATTTCTGGGTTCTCTATTTTGTTCCATTGATCTATGCACCTGTGCTTTGTGCCAATATTATGCTGTTTTGATGACACTAGCTTTGTAGTATAGTTGAAAGTCAGAGAGTGTGATATCCTCAGCTTTGTTCTTTTTTTCTCAAGACCTTTGGCTAATTGGGGCCTTTTGTGGTTCTGTAACACCTAGTGTGCTGTTAATTCCTTCTAGTGTGCTTTTCATTTCAGTTATTGTATTCTTCAGCTCTAACTGCTTTTATTTTTTTTGGCTGTACTACATGGCATGCAGGATTTTAGTTCCCTGAAGTGAAAGTGAAAGCGTTGGTCTCTCAGTCACGTCCGACTCTTTGTGATCCCCTGGACTGTAGCCCAACAGACTCCTCTGTCCATTGAATTTCCCAGGCAAGAATACTGGAATGGGTTGCCATTTCCTTCTCCAGGGAATCTTCCTGACCCAGAGATTGAACCTGGGTCTCCTGCATTGCTGGCAGATTCTTTACTGTCTGAGCCACCAGGGGAAAAAACCCACACCTTTTACCTTTGCGAGTGCAGAGTCAACCACTTGACTGCCAGGGAAGTCCCTCTGGCTGCTTCTTTTTATATTTTTTTAGTTCCTTGTTAAAAGTCTCTATGATCATCTAGCCTTTTTACACATTCAGTTAACATTCTTATGATTATGCTTTGAACTCTGATAGATTATCTCTATTTCACTAGTTGTCTTTTCAGGGTTTGTTTTTTGTTCTTTTGTTCAAAATGATTTCCTCTGTCTTCTCAGTTTGTTCAACTTTTTCTGTCCCTGTGAAATTAGGTGCAACAGTTATCTATCTTGGTTTTGAAGGGGTGTCCTTGTGTAGGAACATCCCTATGCAGTTTGCATGTGCCCAGTGTCTCTGGTGATAGAGCTAGATCTGAAGTCATCATGGGTCGCATTTTCCCCTGGTGTCTGGCAGCTGTCATGTTGGTGGGAGGTGGGGGTGGAGATGGAGGGGCTAGAGATAGAGCCACCAGGTGTGAGCCAGGGTTTCTCCTATGCTTAGTGGTTGACAGTGCCCTATCAGGGGTGGGGTGGGGTCCCAAGGTGTTGGAGCAAAAGCCCTGAGGTCTGGGTCTGAGGCGGCTCTGCCCAGCTGATTTGTACACTTTTCTTGGCAATGGCAGACTCGTCCTAGTTGGGAGCTGCATATAAGCTAGAGGAGCCAGAGTGGGCACTTGGTGTGGGTCAGGGCACATGATGGGGTGGTTATGGGAAACTGGCAGGGCCTTGGGCAGTTTGGGTCTGCTTCCTCCACCTTATTCTTAGGAGTAAGCAAGTGTATACATGATTTTCACAAGCAGAGTCTCAGTTTCTTACAGCCCTCACGTATGTCTAACTGGTTTTCAAATCAGCTAAGGGAACTATCTTCCTGGTGCTGAACCCCAAGGCTGGGGTGCCCAATATGTGTTTCAAACACTGTACTCCCCAGGGAAGACCTTTAAGCATACGATATCCCTCTACTCCAATATCTCTTCTTGGGGATTTGGGCCCTAACCTGATTGCATATCCTCCATTTTCACTTGACTGTATGGATATTTCTTTACAGAGAAACCGATAAGCTTTTTAAAAATGGCTTAACCAAAGATATAAGAATTATATCACAAAAGGGTATGTAGCCCTCCCAAGATCCAAGATGTTCACTCCCAGAATTAGTCTAAGAAAGTAAAAGTCCTTCATTGCTACAGGCAGTTAAGAGAGATGTCCTGAAGTCAATGAAGGTTGAGATGACAAAGCCTCTTATGGAATGGTACTTCTTATGACAAGTTCGGCTGAGAGCTGGCATAGCCAGATTAAAAAGATTGCTGCTTATGACTTAACATCTCAGATTCCTAGTCTATTCAACTGGCCACCAGATGCACCTTGGTAAACGGACATTCTGGATGGCAGAGACCAGGGTGAATATTCTTACTGTACATAAATCCAAGCTCTTAAGACACAGAGGAAGAAGAAAAATAAACCTAATCAGACCAAAAGTTTTCTTCCTTATGACAAATGACATAATAGACAGAGACAAAGAAAGACAGTGACCATCTCTAGGAGGAAAAGGATCCCCAAGAGTCACTAAATTTAAGGAGCTAGCTCCACAAATATCTTCACCTGCTAATCTAAGTTGAGAGAAAAAGGGACTCTATTTTCCTTTCCACCAGACCTTACAGGCAGAGATCTAAGAGGTTGATTTGTAAGAAATTTCACCTTCTATTGACCTTTGTCAGATGTCCCACAATCTCTTAGCTGTAGCAGTGTCAGGGTGGGAAGCAGTGTCCAGCCAGTCTCCTGCATGGTTTGCCAATTGTTGATTCCCCCTTTCCAACATACAGAAGACTAATCTATATGAAAAATAATATATATGACTTTTACATATGAATTTATTATATGTATATTTATATTTTATAAAAATGGATTTATAGTATGTTACTTTTAAACCTGAATTTTTTCACACAAGAGTATTGGTCAACTTGAATGCATATTTATTTTTCATTCATGATCTGTTGAATCACTCCCTTGTTGTTGGACTTTCAGATAATTTCTTCTATAGATTTGATCAAATATTTATTTTTAAATAAATCGCCCAAAAAACTGACCCATAACTGTGTTCTTAGAATTAAAATCACCTGAGATGTAAGGTGCTAGCTTTTATTACTAATCAGTACATGATATAACCAACCAGCAATTAGGGAGAAGGAATTGTCAACCTACTCCAGTATGCTTGTCTGGGAAATCCCATGGACAGAGGATCCTGGTGGGCTACAGCCCAAGAGGTTGTAGGAGCTGGACATAACTGAGCACACATGCATGCATGTGCCAGCAATTAGGACACTGTGACACACAAGAAGTGTCCCAAATTGGGGTTTCCTTATTTCGCAACTGCGTTTTATAGTAAAAGCAAATGAAACAAAAAGAACCCAAAATTGTTAATCAGAATATTTTACTTTTTAAAAGATGTTTAAAATCTTTTATTTTTCCATATAGAGGAAGGAAAACTTTTTTTTTGAAAGTCAGCAATTGCCACTCTGTCCTTTTTGGGCACTTAAAATATGCTGATTGCAGCTGCGTCTCAGTTACTGCTGTGGAGTCAGTAACATGCAGAGAATCTCTGACTGTTTTTGTTTTTAAGTTCCACCTGTGAAAGAAAAAGAGTGAGAGAGCACAATACACAATATAATGGCGGGTCCTCAACTCTCAGTGCACATTAAAAACACTAGGGAAACTTTAACAAGTACTCTTAGTTCTTTTTTCTTTAGAAGATTCTGACTTAATTGACCTGAAGTGGGGCCAGATGATCAGTGTTTTAAAGACTTATAAAAGTGATTCTAAGGAATAGATTCCTTCATGGATCACAGTCTTGTCATGGTGAAGAGGCTTGCATAACTCATGAAGCTATGCGCCATGATATGCAGGGCCACCCAAGATGGATGGATCATAGTGAAGAGTTCTGACAAAATGTGGTCCACTGGAGGAGAGAATGGAAAAACCACTCCAGTATTCCACATGAACAGTATGAAAAAGCAAAAAGATATGACACCAGAAGATGAGCCCCCCAGGTTGGAGAGTATCCAATATACTACTAGGGAAGAGCAGAAGGCAATTACTAACAGATCCAGATAGAATGAAGTGCCTGGCCAAAGTGGAAACAATGCTCAGTTGTGGATGTGTCTGATGGTGAAAGTAAAGTCTGATGATATAAAGAACAATATTGCATAGAAACCTGGAATATTAGGTTCATGAGTCAAGGTAAATTGGACATGGTCAAGCAGGGGGTGGCAAGGTTGAACATTGATGTCTTAGAAATCAGTGAACTAAAATGGATGGGAATGGGAAAATTTAATTCAGGTGACCATCATATCTACTACTGTGGGAAAGAATCCCTTAGAATAAGTGGAGTAGCCCTCAGAGTCAACAGAAGAGTCTTGGGTGCAGTACTTGGGTGCAATCTCAAAAATGACAGAATGATCTTTGTTTCCAAGACATTCAACATCACGGTAATTCATTCAACATTAACATCACAGTAATTCATTCAACATCAGCACCACAGTAACCCAAGTCTATGCCCAGCCACCAATGCTGAAGAAGCTGACATTAACTGGTTTTATGAAGACCTACAAGACCTTCTAGAACTAACACCAAAAAGCATGTCCTTTTCATCACAGGGGACTGGAATACAAAAGTAGGAAGTCAAGAGATACCTGAAAGAGCATGCAAGTTTGGCCATAGAGTACAAAATGAAGCTGGGCAAAGACTAACAGACTTTTGTCAAGAGAACACGCTGGCCATAGCAAACACTCTTTTCCAACAACACAAGAGACAGCTCTATGCATGGATATCACCAGATGGTCAATATCACAATCAGATTGATTCTATTCTTTGCAGTCGAAGATGGAGAAGCTCTATATAGTGAGAAAAACAAGACCTGGAGCTGACTGTGACTCAGATCATGAGCTTCTTATTGCAAAATGTTGGCTCAAATTTAAGAAAATAGGGCTCAGTCATACACTTGGTAATATGAGAAACAAAAATCTTGTGAAACAGGCAAAATACAAATACTATAGTCAATAACATTAGTGGAAATAAAAGTAGATATTTTAACCATGAGCCTCCCACACCAAAGCAGGTTTTTAAAAGATCGTCAAGACTAGAGAATGGGTCACTGAAGGCAGAAATCTGATTTTTCATATGGTTCATCAAATGTGTTATATTAAAGGATTTATCAGGTATGAAATATAGCATTCAGTTTGAATTATAGGACAGATATCTCCCTGAGAGGCTGTAAGGTGTCAAGGGCCTTGCAGTTGTGTAGCACTGCCTTTCTCATTAAAGAGATCTCAGAAGTCAATAGGCTAATAGCCTGGTTACTATCATGTAAAGCTTATGAAAGTTGTTAAGTCTTTGATATGGCCAATTACATCCTCCAACTCCATTGAAGGCACGCGCGCGCGCGCACACACACACACACACACACACACACACACACACAGACAGCTGCTAAAGGTCATACCAGTAGAATACAGATTTTTGACCCATTGGGATCATACCAATGGTAAATTGGTTGGGGTTACCTCTAATTTATTAGCGTGTATGACCTTAAATTCATGGGAATCCCAGGCTACACCTTTGTATCCATCTCTGTAGATGTCAAGGCCATAAGTTAGTACCAGAAATCCACTGAGTTCCATAACAATCATTCTCTCTAAGGGTAATAATAGGCATAGTACATAAAGCACCTGGCCTTGTCTCATAACATTACATTGGTCATTTTTAGTATTACTTAATTGTTCCCAACATAGAGGAGCTTTAAAGCTTAAATGATCATAGCCTGGTGTTAACCGTATAGATCCATCTGATAATTGTGGGAATTTTCCTTTTAATAGATGAGAGATTAATTTTTTTTTTTGATTGAGACTTACACCTGGAAAACATAGATTCAACCCAGTAATTTTTCAGATAGAAACCATATTATAAGCATATTTTCCAGTTCATTCAGTCCTTTTGTTAACCTTTGTGAAGTCATCAAGTTTTTCATTAGAATCCTTACCTAGTTCAGAAACTGGAATTTATCCAGAAGTCTTTCTATAATCTTTTTTAATGGTTATTTGTTAAAATTTTAATTGGAGGCTAATTACTTTACAATATTGTGGTGGTTTTTGCCATACATTCACATGAATCAGCCATGGGTGTACATGTGTTCCCCATCCTGACCCTCCCTCCCACCTCCCTTCCTATCCCATCCCTCAGGGTCATTCCAGTGCACCAGCCCTGAGCACCCTGCCTCATGCATTGAACCTAGACTGGCGACCTTTTCACATATGATAATATACATGTTTCAATGATATTCTCTCAAATCATCTCACACTCGTCTTCTCCCACAGAGTCCAAAAGTCTGTCCTTTACATCGGTGTCTCTTTTGCTGTCTGGCATATAGGGTCATCGTTACCTTCTTTCTAAATTCCATATATATGCATTAATATACTGTATTGGTGTATTTCTGTCTGACTTACTTTGCTCTGTATAATAGGCTCCAGTTTCACCCACCTCATTAGAACGGATTCAAATGCATTCTTTTTAATAGCTGAGTAATACTCCATTGTGTATATGTACCACAGCTTTCTTATCCATTCATCTGTCAATGGGCATCTAGGTCGCTTCCATGTCCTGACTACTGTAAACAGTCCTGCGATGAACATTGGGGTACATGTGTCTCTTTCAATTCTACTTTCCTTGATGTGTATGCACAGCAGTGGGATTGCTGGGTAGTATGCCAGTTCTATTTCCAGTTTTTTAAAGAATCTCCACACTGTTCTCCATAGTGGCTGTGCTAGTTTGCATTCCCACCAACAGTGTAAGAGGATTCCCTTTTCTCCAAATCCTCTCCAGCATTTATTGTTTGCAGACATTTTGATAGTAGCCATTCTGACCAGTGTGAGATGGTACCTCACTGTGGTTTTGATTTGCATTTCTCTGATAATGATTGATGTCAAGCACCTTTTCATGTTTTTTGCTGGCCATCTGTATGTATTCTTTGGAGAAATGTCTGTCTAGTTCTTTGGCCCATTTTTGGCTTATTTTTCTGGAATTGAGCTGCAGGAGTTGCTTTCATATTGTTGAGATTAATTCTTTGTCAGTTGCTTCATTTACTATTATTTTCTCCCATTTTGAAGGCTGTCTTTTCACCTTGCTTATAGTTTCCTTTGTTGTGCAAAAGATTTTATGTTTAATTAGATCCCATTTGTTCATTTTTGCTTTTATTTCCATTACTCTGGGAGGTGGGTCATAGAGAATCCTGCTATGAGTTATATCAGAGAGTGTTTTACCTATGTTTTCCTCTAGGAGTTTTATAGTTTCTGGTCTGACATTTAGATCTTTAATCCATTTTGAGTTTATTTTTGTGTATGGTGTTAGAAAGTGTTCTAGTTTCATTCTTTAACAAGTGGTTGACCAGTTTTCCTGGCACCACTTGTTTATTTATTTATTTATTTATTTTAATTTTTTTATTAGTTGGAGGCTAATTACTTCACAACATTTCAGTGGGTTTTGTCATACATTGATATGAATCAGCCATAGATTTACATGTATTCCCCATCCCAATCCCCCCTCCCACCTCCCTCTCCACCCGATTCCTCTGGGTCTTCCCAGTGTACCAGGCCTGAGCACTTGTCTCATGCATCCCACCTGGGCTGGTGATCTGTTTCACCATAGATAGTATACATGCTGTTCTTTTGAAACATCCCACCCTCACCTTCTCCCACAGAGTTCAAAAGTCTGTTCTGTATTTCTGTGTCTCTTTTTCTGTTTTGCATATAGGGTTATCATTACCATCTTTCTAAATTCCATATATATGTGTTAGTATGCTGTAATGTTCTTTATCTTTCTGGCTTACTTCACTCTGTATAAGGGGCTCCAGTTTCATCCATCTCATTAGGACTGGTTCAAATGAAATCTTCTTAATGGCTGAGTAATATTCCATGGTGTATATGTACCACAGCTTCCTTATCCATTCATCTGCTGATGGGCATCTAGGTTGCTTCCATGTCCTGGCTATTATAAACAGTGCTGCAATGAACATTGGGGTGCACGTGTCTCTTTCAGATCTGGTTTCCTCAGTGTGTATGCCCAGAAGTGGGATTGCTGGGTCATATGGCAGGTCTATTTCCAGTTTTTTAAGGAATCTCCACACTGTTTTCCATAGTGGCTGTACTAGTTTGCATTCCCACCAACAGTGTAAGAGGGTTCCCTTTTCTCCACACCCTCTCCAGCATTTATTGCTTGTAGACTTTTGGATAGCAGCCATCCTGACTGGCGTGTAATGGTACCTCATTGTGGTTTTGATTTGCATTTCTCTAATAATGAGTGATGTTGAGCACCTTTTCATGTGTTTGTTAGCCATCTGTATGTCTTCTTTGGAGAAATGTCTGTTTAGTTCTTTGGCCCATTTTTTGATTGGGTCATTTATTTTTCTGGAATTGAGCTGCAGGAGTTGCTTGTATATTTTTGAGATTAATCCTTTGTCTGTTGCTTCATTTGCTATTATTTTCTCCCAATCTGACGGCTGTCTTTTCACCTTACTTATAGTTTCCTTTGTAGTGCAAAAGCTTTTAAGTTTCATTAGATCCCATTTGTTTAGTTTTGCTTTTATTTCCAATATTCTGGGAGGTGGGTCATAGAGGATCTTGCTGTGATTTATGTCGGAGAGTGTTTTGCCTATGTTCTCCTCTAGGAGTTTTATAGTTTCTGGTCTGACATTTAGATCTTTGATCCATTTTGAGTTTATTTTTGTGTATGGTGTTAGAAAGTGTTCTAGTTTCATTCTTTTACAAGTGGTTGACCAGTTTTCCCAGCACCACTTGTTAAAGAGGTTGTCTTTTTTCCATTGTATATCCTTGCCTCCTTTATCAAAGATAAGGTGTCCATAGGTTCGTGGATTTATCTCTGGGCTTTCTATTCTGTTCCATTGGTCTATATTTCTGTCTTTGTGCCAGTACCACACTGTCTTGATGACTGTGGCTTTGTAGTAGAGTCTGAAGTCAGGCAGGTTGATTCCTCCAGTTCCATTCTTCTTTCTCAAGATTACTTTGGCTATTCGAGGTTTTTTGTATTTCCATACAAATTGTGAAATTCTTTGGTCTAGTTCTGTGAAAAATACCGTTGGTAGCTTGATAGGGATTGCATTGAATCTATAGATTGCTTTGGGTAGAATTGCCATTTTGACAATATTGATTCTTCCAATCCATGAACACGGTATGTTTCTCCATCTGTTTGTGTCCTCTTTGATTTCTTTCATCAGTGTTTTATAGTTTTCTATGTATAGGTCTTTTGGTTCTTTAGGTAGATATACTCCTAAGTATTTTATTCTTTTTGTTGCAATGGTGAATGGTATTGTTTCCTTAATTTCTCTTTCTGTTTTTTCATTGTTAGTATATAGGAATGCAAGGGATTTCTGTGTGTTAATTTTATATCCTGCAACTTTACTATATTCATTGATTAGTTCTAGTAATTTTCTGGTAGAGTCTTTAGGGTTTTCTATGTAGAGGATCATGTCATCTGCAAACAGTGAGAGTTTCACTTCTTCTTTTCCTATCTGGATTCCTTTTACTTCTTTTTCTGCTCTGATTGCTGTGGCCAGAACTTCCAACACTATGTTGAACAGTAGTGGTGAGAGTGGGCACCCTTGTCTTGTTCCTGATTTCAGGGGAAATGCCTTCAATTTTTCACCATTGAGGGTGATGCTTGCTGTGGGTTTGTCATATATAGCTTTTATTATGTTGAGGTATGTTCCTTCTATTCCTGCTTTTTGGAGAGTTTTAATCATAAATGAGTGTTGGATTTTGTCAAAGGCTTTCTCTGCATCTATTGAGATAATCATATGGTTTTTATCTTTCAATTTGTTAATGTGGTGTATTACATTGATTGATTTGCGGATATTAAAGAATCCTTGCATTCCTGGGATAAAGCCCACTTGGTCGTGGTGTATGATTTTTTTAATATGTTGTTGGATTCTGTTTGCTAGAATTTTGTTAAGGATTTTTGCATCTATGTTCATCAGTGATATTGGCCTGTAGTTTTCTTTTTTTGTGGCATCTTTGTCTGATTTTGGAATTAGGGTGATGGTGGCCTCATAGAATGAGTTTGGAAGCTTACCTTCTTCTGCAATTTTCTGGAAGAGTTTGAGTAAGGTAGGTGTTAGCTCTTCTCTAAATTTTTGGTAGAATTCAGCTGTGAAGCCATCTAGTCCTGGGCTTTTGTTTGCTGGAAGATTTTTGATGACAGTTTCGATTTCCTTGCCTGTGATGGGTCTGTTAAGATCTTCTATTTCTTCCTGGTTCAGTTTTGGAAAGTTATACTTTTCTAAGAATTTGTCCATTTCATCCAAGTTGTCCATTTTATTGGCATAGAGCTGCTGGTAGTAGTCTCTTATGATCCTTTGTATTTCAGTGTTGTCTGTTGTGATCTCTCCATTTTCATTTCTAATTTTGTTAATTTGGTTCTTCTCTCTTTGTTTCTTAATGAGTCTTGCTAATGGTTTGTCAATTTTGTTTATTTTTTCAAAAAACCAGCTTTTAGCTTTGTTGATTTTTGCTATGGTCTCTTTAGTTTCTATTGCATTTATTTCTGCCTTAATTTTTAAGATTTCTTTCCTTCTGCTAACCCTGGGGTTCTTCATTTCTTCCTTCTCTAATTGCTTTAGGTGTAGAGTTAGGTTATTTATTTGGCTTTTTTCTTGTTTCTTGATGTGAGCCTGTAATGCTATGATCCTTCCCCTTAGCACTGCTTTTACAGTGTCCCATAGGTTTTGGGTTGTTGTGTTTTCATTTTCATTCATTTCTATACATATTTTGATTTCTTTTTTGATTTCTTCTATGATTTGTTGGTTATTCAGAAGCGTGTTAGTTAGCCTCCATATGTTTGAAGTTTTAACAATTTTTTTCCTGTAATTGAGATCTAATCTTACTGCACTGTGGTCAGAAAAGATGACTGGAATGATTTCAATTTTTTTGAATTTTCCAAGACTAGATTTATGGCCCAGGATGTGATCTATTCTGGAGAAGGTTCCGTGTGCACTTGAGAGAAAGGTGAAGTTGATTGTTTTGGGGTGAAATGTCCTATAGATATCAATTAGGTCTAGCTGGTCCATTGTGTCATTTAAAGTTTGTGTTTCCTTTTTAATTTTCTGTTTAGTTGATCTATCCATAGTTGTGAGTGGGGTATTAAAGTCTCCCACTATTATTGTGTTACTATTAATTTCCTCTTTCATGGGGAGGAGCCAAGATGGCGGAGGAGTAGGACGGGGAGACCACTTTCTCTCCTACAAATTCATCAAAAGAATAACTGAACGCAGAGCAAACTTCGCAAAACAACTTCGGATCGCTAGCTGAGGTCATCAGGCGCCCAGAAAAGCAGCCCATTGTCTTCGAAAGGAGGTAGGACAAAATATAAAAGATAAAAAGTGAGACAAAAGAGCTAAGGATGGAGATCCGTCCCGGGAGCTCTTAGGCGGCATTGCTTGGGGTAGGGTCCGGGCCCGAGTGCCCTGAGGACAATCGGAGGGAACTTCTGTGAGTTTCCAACTTTAACTGTGGGAGACCAAAAGAGAGAGAGTAAATTAACCGGCCCGAACACACTGCCGGCCGTTCGCAGAACAAAGAGACCGTGAGGGTCCAGAGAGGAGCTCGCAGGCTGCGGACCGGCCCAGCCCCTCCAGAGGCAGGGGGGAGGGGAAGGTCGCGGCGAGACACAGGCCGCAGGCACCCGACCGGCGCGGGCGGGGACTGGGGCTGGGGACGCGGAGGGCGGAAGGCGCGCACGTCCGACTGGCGCCAGCGGAAACTGAGTCTGGGTCCGCGGAAGGGAGGGGGCGCGCCACACCTGGGTAGAGTGCGCCCACCAAGCCCCTGGCTGCCTGGACCGCTCTGACGGGGAAGGCACAGGGAGGGGGCGCAGCTTTTCCTTCCGCGCTTTTGTGTAACACCCGAGGGCTGGAACCTCGCGCAGCGCGGGGCACGCTCCATATAGACCGGCCGGGAGCCTGAGCAGCACAGACGGAGAAAGCAGCGTCAGCCCCTCCCGGCAGCCCCAGCCCATCCCCGCGGCGCAAGCCTGTCCCCACAGCGCAAGGCCCTCCCTGCCCCGCAGAGCGACGGAACTAGCTACCTGAGTAAGAGTCCACCTCCGCCCGCCTGTGTCAGGGCGGAAATGAGGCTCTGAAGAGACCGGCAAACAGAAGCCAAATAAACAAAGGGAACCGCTTCAGAAGGGACTGGTGCAACAGATTAAAATCCCTCTAGGAAACGCTGACTACACCGGAGGGGCCTGTAGATATCGAGAAGCGTAAGCTGGAACGAGGAGCTATCTGAAACTGAGCCGAACCCACACTGACCGCAACAGCTCCAGAGAAACTCCTAGATATAATTTTACTTTTTTCTCTTTTTTTTTTTTTAATTTTTTTAATTTTTTTCTTTTTTTCTTTTTTTTCTTTTTTCTTTCTTCTCTTTTATTTTCCTTTAAAATCCCCTATTACTCCCCCATTACTCCTTAACTTTCATTTCCACAGACTTTTACGATTTTTTAATTAGGGGGAAAAAAAATTTTTTTTTTTCTTTTTTCTTTTTTTTTCCTTTTTCTTTCTTTTTTTTTCTTTTTTTTCTTTCCTTTTTCTCTTCTATTTTCTATTTTTCTTTTTCTCTTATTTCTTTTAAAGTCCTCTAGTACTCCTCTACTACTCCTTAATTTTCATTTTCAATACACTATAACCTTACAAAAAAAAAAAAGAAGAGAAGCCCTATTTTTAAACCAAAGATTATTCTCTCCCAATCTTGACTCTCTGTTTTCTACCTCAGAACACCTCTATTTCCTCCTTTCCCCTTCTCTTCCAAATCCAATTCTGTGAATCCTTGTAGGTGTCTGAGATACGGAGAACACTCTGGGAACAGACAGCTGCGTAGATCTGTCTCTCTCCTCTTGAGTCCCCCTTTTTCTCCTCCTGTTCATCTCTATCTCCCTCCTCCCTTTTCTCCTGTTCATGTAACTCTGTGAACCTCTCTGGGTGTCCCTAACGGGGGAGAATCTTTTCGCCATTAACCTAGAAGTTTTATTATCAGTGCTGTATAGTTGGAGAAGTCCCGAGACTGCAGGAAGAATAAAACTGAAATCCAGAGGCAGGAAACTTAAGCCCCAAACCTGAGAACACCAGAAAACTCCTGACTACATGGAACTTTAAGTAATAAGTGACCGTCCAAAAGCCTCCATACCTACACTGAAACCAACCACCACCCAAGAGCCAATAAGTTTTAGAGCAAGACATACCACGCAAATTCTCCAGCAACGCAGGAACATAGCCCTGAACATCAACATACAGGCTGCCCAAGGACACACCTAACACATAGACCCATCTCAAAACTCATTACTGGGCACTCCATTGCTCTCCAAAGAGAAGAAATCAAGTTCCACGCACCAGAACACTGACACAAGCTCCCCTAACCAGGAAATCTTGACAAGCCAATCGTCTAACCCCACCCACTGGGTTAATCCTCCACAATAAAAAGGAACCACAGACCTCCAGAATACAGAAAGTCCACTCCAGATACAGCAATCTAAACAAGATGAAAAGGCAAAGAAATACCCAACAGGTAAAGGAACATGAAAAATGCCCACCAAGTCAAACAAAAGAGGAGGAGATAGGGAATCTACCTGAAAAAGAATTTAGAATAATGATAATAAAAATGATCCAAAATCTTGAAAACAAAATGGAGTTACAGATAAATAGCCTGGAAACAAAGATTGAAAAGATTCAAGAACTGTTTAATAAAGACCTAGAAGAAATAAAAAAGAGTCAATTAAAAATGAATAATGCAATGAATGAGATCAAAAACACTTTGGAGGGAACCAAGAGTAGAATAATGGAGGCAGAAGATAGGATAAGTGAGGTAGAAGATAAAATGGTGGAAATAAATGAAGCAGAGAGGAAAAAAGAAAAAAGGATCAAAAGAAATGAGGACAACCTCAGGGACCTCTGGGACACTGTGAAACGCCCCAACATTCGAATCATAGGAGTTCCAGAAGAAGAAGACAAAAAGAAAGGCCATGAGAAAATACTCGAGGAGATAATAGCTGAAAACTTCCCTAAAATGGGGAAGGAAATAGCCACCCAAATCCAAGAAACCCAGAGAGTCCCAAACAGGATAAACCCAAGGCGAAACACCCCAAGACACATATTAATCAAACTAACAAAGATCAAACACAAAGAACAAATATTAAAAGCAGCAAGGGAAAAACAACAAATAACACACAAAGGGATTCCCATAAGGATAACAGCTGACCTATCAATAGAAACCCTTCAAGCCAGAAGGGAATGGCAGGACGTACTGAAAGTAATGAAAGAGAATAACCTACAACCTAGATTACTGTATCCAGCAAGGATCTCATTCAGATATGAAGGAGAATTCAAAAGCTTTACAGATAAGCAAAAGCTGAGAGAATTCAGCACCACCAAACCAGCTCTTCAACAAATGCTAAAGGATCTTCTCTAGACAGGAAATACAGAAAGGTTGTATAAACGTGAACCCAAAACAACAAAGTAAATGGCAACGGGACCACACCTATCAATAATTACCCTAAATGTAAATGGGTTGAATGCCCCAACCAAAAGACAAAGATTGGCTGAATGGATACAAAAACAAGACCCCTATATATGCTGTCTACAAGAGACCCACCTCAAAACAAGAGACACATACAGACTAAAAGTGAAGGGCTGGAAAAAAATATTTCATGCAAACAGAGACCAAAAGAAAGCAGGAGTCACAATACTCATATCAGATAAAATAGACTTTCAAATAAAGGATGTTTAAAGAGACAAAGAAGGACACTACATAATGATCAAAGGATCAATCCAAGAAGAAGATATAACAATTATAAATATATATGCACCCAACATAGGAGCACCGCAATATGTACGGCAAACGCTAACGAGTATGAAAGAGGAAATTAATAGTAACACAATAATAGTGGGAGACTTTAATACCCCACTCACAACTATGGATAGATCAACTAAACAGAAAATTAACAAGGAAACACAAACCTTAAATGACACAATGGACCAGCTAGACCTAATTGATATCTATAGGACATTTCACCCCAAAACAATCAACTTCACCTTTTTCTCAAGTGCACACGGAACCTTCTCCAGAATAGATCACATCCTGGGCCATAAATCTGGTCTTGGAAAATTCAAAAAAATTGAAATCATTCCAGTCATCTTTTCTGACTACAGTGCATTAAGATTAGATCTCAATTACAGGAAAAAAAATTGTTAAAACTTCAAACATATGGAGGCTAACTAACACGTTTCTGAATAACCAATAAATCATAGAAGAAATCAAAAAAGAAATCAAAATATGTATAGAAATGAATGAAAATGAAAACACAACAACCCAAAACCTATGGGACACTGTAAAAGCAGTGCTAAGGGGAAGGTTCATAGCATTACAGGCTCACATCAAGAAACAAGAAAAAAGCCAAATAAATAACCTAACTCTACACCTAAAGCAATTAGAGAAGGAAGAAATGAAGAACCCCAGAGTTAGCAGAAGGAAAGAAATCTTAAAAATCAGGGCAGAAATAAATGCAAAAGAAACTAAAGAGACCATAGCAAAAATCAACAAAGCTAAAAGCTGGTTTTTTGAAAAAATAAACAAAATTGACAAACCATTAGCAAGACTCATTAAGAAACAAAGAGAGAAGAACCAAATTAACAAAATTAGAAATGAAAATGGAGAGATCACAACAGACAACACTGAAATACAAAGGATCATAAGAGACTACTACCAGCAGCTCTATGCCAATAAAATGGACAACTTGGATGAAATGGACAAATTCTTAGAAAAGTATAACTTTCCAAAACTGAACCAGGAAGAAATAGAAGATCTTAACAGACCCATCACAAGCAAGGAAATCGAAACTGTCATCAAAAATCTTCCAGCAAACAAAAGCCCAGGACCAGATAGCTTCACAGCTGAATTCTACCAAAAATTTAGAGAGGAGCTAACACCTATCTTACTCAAACTCTTCCAGAAAATTGCAGATGAAGGTAAGCTTCCAAACTCATTCTATGAGGCCACCATCACCCTAATTCCAAAACCAGACAAAGATGCCACAAAAAAAGAAAACTACAGGCCAATATCACTGATGAACATAGATGCAAAAATCCTTAACAAAATTCTAGCAAACAGAATCCAACAACATATTAAAAAAATCATACACCATGACCAAGTGGGCTTTATCCCAGGAATGCAAGGATTCTTTAATATCCGCAAATCAATCAATGTAATACACCACATTAACAAATTGAAAGATAAAAACCATATGATTATCTCAATAGATGCAGAGAAAGCCTTTGACAAAATTCAACACTCATTTATGATTAAAACTCTCCAAAAAGCAGGAATAGAAGGAACATACCTCAACATAATAAAAGCTATATATGACAAACCCACAGCAAGCATCACCCTCAATGGTGAAAAATTGAAGGCATTTCCCCTGAAATCAGGAACAAGACAAGGGTGCCCACTCTCACCACTACTGTTCAACATAGTGTTGGAAGTTCTGGCCACAGCAATCAGAGCAGAAAAAGAAGTAAAAGGAATCCAGATAGGAAAAGAAGAAGTGAAACTCTCACTGTTTGCAGATGACATGATCCTCTACATAGAAAACCCTAAAGACTCTACCAGAAAATTACTAGAACTAATCAATGAATATAGTAAAGTTGCAGGATATAAAATTAACACACAGAAATCCCTTGCATTCCTATATACTAACAATGAAAAAACAGAAAGAGAAATTAAGGAAACAATACCATTCACCATTGCAACAAAAAGAATAAAATACTTAGGAGTATATCTACCTAAAGAACCAAAAGACCTATACATAGAAAACTATAAAACACTGATGAAAGAAATCAAAGAGGACACAAACAGATGGAGAAACATACCGTGTTCATGGATGGGAAGAATCAATATTGTCAAAATGGCAATTCTACCCAAAGCAATCTATAGATTCAATGCAATCCCTATCAAGCTACCAACGGTATTCTTCACAGAACTAGACCAAAGAATTTCACAATTTGTATGGAAATACAAAAAACCTCGAATAGCCAAAGTAATCTTGAGAAAGAAGAATGGAACTGGAGGAATCAACCTGCCTGACTTCAGACTCTACTACAAAGCCACAGTCATCAAGACAGTGTGGTACTGGCACAAAGACAGAAATATAGACCAATGGAACAGAATAGAAAGCCCAGAGATAAATCCACGAACCTATGGACACCTTATCTTTGACAAAGGAGGCAAGGATATACAATGGAAAAAAGACAACCTCTTTAACAAGTGGTGCTGGGAAAACTGGTCAACCACTTGTAAAAGAATGAAACTAGAACACTTTCTAACACCATACACAAAAATAAACTCAAAATGGATCAAAGATCTAAATGTCAGACCAGAAACTATAAAACTCCTAGAGGAGAACATAGGCAAAACACTCTCCGACATAAATCACAGCAAGATCCTCTATGACCCACCTCCCAGAATATTGGAAATAAAAGCAAAACTAAACAAATGGGATCTAATGAAACTTAAAAGCTTTTGCACTACAAAGGAAACTATAAGTAAGGTGAAAAGACAGCCGTCAGATTGGGAGAAAATAATAGCAAATGAAGCAACAGACAAAGGATTAATCTCAAAAATATATAAGCAACTCCTGCAGCTCAATTCCAGAAAAATAAATGACCCAATCAAAAAATGGGCCAAAGAACTAAACAGACATTTCTCCAAAGAAGACATACAGATGGCTAACAAACACATGAAAAGGTGCTCAACATCACTCATTATTAGAGAAATGCAAATCAAAACCACAATGAGGTACCATTACACGCCAGTCAGGATGGCTGCTATCCAAAAGTCTACAAGCAATAAATGCTGGAGAGGCTGTGGAGAAAAGGGAACCCTCTTACACTGTTGGTGGGAATGCAAACTAGTACAGCCACTATGGAAAACAGTGTGGAGATTCCTTAAAAAACTGGAAATAGACCTGCCATATGACCCAGCAATCCCACTCCTGGGCATACACACTGAGGAAACCAGATCTGAAAGAGACACGTGCACCCCAATGTTCATTGCAGCACTGTTTATAATAGCCAGGACATGGAAGCAACCTAGATGCCCATCAGCAGATGAATGGATAAGGAAGCTGTGGTACATATACACCATGGAATATTACTCAGCCATTAAGAAGATTTCATTTGAACCAGTCCTAATGAGATGGATGAAACTGGAGCCCCTTATACAGAGTGAAGTAAGCCAGAAAGATAAAGAACATTACAGCATACTAACACATATATATGGAATTTAGAAAGATGGTAATGATAACCCTATATGCAAAACAGAAAAAGAGACACAGAAATACAGAACAGACTTTTGAACTCTGTGGGAGAAGGTGAGGGTGGGATATTTCAAAAGAACAGCATGTATACTATCTATGGTGAAACAGATCACCAGCCCAGGTGGGATGCATGAGACAAGTGCTCAGGCCTGGTGCACTGGGAAGACCCAGAGGAATCGGGTGGAGAGGGAGGTGGGAGGGGGGATCGGGATGGGGAATACATGTAAATCTATGGCTGATTCATATCAATGTATGACAAAACCCGCTGGGAAAAAAAAAAAATTTCCTCTTTCATACTCGTTAGTGTTTGCCGTACATATTGCGGTGCTCCTATGTTGGGTGCATATATATTTATAATTGTTATATCTTCTTCTTGGATTGATCCTTTGATCATTATGTAGTGTCCTTCTTTGTCTCTTTTCACAGCTTTTATTTGAAAGTCTATTTTATCTGATATGAGTATTGCGACTCCTGCTTTCTTTTGGTCTCCATTTGCATGAAATATTTTTTCCAGCCCTTCACTTTTAGTCTGTATGTGTCTCTTGTTTTGAGGTGGGTCTCTTGTAGACAGCATATATGGGGGTCTTGTTTTTGTATCCATTCAGCCAATCTTTGTCTTTTGGTTGGGGCATTCAACCCATTTACATTTAGGGTAATTATTGATAGGTGTGGTCCCGTTGCCATTTACTTTGTTGTTTTGGGTTCACGTCTATACAACTTTTCTGCATTTCCTGTCTAGAGAAGATCCTTTAGCATTTGTTGAAGAGCTGGTTTGGTGGTGCTGAATTCTCTCAGCTTTTGCTTATCTGTAAAGCTTTTGAGTTCTCCTTCATATCTGAATGAGATCCTTGCTGGATACAGTAATCTAGGTTGTAGGTTATTCTCTTTCATTACTTTCAGTACGTCCTGCCATTCCCTTCTGGCTTGAAGGGTTTCTATTGATAGGTCAGCTGTTATCCTTATGGGAATCCCTTTGTGTGTTATTTGTTGTTTTTCCCTTGCTGCTTTTAATATTTGTTCTTTGTGTTTGATCTTTGTTAGTTTGATTAATATGTGTCTTGGGGTGTTTCGCCTTGGGTTTATCCTGTTTGGGACTCTCTGGGTTTCTTGGATTTGGGTGGCTATTTCCTTCCCCATTTTAGGGAAGTTTTCAGCTATTATCTCCTCGAGTATTTTCTCATGGCCTTTCTTTTTGTCTTCTTCTTCTGGGACTCCTATGATTCGAATGTTGGGGCATTTCACATTGTCCCAGAGGTCCCTGAGGTTGTCCTCATTTCTTTTGATCCTTTTTTCTTTTTTCCTCTCTGCTTCATTTATTTCCACCATTTTATCTTCTACCTCACTTATCCTATCTTCTGCCTCCATTATTCTACTCTTGGTTCCCTCCAAAGTGTTTTTGATCTCATTCATTGCATTATTCATTTTTAATTGACTCTTTTTTATTTCTTCTAGGTCTTTATTAAACAGTTCTTGAATCTTTTCAATCTTTGTTTCCAGGCTATTTATCTGTAACTCCATTTTGTTTTCAAGATTTTGGATCATTTTTATTATCATTATTCTAAATTCTTTTTCAGGTAGATTCCCTATCTCCTCCTCTTTTGTTTGACTTGGTGGGCATTTTTCATGTTCCTTTACCTGTTGGGTATTTCTTTGCCTTTTCATCTTGTTTAGATTGCTGTGTCTGGAGTGGGCTTTCTGTATTCTGGAGGTCTGTGGTTCCTTTTTATTTTGGAGGATTTACCCAGTGGGTGGGGTTAGACGATTGGCTTGTCAAGATTTCCTGGTTAGGGAAGCTTGCGTCAGTGTACTGGTGCGTGGAACTTGATTTCTTCTCTTTGGAGAGCAATGGAGTGCCCAGTAATGAGTTTTGAGATGGGTCTATGTGTTAGGTGTGACCTTGGGCAGCCTGTATGTTGACATTCGGGGCTATGTTCCCGTGTTGCTGGAGAATTTGCATGGTATGTCTTGCTCTAAAACTTATTGGCTCTTGGGTGGTGGTTGGTTTCAGTGTAGGTATGGAGGCTTTTGGACGGTCACTTATTACTTAAAGTTCCATGTAGTCAGGAGTTTTCTGGTGTTCTCAGGTTTGGGGCTTAAGTTTCCTGCCTCTGGATTTCAGTTTTATTCTTCCTGCAGTCTCGGGACTTCTCCAACTATACAGCACTGATAATAAAACTTCTAGGTTAATGGCGAAAAGATTCTCCCCCGTTAGGGACACCCAGAGAGGTTCACAGAGTTACATGAACAGGAGAAAAGGGAGGAGGGAGATAGAGATGAACAGGAGGAGAAAAAGGGGGACTCAAGAGGAGAGAGACAGATCTACGCAGCTGTCTGTTCCCAGAGTGTTCTCCGTATCTCAGACACCTACAAGGATTCACAGAATTGGATTTGGAAGAGAAGGGGAAAGGAGGAAATAGAGGTGTTCTGAGGTAGAAAACAGAGAGTCAAGATTGGGAGAGAATAATCCTCGGTTTAAAGATAGGGCTTCTCTCTCTCTTTTTTTTTTTTTGTAAGGTTATAGTGTAGTGAAAATGAAAATGAAGAGTAGTAGAGGAATACTAGAGGACTTTAAAAGAAATAAGAGAAAAAGAAAAATAGAGAATAAAAGAGAAAACGGAAAGAAAAAAAAAGAAGAAAAAAGAAAAAAAAAGCAAAAGAAAAAAAAAGAAAGAAAGAAGAAAAAAAATTTTTTTTTTCCCCTAATTAAAAAAATCGTGAAAATCTATGAAAATGAAAGTTAAGGAGTAATGGGGGAGTAATAGGGAATTTTAAAGGAAAATAAAAGAGAAAAAATAAAAAAGAAAAAGTATAAAAAGAAAAAAAAATTTTTTTTTTTTTTTTGCTTACTTAGAAAAAAAAAAAAGTAAAAATATATCTAGGAATTTCTCTGGAGCTGTTGTGGTCAGTGTGGGTTCGGCTCAGTTTCAGATAGCTCCTCGTTCCAGCTTACACTTCTCGATATCTACAGGGCCCTTCCATGAAGTCGGTGTTTTCTACAGGGATTTTAATCTGTTGCACCAGTCCCTTCTGAAGCGGTTCCCTTTGTTTATTTGGCTTCTGTTTGCCGGTCTCTTCAGAGCCTCATTTCCGCCCTGACACAGGCGGGCGGAGGTGGACTCTTATTCAGGTAGCTAGTTCCATTGTGCTGCTGGGAGGGGTTGACGCTGCGGGGATGGGCTGGCGCTGCGGGGCGGGGCTGGCCCTGCGGGGGCGGGCTGGCGCTGCCGGGAGGGGCTGACGCTGCTTTCTCCGTCTGCGCTGCTCAGGCTCCCTGTTCTATATGGAGTGCGCCCCGCGCTGCGCGAGGTTCCAGCCCTCGGGTGTTACACAAAAGCGCGGAAGGAAAAGCTGCGCCTGCTCTCTGTGCCTTCCCCGTCAGAGCGGTCCAGGCAGCAAGGGGCTTGATGGGCGCACTATCCCCAGGTGTGGAGCACTCACTCCCTTCCGCGGACCCAGTCTCAGTTTCCGCTGGCGCCAGTCGGGTGCGCGCGCCTTCCGCCCTCTGCGTCCCCAGCCCCAGTCCCCGCCCGTGCCGGTCGGGTGCCTGCGCCCTGTGTCTCACCGCGACCTTCCCCTCCCCACTGCCTCCTGCCTCCGGCGGGGCTGGGCCGGTCCGCAGCCTGCGAGCTCTTCTCGGGACTTTCTCCGTCCCTTTGTTCTGCGAACCGCCGGCAGTGTGTTCGGGCCGGTTAATTTTCTCTCTCTCTTTTGGTCTCCCACAGTTCAAGTTGGAAACTCACAGAAGCTCCCTCCGATTGTCCTCAGGGCACTCAGGCCCGGACCCTAGCCCAAGCAAGGCCGCCTAAGACTCCCTTCCCGGGACGGGTCTCCGTCCTTAGCTCTTTTGTCTCACTTTTTATCTTTTATATTTTGTCCTACCTCCTTTCGAAGACAATGGTCTGCTTTTCTGGGCGCCTGATGACCTCAGCTAGCGATCAGAAGTTGTTTTGTGAAGTTTGCTCTGCATTCAGTTATTCTTTTGATGAATTTGTAGGAGAGAAAGTGGTCTCCCCGTCCTACTCCTCCGCCATCTTGGCTCCTCCCCCCTGGCACCACTTGTTAAAGAGATTGTCTTTTCTCCATTGTACATTCTTGCCTCCTTTGTCAAAGATAAGGTGTCCAAAGGTGCATGGATTTATCTCTGGGTTTTCTATTTTGTTCCATTGATCTATATTCTGTCTTTGTGCCAGTACCATACTTTCTTGATGACTGTGGCTTTGTACTATAGCCTGAAGTCAGGCAGGTTGACTCTCCCAGTTCCAATCTTCTTTCCCAAGATGCTTTGGCTATTGGAGGTTTTTTGTAATTCCATACAAATTGTGAAATTATTTGTTCTAATTCTCTGAAAAATACCATTGGTAGCTTGATAGGGATTGTATTGAATCTATAGATTGCTTTGGGTAGTATACTCATTTTCACTATATTGATTCTTCCAATCCATGAACACGCTATATTTCTCCATGTATTTGTGTCATCTTTGATTTCTTTCATCAGTGTTTTATAGTTTTCTATATATAGGTATTCTGTTTCTTTAGGTAGATATATTCCTAAGTATTTTATTCTTTTCATTGCAACAGTGAATGGAATTGTTTCCTTAATTTCTCTGTTTTCTTATTTTTAGTGTATAAGAATGCAAGGGGTTTCTCTGTGTTAATTTTATATCCTGCAACTTTACTGCATTCACTGATTAGCTCTAGTAATTTTCTGGTGGAGTCTTTAGGGTTTTCTATGTGGAGGATCATGTCATCTGCAAACAGTGAGAGTTTTACTTCTTTACCAATCTGGATTCCTTTTATTTCTTTTTCTGCTCTGATTGCTATGGCCAAAACTTCTAAAACTATGTTGAATAGTAGTGATAAGAGTAGACATCCTTGTCTTGTTCCTGGCTTTACAGAAATGCTTTCAATTTTTCCCCATTGAGGATAATATTTGCTGTGGGCTTTCATAGATGGCTTTTATTATGTTGAGGTATGTTCCTTCTATGCCTGCTTTCTGGAGGGTTTTTTTTTTTTATTGTAGTAAATGGATATTGAATTTTGTCAAGGACTTTCTCTGCAGCTATTGAGATAATCATATGGTTTTTATCTTCTATTTTGGTAATGTGGTGTATCACATTGATTGATTTGCAAATATTGAAGAATCCTTGCATCCCTGGGATAAAGCCCACTTGTTCATAATGTATGATTTTTTTAATATGTTGTTGAATTCTGTTTGCTAGAATTTTGTTAAGGATTTTTGCATCTATGTTCATCAGTGATGTTGGTCTGTAGTTTTCTTTTTTTTTGTGGCATCTTTGTCTGGTTTTGTTATTAGGGTGATGGTGGCTTCATAGAATGAGTTTGGAATTTTACCTCCCTCTGCAATTTTCTGGAAGAGTTTGAGTAGGATATGTATTAGTTCTTCTATAAATTTTTGGTAGAATTCAGTTGTGAAGCCATCTGGTCCTGGGCTTTTGTTTGTTGGAACATTTCTGATTATGGTTTTGATTTTTGTGCTTGTGATGGGTCTGTTAAGATTTTTTATTTCTTCCTGGTCAGTTTTGGAAAGTTATACTTTTCTAAGAATTTGTCCATTTCTTCCAAGTTGTCCATTATATTGGCAAATGGTTGCTGATAGTAGTCTCTTATGATCTTTTGTATTTCTGTGTTGTCTGTGATGATTTCTCCATTTTGATTTCAAATTTTGTTGATTTGATTCTTCTCCCTTTGTTTCTTGATGAGTCTGGCTAATGGTTTGTCTATTTTGTTTATCTTCTCAAGGAACCAGCTTTTAGCTTTGTTGATTTTTGCTATGGTCTCTTGTTTCTTTTGCATTTATTTCTGCCCTAATACTTACGATTTCTTCCCTTCTACTAATCCTGGGGTTCTTAATCTCTTCTGTTTCTAGTTGCTTTAGGTGTAGAGTTAGGTTATTTATTTGATTTCTCTCCTGTTTCTTGAGGTAGGCTTGTATTGCTCTGAATCTTCCCCTTAGCACTGCTTTTCCTGAATCCCATAGGTTTTGGATTGTTGTGTTTTCATTTTCATTCATTTCTACACATATTTTTATTTCTTCTGTGATTTTTGGTTACTCAGAAGTGTGTTGTTTAGTCTCCATATGTTTATTTTTTTAACAGTTTTTTCCCCCTGTAGTTGACATCTAATCTTACCACATTGTGATCAGAAAAGATGCTTGAGATGATTTCAATTTATTTGAATTTACCAAGGCTAGATTTATGGCCCAGGATGTGATCTATCCTGGAGATGGTTCCGTGTGCACTTGAGAAAAAGGTGAAATTCATTGTTTTAGGGTGAAATGTCCTATAGATATCAATTAGGTCTAACTGGTCCATTGTATCATTTAAAGTTTGTGTTTCCTTGCTAATTTTTTGTTTAGTTGATCTATCCATAGGTGTGAATGGGGTATTAAAGTCTCCCACTAAGAAGGCAAGGGTGGAATGTTTTGAGAGAACAGCATCGAAACAAGTATATTATCTAGGGTAAAACAGATTACCAGCCCAGGCTGGATGCATGAGACAAGTGCTCGGGCCTGGTGCACTGGGAAGACCCAGAGGAATTGGGTGGGGAGAGGGAGGTGGGAGGGGGGATCAGGATGGGGAATACATGTAAATCCATGACTGGTTTGTGTCAATGTATGACAAAAACCACTACAATTAAAAAAAAAAAAAGTCTCCCACTGTTATTGTGTTACTGTTAATTTCCCCTTTCATACTTGTTAGCATTTGCCTTACATATTGCGGTGCTCTGATGTTGGGTGCATATATATTTATAATTGTTATATCTTCTTGGATTGATCCTTTAGTCATTATGTAGTGTCCTTCTTTGTCTCTTTTCATGACCTTTAGTTCAAAGTCTATTTTATCTGATATGAGTATTGTTACTCCTGCTTTCTTTTGGTCTCCATTTGCATGAAATATCTTTTTCCAGCCCTTCACTTTCAGTCTGTGTGTCTCTAGGTTTGAGGTGGGTCTCTTGTAGACAGCATATATAGGGGTCTTGTTTTTGTATCCATTCAGCCAGGCTTTGTCTTTTGGTTGGGGCATTCAGCCCATTTACACTTAAGCTAATTATTGATAAGTATGATCCCATTTCCATTTACTTTTTTGCTTTGGGTTCAAGTTTACAAACCTTTTCTGTGTTTCCTGTCTAGAGAAGATCTTTTAGCATTTGTTGAAGAGCTGGTATGGTGGTGCTGAATTCTCTTAGCTTTTGCTTGTTTATAAACCTTTTGATTTCTCCTTCATATTTGAATGAGATCCTTGCCCTCAGGGCATTCAGGCCTGGTCCTTACCTTAAGCAATGCAGCTCACGCCTCCCTGTGCTTGCTGGTGGTGGACGTGAACATCCAGGCTACTTCTCTGCTGTGAGTTGCAGTTAGGCGTGTAATCTGTGGGTTTTTTTAAATTTATTTTTTCCTCCTGGTATTGTTGCCCTCTGAGATTCTAAAACTCCCCACAGATTCACTGGTGAGAGGGTTTCCTGGTGTTTGGAAACCTCTTTTAAGACTTCCTCCCTGGTATGGGTCTCTGTCCCTAACTCTTTTGTCTCTCTTTTTATCTTTTATATTTTGTCCTACCTCCTTTCAAAGACAATGGGCTGCCTTTCTGGGTGCCTGGTGTCCTCCGCCAGCATTCAGAAGTTGTTTCATGGTGTTTGCTCAGCATTCAAATGATCTTTTGATGAATTTGTGGGGGAGAAAGTGGTCTCCCCATCCTAATCCTCCACCATCTTAGGACTGCCCCCCATAAATCTTTAAGAGGAAGCATTTTTGTGAAACTTGGTTAATGCTATGACAATATTTTGAGATAATAGCTAGAATTATGACTGATAACATTTTACCCAAATATATCAGAATTTTGAGAGCTTCTCTGGTGGCTCAGATGGTAAAGCATCTGCTGACAATGCGGGACACCCAGGTTCAATCCCTGGGTTGGGAAGATCTCCTGGAGAAGGAAATGGCAACCCACTCTAGTATTCTTGCCTGGAAGATCCCATGGATGGAGGAACCTGGTAGTCTACAGTCCATGGGGTTGCAAAGAGTAGGACACGACTGAGAAACTTCACCTTCACTATCAGAATTTTAGGAACTCCATACAGTTTCTAGGATATCTATACTAGTAACATTTACCATACAATATAACCCGAGACTTACTACTCACTTGACAATACTTCCCAAGTTACTCTGTATACAAAATGAACCTAATTAGTGTAATATCTCCCTTTGGGGTGTTTCAGGAGCCCTCTGAATCATCCCAAACTTAGCTATAAATCCTCATAAGAATGATTTAGGAAGTTTTGTCAACAAATATAAAAAATGTTTAGAATAGGCAGTCATATAGGATTACAGGTCATTGTGAAACAATAGCCATTCACTTAGCCAAAGTAACAATAAAGAATTTCAGAATAGATCATTTAAGAGATAAATATACTTAAATCTATTATCAAAGGCAGTTCAACATCTGAACAAAAGGTGTCATCTTAGCAAGAGAGAAAAGCTAAATTCAAGTTTATGCACCAGCTTACTTTATTTAAAAAGTAAACTTAATTAAACTTATTTTAAACCCGATATAAAACTCTTTTCTCATGGTTCACTCTCCACAAACCTTTATATCACTTCTGTACCCATTACTTTGTTCTTCCACCCTAAAAAACCACCTGTAAGTCAGGTTTACTTTCTTTTCCCTTGGCAAAATGCAATTCCATTCCTCACACCTTCTTTACTGAAAACACACTTCCTACTTTCCTTAAGCAACCATGAACTACTTGTATATTGGCATTTCCTAAATTGATGAGCATTAATACCAGTGATAATTTAAAAAACCTTGGGTTTTTTTTTTTTTTTTAAAGAGAGAACCTTTTAGGATGGCACCAAACAGCATTCATTTTTAGCCCCAAATCTCTTTCAGTTCAGTTCAGTTGCTCAGTCATGTCCAACCCTTTGTGACCCCATGAACCGCAGCATGCCAGGCCTCCCTGTCCATCACCAAATCCTGGAGTCCACACAAACCCGTGTCCATTAAGTCAGTGATACCATTCAACCATCTCATCCTCTGTTGTCCCCTTCTCCTCCTGCCCTCAATCTTTCCCAGCATCAGGGTCTTTTCAAACTATACAAAAAAACCCCCTTCATGACCCTGATAACCACGATGATGTGCTCACTCACCTAGAGTCAGATATGCTGGAATGTGAAGTCAAGTGGGCCTTAGGAAGCATCACTATGAACAAAGCTGGTGGAGGTGATGGAATTCCAGCTGAGCTATTTGAAATCCTAAAAGATTATGCTGTGAAGGTGTTGCACTCAATATGCCAGCAAATCTGGAAAACTCAGCAGTGGCCACAGGGCTGGAAAAGGTCAGTTTTCATTCCAATCTCAAAGAAAGGCAATGCCAAAGAATGTTCAAACTACCACACAATTGCACTCATCTCATATGCTAGCAAAGTAATGCCCAAAATTCTTCAAACCAGGCTTCAGCAGTATGTGACCTGAGAAATTCCAGATGTTCAAGCTGCATTTAGAAAAGGCAGAGGAACCAGAGATCAAATTGCCAACATCTGTTGGATCACTGAAAAAACAAAAGAGTTCCAGAAAAACATATACTTCTGCTTTATTGACTATGCCAAAGCCTTTGACTGTGTGGATCACAGCAAACTGTGGAAAATTCTTCAGGAGCTGGGAATACCAGACCATCTTACCTGCTTCCTGAGAAATCTGTATGCAGGTCAAAAAGGAACAGTAAGAACCGGACACGGAACAATGGACTGGTTCCGAATGGAAAGGAGTACATCAAGGCTGTATATTGTCACCCTGCTTATTTAACTTATATGCAGATTACATCATGCAAAATTCTGGGCTGGATGAAGCACAAGCTGGAATCAAGTTTGCTGGAAGAAATATCAATAACCTCAGATATGCAGATGACACCACCCTTATGGCAGAAGGAGAATAAGAACTAAAGAGCCTCTTGATGAAAGTAAAAGAGGAGAGTGAGAGAGCCGGCTTGAAACTCAACATTCAGAAAGCTAAGATAATGGCATCTGGTCCCATCACTTCATGGCAAATAGATACGGAAACAATGGAAACAGTGTCAGATTTTATTTTCTTGGGCTCCAAAATCGGTGCAGATGGTGATTGCAGCCATGAAATTAAGATGCTTGCTCCTTGGAAGAAAATTTATGACCAGCCTGGACAGCATATTAAAAAGCAAAGACATTACTTTGCCAACAAATGTCCGTCTAGTCACAGCTATGGTTTTCCCAGTAGTCATGGATGGATGTGAGAGCTGGACTATAAACAAGGCTGAGCACTGAAGAATTGATGCCTTTAAGCTGTAGTGTTGGAGAAGACTCTTGAGAGTCCCTTGCATTACAAGGAGACCAAACCAGTCAATCCTAAAGGAAATCAGTTCTGAATATTCATTGGAAGGACTGATGCTGAAGCTGAAATTCCAACACTTTGGCTATCTGATGCAAAGAACTCACTCATTGAAAAAGACCCTGATGCTGGTAAAAATTTAAGGAAGGAGGGAAGCGGGTGACAGTGGATAAGACAGTTGGATGGCATCACCAACTCAATGGATGTGAGTTTGAGCAAGCTCCAGTAGTTGGTGATGGATAGGGAAGCCTTTTGTGCTGCAGTCCAGGGGGTTGCATAGCGTTGAACATGACTGAGCGACTAAACTCAGTCTTAAAACAAACAACTCAAAGCTGTTTGCTCAGTCCTGTCCAACTCTTTGCAACCCCATGAACTGTAACTCACCAGACTCCTCTCTACATGGAATTCTCTAGACAAGAATACTGGAGTGGATAGCCATTCACTTCCTAGGGGATCTCCCTGACCCAGAGATTGAACCTGGGTCTCTGCATTGCAGGCAGTGCAATGCATGTGAACCACTAGGGAAGGCCCTCAGTAATCTTGGCCCTCAGCTGTTGTATTGAATACTTGAATAATGACTCATTTAAACATTAATAAGGTAGAACAAATGAAAATAAACTAACAAAATGAAAGTTTTTTGGGATGACAATAAATAAGGAATTCAGAAAATCAACTTTGTTCATTTAGGATATGGGATTCATGGTTTAACATTGGTTCACATAAAAACGAATTAAGAGCTTTAGTTGATCGTAGGCTCACCAGGTGCTACCAGTGTTACATACTTATTCAAATTAACTAATGCAATTAAATCTGCAGAGAGCAAGAAATCATAAAGGTAACTTTATTGTGCATTGGAAAGACCACTGGAGAGCTGCTAGGTTGTGCATTTAAAGGTCTACTTATTTTCTTGGGCTCCAAAGTCACTGCGGATGGTGGCTGCAGCCATAAAATTAGAAGATGCTTGTTCCTTGGAAGGAAACTTATGACAGACCTAGAGAGTGTATTAAAAAGCAGAGAGATCACTTTGTCAACAAAGGTCCACATAGTCAAATCTATGGTTTTTCCAGTAGTTATGTGCAGATGTGAGAGTTTGACCGTAAAGAAGGCTGAGCACTGAAGCACTGACGCTTTTGAACTGTGCTGGAGAAGACTCTTCAGAATCCTTTAAAATGCAAGGAGATCAAACCAATCAATCCTAAAGGCAATAAACCCTAAATATTCATTGGAAGGACTGATTCTGAAGCTGAAGCTCCAATACTTTGGCCACCTGATGGGAAGAGCTCACTCATGGGAAAAGACCCTTATGCTGGGAAAGATTGAGGGCAGAGGGAGAAGGGGGCAACAAAGAATGAGATGGTTGGAGGGCATTACTCATCACTGACTCAATGGACATGAATCTGAGCAAACTCTGGGAGATAGCAAAGGACAGGGGAGCCTGGCATGCTTCAGTCCATGGGTTTGCAAAGAGTTGGACACGACTTAGCGACTGGACAGCAATAACAGCAACAATAACATTTATGGGAGTAAGTCGATAGAAGGAATCTTGAAATCATGTCATATGAAGAATAGTAGAAGGAAAAGAGGAGAATTAGTTTTTGGAAAAGAGGATTAAAATCGTTGGGCACACGCTCCTTTCAAATATAATGGTTCTCAGCACAGCCTGCACATTAAAGTCACACAGGGAGCTTTTAAAACTTTAGATGCATAAAACACACTCCAGGCAAGATGAATCAGAATTTTGCTGATGGAATTTAGGCATCTGGTATTCAATGTCCCCCCATATTTGAGATTCAGTAATTTAAAGAACAATCAAGTGGCAGAAATTTAGCCTTATTTTTTAAAAAAAATTCATGGAATAGATCTAGCTTCTGAATGTTACTTTGGCTCAATAAAGAAAGCACTTTTTAACTCATATTTTAAAAAAACACTTTGACAGGAGAAGACCTCCATCACAGTTATAGTTTACATAGAGGTTGGGTATTGTGGAGGAAACTTTTGCTTTGACTGAGAGGTTGAATTACATAATTCTTATTAGCCTCTCAATTTTAATAATTATATTACCCTGTCCCCCCAAATTATCTAGTAATCCACTTTAGAATGAACATCCTTTGCTTACTTTGATCTTAGAATTTCACTGACCAACTTTCTGCCTCCCTACTCAATTAAAATAGATTAAAGCTGGAATAATTACATTCATAGTGAGAGCTTTTAGTCTGAGAAGATTATCACCATGATAATCTAATTGCATAGGTGCAGAAACTTGGCAGAAATGAATATTTGACAGAATATATCTAAGCATTCCTTTTTTTGTACAGAATGTAAACTACAGCATCTCTGATGAACCCTTAAGTATTAGGATATAACTTTGATTATACTCTTAAACATGAAAGGGGTAAGTTGCAATTTTATCTACTGGAGAGTTGTGGGTAGGAGAGAAGGGTCAGTATAGAAAGAAATCTTTCATATATTTAAAACAAGTATACTCTTTTCTTCACTTAGTTCAGTGATAGAATAATTGTTGTTGTTGAGTTGCTCAGTCATGCCCAACTCTGCAACCCCATGGACTCCAGCATGCTGGGCTTTCCTTGCCTCCCAGAGTTTGCTCAAACTCATATCCACTGAGTTGAAGATGTCATCCAACCATCTCATCCTCTGTTGCCTCCTTCTCCTCTGGCCCTCAGTCTTTCCAGCATCAAGATCTTTTCCAATGAGTTGGTTCTTTGCACCAGGTGGCCAAAATATTTGAGCCTTAGCTTCAGCATCAGTTCTTCCAATGAATATTCAGAGTTGATTGCCTTTAGGATTGACAGCCTTGATCGCCTTGCAATCCAAGCGACCCTCAAGAGTCTTCTCCAGCACCACAGTTCGAAAGCATCTGTTCTTCAGTGCTGGAATGATACATGATGTTTATGTGTATCAGGTACTGAGATAATAAAAATCTCCATGAACCAGAAGTATTAAATAAGTGGTATTAAATGAGATTATGCCCCTTTCAAAGTGAACATCTCTATTCATCTACATTTATTTCCAAATATTTTCTCCTGGTAGCTTATTGTTTTTTTATTAAACTTGAATATTTAAAACAATTTACCTTTTCTCACTATATATATATATATATATATATATATATATATATACACAATATACACTAATTAAAAAATTTCAAAGTTCTGGAAATTCCTCTTAATTAAAAATCCTTTATGTTGAATATAAAAAATCTTAACTACTAACAAACACTACAGTTCACTTAAAAGTAATATTAGAGAGCTCTAGTCTTGTGATTTGCTATCCTTCAGGTTACTGATAATATTTTGCTCTGTGTGCAGTTGTAAACCTGTATGACAGAGCATGAAGAACTAGGTCTAAAGTCATTACTACTAATTCATCCATTTAAAAATTTTTTACTGAATGTCCACTCTATGCCAGGCACTATGCTCAATGATTGACCTGCATTTGGACAGGATGACAAAGCTTGGGGGATAGATAATTAAAAAAATACATAAAAGAATAAACATATAATTCCAGGCATTGAAAAGTGCTACAAAAGCAATGCAGGATAGTGAGATAGATAGTCATAGGTCAGGGCAATCTATTTTAAACAAGTAAGGAGATCATATTTCAACAACGACCTGAATTAGGTGAGTTAACAGAAAGTAAAAGGATCTGAGAAGAGTGTGGTAGTAGTTATCCTTACCTCTTGCTATGCCCTTATCCAATTATCCTTACCTCTTGCTATGCCCTTATCCAATTATCCTTACCTCTTGCTATGCCCTTTTGTAGTCCCCTCTTACATTGTATCAGGATTGGTCTATTAATATGTGACCAGTGGAATACAGTGGAAGTGATGGCATGCAAATTTTGAGGTTTGGATGTAAAGACATTGTTTCTTTCACCTTGGTTTCTGGAACATTTCCTGGGGAAAGCTAGCTGCAGTTTCAAGATGTTCAAGTAACTCTATGGATGGGGGCTACATGGTTAAGACCTATTAATAATATCTCTTGCCAACAGCCAGATGACCTGCACAAGATGGAGGAGTAGAAGGATTGCACTCATCTTCTCCTGTGAGATCTCCAAAATGACAACTTGCTGCTGAACAACTATTGACAGGAGAATGTTGTATCCCACGAAAAAAAAAAAAAAAAAGATACCCCGTGTCCAGGGTCAAAGGAGAAGCCTCAGCAAGACTGTAGGAGGGGCAAAATCGTGTTTAGAGTCAAACCCCATACCTGCCAGAGATGCTCAGAGGCCTCAAACAAAAGCTTGTGTGCACCAGGACCTGGAGACCCCACAGAGACTGAGCCAAACCTGCCTTTGAGTGTTTGAGTGTCTCCTGTGGTGGCACAGGTCAGCAGTGGCCTGTGCAGGGGCAGGGGCTCTGGGTGCAGCAGACCTGGGTCACATGGCATGTTGCATAAGCACTCTTGGAGGAGGTCACCATTAACCCCAGCATAGAGCTGCCAAGCTGAAGACCCACAAACTGCAGAACAATTATAATAAATAAATTCTTGCACTGTTAAGAAAGTTCTATGGCCCACAGCAGATTTCCCAATGTGGTGATCTGGCAAAGGGACTAAGAACCCCCAGGGAATTTGACTTTAGAGGCCAGTGGGATTTGATTACAAAACATGCACAGGACTGGGAAAACAGACTCTTGGAGGGCACAAACAAAACTTTGTGCACTAGGACCCAGGAGAAAGGAGCAGTGACCCCACAAGAGACTGACCCAGACTTTGCCTGTGAGTGTCCACGGGTTTCTGCAGAGGCGTGGGTCAGCAGTGGCTTGCTGCAGGGTCAGGGGTACTGAGAACAGCAATGCTTGCATAGGACCTTTTGAAGGAGGTCACTAATATCTTCACTACCTCCACCATAGTCTAGTCTCAGGTTTAACAACAGGGAGGGAACAGAGCCCCACCCATCAACAGAAAATTGGATTAAAGATTTATTGAAAATGACTTCTGCTTTATTGACTATGCCAAAGACTTTGACTGTGTGGATCACAACAAACTGTGGAAAATTCTGACAGAGATGAGAATATGAGACTGTTGGACCTACCTCCTGAGAAATCTGTATGCAGGTCAAGAAGCAACAGTTATTATCAAGCATGAAACAGATCCCCAGTCCAGGTTGGATGCATGAGACAAGTGCTCAGGGATGGTGCACTGGGATGACCCAGAAGGATGGGATGGGGAGGGAAGAGGGAGGGGGGTTCAGGATGGGGAGCACATGTAAATCCATAGCTGATTCATGTCAATGTATGGCAAAAACCACTACAATATTTTAAAGTAATTAGCCTCCAACTAATAAAAAAATAAAGAAAAAAAAAAAAAAAGAAGCAACAGTTAGAAATGAACATGGAACAACAGACTGGTTCCAAATAAGGAAAGGAATATGTCAAGGCTGTATACTATCATCCTGCTTATTTAATTTATATGCAGAGTACGTCATGAGAAATGCCAGGCTGGATGAAACACAAGCTGGAATCAGGATTGCTTGGAGAAATATCAATAAACTCAGATATGCAGATGACACCACCCTTATGGCAGAAAGTGAAGAACTAAAGATCCTCTTGATGAAAGTGAAAGAGGAGAGTGAAAAAGCTGGCTTACAATTCAACAGTCAGAAAACTAAGATCATGGCATCAGGTCCCATCATTTCAAGGCAGATAGATGGGGAAACTGGAAACAGTGACAGAATTTATTTTTTTGGGCTCCAAAATTGCTGCAGATGGAGACTGCAGCTGTGAAATTAAAAGACACTTGCTCCTTGGAAGAAAAGTTATGACCAACCTAAACAACATATTAAAAAGCAGAGACATTAGTTTGCCAACAAAGGTCTAACTAGTCAAAGCTATGGTTTTTCCAGTAGTCATGTATGGATGTGAGAGTTGGACTATAAAGAAAACTGAGTGCCGAAGAACTGATGCTTTTGAACTGTGCTGTTGGGGAAAACTCTTGGGAGTCTTTTGGACAGCAAGGAGATCCAAACAGTCCATCCTGAAGGAAATCAGTCCTAAATAATCATTGGAAGGACTGATGCTGAAGCTGAAACCCAGTACTTTGGCCACCTGATGTGAAGAGGGGGTGAGAATACACAGAAGAAGTGACTCATTGGAAAAGACCCTGATGCTGGGAAAGATTGAAGGCAGTGCGAGAAGGGGACAACAGAGGATGAGATGGTTGGATGACATCACCGACTGGATGGACATGATTTTGAGCAAGCTCTGGGAGTTGATGACAGACAGGGAAGCCTTGCGTGTTGCAGTCCAAGGGGTCGCAAAGAGTCAGACACGACTGACTGAACTGAACTGAATAGTTAGTACCACCTTGCCAGCTATGTGAGAAGTTCTCTTGGAAGTGGACTCTAGGGCCCCTAATCAAGCTTCAGGTGATAGCAGCCCCAGCTGACATCTTAATGCAACCTCATAAGAAAACTAGTTCCAGAGCACCTAGCTAAGTCTCTGCTGAAGTCTGATTCACAGAAAATGTGAGATTATAGAGGCTTACTGTTGTAAGTCTTGTGGTTTTGCGGGTATTCTGCTATTTGGAAATATAAAACTAGTCAAATGGAAATGACAAGAGCAAAATCTTTGGGGCAAGAACACAGTTGGCACCTTAGAGGAATGGTGAAAAGGTCAATGTGTTTGGAGGTTAGCTGGGAGGGGTATAGTTGTGGACAATTTCTATTTACAGCTTAATTTTTTTTTTGTGAAACATAAGCAAAAATTTCTGTAAGTAATGGTATATATTTTCTGTTAAGTTCGTTAATTATCTTCTTAAAGAAGATAATTGCACCTGGTGGCATGTGGGATCTTAGTTCCCTGACAAGGGATTAAACCTGTGCCCACTGCAATGGAAGTGCAGAATCTTAACCACTGGACTGCTAAGGAAGTCCCTTGTATTTGAAAACTTATAGTAAACCAAGTATTTAACTAATCTTCATTTAAAAGCTACATACGATGTAAAATCCTATATTTCAGTTATGGTAAGTTTACTGACCCTTCCAGTGGATTTATAATGGCAGGGATACCTAGAAGATATTGTGGGCTCAGTTCCAGGTCACCACAGGAAACTGCATCACATGCCTTTTGGTTTCCCAGTGCATATAAATGCTATGCTTACAATATACTAGCATCTACTGATGTACAATAGCATTATGTGTAAAAAAACAAAGTATACACTTTAATTAAAAAACATTGGTGTTGGAAAAATGGTGTTGATAGATTTTTCTCCATGCAGGGTTGCCATAAACCTTTGATTTGTGAAAAACATAACATCTGCAAAGCTCAGTAAAGAGAATAACAATAAAACAAGGTATGTTTTTACATTTTTGGTAAAAAGAGAAGTTCCTTGGATAGATTAACCATCATAAAGCATGATGAAGCAACTTAAATCCTCCAAACAAGAGTTTTATATAGAGTGGACAATAGACGTTAGAAATATGCAGTATGTAGTGATATTTGGTTATTACTAATGATCAGATGCAGAGTCTTTGTGGATAAAATAAAAACATAGTAAAGGTTTTTTTCATTAAAATTTTTTGTTAGAATGGGAATCTCTCTGCTTTCTGATTCACAATTAACGTTTTCTTAGAGAAAAACAGGTCATTGCTAAAATGGACTTTTGGATCAAACCAATGTCTGTGAAAGATAAAAATAAGAAGAAAATAATTTTATGTATTAGGATTTTGTTTATACCTAATAACTAGTCATTTCCTGGGTTTACTCAGAGAGAAAATAATACCTCAATATGATATTTTGCTGACTTCTTTTACGTCTCTGTGGAAACTAGTTTTACTGTAAATTCTTCTCAAAGAGTATTGGGAGTTTTCTCCAGAAACTAGATTGCCTCTCATGCTCTCCATGGGCGAGTGTTGTGGCACAGGTCAGGCCATCCCAGAGTATGCCTCAGTGGTTATTGATAATTTTGAGTTAAATTTACATAAGAAACAACCTGAAGCTGAAGCCACTGAAGCTGGAACTCCAATACTTTGGCCACGTGATGCAAAGAGCAGACTCATTAGAAAAGACCCTGATGCTGAGAAAGGTTGAGGGCAGGAGGAGAAGAAGGCAACAGAAAATGAAATGGTTTGATAGCATCATCAACTCAAAGGACATGAGTTACAGCAAATTCTGGGAGATAGTGAAGGACAGGGAAGCCTGGTGTACTGTAGTCCATGGGTTCTCAAAACATGACTTAGCGACTGAATAGCAAAGCAATCAGTAAGATATTAGTAAAGTTATTACCCTAAATTTTAATTTCTTCATCTTTAAAATGGACATAAAGTAGCTACTTAATAACATATTTTAAGAATACATGAGTTAGAGGCTTCCCTTGTGGCTCAGTGGATAAGAATACATTGCCAATGCAGGAGATATGGGTTCAATCCCTGGTGCTGGAAGATCCCACATGCCACATGGCAACTAAGCCCATGTACCACAACTACTAAGCTTGTGCTCCAGAATCCGGGAGCTGCAACTACTGAGCCCACGTGCTGCAACTACTGAAGCTCACATTCTCTAGAGTCTGTGCTCTGCAACAAGAGAAGTTAGCACCATGAGAAGCCCGTGCATCACAACTAGAGAGCAGCCCCTTCTCCTATAACTAGAGAAAAGCTGGCAGGTAGCAACAAAAACCCAACACAGCCAAAAACAAATAAATAAATAAAATTATTAAAAAAAAGAAAGGATGAGTTAGCATATGTCAAGTAATTAAAAAAATGTTTATTTTTCTTCTAGTTTTAGATGATTAAGGAAGAGTAATTCAAAACAATAAACAACAACAATGACAATAACACTCTGCCTATGAAACATTTCTCACCACCCATCACTTAGATAAAGGTAGCCAGATCTTCTGGAGAGAGGCATAAACAATCTCTTTCATCAATGTAGAAGAGGGTTCTTCATAAGCCAAATAAGTTACTCTGGATTTAGGAAGCAGGGACTTCAGATATGTTGTGGAAAAAAGCACATTTTGACTATCACTGTAGAAAATGTGAGCTAATCTAACATACTCTGTTTTTTGTTTTGGGAATGTATTTCTTTATTTTCACAGCTAAATTAATCTCTCCCTCCCCCTGCTTAAGTGGGAAATTATTTTTAACAGAATAATAATAATTAAAAAAACATACATGATTGAGCCCAGTAATTAATTCTACAAATTAAAGAAACAATTCCTCAAATAATTTCATATAATTATCCTTTAAATTGAAAAAATATTCATTTCTTATAATACAATGCCTAAATCAATGATTAAAAATGAGCACATAGACAGAATAGGCTTACAAATGCATGCTTTCCAGTTTTGGAGTGGAGGAGGAGAGGTGAGAGGTAGAAGGCAGATGGGGAATTGAGTGCTAATTAAATCCCTAGGAAGATGAAAGTAATTTAAAAAAAGTCTTGAAAATATTGATGACTAATAAGCTCAGTAGAAATAAATAAGCCAAGTAGAAATAAAAACTAGCTGCTGTATTTTGAAGGATAAAGAGGATTCCAGACAGATAAAAGGTAGACCATGCCTGGCCATTCATTCACTTGTTCAGCAAATATTTGTTGAGTGATTCTGATATAACAAATAGAGCTAAGCTGAAGAATATGTGGGGGAACTGAATAAAACCACATTAGTTATAGGGAGAAATAAAGTCAAATACTTTATTCAGTTTACAGATGATGTGGTTAAACTTAATACTCTAGTTTTGTGAAAGTTAGCACTTTAAAACTTAAAAAAATTTTATTTTGACAAAATCATACATGTTTAAGGTATAAAATGTGATGTTTATATACATTATCACAAACTAGTTAACATATCCATCACTTCCCATAGTTTATGCCCTTTCATTTTGTGGTAAGAACACTTAAGATTTACTGTCTTAGAAAATTTCAAGTATATAATACATTATTATTCATTATAGTCATCAGGTAATGCAGTAGGTCTCCAGACTTAATCATCTTATAACTGAAAATTTGTTCCCTTTGGTCCTCATATCCCCTTTTCCCTCCAGCACCAGGTAGCCACTATTCTGCTCTGTTACTATGACATTGACTGTTATTTTTAGATTTCACATACAGGTGAGATCATGTGATACTTATTCTGTGTTTGGCTTATTGCACTTAGCTTAATGTTCTCCAACTTCATCCAGGTTGTCACAAATCTCAGGTTTTCCTTTTAGAAGCTCAGTACTATTCTGTTGTGTATATAAGCCACATTTTCTTCATTAATTCACCTATTGATAGGCACTACTTTCTTTTTAAAAATTTTTTACTATAGTTGATTTAAAATGCTGTGTTACTTTCTGTGGTACAGCAAAGTGAATCATTATACATAAACATATATCCAGTTTGTAAAAATTCTTTTCCTATAAAGATTATTGCAGAGTGTTGAGTAGAATTCCCTCTGCTATATAGTAGGTAAGTCTTTATTAGTTACCTATTTTATATATAGTGGGCTTCTCAGGCGGTGCTGGTGGTAAAGAACCTTCCTGCCAATGCAGGAAATATAAGAGATATGGATTCCATCTCTGGATTGGGAATATTTCCTGGGGGAGGGCATGGCAACCCACTCCAGTATTCTTACCTGGAGAATCCCATGGGTGTCCAGACATGAGTGAAACAATTTAGCAATATGTCAATCCCAATCTCCCAGCTTATCCCTCCACCCCTCCCTTTCCCACTGGTAACCATAAGTTTGTTTTCTACATCTGTGACTCAATTTCTATTTTGATTCATGTCAATGTATGACAAAACCCACTACAATATTGTAAAGTAATTAGCCTCCAACTAATAAAAATAAATGAAAAAAACAAAACAAAACAAAACAAAAAAATTTCTATTTTGTAAATAATTTCATTTGTACCATCATTTTTAAGAAAACACATATAAACAACATCATATGATTTTTTTTCTCTAACCTACTTACTTTACTCACTATGTAATCTCTAGGTCCATCCATGAGGCTGAAAATGCACTGTTTTATTCTTTTCTATATCTGAGTTATAGTCCATTGTATATATGTACTTCATCTTCTTTATTGGTATTGGACTGCAAGGAGATCAAACCAGTCAATCCTAAAGGAAATCAACCCTGAATATTCATTGGAAGGAGTGATGCTAAAGCTGAAGCTCCAATACCTTGGCCAACTGGTGTGAAGAGCCAACTCATTGGGAAAGACCCTGATGCTGGGAAAGATCAAGGGCAGGAGGAGAAGGGGGAGACAGAGGATGAGATGATTGGATGGCATCACTGACTCAATGGACATGAGTTTGAGCAAGCGCCAGGATTTGGTGATGGAGAGGGAAGCCTGGTGTGTCGCAGTCCATGGGGTTGCAAAGCATCAGACACGACCAAGCAACTGAACTAACTGAATGAAAAAGACTAATAAGTCCCATTCTCTTGTGCCTTCAGTCTTTCCCAGCGTCAGGGTATTTTCTAATGAATCGGCTCTTTGCATCAGGTAGTCAAAGTGTGGGGCTTCAGCTTCAGTCAGTCCTTCCATGAATATTCAGGATTAATTTTCTTTAGGATGGACTGGTTTGATCTCCCTGCAGTGCAAGTGGCTCTCAAGAGTCTTCTCCAAAACCAGAGTTCAAAAGCATCAATTCTTCAGTGTTCAGTTTTCTTTATGGTCCAATTCCCACAACCATACATGACTACTGGAAAAACCACAGCTTTGACTAGATGGACCATTTTGGCAAAGTAATGTCTATGCTTTTTATTTTTATTTAAAAAAAATTTTTTTTTTTATTAGTTGGAGGCTAATTACTTCACAACATTTCAGTGGGTTTTGTCATACATTGATATGAATCAGCCATAGATTTACACGTATTCCCCATCCCGATCCCTCCTCCCACCTCCCTCTCCACCCGATTCCTCTGGGTCTTCCCAGTGCACCAGGCCGGAGCACTTGTCTCATGCATCCCACCTGGGCTGGTGATCTGTTTCACCATAGATAGTATACATGCTGTTCTTTTGAAATATCCCACCCTCACCTTCTCCCACAGAGTTCAAAAGTCTGTTCTGTACTTCTGTGTCTCTTTTTCTGTTTTGCATATAGGGTTATCGTTACCATCTTTCTAAATTCCATATATATGTGTTAGTATGCTGTAATGTTCTTTATCTTTCTGGCTTACTTCACTCTGTATGATGGGCTCCAGTTCCATCCATCTCATTAGGACTGATTCAAAGGAATTCTTTTTAATGGCTGAGTAATATTCCATGGTGTATATGTACCACAGCTTCCTTATCCATTCATCTGCTGATGGGCATCTAGGTTGCTTCCATGTCCTGGCTATTATAAACAGTGCTGCTATGAACATTGGGGTGCACGTGTCTCTTTCAGATCTGGTTTCCTCAGTGTGTATGCCCAGAAGTGGGATTGCTGGGTCATATGGCAGTTCTATTTCCAGTTTTTTAAGAAATCTCCACACTGTTTTCCATAGCGACTGTACTAGTTTGCATTCCCACCAACAGTGTAAGAGGGTTCCCTTTTCTCCACACCCTCTCCAGCATTTATTGCTTGTACAATTTTGGATAGCAGCCATCCTGACTGGCGTGTAATGGTACCTCATTGTGGTTTTGATTTGCATTTCTCTGATAATGAGTGATGTTGAGCATCTTTTCATGTGTTTGTTAGCCATCTGTATGTCTTCTTTGGAGAAATGTCTGTTTAGTTCTTTGGCCCATTTTTTGATTGGGTCATTTATTTTTCTGGAATTGAGCTGCAGGAGTTGCTTGTATATTTTTGAGATTAATCCTTTGTCTGTTTCTTCATTTGCTATTATTTTCTCCCAATCTGAGGGCTGTCTTTTCACCTTACTTATAGTTTCCTTTGTAGTGCAAAAGCTTTTAAGTTTCATTAGGTCCCATTTGTTTAGTTTTGCTTTTATTTCCAATATTCTGGGAGGTGGGTCATAGAGGATCTTGCTGTGATTTATGTCGGAGAGTGTTTTGCCTATGTTCTCCTCTAGGAGTTTTATAGTTTCTGGTCTGACATTTAGATCTTTGATCCATTTTGAGTTTATTTTTGTGTATGGTGTTAGAAAGTGTTCTAGTTTCATTCTTTTACAAGTGGTTGACCAGTTTTCCCAGCACCACTTGTTAAAGAGGTTGTCTTTTTTCCATTGTATATCCTTGCCTCCTTTGTCAAAGATAAGGTGTCCATAGGTTCGTGGATTTATCTCTGGGCTTTCTATTCTGTTCCATTGATCTATATTTCTGTCTTTGTGCCAGTACCATACTGTCTTGATGACTGTGGCTTTGTAGTAGAGTCTGAAGTCAGGCAGGTTGATTCCTCCAGTTCCATTCTTCTTTCTCAAGATTACTTTGGCTATTCGAGGTTTTTTGTATTTCCATACAAATTGTGAAATTCTTTGGTCTAGTTCTGTGAAAAATACCGTTGGTAGCTTGATAGGGATTGCATTGAATCTATAGATTGCTTTGGGTAGAATTGCCATTTTGACAATATTGATTCTTCCAATCCATGAACACGGTATGTTTCTCCATCTGTTTGTGTCCTCTTTGATTTCTTTCATCAGTGTTTTATAGTTTTCTATGTATAGGTCTTTTGTTTCTTTAGGTAGATATACTCCTAAGTATTTTACTCTTTTTGTTGCAATGGTGAATGGTATTGTTTCCTTAATTTCTCTTTCTGTTTTTTCATTGTTAGTATATAGGAATGCAAGGGATTTCTGTGTGTTAATTTTATATCCTGCAACTTTACTATATTCATTGATTAGCTCTAGTAATTTTCTGGTAGAGTCTTTAGGGTTTTCTATGTAGAGGATCATGTCATCTGCAAACAGTGAGAGTTTCACTTCTTCTTTTCCTATCTGAATTCCTTTTACTTCTTTTTCTGCTCTGATTGCTGTGGCCAAAACTTCCTACTATGTTGATGTCTATGCTTTTTAATATGCTGTCTAGGTTTGTTCCTAGACAGCATAGGTTTTCTTCCAAGGAGAAATTATCTTTTAATTTCATAGCTGCAGTCACCATCTGCTGTGATTTTGAGCCCAAGAAAATAAAGTCTGTCACAGATTCCATCATTTGGCCATCTATTCACCATGAATTGATTGGACCATATGCCATGATCTTCGTTCTTGAATGTTGAGTTTTAAGTCAACTTTTTCACTCTCCTCTTTCACTTTCATCAAGAGACTCTTTGGTTCTTCTTTGTTTTCTGCCGTAAGAGTGGTGTCATCAGCGTATCTGAGGTTATTGATATTTATTCTGTCAATCTTGATGTACTCTGCACGTAAGTTAAATAAGCAGGGTGACAAGATACAGCCTTGGTGTACTCCTTTCCCAATTTGGAACCATCTGTTGTTCCAAGTCCAGCTCTGATTGTTCCTTCTTGACCTGCATACAGATATCTCAGGAGGCAGGTCAGGTGGTCTGGTATTCTCATCTCTTGAAGAATTTTCTATATGTTGTTATCCACACAGTCAAAGACGTTGGTGTAGTTGATAAAGCAGAAGTAGATGTTTTTCTGGAACTCTCTTGTTTTTTGATGATCTAACAGATGTTGGCAAATTGATCTCTGGTTCCTCTGCCTTTTCTAAATGCAGCTTGAACATCCAGAAGTTCTGGTTCATTTACTGTTGAAGCCTAGCTTGGGGAATTTTGAGCATTACTTTACTAGTGGGAGAGATGAGTGCAATTGTGTGGTGGTTTGAACATTCTTTGGAAAGGCCTTTCTTTGGGATTGGAATGAAAACTGACCTTTTCTAGTCCCATGGCCACTTCAGGGAAAAGATAATGGAGTTTTGCCAAGAGAATGCACTGGTCATGGCAAACACTCTCTTCCAACAACACAAGAGAAGGCTCTACACATGGACATCACCAGATGGGCAGTACTGAAATCAGATTGATTATATTCTTTGTAGCCAAAGATGGAGAAGCACTATACAGTCAGCAGAAACAAGACTGGGAGCTGACTGTGGCTCAGAACATGAACACCTTATTGCAAAATTTAGACTTAAATTGAGGAAAGTAGGAAACCACTAGACTATTCAGGTATGATCTAAATCAAATCCCACATGATTATACAGTGGAAGTGACAACTAGATTCAAGATATTAGATCTGATAGAGTGCCTGAAGAAATATGGATGGAGGTTTGTGACATTGCACAGGAGGCAGTGGTCAAGACCATCACCAAGAAAAAGAAATGAAAAAGACATAATGGATGTCTGAGGAGGCCTTACAAATGCCTGTGAAAAGAAGAGATGCAAAGGGCAAAGGAGAAAAGGAAAGATATGCCCATTTGTATGCAGAGTTCCAAAGAATAGCAAGAAGGGATAATAAAGCCTTCTTAAGTTATCAATGCAAAGAAATAGAGGAAAACAATAGAATGGGAAAGATTAGAGATCTCTTCAAGAAAATTAGAGCTACAAGGGAACGTTTTATGCAAGGTGAGCACAATAAAGGACAGAAATAGTATGGACCTGACAGAAGCAGAAGATACTAAGAAGAGGTGGCAAGAATACACAGAAGAGCTATACAGAAAAGATCTTCATGACCTAGATAACCAAGATGGTGTGATCACTCACCTAGAGCCAGACATCCTGGAACGTGAAGTCAAGTGGGCCTTAGGAAGCATCACTAAGAACAAAGCTGGTGGAGATGATGGAATTCCAGTTGAGCTATTTCAAATATTAAAAGATGATGCTAAAAAAAAAGAGATGATGCTGTGAGTGCTGCACATAATATGCCAGCAAATTTGGAAAACTCAGAAGTGGCCAAAGGACTGGAAAAGGTCAGTTTTCATCCCAATCCTAAAGAAAGGCAATGGCAAAGAATGTTCAAACCACCGCACAATTGCACTCATCTCACACATTTGCAAAGCAATGCTCAAAATTCTCCAAGCCAGGCTTCAACAGTACTTTCACTGTGGGTTTCCAGATGTTCAAGTTAGATTTAGAAAAGGCACAGGAACCAGAGATGAAATTACCAACATCTGTTAGATCATTGAAAAAGCAAGAGAGTTCCAGAAAAAAACATCTACTTCTACTTTATTGACTACACCAAAGCCTGTGACTGTGTGGATCACAACAAACTGTGGAAAATTTTTCAAGAGATGAGACTACTGGACCACCTGACCTGCCTCCTGAGGAATTTGCATGCAGGTCAAGAAGAAACAGTTAGAACTGGACATGAAATAACAGACTAGTTCCAAATTGGGAAAGGAGTATATCAAGGCTGTGTGTTGTCACCCTGCTCATTTAAATTACATGCAGAGTACATCATGAGAAATGCTGGACTGGATGAAGGGCAAGCTGGAATCAAGACTGCCAGGAGAACAAAGCAACTGAGAAATAATTAATCTCAAAAATATACAAGCAGCTCCTGCAGCTCAACTCCAGAAAAATAAATGACCCAATCAAAAAATGGGCCAAAGAACTAAACAGACATTTCTCCAAAGAAGACATACAGATCGCTAACAAACACATGAAAAGATGCTCAACATTGCTCATTATCAGAGAAATGCAAATCAAAACAACAATGAGGTACCATCTCATGCCAGTCAGAATGGTTGCTATCAAAAAGTCTACAAACAATAAACGCTGGAGAGGATATGGCAAAAAGGGAAGCCTCTTACACTGTTGGTGGGAATGCAAACTAGTACAGCCACTATGGAGAACAGTGAGGAGATTCCTGAAAAACCTGGAAAAAGAACTGCCATATAACCCAGCAGTCCCACTGCTGGGCATACACACTGAGGAAACCAGAATTGAAAGAGGCATGTGTACCACAATGTTCTTTGCAGCACTGTTTACAATAGCCAGGACATGGAAGCAACCTAGATGCCCATTGGCAGACAAATGGATAGAAAGCTGTGGTACATATGCACAATGGAATATTACTCCACCATTAAAAAGAATGCATTTGAATCTGTTCTAATGAAGTGGGTGAAACTGGAGCCTATTATACAGAGTGAAGTAAATCAGAAAGGAAAACACCAATACAGTATATTAATGCATATATATAGAATTTAGAAAGACGGTAATGATGACTCTATATGCCAGACAGCAAAAGAGACACAGATGTAAAGAACAGTCTTTGGGACTCTGTGGGAGAAGGAGAGGGTGGGATGATTTGAGAGTATTGAAACATGTATATTATCATATGTGAAGCATATCACTGGTCTATGTTTGATGCATGAGACAGGGTGCTCAGGGATGGTGCACTGGGATGACCCTGGGGGATAAGATGTGGAGGGAGGTGGGAGGGGGGTTCTGGATGGGGAACACATGTATACCCGTTGCTGATTCATGTCAATGTATGGCAAAAGCCACTACAATATTGTAAAGTAATTAGCCTCCAATTAAAATAAATTAATTAATTAAAAAAAGAAAAGTAATAAGGATCTACAGTGTAGCACAGGGAACTCTTCTCAATATCCTGTAATGACCTATGTGGGAAAAGAATCTAAAAAAGAGTGGATATATGTAATGAATAAATGATTCACTTTGCTATACACCTGAAATGTAATGTATAAATAATTCACTTTGCTGTACACTTGAAACTAACAGAACATTGTAAACCAACTATACTCCAATAAAGTTTTAAGTTGCCTAAAAAAAACGATTGCCAGGAGAAATATCAATAACCTCACATACACAGATAACCCTACCCTTATGGCAGAGAGCAAAGAACTAAAGAGCCTCTTGATGAAAGTGAAAGAGGAGAGTGAAAAAGTTGGCTTAAAACTCAGCATTCAGAAAACTACGATCATGGCATATGGTCCCATCACTTCATGGCAAATAGATGCGGAAACAGTGGAAACAGCGAGAGACTTTATTCTTTTGGGTCTAAAATCACTGCAGATGGTGGCTGCAGCTGTGAAATTAAAAGACACCTGCTCCTTGGAAGAAAAGTTATGACCAACCTAGACAGCATATTAAAAAGCAGAGACATTACTTTACCAACAGTGGTCCGTCTAGTCAAAGCTATGGTTTTTCCAGTAGTCATGTATGGATGTGAGAGCTGGACTATAAATAAAGCTGAGTGCCGAAGAATTAATGCCTCTGAACTGTGGTGTTAGAGAAGACTCTTGAGAGTCCCTTGGACTGCAAGGAGATCCAAGCAGTCCATCATAAAGGAAATCAGTCCTGAATATTCATTGGAAGGACTGATGCTGAAGCTGAAATTCCAATACTGTGGCCACCTGATACGAAGAACTGACTCACTAGAAAAGACCCTAATGCTGGGAAAGGTTGAAGGCGGGAGGAGAAGGGGATGATAGAGGATGAGATGGTTGGATGGCATCACCAACTAAATGGACATGAGTTTGAGTAAGCTCTGGTAGTTGGTGATGGAGAGGGAAGCCTTGTGTGCTGCAGTCCATGGGGCCGCAAAGAGTCAGACATGACTCAACAACTGAACTGACTGACCACTTCTGAGTTTTTCCAAATTTGCTGGCATAGCGAGTGCAGCACCTTCATAGCGTCATCTTTTTCAGTCTGAAATAGCTCAGCTGGAATTCCATCACCCCCACCAGCTTTGTCCGTAGTGATGCTTCCTAAGGTCCTCTTGATTTCGCACTACAGGATGTCTAGCTCTGGGTGAATGATCACACCATTGTGGTTATCTGAGTCACTGAGATCTTTTTTGTATAGTTCTCTGTATTGTTGCCACCGCTTCTTAATATCTTATGCTTTTGTTAGGTCAGTACCATTTCTTTCCTTTGTTGTGCCCATCTTTGCATGAAATGTTCCCTTAGTATCCCTAATTTTCTTGAAGAGATCTCTAATCTTTCCCATTCTATTGTTTTCCTCTATTTCTTTGCCTTGATCATGGAGGAAGGCTTTCTTATCTCTCTTTACTATTCTTTGGAACTCTGCATACAAATGGGCATATCTTTCCTTTTCTCCTTTTCTTTCATTTCTCTTCTTTTCACAGCTATTTGTTAATCATCCTCAGACAACCATTTTGCCTTCTTGCATTTCTTTTCCTTGGAGATGGTCTTGATCACTGACTCCTGTACAGTGTCGTGAACCTCCATCCGTAGTTCTTCAGGCACCTTGTCTATCAGATCTAATCCCTTGAATCTATTTGTCACTTCCACTGTATAATCATGAGGGATTTGATTTAGGTCATACCTGAATCACCTAGTGGTTTTCTCTGCTTTTTTCAATTTAAGTCTGAATTTTGCAATAAGGAGTTCATGGTATAAGCCACAGTCAGCTCCTGTCCTTGTTTTTGCTGACTGTACAGAGTTTCTCCATCTTTGGCTGCAAAGAATATAATCAATCTGATATTGGTGTTGACCGTCTGGTGATGTCCATGTGTAGTCTTCTCTTGTGTTGTTGGAAGAGGGTGCTTGCTATGAAGAATGCATTCTTTTGGCAAAACTCTGTTAACCTTTGCCCTGCTTTATTTTGTACTTGAAGGCCAAGCTTGCCTGTTACTCCAGGAATCTCTTGACTTCCTAGTTTTGTTCCAGTCCTCTATGGTGAAAAAGACATCTTTTTTTGGAGTTAGTTCTAGAAGGTCTTGTATGTCTTCATAGAACCATTCAATTTCTGCTTTTTCAGCATTAGTGGTTTGGGCATAGACTTGGATTACCATGATATTGAATGGTTTGCCTTGGAAATGAATCTTTTGCCCATTTCCATTGATGTTTTTGTCTTTTTCTTATTACCTTTTTATTAATTATTTATACATTAGGCATATCAGTCTTTTGTCTGTTACATGTGTTACAATTTTTTGTCCTTGTCTGACACTATGTAACTTCTTCTTTTTTTTTTTTTTTAGTTGGAGGTACTGCAATTTATTATATTACATTTTTATTATAATCCTTTCTATTATAGCCAAAACAGCTTTGCAGAGGTCAAGTTCAGAAAGGGAAAAAAATTTATGCTGCTTTTATTTTAAATCATTCAAGAGTACTTTATTTACTCACATACAGTCTCCTCTTGCAAGTTTCCCCCCTTCCAGTTTTTAGAAAGAAATATCTAACATTTCTCTCCACAGTTTCTTTCCAAGTGGGCTATTACTAATGTCAACAAAAGCAATAGGCTATCCTCTGTAGATTTAAAAAAAGCAGTTGGACAGGCACGAATGACCTCTGTTTGCTTAGAGTAAAATGTAGTTTTTACCTCTATATTCAGCAGCTTTAGAGAATTTCCAGGAGGAAAATTGTGCTTTAAATCAGTACTCTTAAATTCCATCCCAGAGAAGATTATAGAGTTCTATGGCAGTGCTCATGAGCTGTTCAAAATTTGTTTCCTAAAAATGCATTTTAAAATTATTTTTGAATTGATCATTAAAAATACACATATACCTAAGAATTCTATATCAAATTTTAATGCACTGTCAATTATCAAACCCATTTGTTTGGGTTCCTCCGTCATTTTTATGGAGACTTTAAAATAAAGCTCTTTTTCCCCAACTCTGCGTATACCTGAGTATTGAAAATGTCATTTGGGAGAATTGTAGCTCTGCACTGTTTTCCTTATTCTCAATTCAGATTAATCTATGTTGATTCCTGTAAGATTTTCAGGTGACTCCTTAATGGTGTTTTCATAGCTCAGTTGGTAAAGAATCTTCCTGCAATTCAGGAGACCCTAGTTTGATTCCTGGGTCAGGAAGATATGCTGGAGAAGGGATAGACTACTCACCCCAGTATTCTTGGGCTTCCTTTTGTGGCTCAGATGGTAAAGAATCCGCCTGCAATGCAGGAGACCTGGGTTTGATCCCTGGGTTGGGAAGATCCCCTGGGGAAGGGAAAGGCTACCCACTCCAGTATTCTGGTCTGGAGAATTCCATGGACTGTATAGTCCATGGGTCCCAAAGAGTCAGACACGACTGAGCAACTTTAAATTTTAACTTTTTATGTAATCGAGTTTGTCAGATTTTTTCCTTCTTAATTCTAAGTTTTTGTCTTACTTAGAAAGGCTTCTTCTAGACCCATCAAAAAGTTGTAGAAAATTGTCCAATTGTGTGTATTAATATTTTAAAAGATATATTGCTTATGTTAACATTTAATGTAACAGCATTTATATGTCTTGAGAGATTGTGAATTCACTCAAAATTCCTGCAATGCAACTTATTATATAACCCATCTTTCCCAAATTATTTGTGATGACAATTTCATCATATATTACATTTCTGTACATATATAGATCTATGTACTTCTATACTAGGATCACACTGTTTTGATAAATAGTAGATTTGATAATATTTTTCATATTTGGTGGGACAAGTATATATATGTAATTATTTTTTATCAAAATTTCTTGGTAATTCATTCATATTTATTTTTCACTTGCTATTTGGACCCTTTTGAAAGTTTCAAAATCCTCCTTTGATATTCTATTATAATTTCACTGTGTTTATGAATCTATTCAGTTGGGATTAATGTTCTGTTTTCTGACTGTGAATGGTGGATCTTCTCACTTATTTAGATCTCGCATTATGTCCTGTTATGAACATTTTTCATAGACCTCTTATACTTTTGCTTCTAAATTTTTTTTCTAGATAAGTAGTAGTGTTTGCTGCCATTGTGAATACCATGTTTGAGTTTCTAACTGTTTTCTAATATATCGAAAAGCTATTGATTTTTGTTTATATTTCTGGTGTACCATATAATTTAATTCTTGTTGTTTTTGCTTGGTAGCAGGGTCGTGTCCAACTCTTTTCGACTCTGTGGACTGCAGCATGCCAGATTTCCCTGTCTTTCACTATCTCCCAGAATTTGCTCAAACTCATGTCCATTGAGTCAATGATGGCATCCAACCATTTCATCCTCTGTCACCCTGTTCTTCTCTTGCCCACAGTCTTTTCCAGCATCAAGGTCTTTTCCAAGGAGTTGGCTCTTTGCATCAGTTGGTCAAAGTATTGGAGCTTCAGCTTCAGCATCAGTCCTTCCAATGAATATTCAGTGTTGATTTCCATTGGGATTAGTTGGTTTGATCTCCTTGCTGTCCAAGGGACTCTCCAGCACCACAATTCAAAAGCACCAGTTCTTCAGCACTTAGCCTTCTTTTTGGTCAAACTCTTACATCCATACATGACTACTGAAAAAACCCCATAGATTTGACTGTTCAGATCTTTGTCAGCAAAGTGATGTCTCTGATTTTTAATACACTGTCTAGATTTGGCATACCTTTTTTTCTAAGGAGCAAATATCTTTTAATTTTTTGGTTGCAGTCACTGTCCACAGTCATTCTGGAAGCCAAGGAAATAAAATTTACCACTGTTTCCATTTTCTCCCATCTATCAGCCATGAAGTGATTGTATTCTTGGTATATATTTTTGTTGAATCTTTGAATAATTAAGATTATGCTTTTCCAATACTTATGAAGCTTATTTCATTTTGTCTGTTACATTAACTTGAACCTTCAAAACAATATTGAACAATATAGTGGTAGTGGAAATCTCTATCTAATTGTTGATTGTTAATAGTACTGTATTTTATAGTTCACCAGTTAATCTGTTTATGGTTGGTTTTTGAAATACTCTTCACTGAGATTTTTTTGTTTTAATTTGAAGGAAGTAGTGAAGTGTGAGAAAAAAGGAATTCATTAATATGTACATAGTCAGAAATAACACTTTAGAGGATAATAACCTAAATAACTGAATCGGAGAATTTCAACCACCTCAAAGAGAAATACTTATTTAATTCAACAAAAATTATTTCAACAAAGCAAGATGTCCACAGTCTCTACATAACAGAAATATGGATTAGAGGAAGCATGAATTTTGAATCTGAATAACCCCCTAAATATTTCCTCTCAATGTCTTTTACATTTGTATCTCACCACCTTAATTCTGGACAAAGCTATTTCATAATCAGAATATATGTTTATATGACATTCTTCAATTAATAAGAAAACAAAACAAAAACAACAAAAAGAACCTAGAAATAAAATGAATAAGAACATAATGGGAGAAGAAGATGGCGGAGGAGTAGTTGGATGTGGAGTACATCTATCTCCATGGATACAGCAGGAATACATCTTTAGACACAGAAGTGCATGCAGAACACCAGCTGAGAGCAGACAGGAGTGCCTGAGCAGTGGAGAAGAACATATAGATCTACGCAAAGCTTGGTAGGATGAAGGAACTAGGGGGGGAAACAGGACTGTTAGTAGGACTGGATGTACCCTCGGCAGGTGAGGGAACTGAGGCAAGGGCAATGATCCAATCTCCACATCGAGGCAATTGTCTGAGTCAGAGGAGAAACATTGAAGGCTGAGAGTGAAATGGCTGATTTGTGGCAGTCTAAATGGAATGAGAATCAGACAGTCCTTGTTGCAGTGATACATACCTTGGATAGGGACACAGATCCCCTGGAAGGTGCAATGGCTGGGAGCTGGAGTTTAGGGATTGTGAAGCAATCCTTGGGTGAGGGCTGCGATTGACTGCAGAGAGATGGATCGAGGGGATGTGAAGGAGGAGATTGTGGTGGGAAATGCCTGTGGGAAAACTGGGCAGCCGTGGAAGCAAGGCAATACTGCTGAATCACGAGCAGGGGGTGGAGTCATCACCATGGCCTCTCTCCCCACACACCAGAGGCTGACCCATCAAACGCCTGAGGCACTGAACTACAGAGTAGGACCACACCCAGGGTACCCCTTTAAGTGCCTGATGCGCTGATCTACAGAGTGGAACCCCAGGCAGAGGGGCTCCTCTATGTGCCTGACATGCTGAACGACAGAATAGGACCCAGGGCAAGGAAGCCCTCTAAGTGCCTTAACAGGCAGAGCTATGGAGAAAGACTGGCCAAAAAGACTTTCTGATCACCAGCTACAAGACGCTTAAAAGAGACTCCGATAGGGCCATAACTCTTGTGGCAGAGACAGTCCGTGTCCCTGAATACTTGGCACTGCCAGGGTCCCCGCAAGCCAAGCAGCTGCACCACCTTCACGCTCAACTCTCACTGGGCAGAGCTGCCACAGGCAAAAAAAGTCTTGTGTCTAGGCACACAGGGTTGCTTCGGTAGTGTCCAACACTCTGCGACCCTGTAGACTGTGGCTTGCCAGTCTTCTCTGTCAGGTAGAAGGGTTCTCCAGGCAAGAACACTGGAGCATATGGGCCAATACTTGTTGCCATACCCTTCTAGAATACCATATTTCCTTCTTCCTTAGCCACCAACTCCCCTGAGTATCTGATGCTGCCAGAAACCCTGAGACCCAAGCAGCTGCACCACCTCCACACCTGGCCCTCACAGGGGCAAACCCAAGTCCTCCAGGGCTGCCTCAGGAGCAAACCCCAGTGGATGACCCACATGCAGAGGTGGGAATGAAACCACCATTGAAACCCAGGGACAGTGTGGCTAAGGAAGAAGACCCAAAGCCATCACACCAGCTGTACAAGCTGCAGATTAAATCCACACGATCAACTAGGCAGACTCTGTTTTTAAAATATATAAAAGGTCAAGGAGAGCTCCCACAAAAGAAAATGCACAAAAGCGTTCTGATAGCTGTGGACATTGGAGGCAAGAACACAGAGGAATAGGGCCAGATTAGAATATGAGTTGACCCCACAGCAGGTCCAGAGATCAACACAATGTTGAAGGGCATCCTAGGGAGGTGAGGTAGACTGTGACTCCCAGTGAGGGAAAGGACTCTGACAGCAGTGACTCAAGAAAAACATTTATTATTCTTATGTTTGACTTGTTCTTTAGATTTTTTGGATTTTTTTCTTTTTTTCTCCCTTCCCATCCTCTCCCCTCCCTGTTGTAGTTATTGATTTTATTGGCACTATGAAATCTACTAAGTTTTTTTTTCTTTTTTTCCTCAGTCACATTTTTTATTGTTGTGATAAACATGCCTCTATGTTGGGCTTTTGCAGTTCTGGGGAGTTTTTGTGTTTTTTTTTCTTTTTCTCTTTTTAATTTTTCAAAACCTATTATTATTTTTTCTACATTTATTCCTTTGTTTGCCTTTCCTACTATTCCTTTCCCCTTGCAGTTAAACATGAATAAATCTTAATGTTTATATATTAATAAATCTTAATATATAAATCTTCATCTATCTCTATTTAACTTTGCATATCTATTCTTTCTTTCCTTTCCTCTCAACATATTTGTTAGTTTTATTTTCATTGCTTTATTCCCCAATTGACACCTTGCTTTAGTTTTGTTTTCTGGTGTGTGCTTTAGTTAGTTTTGTTCTGGTAGATATAATTTTTGGTTTCCTTTGTTCACTGGGTCAATCTATTGTACCTTATTTCTGTTGGGCTGTTTTGATTTTGCTTATGGGTGTATATGTACATGTGTATATTCAGTCACACTTTTTATTGTTGTTATAAATCTCTGCATCTACATTGGGCTTTTGCATTTCTGTGGGTTTTCTCTCCCCCGCACCTTTTCTCTTTCTTCTTCTTCTTTTTTTTTCTTTTCTCTTTTTTATATTTTTAACTTCTAATTTTTAAAAAACCTATTATATTTTTTTCTACATTTATTCCTTTGCTTGCTTTTCCTACTGTTCTTTTCCCCTTGCAGTTAACCTTTAATGTATATAAATCTTCTTCATCTATCTCTGTTTAATTTTGCATATCTATTCTTTCTTTCCTTTCCTCTCAACATATTTGTTAGTTTTGTTTTCATAGCTTTATTCCCTAGTTGGCACCTTGTTTTAGTTTTGTTTTCCAGCTTGTGCTTTAGTTAGTTTTGTTCTTAACTGGTAAATATAACTTTTGATTTCCTTCATTTGCTGGCTCAATCTATTGTACTTTATTTTTGTTGGACTGTTTTGACTTTTCTCATGGGTATATATATATATTCCATTATTTTAATTATTATTTGCCTGATTTTGTAACTGCCATTTTTCTGGGGTTCATCTTTGGTTCCTTGTTTTTGGATATTTGTTTTAATCTCACTTAATGCCATAACAAACCACTTGTAGAATCTTCATTCCTGACCAGAGGTCAAGCCCTGAGCATTTGGAGTGGGATCGCTGACTCCAAGACCCTAGACTACCAGAGAACTAACCCTAGGAAGTATCAAATAGTGAGAACTCACACAAAGGAAACCACTTGAATACAAGACCCAGTATCACCCAACCACCAGTAGCATGCTGTGCAGGATGCCTCATCTAAACAACAAACAAAGCAAAAATACAAACCCAATAATCAGCAGACAAGATTACCACCTCACTCAGCCTTGCCCATCAGAGGAAAAACAAACAAACAAACAAACAAAAACTCAGCACAAATCTCACTCTATACAAAGTTTACACAAACCACTGGACCAACCTTAGGAAGGCAGAACCCAAAAGTAAGAAAGAATTCAACCTTGAAGCCTGGGAAAGGAGACCTCAAACACAATAAGTTAAAAAAAAAAATGAAAAAACAGAGAAATACTACACAAATGAAGGAACAAACTAGAAACACAGAAGTTCAAGTAAATGAAGAGGAAATAGGCAAAATACCTGGGAGAGAATTCAGAATAATGATAGTAAAGATGATAAAAAACCTTGAAAACGAAATGGAGAAAATGCAATTAACAATTAAGAAAATGCAATATCAATTGACAAAGACCTAGAAGAATTAAAGAATAAACACACAAACAACACAGTTACTGAAATTAAAAATACTCTAGAAGGAATCAATAGCAGAATATGTGAGGCAGAACAAGTCAGTGAGCTGGAAGATAGTGGTGGAAATAACTTCTGATGAGCAGAATAAAGTAAAAAGAATGAAAAGAACTGAGGATGGTCTGAGAGACCATTGGGACAATATCAAACACATCAACATTCCAATTATAGGGGTCCCAGAAGAAGAAGAGAAAAAGAAAGGATATGAGAACATTTTTGAAGAGATGATAGTTGAAAATTTCCCCAACATGGAAAAGGAAATAGTCAATCAAGTCCAAGAGGCACAAAGACTCCCTTACAGGATAAACCCAAGGAGAAACACACCAAGATCCATACTAATCAAACTAATAAAGAGATAATACAAAGAAAGAATATTAAAAGCAGCAATGAGAAGCAACAAGTAACATACAAGGGAAACCCCATATGCTTAACAGCTGATCTTTCAGCAGAAACTCTGCAGGCCAGAAGGGAATGGCAGGATATATTTAAAGTACTGAAAGGGAAAAATCTACAACCAAGATTACTGTACCCGGCAAGGATCTCATTCATAATTGGTGGAGGAATAAAAAGTTTTTCAGACAAGCAAAAGTTAAGAGAATTTAGAACCACCAAACCAGCTTTATCACAAATGTTAAATGGACTTATATAGTCAAGAAATACGAGAAGAAAAAAAAATCTACAAAATTAATCCAAAACAATTAAGAAAATGGCAAAAGGTACATATATATCAATAATTACTTTAAATGTAAATAGATGAAATGCTCCAACCAAAAGACACAGACTGGCTGAAGGGATACAAAAATAAGACCCATATATATGCTGGCTACAGGAAACCCACTTCAGACCTAAAGACACATATAGACTGAGAGTGAGAGGATGGAAAAATATATTCCATGCAAATGGGAAGCAAAAGAAAGCTGGAGTAGCAATCCTCATATCAGACAAAATAGACCTTAAAATAAAGATTACAAGGGATAAGGAAGGCCACTACATAATGATCAAGGGATCAATCCAAGAGGAAGACATAACAATTGTAAATATCTATGCGCCCAACATAGGAGCTCCTCAATACGTAAGACAAACACTAACAGACATAAAAGGAGAAATTGACAGTAACACAATTATAGTAGGAGACTGTAACACCCCACTCACACCAATGGACAGATCATCAAAACAGAAAATTAATAAGGAAACACAAGTCTTAAATGATACATTAGATGAAGTGGATCTCATTGATATCTTCAGGACATTCCATCCAAATGCAGAAGAATACACCTTCTTCTCAAAGGCACACAGAACATTCTCCAGGATAGACCACATCTTGGATCACAAATCAAACCTCAGTAAATTTAAGAAAATTGTAACCATATCAAGCATCTTCTCCAACCACAACGCTATGAGACTAGATATCAGTTACAAGAAAAAAACTGTAAGAAACACAAACACATGGAGATTAAACAACACGTTTCTAAACATCCAATGGGTTACTGAAGAAATCAAAAGGGAAATAAAAAAATTTCTAGAAACAAATGACAATGAAAACACAGCAATTCAAAACCTATGGCAAGCAGCAAAAGCAGTTCTAAAAGGGAAGTTTATAGCAATACAATCTGACCTCAAGAAACAAAAATATTAAATAGACAACCTAACTTGACACTTAAAACAACTGGACAAAGAAGAAGAACCACGCCACCCCCCACCCCTCAAATTAGTAGAAGGCAAACAATCATAAAGATCCGAGCAGAAATAAATGAAAAAGAAATGAAAGAAATAATAGTAAAGATTAGTAAAACTAAAAGCTGTTTTTTTGAGAAGATAAACAAAGTTGACAAACCTTTAGTCAGACTCATCAAGAAAAAAAGAGAGAAGAATCAATTCAACAAAATTAGAACTGAAAAAGGAGAGGTTACAACAGACAATGAAGAAATACAAAGGATTATGAGACTATTATGAACAACTATAAGGCAGTAAAATAGATAACCTGAAAGAAATGGACAGATCCTTAGAAAAGTCCAATCTTCGCAAACTGAACTAGGAAAAAATAGAAATTATGAACAAACCAATTACAAGCACTGAAATTGAAGCTGTGATCAAAAATCTCCCCCCAAACAAAAGCCCAGGACCAGATGGCTTCACAGGAGAATTCTACCAAACATTTAGAGAAGAGCTAATGCCTATCCTTCTCCAAGGCCAAATTTGCCTGTTACTCCAGGTGTTTCTTGACTTCCTACTTTTGCATTCCAGTCCCCTATAATGAAAAGGACATCTTTTTTGGGTATTAGTTCTAAAAGGTCTTGTAGGTCTTCATAGAACCGTTCAACTTCAGCTTCTTCAGCATTACTGGTTGGGGCATAGGCTTGGATTACCGTGATATAGAATGGTTTGCCTTGGAAATGAACAGAGATCATTCTGTCATTTTTGAGATTGCATCCAAGTACTGTATTTCAGACTCTTTTATTGACCATGATGGCTATTCCATTTCTTCTAAGGGATTTCTGCCCACAGTAGTTGATATAATGGTCATCTGAGTTAAATTCACCCATTCCGGTCCATTTTAGTTCACTGATTCCTAGAATGTCCACATTCACTTTTGCCATCTCCTGTTTGACCACTTCCAATTTGTCTTGATTCATGGACCTAACTTTCCAGGTACCTATGCAATGTTGCTCTTTACAGCATCGGACCTTGCTTCTATCACCAGTCCCATCCACAACTGGGTATTGTTTTTGCTTTGGCTCCATCCCTTCATTCTTTCTGGAGTTATTTCTCCACTGATCTCCAGTAGCATATTGGGCACCTACCGACCTGGGGAGTTCCTCTTTCAGTATCCTATCATTTTGCCTTTTCATACTGTTCATGGGGTTCTCAGGGCAAGAACACTGAAGTGGTTTGCCATTTCCTAGATGTTCAAGCTGGTTTTAGAAGAGGCAGAGGAACCAGAGATAAAATTGCCAACATCCGCTGGATCATCAAAAAAGCAAGAGAGTTCCAGAAAAACATCTATTTCTGCTTTGTTGACTACACCAAAGCCCTCGACTGTATGGATCACAATAAACTGTGGAAAATTCTGAAAGAGATGGGAATACCAGACCACCTGACCTGCCTCTTGAGAAGGCTGTATGCAGGTCAGGAAGCAACAGTTAGAACTGGACATGGAACAACAGACTGGTTCCAAGTAGGAAAGGGAGTACGTCAAGGCTGTATATTGCCAACATGCTCATTTAACTTATATGCAGAGTACATCATGAGAAATGCTGGGCTGGATGAAGCACAAGCTGGAATCAAGATTGCCAGGAGAAATATCAATAACTTCAGATATGCAGATGACACCACCCTTATGGAAGAAAGTGAAGATGAACTAAACAGCCTCTTGATGAAAGTGAAAGAGGAGAGTGAAAAAGCTGGCTTAAAACTCAACATTCAGAAAACTAATATCATGGCATCTGGTCCCATCATTTCATGGGAAATAGATGGGGAGACAGTGGAAGCAGTGTCAGACTTTATTTTTTTGGACTCCAAAATCACTGCAGATGGTGATTGCAGCCATGAAATGAAAAGATGCTTACTCCTTGGAAGGAAAGTTATGACCAACCTAGACAGCATATTAAAAAGCGGAGACATTACTTTGCCAACAAAGGTCCGTCTAGTCAAGGCTATGGTTTTTCCAGTGGTCATGCGTGTATGTGAGAGTTGGATGGTGAAGAAAGCTGAGTGCCGAAAAATTGATGCTTTTGAACTGTGGTGTTGGAGAAGACTCTTGAGAGTCCCTTGGACTGCAAGGAGATGCAACCAGTCCATCCTAAAGGAGATCAGTCCTGGGTGTTCATTGGAAGGACTGCTGTTGAAGCTGAAACTCCAATACTTTGGCCACCTCTTGTGAAGAGTTGACTCATTGGAAAAGACCCTGATGCTGGGAGGAATTGGGGGCAGGAAGAGAAGGGGACGACAGAGGATGAGATGGCTGAATGGCATCACCGACTCGATGGACATGTGTTTGAGTAAACTCTGGGAGTTTGTGATGGACAGGGAGGCCTGGCATGCTGCGATTCATGGGGTCGCAAAGAGTCAGACACGACTGAGTGACTGAACTGACTGACTGAACTGATGGCTGATTCATGTTGTACTTTGACAGAAAACAGCAAAATTCTGTAAAGCATTTATCCCTCACGAAAAAAATAAATTAAAAAGATAAAAAGAAGAAAATGAAGCAGTTTAAACATTGTTCATGTGCTGTAATGATTATCTGCATAGCTTCAGCATTACATATTTTTTCTTTATCTCTGTATTTTTGTTTTATTGACTTTAGATAGTTTTATTCTCTCATTTTACTTTTGTGTGCTTTCTCTGTCTTTTCTCTCATCTGCCCCTTTCCATTGTTTTCAGAACATGTGTGTGTGCCTTGTTTATGTGTCTACACTTGTATCTCATGTTGGGGAAAGTGCATGTGTTTCTCTTTGTCTCACTGTATCTCTCTGGGCCTTTATGTCTCTTTTGTTATTGACTCTTGGTAATTTTCTGTTTCTCTCTCCCTCTGCTTCTGCCTGTTCCCTGGTAGAGTCTACCTGACATTCCTTTGTATCTGTCACAGCCACTCCCAAAGGACAAACCAAATAACCAATTTAGTAAGTATTCCACCATAAATTCAGAAGCTAGAATGTAAACTGAACAAAAATATTATGTTTATAAGTCCTCAGGCATCCTCCTCTTGACCACACAGATCCTTTATGCTACTTTCAGTATACTTTTAGAAAATAACCTTATCTGCTGCTTTGACCAAATATTAATGCATTGATAACTTATTAGCAGAGAATTAGTGCAAAAAATCACTTTATTCTCTTTGCCTTCTCCAGGAATAGAATTAGGATCAACAGTTAGTAATGGATGGAACAAATGAATGATTCTGAGTTACACTGCCCAGTTACTGCTCCATCAAGTTCTTGATGGAGATTGGCAAACTCAAAACTTCACATGTTCAGAGCTCGTGTTACTGAAATAGGGTGGGGTCTGACTGTTCACCACTCAAAAGCCAATAAACAGGCCAGGTTGGTGGAAAGGAAAGTTTGCTTTATTTCAAATGCAGACAACTGGGTGGTGGTGGTGGGGGCGGTGGTCAGGGAGGCTGGACATCTGTTCAAAGGCCAACTTCCTCCCTGACAAGCAGGGGTAAGAGCTTTTATAGACAGGGTGGGGAGGGGCTACCTGCAGAAACAGCGCAGTCATCTCTAACATTCATCTTCAAATTGGTTACTGGTGGTTTGACCAGTATGATCTTATTTGTTTTAGGTACAGTTAATCTTTAGTTTCAGAGTCCGTTTTTTCCTATTTCTCTGAGTCCCATTCTCAGAATTGTAGCAGCTTCTCCTGTAGGTACAGTCTGGTCATCATGTAGTTAACTTCTTCCACCTGGTGTTATAGTGTTTATGAGTTTACAGGATATGGCTCAGAATATTATCTATAGCTCTCGAGAAAGAACTAAAGTTCCTTGACTATGCTTAATGAATACATTATTATTATTTGTTCTCCTTTGACTGTTTTCCTGTTTTCATGTGTTCTCATGTTTCTGATTAAACTTATTCTTTGACTAAAGTTTTCCACATACCAAAGGCAGGATGAGGACATGGGGGAACAAGGACCATAGGTCCTGCTCCATTTCACTCTAACACAGCAGATTCTTCTTTTCCAGCCTGAAATCAAGGCCAAATACCTGGTGGGATAGATTATTGGTTCTCTGAACCTAGATTTCATTTTCCTTCTTTCTGAAGAGATTGGAAAACTATCAGTGACATTTCCAGACTCAGTCAAATCTACGAGGTCCAGGTAAGACTCATGTTCTGCTGAATAGAAGCCATCAAACAGAATGAGCAGGCAGAAGAAGAGAAGGCTGTTGTCCTGACAAGCACACTCTGGCTAAATATTGGTGGGGACTTGCCTTAGCTTTCCCCTTTCTAGCCTTTAGCTTTACGGGTGTGAGACGTTAAGTGTTGTGATAATAGCAGTAGGAGCAAAAACTTCAAAATTTTGAATACTCTTACCTGATGTGACTTGACATGGTAGTGGCCATCTGACTTTAGGTTAATCATGTATATATGCCTAGAACAGTCCTGATTTATGACCACTGTACCAGTGTAATTATTAATAGAGTCTCAGTCACACTTAAAAATACTCTCTACTCCAAAAGTAGTAATCCTAGCCCTAATTTTCCAGTTCTTGCAATAAGACTATATAAATACCTAATCTCTGTCCCTCACCATCTCCAGAAATTTGCCCAAATGCATGTTCATTGCATCAGTGATGTCATCCTGCCATCTCATCCTCTGACACCCTTTTCTCCTTCTGCCTTCAATCTTTCCCAGGATCAGGGACTTTTCCATTGAGTCAGTTGTTCACATCAGATGATCAAAATACTGGAGTTTCAGCTTCAGGATCAGCCTTTCCAATGAGTATTCAGGGTTGATTTTGCTTAAGATCAGCAAGTTTGATCTCCTTGCTGTTCAAGGGACTCATTCTTCAGCACCACAGTTCACAGACACCAATTCTTCTACGCTCTTCCCTCTTTACAGTCCAGTTCTCACAACTGTACATGACCACTGGGAAGAAGACAGCCTTGATTATGCAGACTTTGTCGGCATAGTACTATCTCTGCTTTTCAACACACTGTCCAGATTTTTCAGAGTTTTCCTGCCAAGAAGCAAACGTCTTCTGATTTCATGGCTGCAGTCACCATCTGCAGTGATTTTAGAGCCCAAGAAGAGGAAACCTGTCACTACTTCCACATTTTCCCCTTCTATTTGCCATGAAGTAATGGGGCTGGATACCATGATCTTAGTTTTTTTTTAATATTTACCTTTAAGCCAGCTCTTTCACTCTCCTCCTTCACACTTATCAAGAGGCTCTTTAGATCCTCTTTTCTTTCTACCATTAGAGTGGTATTCAGATATCTGAGGTTGTTGATGTTTCTCCCACCTATTTTGATTTCAGCTTGTAACTCATCCAGCCTGGCATTTCTCATGATGTGCTCGGTGTATAGATTAAACAAACAGGGTGACAGCAGATAGCTTCCTTTCTCAATCTTGAGCCAATCAGTTGTTCCATATTGGGTTCTAACTAATTGCTTCTTGGCCCACATACAGGTTTCTCGGGTGACAGGTGAGATGGTCTGGTATTCCCAGCTCTTTAAGAGCTTTCCACAGTTTGCTATGACCCACACAGTCAAAGGCTTTGGTGTAGTCAATGAAACAGAAGTAGATGTTTTTCTGGAATTCCCCAGTTTTCTCTATGATCCAGTGAATGTTGGTAAATCTCTGTCTCCTCTTCCTTTTCTAAACCCAGTTCGAACATCTGGAAGTTCTTGGTTCACATAATCCTGAAGTCTAGCATGCAAGATTGTAAGCCTGACCTTATTAGCATGGGAGATGAGTGAAATTGTTTGATGGTTAGCACATTCTTTAGTACTACCCTTCTTGGGAATTGGGATGAGGATTGACCTTTTCCAGTCCTATGGCCACTGCTGGGTCTTCTAGATTTGCTGACATATTGAATGTAACATCTTGTTGGCATCATCCTTTAGGGTTTTTAATAGTTCTACTAGAATTTCATTGCATCCACTAGCTTTATTAAGAGCAATGCTTCTTAATACCCACTTTACTTCACTCTCCAGAATGTCTGGCTCTGGGTGGATGACGACACCATCAAAGTAATCTGATTCATTTGGAATTTTTTTTTAGAGTTCTTCCATGTATTCTCTCCATCTCTTCTTGATCTCTTCAGCATCTACTAGGTCTCTACCATTTATGTCCTTTCTTGCACCCATCTTTGGGCAAAATGTTCCCTTGATATCTTCCATTTTCCTGAAGAGATCTTTAGTCTTTCTCCTTCTCTTGTTTTCTCCTAGTTTTATACACCATTCACTGAAAGGCCTTCTTGTCTCTCCATGCTGTTCTTTGGAAATCTGCATTTAGTTGGATACACCTTTCCTTTTTGACTTAAATCAAATCCCCAATGAATATGCAGTGGAGTTAACAAAGATTCAAGGGATTAGAACTTGTAAACAGTGTGCCTGAAGAACTATGAATGGAGGTCCATAATATTGTACAGGAGGCAGTGAACAAAACCATCCCAAAGAAAAAGAAAAAAAAGAAGGCAAAGTGGTCATCTGAGGAGGCCTTACAAATAGCTAAAGAAAGAAGAGAAGTGAAAAAAGAAAGGGAGAAATGCAAAGCTATATCCAACTAAACACAAATACCTAGTTACCTGCATTTAATTTTCTTCTGTTTGAAATGCCTAGAGTGATTATTGTTTCTTTTACGGTGTCAGAGATAAAGCAGTACACTAGTTAATGGCAACAAAGGCAGATTTTATTGTTATAACTATTACAATAAGGGAGAGAACCCAGTGTAACCTGAGCTCAAGTCTGCTGAAATAAAAGGCAGGAGACATTTAAAATACTAAGGTGTGCTAAAGGAAGGACACTAAGAGTGTGAAGGGGGTATTTGGTTCATATAACTAGACTATCTGCTTGATTGGTATTTATCCAGAGGAGAAACAAACTTGTATATTTATGATAGGAAGTGGTTATACAAGTTGGAGCAAAGTGTCCTCTGAAATTAGACCCTTTCTCTTCCATGGGAACTGAGAGCCAAGATGAGAGTTATGTACTTGAATGTATTTCAAGATATGGCTTCCAGATCCTTGAGGAAATAGATTTGGATGGTAGAAGATTTATATCTTAGGGAGTTCCCTGGCCATCCAGTGTATAGGACTCCCTGTTTCCACTGCAGGAGAGATGGATGTGTAAGGCTAGAGGGTGGAGTTGGGTGGGATGGGCTTGAAGTGCAGAGGTGCATCTTAAAGGGACAGAGAAAGAATGTATCACTGCATTCTTTCTCAGGCAGGATTTGAAGAAGGGACCAATGTTATCCTAGGTCTTAAGATGCTAAAGGTTATTCTTCTAGAGTTTGGTCAAGAAGAGAGTCTTTATCACTGATATACCTGGGATCATGGGATTTTGCTGGAATTATTTTGGGAATGGCATTCAGTCACCATGAGTCATGTTGCATTTTGTTGTTGTTCAGTCGCTCAGTTGTGTCTGACTCTTTGCAGTCCCATGGACTGTAGCACACCAGGCTTCCCTGTCCTTCACTATCTCCTGGAGTTTGCTCAAACTCATGTCTATCAAGTTGGTGATGCCATCCATCCATCTCATCCTCTGTTGTCCCCTTCTCCTCCTGCCTTCAATCTTTTTCAGCATCAGGGTATTTTCTAATGAGTCTGTTCTTTGCATCAGGTGGCCAAAGTATTGGAGTTTCAGCTTCACCATCAGTCCTTCCAATGAATATTCAGGACTGATTTCCTTTAGGATGGACTGCTTGGGTCTCCTTGCAGTCCAAGGGACTCTCAAGAGTCTTCTTCAACACCACAGTTCAAAAGCATCAATTTGTAGGAGCTCAGCTTTCTTTATAGTCCAACTCTGACAACCATACATGACTACTGGAAAAACCATAACTGACTCTACAGAACTTTATTAGCAAAGTAATGTCTCTTTAATATGCTGTCTAGGTTTGTCATAGTTTTTCTTCCAAGGAGCAAACGTCTTTTAATTTCATGGCTGCAGTCACCATCTGCAGTGATTTTGGAGCCCCCAAAATAAAGTCTGTCACTGTTTCCACTGTTTCCCCATTTATTTGCCATGAATTGATGGGACTGGATGCCATGATCTTAGATGTCTGAATGTTGAGCTTTAAGCCAGCCTTTTCACTCTCCTCTTTCACCTTCATCAAGAGGCTCCTTAGTTCCTCTTTGCTTTCTGCCATAAGGGTGGTGCCATCTGTGTATCTGAGGTTATTATTTCCCCCAGTAATCTTGATTCCAGCTTCTGTTTCATCCAGGCTGGCATTTCGCATGATGTACCCTGCATATGAGTTAAATAAACAGGTGACAATATACAGCCTTGATGTATTTCTTTCCCAATTTTGGGCCTGTCCATTGTTCCATGTCCAATTCTAACTGTTGCTTCTTGACCTGCATACTTCTCAGGAGGCAGTAAGGTGGTTTGGTATTCCCATCTCTTTAAGAATTTTCTGCAGTTTCTTGTGATCAAAGGCTTTAAATGAAACAGAAGTAGATGTTTTTCTGGAATTCTCTTGGTTTTTTTTGTTCTTCTAATGTTGCATAGAGCTTGACTTCAGCTTTCATCTTTTTTTTTTTTTTTTGAAAATGACTGCAAGAATATTAGTGTGGCTCCATCTCTAAAATGAACAGAAACCTGGAATTTGAAGTTTTGAGTATACATTTATAAATATGTAATAAAACAGCATTTATTTTCCTACTTCTTGCTTGGGTTTTAAAATGATATTTACTTTAATATTTATTAATTTCTATTCCTCCACTCCAAAGAGGCAGAGAGGAAGCAAGGAAGACTAAAGTACTATAACTTGTAAACATAATGCTGACCATAAGGGATCTAGCTTGTGACTTGAACATTGAAAAGAAACCTAGAGGCACTGTCTTCCCTGTTATGGAGCAGCCTGACACTTTCTCTGAGTCTGGCCTATTGGGGTTAGTCTGCATTTCTCACCAAGACAGTCAATATTTCTAGATCAAGGCTTTGGGGGCAGAGGTGAAGCTTATTCCAAACCTCTAAATAATATCTCATCCTTATGGAGGGAAAATTTATTTGTTCTTCAGAAATAGGTACACAACATTTGATTATACCACTTTGCCTGACATTTGATTTGTTTTACTAGTAGATGTGTTTTTAAAAATAGGAAGCAAATTATTATGCCTGAGTGACTTCAAAACCTTCCTATCATTTCAGTTTGTACCCGCTGCTTCTAAGGAGGCTATTGATGGGCTGTGTGTGCGTGGGAGTGAAGAGGATAAAAGGAGGAGGAGAGGAAGATCTGAAGAAATGGTGAGGAGGGGCAAGTTGCCAGAAGCTCAACAGTTTGAAATTACAGCCTGAATGAATTACTTATTATATTCCCTCAACTGAACTAAAACTTGTTTGTCTTGGAAAGAAAACTAAGGAGATTAATTCTTGAGATAGGAGGTAAAAGATCACACAGATTCCAAGGTATTTGCACTACAATCTGCAGGGAATATTTTCATAAAAATTTTGCACATATGGGCCTTTTGTAAAAACATGATTTGGAAAGAGTGGTATGAAGAAAATAAAAAATCGCAAGCCTTTCAATATTGATTTTTTTCTCTTTATTTGATTTTATTTTGAGGAGAGTAGAGAAAGAAATAACTTTATAAAAAAGAATTTTGAACAAGTCAGTTCAAGGTAGATAATTGCTGGTGAGAACAAAATCATGAACTACTTTAATATTTTTTAAAAATAACTTTTTTTTTTTTTCAGAGCAGCTGCTGGTTCACAGCAAAACTGATTAGAAGGTACAGAGATTTCCCAAATACACTCTGCCTCCATGCAAGCATAGGCTCTCCTGTTATTAACATCCTACACCAAAATGGTACATTTGTTACAACTGATAAATCAATGGTTATCATCCAAAGTCTGCAGTTTACATTAGGATTCACTCAGTGTTGTACATTCTACGGGTTTGGACAAATGTATAAAGACATGTATTCACCATTATAGCATCACAGAGTTGTTTCATTGCCCTAAAAATCCTCTGTGCTTCACCTATTCATCTTTCCTTTCCCCCTGATGCCGGCCAACCACTGATATAAATATCTGCATGCTGCTATAAACATCTGTGTGTAGGTTTTGTGTGGACATAAAATTTCAGTTCCTTTAGCTAAGTACCAAAGAGTGTATTGTTGGATCATAGGATAAGGGTATCACTACTTTAATTTTCACAAGTTTTTTTTTTATTTATTTACTTATCACTTTATCTTCATGTAGGTAAACTTTTATTATGTTTTCAAGACCCAGAAATATCATACACCTTTTTTCCTTTATGCACATTTGATTTTTGAATTTTTTGTTCTTCTATGGAGTGTAATAAATATTCTTGAACTAAACCATTATGTTAAGAACTTGGAATGCCTTGGTTTGACTCTTTTTTCTGAACCCTACTTTGGTGTTCAGACTTTAATTTCCTTTGAAGAATGTGTTTCAGATCTCAGTGCTTTTCCTGAGTTTCTGGAGTGTAAAACTTATTTTTTTTTTACTTGACATTAAGGAATATCTGGGCTTACTGTTAAGAACTACAGACAACCAAGTAATTTGCAAATAGTATAATATCTCCACCTCATATATGTAAGTTTTGCCAGATAAGAAGAAGAGTGGCATCCACAGAACTAATGTAGTGACTCTGAAAACCAAGCATCATTAGGAAAATGTGTTGGTGGAAATATAGCTCCAGAAACTACACCTGAAAAGTCCTTGGTTTGAAAAAGAAGAATATACCCCTTATGAAATTCTGTTAGCATAATGGTATATCAATGAATATCATGACTGCAATCCATTTTCTGATGTTTAGTAAAAGGTGACACTTCTTCCTTCGTCCTCTTCCAGCCCCTTATTAGTTGAGGTTTGTTCATTACCACAGACTTTGTTTGAAGGAAGGTTTTATCTTAGTTGCAATCCCTTAAAAGCTGACCTTGAAAAAAAGGACTTGAGTGTAGGCAGTTAGTCTGGGTAGATCTTGGGATGCACAAGTGAAGGAACTGAGAAGATGGGAGAAGGAAGGGAGGAAAAGCCATTAAAGGGTGCATTAAATGAAAAAATTACTTATGTAGGCAATGGGGTTCAATCCAGCTAGGGATGCTATTTATCTTCCTGAGGGACAAGGCAGTTGGGGAATTCATTTCCTTCCCTTGTTTTTGAGGGTTGCTTCTTGTGTTTAATCCCCAGCACTTCCAGAATGCCCACAAATAAGGATTTTAAAAGAATCTTGCTTATAGAAGTATGGACATACAAAGCACACTTGAAGCAGAATAAAGTTAAGATTTTTCATGACCAGCTGAGCAAGCTGTCTCTCCTAGGACAGAGAGAACCTGCAAGCAGAAAAACAGATAGGGCAGGGTTTTTGAGATGGAAAGTTTATCAATGTGCCCAGAAATTGTCCTTAAGAACCATAGGAACTCAGAGTGGGTGCTGAGAGGATATGAAAGATGGTATGCAATGGTGTCTGTGTGGGCTTTGAAATGTTTAGATTTTCACTTGGTGGAACTTGAATAATATTAAGATTGACATTTCAAAGCCCCTTAGTGGTTGCTTTTTTGCTGGTACTAAGTCTGCACAAGCTAGAGGAAGTACGCCTTCATATATTGGGATAGTTGTGAAGCTAATACAAAAGGTCTCCAGTGTAAGCAGTATGGGGATAGCCAGGTTTTTATCTCCCAGAGCTCATCACCACTCAGCGCAATGTGCCAGCATATGAGTCCTTTTAGAAATTCTTTTTCAGAGAAGTATACTGTAAAGGTTAGTGAAAGTATTCTCCGTAAAACTACCTGGAGATTCTAACAGTAAATTCTTTACCTATTAATAAGTAAGTAAAAACACTCTTTAAATAATAATTCTTTGGCAGTTTCAAAAAGCAGCTGAAAAATTCTAGTTGGCATAAGCATATTATTAACTTCTACAAATCCTATGATATATGTATATGATAAATATGTCGGGAAGATTCCCCTGGAGAAGGGAATGGCAACCCACTCCAGTATTCTTGCCTGGAGAATTCCACTGACAGAGGATCCATGGCAGGCAACAGTCCATGGGGTCACACAGAGTCGGACATGACTGAGCAATTAAGACTTTCATGTATATATATAATGAATAATTGTATGTCTCATCTAGTTGGGTAGTTCTTCCTAACTTATAACATGAAAACACTCACATTTCATTATGGGCATTTGAAATGTGATTGTTGAAGCTATTATTTCTGTCTGAATAGTAGTAGTTGTCAACAGTTTACCGAACAAAGCGAAGGAAAATGGTGTAATTCATAGGCAAAGAGACAATATCTAATGCAGGGTAGGTGTGCTTTTTCATAATTAGTGCAATAGGACTAAGACTAGCATTTTATTATGATGAAGAACAATATAAATCCCAAGATCTTCATGCATTTGAAGAATATTCTTTTTCAAAAGAATGGCTTTATCTACAGTAACAAAAGTTGGGCATATATAAATGTGGATATTTTAAACTCTATCGCAGTCTTCTGTATATTTCTTTTATGCACATGCAAAAATTAAGTTAGGAGCCACTGAAAATAGTTCTATAGTATTTAATTTACATGTGATATTTTGTATCTGCTACTGGCACAGTTCATAACTGGGGAAAATTTTATGGAAAATTTGACAAATAGGATGATGAGGAGGAATATTTGATTTTTCTCACACATAGGATAGTATGTTCTTTTTACACTATTTAAGGGGCTTCCCTGGTGGATCAGACAGTAAGCAACAATCTGCCTGCAATGGAGGAGACCCAGGTTCAATCTCTGGGTCAGGAAAACTCCCTGGAGAAGAGGATGGCTACCCAATCCAGTATAGGAATTATTAAACTGTAAAGATAATAGCACATAGTGCCTTTGTTTGAAGAATTCAGTGTCTTAGAGGAGACAAACATGTAATCTTTTTGCCTAATATTTCCTGTTGCTTGGAGACAAAAATGCGTTCTTTTATAGGCCTCTAAGGTTAGATCCAAGAGAAGAGAGCCTTTATAAACATTCTCCTGTATTAAAATTTTTAGCTGTTTTTTTTTCAGAAAGGTTTAAACCCAAAAGACTAGTTTTTACTGTGTTTTATTTACTTCTCATCTTTAAAATGAGTGATTGGACTGGTTACTGTTTAAGTTCCTACATAGCTATAATTCTACATTGCAATATAAATGAGGTAGAAAGTAGGGTTAGGAAGAGTGGAAAAATCACTCAAGAAAAAGAAAATGTGGCTCCTAACTTGAAGATCTTTTATAATCTAGTACATACTACTATGTACATTTACTCAGGCCTAATGAGCATTTTCTATCACTTGAGGACACAGCTAAGAAGTTTCACATTCTTGTCTTTTGAATCATTCATCTGACTGAAAAAATGTGAATTTTTTATATATTAATTTACACCCATTTCATAAATCAGTGTTACTCAGAAAGTCCACACACGCATATTGAATTCTGGGAAAAACAGAGGAAGCTGATTTCATTTTATTTGTCAGATGTAGTGTAGTCTTGGTACACATATGATTAAATAATTTGGGGCAATTTTGCTTTGGATGTAATCAAGAGAACATAAAACTTCTCAGCAGTAGATGAGCTGGAAGAACTGGCTATGGTAGACCCCCAAGAGAGGTAAATGTTTTATTTTGTCATGTTTGGTATGCAGTCTCATTTTGATTTTTATTATTAGGCTTTTCTTTTTGACTTTTCATACAGCCCCTTTGAAAGCAACATTACAAGGACTTTAAAAATAGCACATTGAACTACTACAGGATGGTGATTTGGCTATAAAAATTTCCTCTGAGCCAGATGATTATGTTTATGACTAACTTTATTCAGATTTGTTCATTTAATTTTGGCACTATTTCAAGTCAAAAAAATCTCTCTCTTTCAAAGGATATTGTTAATTTATAAGACACTTAACAGATGCCATTGAGGTAGAGTACAAACCCATATGGCATATTCCACTGTGTCTATCTGTCCCCTGACACCCGACCTGGAAATGGAATCAAAGTCCAGACTGGTATTTGTTAAGGGAACAGAAACCTATCAGATGTCCTCTTGGACAATCACCCATTGGAATGATTTCAGTAAGATGCTTCAGGAAGGGGTGGGTGACACAGGACTCTGAGGGCTGTGGGTATCCTTTCTACTCTTTTGCATTCAGGTACCTGGGAGATACTCCAAGACTGATATGTTTATTCAGTACCTTCTATGTGTCAAATCATTGTGCTATATATCTCCTTGTCACCGACTCAATCCTTTTAATAAGCCTGTAAGGTAATTATACTCTTTATAACCAGAATTGGCTCAAGTCTTACCTGTCTGAGTGCATGGATGAAGTCCTGTGAACATTATCCCCCAAACTGCCATACCCTTATCCCTTCCTGTCTGAGAGTCACCCTTCCAGTCTCTCCCCATGGTGTCTCACATGGGCAAGGCTACTCCTGTTCCTCTACTCTGGTTTCCACACTGATGCGTCAGCGTAATTTCTGCTGAGATGGCCTCTCCAAGCATTTCTGCCAAGCAGAGACACTGGCTTGGGAGCTGCTCTTGGATCCCTCAGCACCGAGTCTGAACTGAGATCAGTGGTAGCTTGGGGTCCTGTAAGAGGGTAAAATGAATTCAGGGTAAAGGTTGGCTTTATCTTCATCTCTGTGCAGCACCTTTCACCCAGACCCAAAGTTGCACTCATTGTACTATTATTGCACACGTATCTCATTCTTTGCCTCGATAATTATTGCCTCTTCACCGTCTGTTCTTCACTCCTCTTTCCACTGGGTCTCAGACTAATCTCTGGTACATGTGAGGAGACAGATTGTCTTTATCTTCCCTCTTTCACACTCCTTCTCTACTTATTCCTCTTTCTTAAGATTAAAGATTAAAACCCCTTTAACTCACACACAGATGGCCAGAATCTGAAACTTATTTCAAAATCAGCCAGGAAACTGACCAAAATAGTCCCTGAGCTGAGACTGAAACACAGGACAGTCAAAACCAAAGGGTTTTGTTCTTCAACAAGCACCTCGTTTCCCAACACATAGGCCTAGAACTTTCTTTGTTTCTGACTCAATTTACTTTAGAAGGCTTGTCATTAAAAATCATTCTTGACATCTAGCACACAATGATTCTAAAGAAAAGATAAACACAAAGTGTGGAAAATTACCCTGAATTTTAATACCTAAAAATGTAGTGTTATTTGAAAATTAATCATATGCTTGTATACTAAAAGAAAATAGTTCCCAAAGAACAATATAATCTGTCAGGAGAAACTTTCCATTTTCATGACGCTTTGAAAGAAGCAAAGCAGTGATTTATTATTTTAAGATGTATGACTAATTTTAAAATGTTTTTAATTATCCCTTTTATGTGGTACTGAACAGTGCACATTAATTTACATATTTTAGTTTGCTAGAATGTTTGAGTTTGCTTCACAACTTGACTCCTCTGTTTCTGAAGAACTTTGAGGATGTCCCTGATCTCTGGCCAAAACTCTGTGGTCTTTGTTCTACTCTGTAGCTCGTGACTGAGATTCCAAATGCATTCAGAGTAGAGGGGGTGATACCAACTGTAGCTTCCTTCTCTTCATTCCTTGGAAAATCTTTGCATTGCAGCTGTCACTGTTCCTCCCATCATGGTTTAATGTCCCTGACAAAATGTTAAGGTACCAGAAACCCTACTGCTAAATAGTACAGAATGTAATACTTTATTGGTGCTTTTAACATTTAAAGTACTTTGCTCACATAATCAATTTTTATGCTGATAACAACCCTATCAAAGGGTTGGAGCTGATGTTACTAGTTGGTTGGTCTGTTCATGTGATAGAATGGGAATGGTTGAGAGGTACGCCTAAGACCTTCCACATTGTGAGTGTCCTAACTCTTTCCGTGAAGTTCATTGGCTTTAACAGATGTGATCAGAGGCCTTGATAAAATGACACTGCTTGTTTCCATCTTTTTGAAAAGCCATTTAGAAAAAATTGACAATGAGTTTCTTATTCATTCATTTTTGCATTCATTCATTCAAAAATATGTGTTAACACCTACTATTTAGGTCTGTGGATATAGCTAGGGGAAGAAACAGACAAACTGTTCTCTTGGAGCTTATATTAGCAAGCAGGGAGTACATACACAAAACAAATCAGTAAGATGTATATTGCACAACATGATGATAAATGCTAAGAAGACAAATAAAGCAGGAACAGGGTTGGTGGTAAGCTGGAAAACATGCTCTAGGATGGCCTCACTAAGAAGATGGCATTTGTATAAAGACACTAAAGAGTTTGTTTTATAGCTTATAGACACTAAAAGCTTATTTTATAGCTTACAAATTTTGAACTGCTTTCACATTTATCATGTTGTTTGGACCTCACCAGGGAGAATATTACAGAATAGGAAAATGAGCATTAAAGATTTGCCTAAAGTCATGCAGCCAATTTGAGCCCAAGCTGTACATAAAATGCAAAAAAAAATCTTGGTGCATTATTTCCACTGTACAAACTCAACGTCTATAAACTGAGACTGAACATTCTTTTGGAGCCCACAGAAAAATAAGCTTAATAGTTTAAAAATAAAATTTAAAAACTCACTATTCTAGTTTAAAATACAGAAATTAAAAGTCCTTTAAGCTCTCTTATCCGATGTTAATAATATTCAACTATTCATATTTGGTACAACTGTTTTTTTAAACATTAATTTTTATTGTTGTATAGTTGATTTACAATGTTGTGTTAGTTTCTGCTGCATAGCAAAGTGAATCAGCTGTTCATGTACATATATCCCATCTTTTTTGGATTTCCTTTCCATTTAGGTCACCACAAGCATTGAGTAGAGTCCCCTATAGAGTCCCCTATGTGCTATAGAGTGTGTCTGCTTAGTTACCTATTTTATAAATAGTATCAATCCCAATCTTTCAATTCATTCCACCCCATTTCCCCCTTGGCATCCATATATTTGTCCTATTATCTGTATCTCTATTTCTGCTTTGCAAATAAGATCATCTGACAGTTCAGTCGGTAAAGAATCAGCCTGCAATGCAAGAGACCCTGGTTTGATTCCTGTGTCAGAAAGATCTGCTGGTGAAGGGATAGGCTACCCACTCCAGTATTCTTGGGCTTCCCTGTGACTCAGTTGGTAAATAATCTGCCTGCAATGTAGGAGACCTGGGTTTAATCCCTGGATTGGGAAGATCCCCTGGAGAAGGGAAAGGCTACCCACTCCAGTATTCTGGCCTGGAGAATTCCATGGACTGTATAGTCCATGGGGTTTCAAAGAGTCAGACATGACTGAGCTGCTTTTACTTCATTTCATACCATTTTTCTGGATTCCACATTTATGCATTAATATATGATATTTGTTTTACTCTTTCTGACTTACTTCACTCTGTATGACAGGCTCTAGGTCCATTTACATTTCTGAAAATGACCCAATTTCATTCCTTTTAAAGGCTGAGTAATATTCCTTTGTGTAAATAATACCACATCATCTTTATCCATTCCTCTGTTGATGGACATTTAGGTTGCTTCCATGTCCTGGCTATTACAAAAGTGCTGCAGTGAATATGGGGGTACAAGTGTCTTTTTGAACTGTGGTTTTCTCTGGATATATGCCCAATAGTGGGATTTCTGGATCACATGGTATTCTACTTTTAGCTTTTTAAGGCACTCCATATTGTTCTCCATAGTGGCTGTATCGATTTACATTCCCACCAACAGTGCAGTGAAAGAGGGTTCCTTTTCTCCACACTCTCTCCAGCACTTGTTGTTTGTAGATTCTTGGATGATGACCATTCTGACTGGTGTGAGAGAATACCTCATTGTAGTTTAGATTTGCATTTCTCTAATAATTTTTGCTGCTGAACATTTTTGCATGTGTTTGTTGGCCATTTGTATGTCTTCTTTGGAGAAAGGTCTGTTTAGATTTGCTGCCCTTTTTTTTTTTTTGGATTGGGTTGTTTGTTTTTTGATATTGTGCTGTATGAGCTGCTTATATATTTTGGAGATGAATCCTTTGTCAGTTGCTTCAGTTGCAAATATTTTCTTCCATTCTGAGGGTTGTTTTCTCATCTTGTTTATGGATTCCTTTGCTGTGCAAAAGCTTTTAAATTTAACTAGGTCCCATTTGTTTATTTTTGTTTTTATTTTCATTAATCTAGGAGGTGGGTCAAAAAAAATCTTGCTGTGATTTATGTCTAAGAGTGTTCTCCCAATGTTATCCTCTAAGAGTTTTATATTGTCTGGACTTACATTTAGGTCTTTAATCCATTTTGAGTTTATTTTGTGTATGATGTTAGGAAGGGATCTCATTTCATTCTTTTATACATCAGTTCAGTCGCTCAGTTGTGTCCGACGTTTTGTGACCCATGAACTGCAGCACGCCAGCTCTCCCTGTCTATCACCAACTCCCGGGGTTCACCCAAACTTATGTCCATTGAGTTGGTGATGCCATCCAGCCATCTCATCCTCTGTCGTCCCCTTCTCCTCCTGCCCTCAATCTTTCCCAACATCAGGGTCTTTTCAAATGGCTCTTCACATCAGGTGGCCAAAGTATTGGAGTTTCAGCCTCAACATCAGTCCTTCCAATGAACACCCAGGACTGATATCCTTTAGGATGGACTGGCTGGATCTCCTTGCAGTCCAAGGGACTCTCAAGAGTCTTCTCCAACACCACAGTTCAAAAGCGTCAATTTTTGGGCACTCAGCTTTCTTCACCATCCAACTCTCACATACACGCATGACCACTGGAAAAACCATAGCCTTGACTAGACGGACCTTTGTTGGCGAAGTAATGTCTCCGCTTTTTAATATGCTGTCTAGGTTGGTTATAACTTTGCTTCCAAGGAGTAAGCATCTTTTAATTTCATGGCTGCAATCACCATCTGCAGTGATTTTTGGAGCCCCCCAAAATAAAGTCAGCCACTGTTTCCACTGTTTCCCCATCTATCTGCCATGAAGTGATGGGACCGGATGCCATGATCTTAGTTTTCTGAATGTTGAGCTTTAAGCCAACTTTTTCACTCTCCTCTTTTACTTTCATCAGGAGGCTCTTTAGTCCTTCTTCACTTTCTGCCGTAAGGGTGGTGTTATCTGTTGTTCAGTTTTCCCAGCACCACTTATTGAACAGACTGTCTTTTCTCCATTGTATATTCTTGCCTCCTTTGTCATACATTAGGTGACCATAGCTGCATGAGTTTATCCTGTTCCATTGATGTGTATTTCTTTTTTTGTGTGTGTGTGCTAATACCATACTATCTGGATTACTGCAGCTTTGCAGTACAATTTGAAGCCTGATTCCTCCAGTCTCTCTGTACCTTCAGCTTCCTGCCAGGGGGTGCTGGTCCCTTTCATCATTCCTATTTTCTTTCTTTTGTCCTACCTGGTTGTGAGGGGATTTTTCTTGTCTTTTTAGAAGTCCTAAGTCTTCTGCTACTATTCAGCAGGTGCTCTGTGAGAACTGTTCCATGTTCAGATGTATTCTTGATGTACTTGTGAGGCGAAAAATATTCCACCTCTTCCTATTCTGCCATCTTGACCCCTCCTTCCGAGAATATTTTTAAAAAGGTGTTAAAAGTCTGGACTTAGCTCTGGCAAAACTCTGCAGTGCCAGCCAAGAAAAGAAGCCAACTAACTATTTTAACAACTTTTAATTTTGCCTATTTAAATTTAGTTGAAAGAATTTTATTATTTTTATAAATACTTATATTTAGAAGTATCAGTGATTCTCGCAGGAAACCATTCTGTTTAGTGAACAACAGAGAAGGCTCAAAAAGCCTGAATAGTCAAATGAGTCATCAAGGAGTTCATTGGACTATTTTTTGTGGTTGTGACAAACTAGATCCTTGAGGTCGCAGTTCTTGGGGTCCTGGTGATATCATATAAAACACAAATAATTTTTATTTCATATTCTCTAGTATGTAAAGTCCTTATGAGGTGCACTCCCAGTTCTTGTTCACAAAATCTCAGAAATATGGGTGTACCTAATTGTTCCCATTAAAATTTTCCTTAAGACAACAGGAAAACAAAATGCACAATGATGCTCCACAATCCTTAAGACCCAGAGGACACATAATGATGTTTTTGGTAATAAAAAGTCTTCTTGATTATTCTCCTCATTCTAAAGATGGAGAAGAATAAAACATGTAGCTGTGGTTTTATTTCCATGGCACTGAAAATTTAAGTAAACTCTTTTTTGTAAAGTTAAGTGAATGACCAAGTCCTACTGGACTTATTTTACAATGTAGAAAAATTTATGGTTCCCAGTAGGCTGCAACTTGGAACAGTTTGTTAAATTGCTGGGTGGTGCCATAATCACACTGCCTCATCACCAGGCCTGTATGGGAACTGCTAGTAAACACAGGAGATGATATTAGATTCCCACATTGCAGTCATGGTAGCTGCAAACTGCGTTTTCCCCAGATCCTTTGAAAACAATCACTTCATTAGGCAATGGGCACTCTCATCAATGTTATCTCTGCCTCTTATATTTCTTGAAGTCTCCTGACTTTAAATCTCTCTCCCTGACAATAAAATAGCAGTTTTCTCTAGTTATGCTCACCGTTGCTCCTGTTTACTGAATTAGAAATTTCAGTTTTGGTAATTGGTCTCCTGCAAATATTGCAACCACAAGTGGTACTCATCATTCAGCTGCTGCTGCTTCCATGGCAACAGCTATGTTTACATCCACGATGCTATTCAATATCTTTTTTTTCACCTCTGCAATTCAGTAAAAAGAAAAATGTTGTTTGAAAAGGAAAGGTATTGTCATAAAAAAGGACAGAGAAAAAGATTTTCAATTATAGAAATTAATAAAATATTTAAAAAACCCAGAGCTTGTTTGCTTATGGTTATTGAAGGAAGGGACTGGTAGTTTTGTAAGAAGCACTGAAATATTTTAAAATCAGGACTAAATATAGGTCTTATTTTAGCCTTTGATATAAAGTAAATTGTATTTATCATAAAGGTAAGAATTGTTCTGAATTAAGCTCCAGGAATAGGCTTATATATGAAAAATAGTGGCTTTCACACTCTTATAAAGTTGTTTCTTCCTGATTTTAAGATCTTTGGGCCCATTGTGAACTGAATGCTTGTGTCCCCCCAAATTTTATGTACTGAAGCCCTGGCCCCCAGTGTAATGGTATTTGCAGGTGGGGGTTTTTGCGAGGTAACTAGGTTTAGACAATTTATGAGGCTGGATCCTCCACGATGACAGTGCTATTTTAGGAGGAGACAGTGACATCCCAGAACTTGCTCTCTCTTCTGCACATGCACCAAGGAAAGGCCATATGAGCACACATCAAGGGGGTGGTTATTTGTAGTTCAGGAAAGGGCTCTCATAAGAGCCCAACCATGCTGGCATCTGATCTCAGCCTCCTGGCCTCCAGAATTTTGAGAAAATAAGCATTTTGTTTAAGCCATTTGTCTAAGGTATTTTGTGATAGCAGCCACTGAAGACTAAGACAGGGCCCTATTACTGAGCCTGTGGAAATGAATTGTTCATTACTGACATGCTTTAAACATTATAAGGAAGGATAGAGCTATTTTTCTGTAAAACAACATGTCTTATGGATATGTTCTGTCTGTGTGTTTCCATAATTTACACTTCAGGTGAAATCACTTCAGGAGTGTGAGATTAGTAGATGCAAATTATTGCATTTAGTCTGGAAAAACAATAAGGCCCTACAGTAGAGCACAGTCTCCTGGAATAAACCATAATAGAAAATAATATGAAAAAACAGTGTATATATGTGTACAAGTGAGTCATTTTCTTGTAAAGCAGAAACTAGTACAACATTGTAAAGATTAAATTATCTTTTTCTTTTTTTCCCCTTTAGGTCGAGTGTACATATCTATGTGGAGGGGGGGGATGTTTCTGGGCTCTCTGTATTATTACATTGGTCTACTTATCTATCTTTACAAAAATAACACATTTTCTTCACTATTGTATGTTTATTGTAAGATGATATATGATTGTTAAATCCTTTCATTATCACCACCACTACCACTACTGCCTTCTCCTCCTCATTCAATAGTGCCTTGGGTAATCTTGATTCTTTGCATTTCCATATATATTGTAGGATCAACTTGTTACAGTCTACCAAAAACTTGTTGGAATTTTTATTGGTATTACTCTGAAATGAAATGAGTCTAGAGAATTGATAGCTTTGTAATATTTCTATCTATGAACATAGTTTTCTCCTACTTGTTTTGGTCATCTTTAATTTCTCTCCATAATATTTTATAATATTTTGTATAGAGTCCTTCATGAATTTCATTAGGTTTATTTTTGGAGACATGTTTCTTAAATTCTATTGAAAATGACATAATGAAAAAATTCATATTCTAAGTGTTTTGCGGCTGGCATGTGAAAGTCGCTTGGTCAGGTCTGACTCTTTGCGACCCCATGGACTATACAGTCCATGGAATTCTCCAGGCCAGAATACTGGAGTGGGTAGCCTTTCCCTTCTCCAGGGGATCTTCCCAACCCAGGGATTGAACCCAGGTCTCCCACATGGCAGGTGGATTCTTGACCAGCTGAGCCACCAGGAAAGAACACTGAAGTATAGCTAAAAAATATAAATTGAAGTATAGTTGATTTATAATATGTTAGTTATTTTATTTTAAATTTTTATATTTTGTTTTATGTTTTTATTTAAGTATGTGCTTAGTTGCTCAGCCCTGTCCGACTCTTTGCGACCCCACGAACTGTGGCCTGCCAGGCTCCTCTGTCCTTGGGGATTCTCCAGGCAAGAATACTGGAGTGGGTTGCCATGCCCTCCTCCAGGTGATCTTCCCAACCCAGGGATCGAAACCGGAACTCTCACACTGCAGCAGGATTCTTTAACAACTGAGCCAGAGGGAAGCCCACTGAAGTATAGTTAAATATATAAATTGAAGTATAGTTGATTTATAGTATAGTGTTTAAGTTATATAGCACTGTGATTCAGTTATGTATATACATATATCAAGAATGTATATGTGTGTGTGTGTGTTCAGATTTTCTTCCCTTGTCAATTCAGTTCAGGTCACTTCAGTCACTCAGTCGTGTCCGACTCTTTGCGACCCCATGAACCACAGCATGCCAGGCCTCCCTGTCCATCACCAACTCCCAGAGCTTACCCAAACTCATGTCCATCAAGTTGGTGATCCCATCCAGCCATCTCATCCTCTGTTGTCCCCTTCTCCTCCTGCCCCCAATCCCTCCCAGCATCAGGGTCTTTTCCAATGAGTCAACTCTTCTCATGAGGTGGCCAAAGTACTGGAGTTTCAGCTTCAGCATCAGTCCTTCCAATGAATACCCAGGACTGATCTCCTTTAGGATGGGCTGGTTGGATCTCCCTGCAGTCCAAGGGACTCTCAAGAGTCTTCTCCAAAACCACAGTTCAAAAGCATCAATTTTTTGGTGCTCAGCTTTCTTCATAGTCCAATTCTCACATCCATACATGACCAGTGGAAAAACCATAACCTTGACCAGACGGACCTTTGTTGGCAAAGTAATGTCTCTGCTTTTTAACATGCTATCCAGGTTGGTCATAACTTTCCTTTCAAGGAGTAAGCGTCTTTTAATTTCATGGCTTCAATCACCATCTGCACTGATTTTGGAGCCCCCCAAAAATAAAGTCTGACACTGCTTCCACTGTTTCCCCATCTATTTCCATGAAGTGATGGGACCAGATGCCATGATCTTAGTTTTCTGAATGTTGAGCTTTAAGCCAACTTTTTCACTCTCCTCTTTCACTTTCATCAAGAGGCTTTTTAGTTCCTCTTCACTCTCTGCCATAAGGGTGGTGTCATCTGCATATCTGAGGTTGTTGATATTTCTCCCGGCAATCTTGATTCCAGCTTGTGTTTCATCCAGCCCAGCGTTTCTCATGATGTACTCTGCACATAAGTTAAATAAGCATGGTGACAATATACAGCCTTGACATACTCCTTTTCCTACTTGGAACCAGTCTGTTGTTCCATGTCCAGTTCTAACTGTTGCTTCCTGACCTGCATATAGGTTTCTCAAGAGGCAGGTCAGGTGGGCTGGTATGCCCATCTCTTTCAGATAGGTTATTACAAAATATTGAGTATGTTCTCTTCATATACAGTATGTTGGTTATCTATTTTATATATTATAGTCAGTCAGTTCAATCCCTCAGTCATGTCTGACTGCAAAACCATGGACTGCAGCACGCCAGGTTTCTGTGTCCATCACCAACTCCCAGAGACTACACAAACTCATGTGCTTTGAGTCGGTGATGTCATCCAACCATCTCATCCTCTGTCGTCCCCTTCTCATCCAGCCTTCAATCTTTCCCAGCATCAGGGTCTTTCCCAAAGAGTCGGTTCTTCCCATCATGCGGCCGAAGTATTCAGAGTTTCAGCTTCACCATCAGTCCTTCCAATGAATATTCAGGACTGATTTCCTTTAGGATTGACTGATTTGATCTCCTTGCAGTCCAAGGGACTCTGAAGGGTCTTCTCCAACACCACAGTACAAAAGCATCAATTCTTTGGTGATCAGCTTTCTTTATAGTCCAACTCTCACATCCATAGATGACCACTGGAAAAACCATAGCTTTGACTAGATGGACCTTTGTTGGCAAAGTATTGTCTCTGCTTTTTAATATTCTGTCTAGGTTGATCATAATTTTCTTCCAAGGAACAAGAGTCTTTTATTTTTATTTATTTATTTTTTCAGGTGGATTACATCATTTTATTTTATTTTTTTATTTTTTCATTATTATTTTTTAAATTAGTTGGAGGCTAATTACTTCACAACATTTCAGTGGGTTTTGTCATACATTGATATGAATCAGCCATAGATTAACACGTATTCCCCGGAACAAGAGTCTTTTAATTTCATGGCTGCAGTCACCATCTGCAGTTGTTTTGGATCCCCCCCCCAAAATAAAAGCTCTCACTGTTTCCATTATTTCCCCATCTATTTGCCATGAAGTGATGGCACCAGATGCCATGATCTTAGATTTCTGAATGTTAAGTTTTAAGCCAACTTTTTTATTCTCCTCATTCACTTTCATCAAGAGGCTCTTTAGTTCTTCTTCACTTTCTGCCATAAGGGTGGTGTCATCTGCATATCTGAGGTTATTTATATTTCTCACTGCAATCTTGAATCCAGCTTGTACTTCATCCAGCTGAGCATTTCACATGATCTACTCTGCATATAAGTTAAATAAGCAGGGTGACAATATACAGCCTTGATGTACTCCTTTTCCCAATTTGGAACCAGTCTGTTGTTCCATGTCCAGTTCTAATTGTTTCTTCTTGACATGCATACAGATTTCTCAGAAGACAGGTCAGGTGGTCTGGTATTCCCATCTCTTTAAAAATTTTCCACAGTTTGCTGTCCACACAGTCAAAGGCTTTGGCACAGTCAACAAAGCAAAAGCAGATGTTTTTCTGGGCTCTTTTGCTTTTTTGATGATCCAGCAGATGTTGGCAATTTGATCTCTGGTTCCTCTGCCTTTTCTAAAACCAGCTTGAACATTTGGAAGTCCACGGTTCATGAACTGTTGAAGCATGAGGCTTGGAGAATTTTGAGCATTACTTTACTAGTGTGTGTGATGAGTGTATCTGTGCAGTAGTTTGAACATTTTTTGGCATTTCCTTTGTTTGGGATTGGAATGAACTGACTTTTCCAGTCCTGTGGTCACTTCTGAGTTTTCCAGATTTGCTGGCATATTGAGTGCAGCACTTTCACAGCATCATCTTTTAGTATTCGAAATAGCTTAGCTGGAATTCCATCACCTCCACTAGCTTTGTTTGTAGTGATGTTTCCTAATGACCACTTGACTTCACATTCCAGAATGCCTGGCTCTAGGTGAGTGACCACATCATTGTGGTTGTCTGGGTCATGCAGATCTTTTTTGTATAATTCTTGTTTGTGTCTTGTCACCTGTTCTTAACATTTTCTCTTTCTGTCAGGTCTATACAATTTCTGTCCTTAATTCTGCTCATCTTTGCATGAAATATTCCCTTTGTATCTCTAATTTTCTTGAGGAGATCTCTAGTCTTTCCTAATCTATTTTTTTCCCTCTATTTCTTTGCATTGATTGCTGAGAAAAACTTTCTTATCTCTCCTTCCTATTCTTTGGAACTCTGCATTCAAATGGGTGTATCTTTCCTTTTCTCCTTTGCCTTTAGCTTCTCTTCTTTTCTCAGCTGTTTGTAAGGCCTCCTAAGACAACCGTTTTGCCTTTTTGCATTTCTTTTTCTTGGGGTCGGGATGATCACTGCATCCTGTACAATGTCATGAACCTCTGTCCATATTTCTTCAGGAAATCTATCAGATCTAATCCCTTGAATCTAATGTCACATCCACTGTATAATTGTAAGGGATTTGATTTAGGTACTACCTGAATGATCTATTGGTTTCCCCTACTTTCTTAAATTTAAGTCTGAGTTTTGCAATAAGGATTTCATGATCTAAGCCACAATCGGCTCCTGGTCTTGTTTTTGCTGACTGTATAGAGCTTCTCCATCTTTGACTACAAAGAATATAATCTGTCTGATTTCGGTTTTGACCATCTTGTGATGTCCATGTGTAGAGTCGTCTCGTGTTGTTGGGAGAGAATGTTTGCTAAGACCAGTGTGTTCTCTTAGCAAAACTCTGTCAGCCTTTGAACTGCTTTGTCTTGTACTTCAAGGCCAAATTTGCCTGTTACGCCATGTAGCTCTTGACTTCCTACTTTTGCATTCCAGTTCCTTATAATGAAGAGGGCATCGTTTTGGGGTGTTAGTTCTAGAAGGTCTTGTATGTCTTCATAGAACCGTTGAACTTCAGCTTCTTGAGCATTACCGGTCGGGGTATAGACTTGGATTACTGCAATATTGAATGGTTTGCCTTGGAAATGAACAGAGATCCTTGTTGTTTTTGAGATTGCATTCAAGTACAGCATTTCAGACTCTTTTGTTAACTATGATGGCTACTTCATTTCTTCTATGGGATTCTTGCCCGCTGTAGTAGATATAATGGTCATCTGAGTTAAAATCTGCCATTCCAGTCCATTTTAGTTCACTGCTTCCTAAAATGTCGATGTTCATTCTTGCCATCTCCTGTTTGACCACTTCCAATTTGCCATGAGTCGTTGACGTAACATTCCAGGTTCCTATGCAATATTGCTCTTTACAGCATCAGACTTTACTTCCATCACCAGCCACATCCACAACTGGGTGTTGTTTTTGCTTTGGCTCTGTCTATTCATTCTTTCTGAAACTTTTCTGCACTCTTTTCCAGTAGCTTTTTGGGCATCTGCTGACCTGGAGAGTTCATCTTTCAATGTCATGCCTTTTGGCCTTTCCATTCTGTTCATGGGGTTCTCAAGGCAAGAATACTGAAGTGGTTTGCCATTACTTTCTCCAGTGAATACTTTTTGTCAGAACGCTCCACCATGACCTGTCAGTCTTGGGTGGTCCTACATTGCATGGCTCATAGTTTCATTGAGCTAGACAAGGCTGTGTTCCATGTGATCAGTTTGGCTAGTTTTCTGTGATTGTGGTTTTCATTCTGTGTGCCTTCTTATGGATAAGGATAAGAAGCTTATGGAAACTTCCTGATGGGAGAGACTGACTGAGGAGGACCTGGGTCTTGTTCTGATGTGCAGGGCCATGTTCAGTAAATCTTTAATACAATTTTCTGTTGGTGGGTGGGGCTGTGTTCCCTCCCTGTTACTTGACCTGAGGCCAAACTATGGTGGAGATAATGAAGATAATGGTAATCCTTCAAAAGATCCCATGCAAGTACTGCTTCACTCAGTGCCTTGACCCTGAAGCAGGCCACCGCCAACCTGCACCTCTGCCAGAGACTCCTGAACACTCATGGGCTTGTCTGGGTCAGTTTCTTGTGGGGTCGCTGCTTCTTTCTCCTGGGTCTTGGTGTGCACAAAGTTTTGTTTGTGCCCTCCAAGAGTCTGTTTCCCCAGTCCTGTGTAAGTTCTGGTGGTTCTATGGTGGGGTTAATATTGACCTCCTCCAAGAGGGCTTATGCCATACCCAGGTCTGCTGCACCCAGAGCCCCTGTGGCGGGCCACTGCTGACCCATACCTCCACACGAGATACTCAGACACAGTTCTGGCTCAGTCTCTGTTGGTTGGGAGTGGGTTTTGTGCCCTTTCCAGGTCTGAGCACCTCAGGTGACCAGATGCTTGGTAAGCACACTGTCCCAGGTGGGCCCTGTGTCTTAATCACCTCCCTGGTCCTGGTTGTTCAGTTTCCTGGGTGCGCCATGAGAACACCATCTCAGGTGTGCTGTATGTCTCCTCTGAGGAGCTGATCTCAGGCTGTGACCCTCCTGATGGAAGTCAACCATCCAGGATCTCAGGAAGACGTGGTTAGCAGCTGGGAACCTGCTCACAGTTCAGTGGAAGATGCCATCTCTGGGGCTGAGATTGTAGCAGCCCCTTGCCTTCTGGCTCTGCCTGTTTCTAGCCTGCCTCTCTGCTTCTGGGCTGGGAGGGGCCAATGAAGCCGGCCTGTTCTCCTTTGTTCTGTGAGTGGGCCAGGCTGTGCATTAGGTTGTTAGGTTAGAGCCTTTCCAGGGAAAGTTCTTTCCAGGGAAAGTGTGTATTCTGTAGGTTTTTTTTCCTCTTCCAGTTATGTTGCCTTCTGATATTCCAAAACTCCCCACGGACCCACCTGTGAGAGGGTTTCCTACTGTGTGGAAACTTCTCCTCCTTCATGACCCCCTCTCCAGGACAGCTCTCCATCCTTAACTCATTTGTCTCTCTTTTTGTCTTTTATATTTTGTCCTACTTCCTTTAGAAGAGAATGGGCTGCTTTCATGGGTGCCTGGTGTTCTCTGCCAGGGTTCAGAAGTTGTTTTGTGGAATTTGCTCAGCATTCAAATGATCTTTGGATGAATTTATGGGGGAGAATGTGGTCTCCCCGCCCTATTTCTCTACCATCTTTATGGTGATAGTATATATATTCCCAACTTCCTAATGTATCCCTCCATCCACACCTTTTCATCATGGTAACTGTAAGTTTGTTTTCTATGTTTGTGAGTCTCTTTCTGTTTTGGAAGTAAGTTCATTCATATTTTAAAGAATTTGTATCATAAAGAAGGCTGAACACCAAAGAATTAATACTTTTGAGTTGTGGTGCTTGAGAAGACTCTTGAGAGTCCCTTGAATTGCAAGGAGATCAAACCAGTTAATCCTAAAAAATATAAACCCTGAGTATTTATTGGAAGGACTGCTGCTGAAGCCGAAGATCCAATATTTTGGCCACTTGATGCAAAGAACTCACTCACTGGGAAAAGGCTCTGATGCTGGGAAAGATTGAAGGTAAATGGAGAAGGGGGATGAGAAGAAGATGAGATGGTTAGGAAGCATCACTGACTCAATGGACATGAATCTGAGCAACCTCTGGGATAGCTGAGGTCAGAAGAGCCTGGTGTGCCATGAAGTCACAGAGTAGGACATGACTTAGTACCTGAACAACATCTTTCCTTTTTTTTTAAAGATTCTGATATAGGCAATACTATGTGATATTTGTGTTTCTTTGTCTGGCTTGCTTCACTTAGTATGTTAATCTCCAAGTCCATCCATGTTGCTACAAATGACACTATTTCATTCTTTTTTATGGCTATGTGATATTCCATTGTACACACACACACATACACACACACACACACACACTAAATTTTCCTTATCCATTCATTTGTCAGTGGACATTTAGTTTGCTTCCATGTCTTTGCTATTGTAAATAGTGCTTCAGTGAACACTGATGTGTCTGAATCTTTTAGAATTGTGGTTTTCTCTGGCATTACTGTGTCACATGGTATTACTATTTTTAGTTATTTAAAGAACCTTTATACTATTCTCCATAGTGATTGTACCAATTTGCATTCCCACCAAGAGTGTTGCAGGATTCCTTTTTTTAAGGAAATAATTTTTACTTACTGGTATAGCAATAGACTGAAATGTCTCCTGAATGTATGCTGAATTTTAAGTCTTTTCTATATTGATTGAGATGATTATATGATTTTCTTATTTATTTTGTTTATTAAATTAACTTTAATTCTTGGACTAGGTTCAACTTGTTTTTGTTTTATTATCCTTCTATATGTAATACTGGATTTAGTTTCTTAATGATTTGTTTAGCATTCTTCTATCTGTATTTATGAGTGTGGTTGTAATTTTTCTTTATTGAACTGTCCTAGTTAAGTTTTATTATTGAGATAATGCTAGCCTCACGAATTGAATTGTGGACTTGTTAATGATTTTTTTATTTGTCTCCTCAGATCTTTTCTCTGTGTTTATCTTTCTATATGGCCAGAGAAGTAGACTGCTAGGGAATGAACCACCCAGGTTACTCTGCTTTCTGCCTTCTACTTAGGTTTGACATAGGAGCAGAAGATGAAGAAGCTCTATAGAGTCAGCCAAAACAAGACCAGGAGCAGACTGTGGCTCATATCATGAACTCGTTATTGCAAAATTCAGACTTAAAGAAAGTAGGAAAAACCACTAGGCTATTCAGGTATGACCTAAATCAAGCCCTTACAATTATACAGTGGAAGTGAGAAATAGATTCAAGGGATTAAATCTGATAGAGTGCCTGAAGAACTATGGATGGAGGTTCGTGACATTGTACAGGAAGCAGTGATCAAAAACATCCTCAAGAAATGTAAAAAGGCAAAATGGCTGCCTGAGGACTTACAAGTAGTTGAGAAAAGAAGAGAAGCTAAAGGTAAATGAGAAAAGGAAAGATACACCCAACTGAATGCAGAGTTCCAAAGAATGGGAAGGAAAGATAAGAAAGTCTTCCTAAGTGATCAATGCAAAGAAATAGAGGAAACCAGTAGAATGGAAATAGATCTCTTCAAGAAAATTAGAGAAACCAAGGAAACATTTTATTCAAAGATGGGCACATTAAAGGACAGAAAACATATGGACCTAACAGAAGCAGAAGATGTAAAGAAGAGATGGCAAGAATACACAGAAGAACTATACAAAAAAGAACGTAATGACCCAGATAACCATGATGATGTGATCACTCACCTAGAGACAGATATCCTGGAGTGCGAAGACAAGTGGGCCTTAGGAAGCATCACTACAAACAAAGCTAGTGGAGGTGATGGAATTCCCCCTGAGCTATTTCAAATCCTAAATAGATGATGCTGTTGAAATGCTGCCCTAAATATGCCAACAAATCTGGAAAACTCAGTAGTGGCCACAAGACTGGAAAAGGTCAGTTTTCATTCTAGTCCCAAAGAGAGGCAATGCCAAAGATTGTTCGAACTACTGCACAACTGCAGTCATCTCACGTGCTAGCAAAGTAATGATCAAAATTCTCCAAGCCAGGCTTCAGCAGTACGTGAACTGAAAAATTCCAGATGTTCAAGCTGGATTTAGGAAAGGCCAAAGAACCAGAGATCAAATTGCCAACATCTGTTGGATCATCAAAAAAGCAAGAGAATTCCAGAAAAACATTTACTTCTGCTTCACTGACTATTCTAAAGTCTTTGATTGTGTGGATCACAACAAACTGTGGACAATTCTTCAAAAGATGGGAATATCAGACCACCTTACCTGACTCCTGAGAAATCTGTATGCAGGCAAAGAAACAGTATTTAGAACTGGACATGAAAGAGTGGACTGGCTCCAAATTGGGAAAGGAGTACCTCAAGGCTGTATATTGTCACCCTGTTTATTTTATTTATATGCAGAGTATATTATGAGAAATGCTGGGTTGGATGAAGCACAAGCTGGAATCAAGATTGCCAGGAGAAATATCAATAATCTCAGATATGCAAATTACATCTCCCTTTTTGCAGAAAGTGAAGAGGAACTAATGAGCCGCTTGTTGAAAGCAAAAGAGGAGAGTTAAAAAGCTGGCTTAAAACTCAACATTCAGAAAACTAAGATCATGGCATCTGGTCATATCACTTCATGGCAATTAGATGGGGAAACAAATGAAACAGTGACAGACTTCACATTCTTGGGCTCCAAAATCTCTGCAGATGTTGAATGCAGCAATGAAATTAAAAGATGCTTGCTCTTTGGAAGGAAGCTATGACCAAGCTAGATAGCATATTAAAAAACAGAGACAGTATTCTGTCAACAAAGGTCCAACTAGTCAAAGCTATGGTTTTTCCAGTAGTCATGTATGGATGTGAGAGTTGGACTGTAAAGAAGGCTGAGTGCTGAAGAACTGATGCTCTTGCACTTTGTTGTTGGAGAAGACTCTTGAATCCCTTGGATTTCAAGGAGATCAAAGCAGTCAGTCCTAAAGGAAATCAATTCTGAATATTCATTGGAAGGACTGATGCTGAAGCTGAAACTCCAATACTTTGACCACTTGATGTGAAGACCTGACTTATTGGAAAATACTCTGATGCTGGGAAAGATTGAAGGCAGGAGGGGAAGAGGATGACAGAGGACTAGATGGTTGGACAGTATCACTGATTCAATGGACATTTGTTTGAGCAAGCTGTGGGAAGTGGTGAAGGACAGGGAAGCCTTGCATGCTTCAGTCCATGGGGTCACAAAGAATGAGACACGACTGAGGGACTGAACAACAACAACAAATAGGAGGTAAAGACTGGAGAGTAGAGGACAGGAGGATTGAGTGATTAAGGTACTTATGCTTCCCACTTTCTCTAGCTTCAGCAGAGGCTGCCTTTCCTTTAAACTACAATTTCTTCTAGAAATTCCTTCTTGTGTGGTTCTAATTGTCATGGCCCTCTGATAACTAGATTCCCTCTTCTTGCCCCTTTAGACCTGGTGCTGGTGGAGTCTTCCCACTGTTGCAAATTCAGGGGTGCTTCATCTTTTGTTTGTACCCTTAACCACATTCACTTTTCTGTGAAATTGTTCCCTCATTAATTTCTCTTTGATTAAACCTTTTAACATTTGCCACCTTTTTTTTTTTTTTTTCATTGGCTGCATCATGCAGAATGTGGCATCTTAGTTCCCTGACCAGGGATTTAACCCCCTTCCTCAGCAGTGAAAATGCGGAGTCCTAACCACTGGACCATCAGGGAATTCTCATATGCCATCTTTTGGCCAGGATCATGGCTGGCTGAATAAGTTGGTTCTAAACCTGACCTGGTGTCATGATGGAAACCTTCAAAATGAGGCTTTGAGTTTCAGTTGCTCACATGTTTAATGAGCACTCAGATAATCTCCTTATTGGGGGAAGTATGGAACAAGTATTCTGTGGCATATAGTAGCTTTGTAATTATTTAAGCTATCACTGGTGGTGGCATGAAATGGAGTGCTGGAAAAGGGCAAGGTGTTGGCATCGTGCCTCTGGATTTAGTTGCTAGGGTGATAGTGTTGATTACAAGATCCTGAGGTAGGTTGGTCATTTATGAGTGTGCTGGAGAGCTTATAAAAATAAAAGAACTAAATAAAATAAATAAAATTAAATAAAAATTAAGAGTTTGGATTCCCAAGTAATGTCCTAAATGGAGTATCAGAAAGCCTCCTTGATAACCTTAAAGAACTTTCTTATCTTAAGGAACCACAGGGCAGACATTGCTGAGTATCAGACCCCAGATCTGATTGTAGATGTGCAGAATCACAAAACCTATTAATTTGCTAAGTCCCTTATGCTAAGCCAGCTGGTTTGGAAAGAGTGCTACCCTCCCTTGAGCAGAGAATTTAGACAGATAAAGACCAAGGTGAGAAGTCTGGGTCCCAATAATATCTTGAAACTTCTTTGCTAGTAGAAAGACCCTGCCATCTTACTTTGAGTGAGCAATTATTCCTTTGTTTTAATAATATTCAATGACTTTATATAGTTACCTTCTCTGCAGGAAATTCCCTCACAATCTATCATAGCCTTGAAGCCTTTAATGAGAGTTGATGTACTGCATAGTCCAGATGGAGAAGTGCAAGGACAACTCTAAGGGAGAGATAGCATATATATGAAAGGAGGTACAAGGTCTTGACTATTTGTACCTTCAGGAGCTTAGAAAACAGGCATGGGGATGGACTCTATAGTTCTTAGTTCCTTCCCTGTTTACTCTTGACCCTAGAAATAGTTCTGCTCCCTGTGTTTGCCCCTCCTATATTCTTTAGAGTGTTCTTTTTTGTTGTTGACCACTTTAAAAGTTGATAATTGTTTTAATTAAATTTTTCCTGTTGAAAATGTTAGATTGGAGTCTCACACATACAGACAGTTTTAAAGAATCCTGTAGTAATATGTTTGAGCCTTGTGTATGTTTATGGAAATATTTAAACCACTGCTTCAACTTAAATAGTGATTATGATTCAATCCATTTTTCTATTTTTTTTCTTACATTTTCTTGCATTACTAGATTTGGTAATGATAATAATCATGACTACCGTGTGGGTAACTATTATTTCCCTTGTACTTGAAGTATATCTTTTAGAAACTCCTTCATACCATGTCTTTGGTTTTGATTTATGTAGTCCAGGCTAACATCATTGCTTACTTTGCATTTCTACTTATCATTGGATCATTGCATTATTGTTCCAACTAGACTTCTTGCATTTCTAAAACTCACTCTGTAAAAAACTACCAGTTACTTTCTACAAAATACCTCTCTTTCTCTATCTATCTATACCTATCTCAGGTCATACCACTTGCTAATTAAAAATTTGAAAGATATGATAATTTATTGTGTAGAATGTGTTCTTAATTTGGCTCATAGATAAGCTCCAGGGGTCTAGAATATTACTTGGAATTCTATGCATATTTTCCTGTGTACAAAAGTTTCTTTGAGAGTATCCTTAACTCTCATCTTATGGGCTTCCCTGGTAGCTCAGACAGTAAAGCGTCTGCCTACAATGCGGGAGACCTGGGTTCGATCCCTGAGTCGGGAAGATCCCCTGGAGAAGGAAATGGCAATTCACTGCAGCAGTCTTGCCTGGAAAATCCCATGGACTGTAACCTACCACAGTCCATGGGGTCTCAAAGAGTCGGAAATGACTGAGCGACTTCACTTAACTCTCATCAGATTCTTGGAAAGGTAGTGATCCCTGCTTCCAAATTAAGGACCTCTCTGTGGGTTATTTACAAGATTGATGATACTTACATGAATTATTATAAGAACACACAGTTCTCATTTTAGGGTATGTAATTAATCATTCTCAATAAGTATGCCTGTAGGCTGAATGGACACTGCCTGAATTTTACAGTAACAATTCTTACATCTAGATTGACTGAAAAAAATCCATGTAAAAAGTATGCTATTAAAATGCTAGCTTACCAAGAATTACCAAGGCTTCTCTAGTGACCCAGTGGTAAGGAATTCACCTGCCAAGGTAGGAGATAAACTTTCAATCGCTGATCCGGGGAGATCCTACATGCCAGAGCAACTTTGTCCATGCACCACAACTATTGAATCTGTGCTCTGGAGCCCAGGAGCTGCAACTGCTGAGCCCGTGAACTGCAACTACTGAAACCCACGTGCCCTTGAGTCCCTGCTCACAACAAGAGAAGCCACCACAACGAGAAGCTTGCAGACTGTAACTAGAGAAAAGCAATGAAGACCCAGCACAGCCAAAGATAAATAAAATAAATAAATAAAACAAATGAAAAAGACTTACCTCTATTTGAATGTGCCACAAATTACCAAAATATTTGGTAATTATATGTTTACAAGTAAAACTAAAAATTTTTTGCACTAAGATAACACTCTCCATTGTAATGAAAATTTTATTTTGTTTAAGGAGGAGAGGCCTTACACATAGGAGAAGAATAGATTGAAGGTGTAGTTGAGAAAGAACAACTTGTCCTCTACCTTCTTAGGTTCAGTGACTGGGGGCCAGTGAATTACACTAACAAAAGACAAATTAACAGGAGAGAAGGCATATAAATTATATTAATATTTATATGCATCAGTTCAGTTCAGTTGCTTAGTCGTGTCTGACTCTTTGCGACCCCATGAATCGCAGCACGCCAGGCCTCCCTGTCCATCACAAACTCCCGGAGTTTACTCAAACTCATGCCCATCGAGTTGGTGATGCCATCCAGCCATCTCATCCTCTGTCGTCCCCTTCTCCTCCTGACGCCAATCCCTCTCAGCATCAGGGTCTTTTCCAATGAGTCAACACTTCACGTGAGGTGGCCAAGGTATTGGAGTTTCAGCTTCAGCATCAGTCCTTCCAATGAACACCCAGGACTGATCTCCTTTAGGATGGACTGGTTGGATCTCCTTGCAGTCCAAGAGACTGGAACTCGGAGAAATGCTTAGATTCAGGGATCTATATACCATTTAAACAAAGAAAGGGGACTTCCTTGGTGGTACAGTGGATAAGAATCCATCTGTTAATGCAAGGGACCTGGACTCAATATCTGGCCAGGGAAGATTCCACATGACGTGGAGCAACTAAGCCCATTCACCACAACTACTGAGACTGCCTGCCATAACTACTGAAGTCTATGTGCCCTACAGCCCATGCTCTGCAACAAGACAAGCCATGTGCATCCCAACTAGAGAGTAATCCCCACTTTCTGAAACTAGAGAAAGCCTGTGCACAGCAAAGAAGACCCAGCACAGCCAATAAGTAAATAAATAAAGGCAAATGATACTTAAAAATATAAATAAAGGGTATTTGGGCTTCAAGGGATTGTGGGGAGGTTACTAGTTAATACCTGGGGAAACTAATGGAAGATAAGGGTTTAATAGGTTTGTTTATGCAAACTCATTTTGAAGCTGCCTTTCTGTTTCCAGTGATAAGAGTTGCCCTCTTCTTCCAGGTATGAAAGAAGGGGACACTTTCACAAAGGGAAATTTATGCCCTGAGTTCAGGTAGGTAAGAGGAGGGCAGAGAAATATTCTTGCTGTCACTCTGCTGCTCTTTATATAATCAACCTCTGAGCAGAAAAATTCACTTTGCGTGTGTGCATAGAAGTCTTCCTATTTTGGGAATAGCTTGTTTCTTTTTTACTCAGCATATGATTTGAGTGTGGGTTTAGAGCAGGGGAAGTGAGAGGCCTGTGGGGTGATTGAGAGAATATAATGAATGCAAATTTTGAGGGAGTGAGGGAGTGTGCTGATTGAAAAAAAAATTATAGATTAGATACATCCTTCCATGTAAAAAATTTTAACTCCTTCTCCTGACCTACAAGACACTTCCTGATGGGGCTCAGGCTCACCTCTTTGTACTAAAGACTTTGTACTTTCTCTTTCTTTCCTGAAACAAGTTTTCTCCCATTTTTTCCATGGGTGGCTCCTTAGTGTCATTCAGTATCAATTTCAGTGTTTTCTACTCATAGAGGTCGCTCCTCAAAATCCAATCTTAAATAGTCCCGAGAGTCACCTTACCCATTTTATTTATTTCTTGGCACTTATCACTGTCAGATGTTGGCTCACTAACATATTTGTATACTCGTGTATTGTATCCACTAGGCCATAAACTCTATGAGAACATAGAGTGGATTTCCTTTATTGGGCTGGGCAGAAAGTTTGTTTGGATTGTCTTGTCAGATGTTATGGAAAAACACAAACAAACTTTTTGGCCAACCTGATATTTAACCCTAGTCTTTGTAATGTTGCCTGATAATAAGTGTTAAATAATTATTTATGGGCTGAGGGGCTCACTGAATAAGAGAAGGATTGGTGAAATATGTGGAAGGTGAAGAGTTCACCTAGGGCAGGCATTTACAAATTTTCTGTCTCAGGATCTGGTTGCACTAAAAGTTATTGAGAATACTAAAGTTCAGTTCAGTTCAGTCACTCAGACATGTCTGACACTTGGCAACCCTATGAACCGCCTCCCTGTGCATCATCAACTCCTGGAGTTCACCCAGACCCACGTCCATTGACTTGGTGATGCCTTCCAAACATCTCATCCTCTGTCGTCCCCTTCTCCTCCTGCCCTCAATCTTTCCCAGCATCGGGGTCTTTTCAAACGAGTCAGCTCTTTGCATCAGGTGGCCGAGTACTGGAGTTTCAGCTTCAACAGCAGTCCTTCCAATGAACACCCAGGACTGATCTCCTTTAGGATGGACTGGTAGGATCTCCTTGCAGTCCAAGGGACTCTCAAGAGTCTTCTCCAACACCACAGTTCAAAAGAATCAGTTTTTCTGAGCTCAGCTTTCTTCACAGTCCAACTCTCACATCCATACATGACCACTGGAAAAACCATAGCCTTGACTAGACAGACCTTTGTTGGCAAAATAATGTCTCTGATTTTTAATATGCTATCTAGGTTGGTCATGACTTTCCTTCCAAGGAGTAAGTTTCTTTTAATTTCATGGCTGCAGTCACCATCTGCAGTGATTTTGGAGCCCAAAAAATAAAGTCAGCCACTGTCTCCCCATCTATTTCCATGAAGTGATGGGACTGGATGCCATGATCTTAGATTTCTGAATGTTGAGCTTTAAGCCAACTTTTTCACTCTCTTTCACTTTCATCAAGAGGCTCTTTAGTTCTTCACTTTCTGCCGTAAGGGTGGTGTCATCTGCATATCTGAAGTTATTGATATTTCTCCTGGCAATCTTGATTCCAGCTTGTGCTTCCTCCAGCCCAGCGTTTCTCATGATGTACTCTGCATATAAGTTAAACAAGCAGGGTGACAATATATAGTCTTGACTGTATACAGTATTCCTTTTCCTATTTGGAACCAGTCTGTTGTTCCATGTCCAGTTCTAACTGTTGCTTCCTAACCTGCATACAGGTTTCTCAAGAGGCAGGTCAGGTCATCTGGTATTCCCATCTCTTTCAGAATTTTCCACAGTTTATTGTGATCTACACAAAGGCTTTGGCATAATCAATAAGGCAGAAGTAAATGTTTTTCTGGAACTCTTTAGCTTTTTCGATGATCCAGTGGATGTTGGCAATTTGATCTCTGGTTCCTCTGCCTTTTCTAAAACCAGCCTGAACATCTGGAAGTCCATGGTTCACGTATTCTTGAAGCCCGGTTTGGATAATTTTGAGCATAACTTTACTAGCATGTGAGATGAGTGCAATTGTGTGGTAGCTTGAGCATTCTTGAGCATTGCCTTTCTTTGGGATTGGAATGAAAACTGAGCTTTTCCAGTCCTGTGGCCACTGCTGAGTTTTCCAAATTTGCTGGCATATTGAGTGCAGCACTTTCACAGCATTATCTTTCAGGATTTGAATTAGTTCAACTGTAATTACATCACCTCCACTAGTTTTGTTCATAGTGATGCTTCCTAAGGCCCACTTGACTTCACATTCCAGGATGTCTGGCTCTAGGTGAGTGTGATTGATCACACCATTGTGAATATCTGGTAAGTTTTGTTTATATATTATATCAATGATATTTAATGTACTAGCTATTAAAACTAAAAAAATAAGAAAACAGTTGCCAATTATTGCATGAAAAATTATACAATAACTGCAATACATGTTAACATAAAAAGCATTTTTTTTTTTCTACTGTGCTATTTTTATTTAGGGTAGGACAAAACCCCACCCCTTACTGTTTTCTTGTACAAAATATAGCCGTTCCTAAATGTCAACTTCAACATCATATATATATACATTGTCTGGATTTTCAGAGTAAACAGGCATTAGAAAAAGCATGTTTTTAAAACAAAAAGTATTTTTCAAATCATCAAAAATGAAGAATGGCATTATTTTACATTTCACTCATCTTGATAATTTCTGTTTTAATATAAGATATCTGGGCTATCATAAACTCTTTGCATTAAAAAGTTGTGATATTTTATTTTTGTTAAAGTATATGAAGAAAATTAACAGCTTCTCTGGTGGCTCAGATGGTAAATATATGAAGAAAATTCAGCCTCACAGATATGCAGTTGAAAAAGGATATTTTCAGGTAATTGTGGGTACTCTTCTTTGCTATTAATCATCTTGACAAGTCGTAGTTTCTTAAGGTTAGTTGTAATGTGGAATCTGAGACTATATCAATGAATTTTCTATACCTTATTGGATTCAAACTTCATTGATCTATCTTATAAGTTGAATATGTGAATGTTTTTCCTATGTGTCATTTTGTAATATATTGCATTGGTCCCTTGCAAAATATTAATTCACAATGTCATATTGACACATTTCACTATGTGATTTGTCCCCCTAAAAATCACATTTGTTGATATTACTGCTGATATCATCAGAAGAGTTTTTAAGAATTGGGAAACTGTCAAGTTCAAGGTGGCAGATAAAAGATTTCAAATTTAATTTTTGCTTGAAACCTTTAGTTCTATCATTGGCAACAAATACTTGCAGTGATTTTTCTTGAACTGATGAGCACATATTGTTCACATTAAAAAAAATCCTGCCCAATATCGAAGATGGAGTGATCATAGTTTGTCAGTCACTCTTTTAAGTAATAATAGTGTCTTATGAAAAATATGGCTAATTGAGCTGGTACATTAAGTCATTGCACAAGTGGCTATAGACAATCATTACACTTCACTATGAAGCAAAAGTGCTTTACGTATAGGTGTGCATTCAAAGGTTGAGATTTAGTAAAATAAAACATTTTTACTACTTTGCCAATCTTTTCAATCATTATTAAGTGGGGCAGGCGATTTTTTCCTGTGACTATATGGCAATTAAGAATAAGAAACAAATAGAAAGATATATCACATTCTTGGACTGAAGAATTGTCAAAATGTCTATATGTCAAATGTCAAATGTAAATGTCAAAATGACTATACTACTCAATGTAATCTAGAGAGTCAATGTATTCTATATCAAATTACCAGTGACCTTTTTCACAAAACTAGAACAAAACTCTTAAAATTTGCATGGAAATACAGAACACCACACATAGCCAAAACAATCTTGGGGAAACCAATCTTGAGGAAAAATTGGAGCTGGAGGGATCAGGCTTCCTGACTTCAGACTATAATACAAAGCTACAGTCATCATAACAGTATGGTACTGACACAAAAAAGAAATGTACATCAATGGAACAATAGAAAGCCCAGAAATAAATCCATGCACCTATGCTCAATTAATTTGTGATAAAAGAGTCAAGAATATACAATAGAGGATAGCCATTTTCTTCAATAAATTGTGCTGGGAAGTTTTGGAATTAGAAAATTCTTTAACATCATGCACATAAATAAACTCAAAATGGATTAAAGACCTAAATGTAGTATCAGATACTATAAAACTTTTAGAGGAGGCTGATTCATGTCAATGTATGGCAAAAACCACGACAGTATTGTAAGGTAATTAGCCTCCAACTAATAAAAATAAATGGGGGAAAAAAAAACTTTTAGAGGAAAACATAGGCAAAACACTCTTTGAAATAAATTGCAGTCAATATCTTTTCCAAGTCATCTTCTAAACTAGTGAAAATAAAAATAAATAAATGACTAACACATATATATAGAATTTAGAAAGATAGTAATGATAACCCTATATGCAAAACAGAAAAAGAGACACAGATGTACAGAACAGACTTTTGGACTCTGTGGGAGAAGGCGAGGGTGGGATGTTTCGAGAGAACAGCATCAAAACATGTATATTATTTAGGGTGAAACAGATCACCAGCCCAGGTTGGATGCATGAGGCAAGTGCTCAGGGCTGGTGCACTGGGAAGACCCAGAGGGATCGGGTAGAGAGGTAGGTGGGAGGGGGGATTGGGATGGGGAATACATGTAAATCCATGGCTGATTCATGTCAATGTATGGCAAAAACCACTACAATATTGTAAAGTAATTAGCCTCCAACTAATAAAGATAAATGAAAAAAAATAAATGAAATCTAGTTAAACTCAAAAACTTTTTCACAACAAAGGAAATCATAAACCAAATGAAAAATAACCCCCATGAGAGAAAATATTTGCAAATGATGCAACCAATGCTCCAAAATAATATAGACCGCTCAAGCAGCTCAATATTAAAAAACCAAACAGCCCAATCAAACAATGGGCAGCATATCTCAATGCTTACTTCTCCAAAGAAGATGTACAGATGGCCAAATGCACATGAAAAGATGTTCAATAACACTAATTATTGTCCATATTATCCATAGTGATTGTATCAAGTTAAATTTCCATCAACAGTTTAGGAGGGTTCCTTTTTCTCCATTCAGTTCAGTTCAGTTCAGTCGCTCAGCCCTGTCCAACTCTTTGCGACCCCAGGAACTGCAGCACACCAGGCCTCCCTGTCCATCACCAATTCCTGAGTCCACCCAAACCCATGTCCATTGAGTTGGTGATGCCATCCAACCATCTCATCCTCTGTCGTCCCCTTCTCCTCCTGCCGTCAATCTTTCCCAGCATCAGGGTCTTCCCAAATGAGTCAGCTCTTAGCATCAGGTGGCCAAAGTATTGGAGTTTCAGCTTCAACAGCAGTCCTTCCAATGAACACCCAGGACTGATCTCCTTTAGGATGGACTGATTGGATCTCCTTGCAGTCCAAAGGACTCTGAAGAGTCTTCTCCAACACCACAATTCAAAAGCATCAATTCTTTGGTGTTCAGCCTTTTTATAGTCCAACTCTCACATCCATACATGACCATTGGATAAACCATAACCTTGACTAGATGGACCTTTGTTGACAAAGTAATGTCTCTGCTTTTTAATATGCTATCTAGGTTGGTCATGACTTTCCCTCCAAAGAGTAAGCGTCTTTTAATTTCATGGCTGCAATCATCATCTGCAGTGATTTTGGAGACCAAAAAATAAAGTCAGCTGCTGTTTCCACTGTTTCCCCATCTATTTGCCATGAAGTGATGGGACTGGAAGCCATGATCTTAGATTTCTTAATGTTGAGCTTTAAGCCAACTTTTTCACTCTCCTCTTTGACTTTCATCAAGAGGCCCTTTAGTTCTTTACTTTCTGCCATAAGGGTGGTGTCATATGCATATCTGAGGTTATTGATATTTCTCCCAGCAATCTTGATTCCAGCTGTGCTTCCTCCAGCCCAGTGTTTCTCATGATGTACTCTGCATATAAGTTAAATAAGCAGGGTGACAATATATAGCCTTGACGTACTCCTTTTCCTGTTTGGAACCAGTCTGTTGCTCCGTGTCCAGTTCTAACTGTTGCTTCCTGACCTGCATACAGGTTTCTCAAGAGGCAGGTCAGGTGGTCTGGTATTCCCACCTCTTTCAGAATTTTCCATAGTTTATTGTGGTCCATATAGCCAAAGGCTTTGGCATAGTCAATAAAGCAGAAATAGATGTTTTTCCGGAACTCTCTTGCTTTTTCGATGATCCAGCGGATGTTGGCAATTTGATCTCTGGTTCCTCTGCCTTTTCTAAAACCAGCTTGAACATCTGGTAGTTCACGATTCACGTATTGCTGAAGCCTGGCTTGGAGAATTTTGAGCATTACTTTACTAATGTGTGAGATGAATGCAATTGTGCAGTAGTTTGAACATTCTTGGGCATTGCCTTTCTTAGGGATTGGAATGAAAACTGCCTTTTTCCAGAACTACTTGCCAGAATGGCCATTCTCAAAAATTCTACAAACAGTATATGCTGGAGAGGGGATAGAGAAAAAGGAACCCTCCTACAGTGTTATGGAAATTTAAATTGATTCAATCACTATGAATAATAGTGTGGAGTTTCTTTAAAAAATACTAAAAAATCAATTGCCATATGATCCAGCAGTTCCACTCCTGGCTATATATCAGGGTTAAAACAGTATTTCAAGAAGATAAATGCAACCCAGTGTTCATTGCAGCACTGTTTATAATAGCCAAGACATAGAGGCAACCAAAATGTCCATCAACAGATAAATGGATAAGGAAGATGTGGTACATATATGCAGGGAATCTTATGGCATTAATAGCAATGTGGATGAAACTGGAGACTATCTTACTAAATGACATAAGTCAGACAAAGAAAGACAAATATCATATGATATCACTTATATGGTAAATCTCAAAAAGATGATACAATGAACATTGGGGTGCACGTGTCTCTTTCAGATCTGGTTTCCTCGGTGTGTATGCCCAGAAGTGGGATTGCTGGGTCATATGGCAGTTCTATTTCCAGTTTTTAAAGAAATCTCCACACTGTTCTCCATAGCGGCTGTACTAGTTTGCATTCCCACCAACAGTGTAAGAGGGTTCCCTTTTCTCCACACCCTCTCCAGCATTTATTGCTTGTAGACTTTTGGATAGCAGGCTAATAGTCAGGACATGGAAGCAACCTAGATGTCCATCAGCAGATGAATGGATAAGGAAGCTGTGGTACATATACACCATGGAATATTACTCAGCCATTAAAAAGAATTCATTTGAATCAGTTCTAATGAGATGGATGAAACTGGAGCCCATTATACAGAGTGAAGTAAGCCAGAAAGATAAAGACCAATAAAGTATACTAACACACATATATATATGGAATTTAGAAAGATGATAACAATAACCCTATATGCAAAAGAGAAAAAGAGACACCGATGTATAGAACAGAGTTTTGGACTCTGTGGGAGAAGGCGAGGGTGGGATGTTTCCAGAGAACAGTATTGAAACATGTATATTATCTAGGGTGAAACAGATCACCAGCCCGGGTTGGATGCATGAGGCAAGTGCTTGGGCCTGGTGCACTGGGAAGACCCAGAGGGATCGGGTAGAGAGGTAGGTGGGAGGGGGGATTGGGATGGGGAATACATGTATATCCATGGCTGATTCATGTCAGTGTATGACAAAAACCACTACAATATTGTAAAGTAATTAGCCTCCGACTAATAAAAATAAATGGGGGGAAAAAGGATGATACAAATGAACTTATTTACTGGGATGACCCAGAGGGAAAGGATGGGGAGGGAGGTGGGAGGGGGGTTTCAGGATGGGGAACACATGTAAATCCATGGCTGATTCATGTCAATGTATGGCAAAAACCACTACAATATTGTAAAGTAATTAGCCTTCAACTAATTAAAAAAAAAAAAAAAGAAACATACTCATAGACATAGAGAAAAAACTTATAATCCACAATATGGAGGAGAGATAGACTGGGAGTTGGGACTGACATGTACAAACTGCTATATTTAAAAGAGATAACCAACAAGGACTTACTGTAGAGCATAGGAAAAGTTGTTCAATATTCTATAATAATCTATATGGGAAAATAATTTGAAAAATATTAGATACATATATATGTAGAACTGAATCACTTTGCTGCACACCTGAAATTAACACATTTGTAATTAACTATACTCCAATATAAAATAAAAAAAATATAGCATGACTTCTAGCATAGTTTTGTGCTTGTTTCATGCTGGGACATCTGTACTTTCTCCCACCATTTTTTACATACATACTATCAGTACAAATTTTAACTCTTTGAAAGGACAAGAAGTAAAGCTTAGTATTATTATAAAAATAAATGCTGACCTCATCCACACCCTGAGAGGAAACCTTTCCTCTGCCTCACTTTCCAGAGGTATCCTGGGGCTGAACTTTAAAAAGTGTTGCTTTAGTTCATGGAAGATGAACCAGAGAGCAAATTTCCAACATTCAAGGATCATGGGGAAAGCCAGCGAATTCCAGAAAAACGTCTGAATCATTGACTATGCTAAAGTCTTTGACTATGTGGATAACAACCAACAGTGAAAAATTCTTAAAAAGATGGAAGTAGTAGGCCACCTTACCTCTCTCCTGAGAAACTTGTATGCGGGTCAAGAAGCAATAGTTAGAACTGGACATGGAAGAGCTAACTGGTTCAAAATCGGGAAAGGAGTACAACAAAGTTGTATACTGTCACCCTGCTTATTTAACTTATATGCAGAGAACATCATGTGAAATACAGGGCTGGTTGAGTCACAAGATGGAATCAAGATTGCTGGGAGAAATATCAACAACCTCAGATGTGCATATTTGTTGTTATTGTTCAGTAGCTCAGTCATGTCTGGCTCTTTGTGACGCCATGGACTGCAGCACCCCAGGCTGCCCTGTCCTTCACCATCTTCTGGAGTTTGCTGAAACTCATGTCCATTGAGTTGGTGAAATCCAACGGTGAGGTCCATTGAGTAGATGAGATCCAATCATCTCATCCTCTGTTGTCTACTTCGCCTCCTGCCTTCCGTCTTTCCTAGAATCAGGGTCTTTTCCAATGAGTGGGCTGTTTGCACCAGGTGGCCAAAGTATTGGAGCTTCAGCTTTAGCATCAGTCCTTCCAAAGAATATTCAGGATTGATTTCCTTTAGGATGGACTGGTTTAATCTCCTCGCTGTCCAAGGGACTCTCAAGAGTCTTCTCCAGTGCCACAGTTCAAAAGCATCAGTTCTTCAGTGATCAGCCTTTTTTTATTGTCCAGCTCTCACATCTGTACATGACTACTGAAAAAACCATAGATTTGATTATATGGACCTTTGTAGGCAATGCAATATCTTTGCTTTCAATACACTGTCTCTGTTTGTCATTGCTTTTCTTTCAAGAAGCAAGCATCTTATAATTTCATGGCTGCAGTCACCATCCACAGTGATTTTGGGGTCCAAGAAAATAAAGTCTGTCACTGTTTCCATTTTTACCCCTTCTGTTGGCCAAGAAGTTTTGGGACTAGCTGCCATGATCTTAGTTTTTTGAATGTTGAGTTTTAATCCAGCTTTTTCACTCTCATCTTTACCTTCAACAAGAGGTTCTTTAGCTCCTCTTCACTTTATGCCATAAGGGTGGTGTCATTTGCATATATGAGGTTATTGATATTTCTACCTGCAATCTGGATTCCAGTTTGTGCTTCATCCAGCCTAGCATTTCACATGATGTACTCTGCATATAACTTAAATAAGCAGGGTGATAATATACAGCCTTGATGTACCCCTTCCCTAATTTTGAATCAGTCTGTTCTTCCATGTCCGGTTCTAACTGCTGCTTCTTGTCCTACATACAGGTTTCTCAGGAGGCAGGTAAGGTGGTCTGAATTCCCATCTCTTTAAGAATTTTCCACTTTGCTGTGATCTACAGAGTCAAAGGCTTCAGTGTAGTCAATGAAGTAGATATTTTTTTCTGGAATTCTCTAGGTTTTCTATGATCAAATGGGTGTTCACAGTTTGATCTCTGGTTCCTCTGTCTTTTCTAAATCCAACTTGTACATCTGAAAGTTTTCAGTTCACATACTGTTGAAGCCTAACTTAACAGATTTTGAGCATTACTTTCTGGCATGTGAGATGAGTGCAGTTGTGCAGTTGTTTGAACATTCTTGGGCTTCCCTGATAGCTCAGTTGGTAAAGAATTGCCTGCAATGCAGGAGACCCCAGTTTGACTCCTGGGTCAGGAAGGTGCACTGGAGAAGTGATAGGCTACCCACTCCAGTATTCTTGGGCTTCCCTTGTGACTTAGCTGGTAAAGAATACGTCTGCAATGTGAGAGACCTGGGTTTGATCCCTGGGTGGAGAAGACCCCTTGGAGAAGGGAAAGTCTACCCACTCCAGTACTCTGGCCTAGAAATTTCCATAGGTTGGATAGTCCATGGGATCGCAAAGAGTCAGACACAACTGAGCAACTTTCACTTTCACATTCTTTAGCATTGCCCTTCTTTGGGACCGGAATGAAAACTGAGTTTTTCCAGTCCTGTGGCCACTGCTGAATTTTCCAAATTTGCTGTCATGTTGAGTGCAACACTTTAACAGCATCATCTTTTAGGATTTGAAATAGCTCAGCTGCAATTCCACCACCTCTACCAACTTGTTCATAGTGACGCTTCCTAAGGCCCACTTGACTTCACATTCTAGGATGTCTGCCTCTAGGTGAGTGATCACATCATCATGGTTATTTGGGTCATTAAGATTTCTTTTTTTGTATAGATATGCACATGATACCACTCTAATGGCAGGAAATAAGGAGGAACTAAAGAGACTCTTGAAGAGGGTGAGAGAGGAGAGTGAAAAAGCTACCTTGAAGCTTAACGTTAAAAAAAACTAAGATCTTGGCATCTTGTCCTATCACTTCATGTCAAATAGAAGGGGAAAAAATGGAAGCAGTGACAGATTTTACTTTCTTGGGCTCCCAGATCACTGCAGATGGTGACTGCAGTCATGAAATTAAAAGATGCTTGCTCCTTGAAAGGAAAGCTACGAGAAACCTAGACAGAGATGTCTAACAGAGACATCATTTTTCTGACAAAGTTCTATATAGCCAAAGCCATGGTTTTTCCAGTCATGTAAGGATATGAGAGTTTGACCATAAAAAAGGCTGAGAGCCGAAGAATTGATGCTTTTGAATTGTGGTGCTGGAGAAGTCTCCTAAGAGTCTTGGATTGCAAGGATACCAAATAGTCAATCCTAAAGGTAATCAATCCTGAATATTCATTGGAAGAACTTATGCTGAACCGAAGCTCCAGTACTTTAGACCCCTGATATGAAGAGCCGACTCATTTAAAAAGACCCTGATGCTGGGAAAGGGTGAAGGCAAAAGGAGAAGGGGGCAGTAGAGAACAAGATGGTTAGATAGCATCATTTAGAAACTTGCACCATTCTATATGTAAGCATGTAGTGGTGACTGAAGTCCTTTCTCATAGCTTGATATATCTAGTAAGTTGAAATAATATATCGACTGTGTGGATCACAATAAACTGTGGAAAATTCTGAAAGAGATGGGAATACCAGATCATTTGACCTGCCTCTTGAGAAACCTGTATGCAGGTCAGGAAGCAACAGTTAGAACTGGACATGGAACAACAGACTGGTTCCAAATAGCAAAAGCAGTACGTCAAGGCTGTATATTGTCACCCTGCTTATTTAACTTATATGCAGAGTACATCATGAGAAACGCTGGGCTGGAGGAAGCACAAGCTGAAATCAAAATTGCCAGGAGAAATATCAATAACTTCAGATATGCAGATGACACCACCCTTATAGCAGAGAGTGAAGAGGAACTAAAAAGCCTTTGATGAAAGTGAAAGAGGGGAGTGAGAAAGTTGGCTTAAAGCTCAACATTCAGAAAACTAAGATCATGGCATCTGGTCCCATCACTTCATGGGAAATAGATGGGGAAACAGTGGAAACAGTGTCAGACTTTATTGTTTTGGGCTCCAAAATCACTGCAGATGGTGATTGAAGCCATGAAATTAAAAGACGCTTACTCCTTGGAAGGAAAGTTATGACCAACCTGGATAGCATGTTAAAAAGCAGGGACATTACTTTGCCAACAAAGGTCTGTCTAGTCAAGGCTATGGTTTTTCCAGTGGTCATGTATGGATGTGAGAGTTGGACTGTGAAGAAAGCTGAGTGCCGAAAAATTGATGCTTTTGAACTGTGGTGTTGGAGAAGACTCTTGAGAGTCCCTTGGACTGCAAGGAGATCCAACCAGTCCATCCTAAAGGAGATCAGTCCTGGGTGTTCATTGGAAGGACTGATGCTGAAGCTGAAACTCCAATACTTTGGCTACCTCATGCGAAGAGTTGACTCATTGGAAAAGACCGTGATGCTAGGAGGGATTGGGGGCAGGAGGAGAAGGGGAGGACAGAGGATGAGATGGCTGAATGGCAGCACCAACCCAATGGATATGAGTTTGAGTAAACTCCGGGAGTTGGTGATGGACAGGAAGGCCTGACGTGCTGTGATTCATGAGGTCGCAAAGAGTCAGACACAACTGAGCGACTGAACTGAACTGAACCAATGTTTTAATTAATTTATTTTTATTGAAGGATAATTGCTTTACAGAATTTTGCTGTTTTCTGTCAAACCTAACATGAATCAGCCATAGGTATACATATATCCCCTCCTTTTTCAAACTCCCTCCCATCTCCCTCCCCTTTCCACCCCTCTAGGTTGATACAGAGCCCCTGTTTGAGTTTCCTGGGCCTTACAGCAAATTCCCGTTGGCCATCTATTTTACATATGCTAATGTAAGTTTCCATATTACTCTTTCCATACATCTCATCCTCCCTTCTCCTCTTCCCATGTTCATAAGTCTATTCTCTATGTCTGTTTCTCCATTGTTGCCCTGTAAATAAATTCTTCAATACCATTTTTCTAGATTCTGTATACCTGTGTTAGAATATGGTATATATCTTTCTCTTTCTGACTCACTTCAATCTGTATAATAGGTTCTAGGTTCATCCACCTACAGAACTGACTCAAATGTGCTCCTTTATATGGAGCATAATAATATATGCATAATATTCCATTGTGTGTATATATCACAACTTCTTTATCCATTCATCTGTCGATGGAGATCTAGGTTGCTTCCGTGTTCTATTGTTGCAATGAACAATGGGATACATGTGTTTTTTCAATTTTTGTTTCCTCAGGGTATATGCCTAGGAGTGGGATTGCTGGGTCATATGGTGGTTTTATTCCTAGTTTTTCAAGGAATCTCCATACCATCTTCCATAGTGGCTGTACTAATTTACATTCCCACCAACAGTGCAAGAGTGTTTCCTTTTCTCCACACCCACTCCAGCATTTATTATTTGTAGGCTTTTTGATGATGGCCATTCTGATCAGTGTGAGGTGATATCTCATTGTAGTTTTGATTTGCGTTTCTCTAGTAATGAGCGATGTTGAGCACCTTTTCATGTGTTTGTTAGCCATTAGTATGTTTTCTTTGGAGAAATGTCTGTTTAGGTCTTTTCCCCAATTTTTGATTGGGTTGTTTGTTTTTCTGGCATTGAGTTGTATGAGCTGCTTGTATATTTTGGAAATGAATCCTTTGTCAGTTGTTTCATTTGCTATTATTTTCTCCCATTCTGAGGGTTTTCTTTTCACCTTGCTTATAATTTCCTTTGCTGTGCAAAAGCTTTTAAGTTTAATCAGGTCCCATGTGTTTACTTTTGTTTTTATTTCTAGGAGGTGGGTCATAGAAGATCTTGCTTTGATTTATGTCATCGAGTAGTCTGCCTATGTTTTCATCTAAGAGGTTTATAGTTTCTGGTCTTTAGGTCTTTAATCCATTTTGAGTTTATCTCTGTGTATGGTGTTAGGAATGATAGGTTGTTGCTGAACCATGAAAAGACAGCAGAATTCTTGGTCTCCAAAGGAGAAGAATTAAATCTGAGGCCAGAGATGAGACTTGATTGCTCAGAGCTTTTGTGTAATAAAGTTTTATTAAAGTGTAAAGGAGATAGAGAAAGCTTCTGACATAGGCATCAGAAGGGGGCAGAAAGAGTACCCCCCTGCTAGTGTTAGCAATGGAGTTATATAGTCTCTAATTAGTTATTACAGTGAATCAAAAGAATATCTGGAGGTTCTAAAGACCTCACTAGACCTACTCCCATAGTTTACATTTTAAGATAACAGGATTAGTCAGAAGGTTTTTTCCAGAGACTGTCTTCAAGTAGGGTACATTATTATTATATAATCCTAAGGAATGTAGAGGGAAAAAATGTTTGTCCTTTCTTCCTCCTTGATAATTCCACACCCCTCTCTCTTTGGGGGCCCCTGGACTTCTTATCAATCTGCCTAGGAATTGACTGTCTCAGGAAGTGTTCTAATTTCATTCTTTTACATGTAGCTGTCCAGTTTTGCAAGCACCATTTAGTGAAGAGGCTGTCTTTGCCCCATTGTATATTGTTGCCTCCTTTGTCAAAAATAAGGTACCCATAGGTGCATGGGTTTATTTCTGGGCTTTCTATCTTGTTCCATTGGTAAATTATATATATATGCAAAATAGCAATCTCCAATTTTGGAACAACTGGGTAGCTTTATCCATAATTCTAGATTATGGTACCAGTAGGACTTACATGCTGTACTATTATTCTTTTGGCAAGACATGGCAGTTAGGTGAAACTTCTTTGGTTTTAAGCTAATCTTTCACTATATTAATATTCATAATAAATGTCACTTGTTGATTTTTAAAATATTTGTTGTACAGATTTTTTAATTCAATGTTTTCAAAGTGTGGCTGCACATTAGAATCACTTATATAAAATGACAGTGGTGAGTCCTTACTCTAGGCCATAGATTCTGGGGGCAGGGTTTCAGCATTGGTACTTTTTGTATTAAGGTACATCAACTGATTCTAATGTCCTGACAAGTTTGAGCACTGTTTTAGTTTCTAAGCTACTTTCTGCATTTTAGGCAGAAAGCATTTAGCATTTTAGGCCTTTGAGGAGCTGCATAAACATTTTCAAGCCTTCATGATTCCATCTAGTGTATCACAGAGGGATTAATAATTGCTAAATTAAATTTCAAAAACAATGAAATTAACCAATCTGTAAATGAAGAAGGCTGAAAAGAGCAGTATGTCTCTTTGAGAATACAGTAGTCAGGCTGCATAATGCCACTATCTTAACAATATTTACTCTGAAATATTTTTTCAAAAGTAATTTTCTTGCTGAAACATCATCCATATCATTTTTGTCTCTCAGGTAGTTGTCTATAATAAAATCCAAGGGTTCAGTTTCTTTCTTTAAGTAACAGCAATAATCTATATTTTATTTCCACTGAGTAAAAGGAAAAGAGGAAAGTATGTTTTGTAAATTATCATTTACTGTACCCAGATTTCCCAGTGGTCACATGGGTTGAAGTATTAAAGCATTAATAAGCTTGAATAGCCTCTGTTTGTTGTTTTTTTTTCTACTTCAGGGAGATTTTATGGAAAGTAATTAAGCCAAAACTGTCAGAAGCTTCTCACAAGGATTATTTTCAGCAGGGACTTTAGATATGACAACAGTCTGAAAATTAAGCTCACTTTAAACAGGAAATTAAACTCACTAAAGTCAATTACACCCAACAGCACTGAACAAACATGTCAAACTTTGTTAGTTTATCAAATGAGATTTCTTGCAAAGTGAGTGACATTCTAAATAAATGGACATCAAAGTCTCTCCTTGGTAAGTATTTTCCATGTTTGTGGCCAATGGCACCCTGTACCCCTGAGTGCCAGATTTGGGTCAGGAGGAGGAGCTCCAGCCTTTAAGTGTTTTGATTTTATTCCCCATACACTTTCCAAAATGTGTATCTTAAGTTCCAGTACTGCCTTAGATTTTATTTTAAAGTCTGTTGTTTATGCAAATGTTGATCCTAGATGGGCTTCCCAAATGTTCCCCAACTATAAGTAGATGGGTTGGCATACCTTTGCCTCTACATTCCACCTCACCCAATCTCCCAGCCACCCTTCCCACACACTTCAACACCCCCATTATGAATTTTGCTCTTAAAAAGTTGAAGAACAGCATAGATATCTAATGCTTGCTGCGTTTGAAGTAGTAAGATAGGAATTTTATACAGTTTAGCACTTAAAATCTTCCTAAGAAATCTTTAGGTATTGTTTTCCTGCCCAAAATTTCCCATGCAGCGCAGCTGCTAAAAATCTCTACCTTTGCCTTTCTTTCTGCAGTGTCCTTACCATTTTGCTGCTTTTGCCTCATCTTTGTCTTATTCTTAAGAATACTTATGCCCCACACTCCTGACAATTGTCCCTTTCTATCCCACAGCTCCCTTGTAATCATGGTTTATCACTTGTTTTCATTGTTCAAATTGAGCCCCCAGACTCTCTGGAATTCTGTTACATGTATGCAGTTCTCTATCTCACTACATTTTTCCCTTAGCAAAAAAATCTATGTAGTGTTCCACAAAGAGGCACACTACATATATATTTGCCTCCTAGATCTCTTCCCTTTCACAGTTCAGTATCCCTTTCTTTCCCTTCTCTGAGGTAAATGAGATTTTTCTCAATTTCATCTGAAAGCATTACTAGGCTCAATTTGGTTGCACCAATCAGTTTTTCCTGGCAAGTCTTGGAATCAATATATTCATACTGGGATGTAATTTTCCCTTCCTTTAGGGGTTCTACTACTATAATTAAGATTAAAATTATCAAAATGCAGTTTTCCATGAAATGTCTTTCTGTCACAACCAGAACAAATATACAGCTATCTTCATCCCTGCAGGGGACAATAACATGGCTATAAAATGGCAAGAAAGTGTCTGTTAGTTGCTCAGTTGTTTCTGACTCTTTGCGACCTCAGCAGGCTCCTCTGTCTATGGAATTCTCCAGGTAAAAATACTGGAGTGGGTAGCCATTCCCTTCTCCAGAAGATCTTCTTGACCCAGGGGATGAACATGGGCCTCCTGCATTGCAGGAAGATTCTTCACTGTCTGAGCCACCAGGATATGGCTTATCTGGGTACCAAAAGCCTTGGTCTACCTGCCATAGAGAAAGAACACCAGGGAGTCTCATTTCAAGTTGACCCTCCATTGATTCAGAGAAGATACCAACCACTTTAGCTGAAATCTATGTATTGACTTATCCCTTTCCACTGATGAGCTTCCCTGGTGGCTCAGATGGTAAATAATCCGCCTGCAATGCAAGAGACCCATGTTCAATCCCTGGGTTGGGGAGATCCCCCAGAGAAAGGAATGGCTACCCAGTTCAATATTCTTACCTGGAGAATTCCATGGACAGAAGAGCTTTGGGGGCTATAGTCCATAGGGTTGCAGAGTCAGACATGGCTGAGAAACTAACACTTTCCCTTTTCCACTGATATCTTTCCTCGCATGGATTTAACTTTAAGATGATGAGGCATATCTGTGGCACTCTTTTGTTTAGCATCACTGTCATTTTTACTTTTCATTAGTTTAACCAATAGTGAACACATAGGGAACACTTCAGGGCTCAATATACTTTTTAGTCCTTTAAACAACTCTAACTAATTTTTTACAAACATGCCTGATTTTCCAGGCTGTACATCATTCAACTACTTACTAGGTAAGTGTTTCTCATTTGAACATATAGTGGAAGAACGTTTCTTTCTCTTTGATTCTGGATTATAGGTTTGATGTACAAATCCAGACCACCCCTCTCCCTATAATTTAATCTCCCCAAAGAAGTGAGGCTCTCTCATACCAATGTGGAGGTTCTGAAGCCACGGATAGTTACTTTTAGTAAACCCTAAAGATCAGAAGGTTTTACACTACAGTTGTTTTTTTTTTTTTTTTTGATTGTATGTCATTTTAAAACAGAAATATTTTACAGTCACCCGAGTTTTAGCTTCGCTTGACAAAGTAGTAACAACCAGCATTCCTGGACCTGTCTTCCCACTGAGCAGCAGTTGGTCAATGTAGAGTAATGGGGACTTCCTTCACATGGAGCATGTACTTTCCTGATAGTGGCAATACTTACCATGAGTTATTCTTTGACATTTGGCCTCTCTCATTCATTTATGTTACTGATTAGCCCATGGAGATGTAAGCGTTTACCACATATGGTATGGACTCTTATATAGTCTGCACCATTTTCCTTTAATTTTTTAAATGCAATTCAAGTTTTATCAACTTATCTTAATTTTTTTCTTATTTATTTCATGTTATAGTTGACTTACATTGTTGTGATAGTTTCAGATGTATAGCAAAATGATTTAGTTACACATGTATAGACATATACTCTTTTTCAGATTCTTTTCTGAAAAGAACTGCGATAAGTTATTACAGAGTATTGAATAGAGTTCCCTGCGCTATACAGTAGGTCATTGTTGATTATCTATTTTATATACAGTAGTGTGTACATGTTATCCCTAACCTCCTAATTTATCCCTCACCCAACTTTCCCCTTTGGTATCCATAGTGATTGTGTCAATATAAATTCCCACAGAAAATGCAGGAGGGTTTGCTCTTCACGCCTTCTCCAGTGTTTACTGCTTGTAGACATTTTGATGATGGCCATTTTGACCAGTGTGAAGTGATATCTCATTGTAGTTTTGATTTGCATTCCTCTAATAATTAGTGATGTTGAACATCTTTTCATATGTGTGTTGGCCATCTGTATGACTTCTTTGGAGAAATGTGTATTGGGATCTGCTATCCATTATTTTGATTGGTTTGTTTGTTTTTTTCATTATTGAGCTGCATGAGGTGTTTGTATTATTTTGGAGTGTAATCCATTGCTGTTCACATCATTTGCAAATATTTTCTCCCATTCTTTGGGTTGTCTTTTCTCTTGTTATGGTTTCCTTTGCTGTGCAATATCTTTTGAGTTTAACTAGGTTCCATTTGTTTATTTTTGTTTTTATTTTTTTTAGGAGATGGCTCAGAAAAGATATTCCTGTGATTTATGTCAAAGAGTGTTCTGTCTATGTTTTCCTCTAAGAGTTTTATAGTAACTGTATTGCATTTAGTTCTTTAATTCATTTTGAGTTTATTTATGTACATGGTGTTAAACAATTTTCTAATTGCATTTTTTACCTGTATCTGTCCAGTTTTCCCAGCACTGTTTATCGAAGAGACTGTCTTTCCTCAACTGTATATTCTTGCCTACTTTCTCACAGATTAATTAACCATAGGTGCATGGGTTTATTTCTGGACTTCCTATTCTGTTCCATTGATATTTCTGTTTTTGTATCAGTACTGTTCTGTTTTGATGATTGTAACTTTGTAGTATAGTCTGATGTCAAGAAGCCTGATTCCTCCAACTTCGTGTTTCTTTATTAAGATTGATTTGGCTACTTGGGATATTCTATATTTCCATACAAATTTTGAGATTTTGTTGTTGTTGTTGTTGTTCTAGATCTAAAAAAGTGGCCATTGGTAATTTGATGGAGATGGCACTGAATCTGTAGATTGCTTTGGACAATATAGTCATTTTGACAATATTGGTTTTTCCAATCCAGGAACATGGTATATCTTTCCATCTGTTTATGTCATTTTTTATTTCTTTTATCAGCATCTTATATTTTTTGGAATATATGTCTTTTGCCTCCTTAGGTAGATTTATTTCTAGATATTTAATCTTTTGCTATATGATGGTAAATGTGATATCCCCCCTTACTTTCTCTTGCTGATATTTCATTGCTAGTGTATAGAAATGCAACAGATTTTTATTTATTTATTTATTTTTGTATCTTGCAACTTTACCAAATTCATTGATCAGATCTAGTAGCTTTCTGGTGGTATTTTTAGGATTATCTATGTATAGTATTTTGTCATCTTCACACAGTGATAATTTTACTGCTTTTTCCAATCTGTGTGTGTGTGTGTGTTTAATTTCTCTTTCTTCTCTAGTTACTGTGGCTAGGATTTCCAAAACTAAGCTGAATAAAAGTGGCAAGAATGGATGACAGTCTTGTTCCTGCTCTTAGATGAAATACTTTCAGCTTTTTGCCATTGAGTGTGATGTTAGCTGTGGGCTTATCATATATGATCTTTATTTTGTTGAGTCATGTTCCCTCTTTGTCCACTTTCTGGAGAGTTTTTATCATAAACCAATGTTAAAAATTGTCAACAGTTATTTCTGGATCTATTGAGATGATCTTTATTGAGAGTTTGGAGAAGACTCTTGAGTACCTTGGACTACAAAGAGATCAAACCAGTTAATACTAAAGGAAATCAACCCTGAATATTCATTGGAAGGACTGGTGCTGAAGCTGGAGCTCCTATACTTTGGCCACCTGATGTGAAGGGCCAACCCCCTGGAAAAGATCCTGATGCTGGGAAAGATTGAGAGCAGGAAGAGAAGGGGGTGATGAAAGATGAAATGGTTGGATGGCATCACTGACTCAGTGAACATGAGTTTGAGCAAAATCCAGGAGATAGTGAAGAACAGGTAAGCCTGGTCCACTGCAGTCTATGGGGTGGCAAAGAGTTGGACATGACTTGGCTACTAAACAACAATAATTGAGGTGATCATATGCTTTATCTCCTTCAAGTTATTAATATGGTTTATCACATTGATTGATTTCTGTGTTTTGAAACCTTTTATCCCTGGGGTAAATCCCTCTTGATCATGATGCATGGTCCTTTTAATTTATTGTTGAAGTTGGGTTTCCTAGTATTTTATAGAGGATTTCCACATTTATGTTCAACAATGATATTGATCTGTAATTTTCTTTTTTATGTGTTATCTTTGTCTGGTTTTGGTATCAGGGTGAAGTTGGCCTCATAGATTGCATTTGGAAGTGGTCATTCATCTGCAATTTTTTTTTCAAATATTTTCAGAATTATAGGTGCTAACTCTTCTCTAAATATGATATAATCTGTTTGTGAAGTCATCTGGTCCTGGGCATTGATTGAAAATTTTAAATCACAGTTTCAATTTCAGTACTTGTGACTGATCTGTTCATGCTTTCTATTTTTCTCTGATTCAATTTTGAAAGATTGTATTTTTCTAAGAATTTATTCATTTCTTCTAGGTGGCCTCATAAAATGTCCATTTTATTGATGTATAATTTCTTGGAAGAGTCTCTTGATCCTTTGTATTTCTGTGGTGTCTATTGCAACTTCTTTGTCATTTCTAATTTTATTGAGGCTTCTCCCTTTTTTCTTGATGAGCCTAAATGTTTGTCAATCTTGTGTATCACTTCAAAGAATCAACTTTAATTTTCATTGATCTTTTTGTTGTTTTTTTCATCTCTATTTCATTTATTTCTGCTCTAATCTTTATGATTCCTTTCATTCTGATAACTTTAGGTTTTCTCTTTTCTCTACTTGATTTAGGTGTAAGATTAGGTTTTTTATTTGAAATTTTTCTTGTTTCCTGATGTAAGATTGTCTTGCTATAGACTTTCCTCTTAGAACTGTCTTTGTTGTGTCCCATAGGTTTTGGATTGTTGTGTTTTCATTGTCATGTGTCACTAGATATTTTTTGATCTCTTTGATTTCTTCAGTGATCCATTGGTTGTTTAGTGGAATAATGTTTAGCCTCCACGTGTTTCTGTTGTTTACAATGTTTTTTCTTATAGTTGATTTTTGTCTCATAACATGTGGTAGGAAAAACTTGATATGATTTACATTTTCTTAAATTTATTGAGACTTGTTTTATGGCCCAGCAGGTGATCTACTCTGGAGAATATTCCATGTGCACTTGAATACAATGTGTATTTTGCTACTTTAGATAAGATGTGCAATAAATAAGTCTACTTGGTCTAATGTATTATTTAATGTCTGTGTTTCTTATTTCTTAAAAATTATTTATTTTAATTGGAGTCTAATTACTTTGCAGTATTGTGGTAGTTTTTCCTATACATCGACATGAACCAGTCATGGGTGTACATGTGTCCCCCCATGCTGAATCCCCCTCTGACATCCATCACTACCCCCTCCCTCTGAGTTGTCCACTCCATCCCTCTGGGTTGTCCCAGGGCACCAGCTTTGAGTGCCCTGCTTCATGCATCAAACCTGCACTGGTCGTCTATTTTACATATGGTCATACATGTAATTATTCAATGCTCTTCTCTCAAATCATCCCACCCTCTTCTCCCACATAGTCCAGAAGTTTGTTCTTTTTTTAAATTAAAAAAAATTAATTTATTTATTTTAATTGGAAGCTAATTACTTTACAATATTGTAGTGGTTTTTGCCATACATTCACATGAATCAGCCATGGCTGTAAATGTGTTCCCCATCCTGACCCTCCTCCCACCTCCCTCCCCATCCCATCCCTCAGGGTCATCCCAGTGTACTGGCCCTGAGCACCCTGTCTCATGCATCAAACCTGGACTGGCGATCTATTTCACATATGGTAATATACATGTTTCAATGCTATTGTCTCAAATCATCCCACCTTTGCCTTCTCCCACAGAGCCCAAAAGTCTATTCTTTACATTTGTGTCTCTTTTGCTGTCTTGCATATAAGGTCATCATTACCATCTTTCTAAATTCCATATATATACGTTAATATATTTAATTAGTGCTTGTCTTTCTGATTTACTTCACTCTGTATAATAGGCTCCAGTTACATCCACCTCATTAGAATGGATTCAAATACATTCTTTTTAATAGCTGAGTAATATTCCTTTATGTGTATATACCACAGCTTTCTTATCCACTCAGCTGCTGATGGACATCTAGGTTGCTTCCATCTTCTAGCTATTGTAAACAGTGTTGCTATGAACATTGGGGTACACGTGTCTCTTTAAATTCTGGTTTCCTTGGTGTGTATGCCCAGCAGTGAAATTGCTGGGTCATATGGCAGTTTTATTTCCAGTTTTTTCAGGAATCTCCACACTGTTCTCCATAGTGGCTGTACTAGTTTGCATTCCCACCAACAGTGTAAGAGGGTTCCCTTTTCACCACATCCTCTCCAGCATTTATTGTTTGTAGACTTTTTGATAGGAACCATTCTGACTGGCGTGAGGTGGTACTTCATTGTGTTTTGATTTGCTTTTCTCTGATAATGAGTGATGTTGAGCATCTTTTCATGTGTTTGTTAGCCATCTGTATGTCTTCTTTGGAGAAATGTCTGTTTAGTTCTTTGGCCCATTTTTTGATTTAGTCATTTATTTTTCTGGAATTGAGCTGCATGAGCTGCTTGTATATTTTTGAGATTAATTCTTTGTCTGTTGTTTCGTTTGCTATTATTTTCTCCCATTCTGAATGCTGTTTTCTCACCTAGCTTATATTTTCCTTCATTGTGCAAAAGCTTTTAACTTTAATTAGGTCCCATTTGTTTATTTTTGCTTTTATTTCCAATATTCTTGGAGGTGGGTCATAGAAGATCCTGCTGTGATTTATGTCAGAGAGTGTTTTTGCCTATGTTTTCCTCTAGGAGTTTAATAGTTTCTGGTCTTACATTTAGACCTTTAATCCATTTTGGGTTTATTTTTGTGTATGGTGTTAGAAACTGTTCTAGTTTCATTCTTTTACAGGTGGTTGACCAGTTTTCCCAGCACCACTTGTTTAAAGAGATTGTCTTTTCTCATTGTATATTTTTGTCTTCTTTGTCAAAGATAAGGTATCCATAGGTGCATGGATTTGTCTTTGGGCTTTCTCTTTTGCTCCGTTGATCTGTATTTCTGTCTTTGTGCCAGTACCACACTGTCTTGATGACTGTAGCTTTGTAATATAGTTTGAAATCTAGCAGGTTGATTCCTCCAGTTCCATTCTTCTTTCTCAGGATTGCTTTGGCTATTCGAAGTTTTTTGTATTTCCGTACAAATTTTGAAATTATTTGTTCCAGTTCTTTGAAAAACACCATTGGTAGCTTGATAGGGATTGCATTGAATCTATAGACTGCTTTGGGTAAGATACTCATTTTTGCTATATTGATTCTTCCAATCCATGAACATGGTATATTTCTCCATCTATCTGTGTCATCTTTGATTTCTTTCATCAGTGTTTTATAGTTTTCTGTATATAGGTCTTTTGTTTCTTTAGCTAAATTTATTCCTGAGCATTTTATTCTTTTCGTTGCAGTTGTGAATGGGATTGTTTCCTTAATTTCTATTTCTGTTTTCTCATTGTTAGTGTATAGGAATACAAGAGATTTCTGTGTATTCATTTTATAGCTAGCAACTGTAGTATATTTATTGATTAGTTCTAGGCATTTTCTGGGGACGTCTTTAGGGTTTTCTATGTAGAGGATCCTGTCATCTTCAAACAGTGAGGGATTTACTTCTTCTCCTCCAATCTGGATTCCTCTCATTTCCTTTTCTTCTCTGATGCTGTGGCTAAAACTTCCAAAACTATGTTGAATAGTAGTGATAAGAGTTGGCACCCTTTTCTTGTTCCTGATTTTAGAGGAAATGCTTTCAATTTTTCTCCTTTATGGATAATGTTTGGTGTGTGTTTATCATATATGGCTTTTATTATATTGAGGTATGTTCCTTCTATGCCTGCTTTCTGTAGAGTTTTTTTTTTTTTTTATCATAAATGGGTGCTGAATGTTGTCAAAGGCTTTCTCTGCATCTGTTTAGATAATCACATGGTTTTTATCTTTCAATTTATTAATATGTTGTATCACATCAATTGATTTACATATATTGAAGAATCCTTGCATCCTTGGGATAAAGCCCACTCGGTCATGGTGTAGGAACTTTTTCATATGCTGTTGGATTCTGTTAGCTAGAATTTTGCATTACAGTTTCAGTATTCATGCTAGTGATGAGTCTTTAAGATTTTGTATTTCTTCCTGGTTCAGTTTTGGAAGGTTATACTTTTCTAAGAATTTGTCCATTTCTTCCAAGTTGTCCATTTTATTGGCATATAGTTGCTGACAGTAGTCTCTTATGAACTTTTGCATTTCTGTGCTGTCTGTTGTGATTTCCCCATTTTCATTTCTAACTTTATTGATTTGATTCTTCTACCTTTTTTATCTCGATGAGTCTGACTAAAGGCTTGTCTATTTTATTTATCTTCTTAAAGAACCAGCTTTTAGTTTTGTTGATTTCCACTATAGTCTCCATCGTTTCTTTTTCATTTATTTCTGCTCTGATTTTTAAAATTTCTTTCCTTCTATTAACTTTGGGGTTCTTCTTTTCTTCTTTTTCTAGTTACTATAAGCAAAAAGTAAGGTTGTTTATCTGATGTTTCTCCTGAGGAAGGCTTATATTGCTATGAACTTCCTCTTAGCCCTGCTTTTTACTGAATCCCATAGGCTTTGGGCTGTCATGTTTTCATTTATTTCTATACATAATTTGATTTCCTTTTTGATTTCTTCCATAACTTGTTGGTTATTCAGAAGCATGTTGTTTAGCCTCCATACGCCTGTATTTTTAATAGCCTTTTTCCTCTAGTTGACATCTAATCTTACCCCATTGTGATCAGAAAAGATGCTTGAGATGATTTCAATTTTTAAAAATTTACCAAAGCTACATTTATGGCCCAGGATGTGATGTCTCCTGGAGGATGTTCCCTGTGCACTTGAGAAAAAGGTGAAATCTATTGTTTTTGGGTGAAATGCCCTATAGCTATCGATTAGGTCTAACTGGTCCATTGTATCATTCAAAGCTTGCATTTTCTAGCTAATTTTTCGTTTGGTTGATCTATCCATAGGAAGTGGGGTATTAACATCCCCAGTATTATTGTGTTACTGTTAATTTCCCCTTTCATACTTGTTTGCATTTACCTTACGTATTGAGGTGCTCCTATGTTGGGTGCATATATATTTGTAATTGTTGTATCATCTTCTTGGATTGCTCCTTTGCTCATTATGTAGTGTCCTTCTTTGTCTCTTATCATATTCTTTATTTCAAAGTCTATTTTATCTGATATGAGTATTGCTACTCCTGCTTTCTCCATTTACATGAAATTTCTTCCAGTCCTTCACTTTCAGTCTATATGTGTCCCTTTGTTTGAGGTGGGTCTCTTTGAGACAGCATATATAGGGATCTTGTTTTTGTATCCATTCAGTCATTCTTTGTCTTTTTGGTTGAAGCATTTAACTCATTTACATTTAAGGTAATTATTGATAAGTATGTTCCCATTACCACTTCCTTTGTTGTTTTGGGTTGGAGTTTATAAACCTTTTCTGTGTTTCCTGTCTAGAGAAGATCCTTTAGCCTTTGTTGAAGAGCTGATTTGGTGGTGCTCAATTCTCTCAGTTTTTGCTTGTCTGGAAAGCTTTTGATTTCTCCTTCATATATGAATGAGATCCTTGCTGGGTAAAGTACTCTTGGTTGTAAGTTTTTCTTTTTCATCATTTTAAGTATGTCCTGCCATTTCCTTCTGTCCTAAAGAGTTTCTATTGAAAGACCAGCTGTTACCTTTATAGGCATCCCCTTGTGTGTTATTTGTTGCTTTTCCTTGCTGCTTTTTAATATTTTCTCTTTGTGCTTGATCTTTGCTAGCTTGATTAATGTGTGTCTTGGGGTGTTTCTTTTTGGGTTTATCCTGTTTGGGACTCTCTGGGTTTCTTGGACTTGAGTGGCTCATTCTTTCCACATATTAGGGAAGTTTGTGGCTATTATCTCAAGTATTTTCATATGCCCTTTCTTTTTGTTTTCTTCTTCTGGGACACCTATGATTTGAATGTTGGGGAATTTAACATTGTCCCAGAGGTCTCTGAGGTTGTCCTAATTTCTTTTAATTCTTTTCTTTTTTTTTCCTTCCTGCCTCATTTGTTTCCACCATTCTATCTTCCACCTCATGAATCCTCTCTTTTCCCTCGGTTATTCTATTGTTGGTTCTCTCTAAAGTGCTTTTAATCTCAGTTACTGCATTGTTCATTATTGATTGACTCTTCTTTATTTCTTCTAGGTCATTGTTAAACATTTCTTGCGTCTTCTCCATCCTTGTCTCTAGTCTATTTATCTCTAACTCCATTTTGTTTTCAAGATTTTGGATCATCTTTACTATCATTATTCTGAATTCATTTTAAGGTAGACTCCCTATCTCCTCTTTTGTTTGGCTTGGTGGATTTTATCATGTTCCTTCACCCACTGGATATTTCTCTGCCTTTTCATTTTGTTTAGATTGCTGTGTTTGGGGTGCCCTTTCTGAAGGCTGGAAGTTCATGGTTCCTCTTAATTGTAGTGTCTGTTCCCTTTGGGTGGGGTTGGACTAGTGGCTTGTCAAGGTTTCTTGGTTGGCAGAGCTTTCTCTGTGTTCTGGTGTTTGGGTGGTACTGGATCTAGTGGGTGGTGCTGAAACTGGTAGTGAGCTTGATTTCAGTGTAGGTATGGAGACTTTTGGGTGAGCTCTTGTCTATTAATATTCCCTGGAGTCTGGAGTTGTCTTATGTTCTAAAATTTTGGAGTTAACCCTCATGGCTCTGACATTAGGTCTTTCTCTTACAGTAGCCTCAAGACTTCTCCATCCATACAGCAGAGAAGATAAAACCCCTAGGTTAATGGTGAAACAGTTGTCTACTGTTTCAGGAATTCCCAGAATTCCCAGGAATTCCCAGAGAGATTCACAGAGTTATAGACAGAAGAGATGAGGGAGTAAAGAGGTAGAGATGACCAGGAGTAGAAATTGGGAAGTCAAAAGGGGAGAGAGCAATCTAGCCAGTAGTCAAATCCCTAAGCCCAACTCTCCACAGTCCCAAACACCCAGAGAGATTCACAGAGTTATGTAGAGAAGAAAAGAGCGAGGAAGGAGATAGAAGTGACCTGGAGGAGAAAAGAGACAATCAAAAGGGGGGCGAGCAATCAAGCCAGTAATCAAATCCCTAAGTGAAGATGGATACTGAAGATTAGATTCTTAAAGGTACAAAATTGATGCCAAGTACCAAAAAGCAAAGATTAAAAACCTAGAATAGAGGTTAGATTCTCAAAAATACAATAAAAAAATACAAAACAAAATCAATCACAAAAATTAAAAAAAACATGGAATTTGCTTTTAAAAATAGGGGTTTTTTTGGGGAAGGATAATAGGATATAAAAATGGAAGTTAAGGATTAATACAGAACTAAAATTTTTTAGAAAATTAAAAAGTGATAATAGTAAAAATATATCTAGGAGTTTCTCTGAAGCTGTTGTGGCAGTGTGGGGTCAGTTCAGTGTCAGATATTCCCTTGTTCTGGCTTGCTTGTTCTCAAGCTCTATAGGTACCTCTCAAATGCACAGTATTAGCTGCTGGGTTTTAATCTGTTGCACCTGTCACTTCCGGCATGGTTCCCTCTTCTTTGTTTATTTTGGCTTCCTCTGTTTGCAAATCTCTTCAGTGTCTAACTTCTACCCAACACAAGGGGGAGAGGCAGCCACTTATTTGGGCTCACTTGTTCAGTTGTGTTGTGAGGAGGGAGGGACACTGCAAGCAAATACTGCTGGCAAGTGTGGGAAGTGCTTGCAGTGGAGGGACCACACTGGGTTTGCCACAGCCCAAGATGGTGTGGGTGTCCCAGGTCTACCCTGCTTAGGCCCCAGGTTTGTCTGAAAGGGCACTGTCCCAAGTGTGCTCTGTGTTTCATGCACTTCCCAGGTCTAAGCTGCTAAGGTTCTCAGGTGCTCCGCAGGGGCACAGACCCAGATGCCCTTCCCAGGTCCTAGGTGACTGGATGCTTGGCAAGCACACTGTCTCAGGTGGGTTATGTGTCTTGTTCACCTCCCCCATCCTGACTGCTCAGTTTTCCAGGTGTGCTGCAAGCACACAGGCACAGGTGTTCCGTTTGTCTTTTCTGGGGAGCTGATCTCAGGCTGTGACACTCCTGGCAGATGTCAACCGTCCAGGATCCTAGGAAGACATGGTTAGTGGAAGATCTTTGGTGGAAGATGCAGTCTCTGGGGCCAGGATTGCAGTAGCCCCTTGTCATCCAGCTCTGGCTGTTGCCGGCCTGCCTCTGCCTGTGGGGAGGGGACCCTATAGGGCAGCTGGCTTGTTCTTTGCTATTTGCTCAATCGTTTGTTCTGTGAGTGATTCAGTGGTCACAGTGCGGCATTAGAGCCTTTGTGGGGGTGGTGGGGGGAGGGGGGAAGGTCTTTTTTTGTCTCTCTGGCAATCCCATGATTTGGGTTGCTTTCTCACATTAGCTCCCTCAGATTGTCCTCAGGGCATTCAGGTCCAGTCCTTACCCTAAAAACAGATACAACCCATGCCTCTCTGCCCAGTCCCCACTCGCTGGTGGCAGACATGAGCATCTGGGCCACTTCTCTGTCTCCACTTGCAGTTATGGTTAGGTGCGAGTTCTGTGGGTGTTTTTTTCCCCCTCCCATTGTGTTTCCTTCTGAGATTCCAAAATTCTCCACAGATGCCTGTGGGAGGGTTTCTTACTGTGTGGAAATGTCTCCTCTTTCACGACTCCCTTCCCAGGATGGGTTTCTGTCCCTAAATCTTTTGTCTCTGTTTTTGTGTTTTATATTTTGTCTTACCTCCTTTTGAAGAGATTGGGCTGCCTTTCTGTGTGCCTGATGTCCTTCGCCTGCATTCAGAAGTTGTTTTGTGGAAGTTGATCAGCATTCATATCATCTTTTGATGAATTTATGAGGGAGAAAGTGGTCTCCTCATCCTATTCCTCTGCCATCTTGGGCCCCCATCCTATGTTTCTTATTGATTTTCTGGTTGGAACATTGTCATTTGATGTAAGTGGGTTGCTAAATTCCTTCATTAATATTGTGTTACCATTGATATCTCTTTTTATGGCTGTTAAAATTTGCCCTGCATATTGGGTTGTTCCTGTTTGAATGATATATATTTACAATTGTTGTATCTTTTCCTTGGATTGGTCCCTTGATTATTATGTATTGTCCTTCTTTGTCTCTTGTTACAGTCTTTATTTTAATATCTATTTTTTCAGATATAAGTATTGCTACTCCAGCTTTCTTTTGATTTCCATTTGCATGGAATACCTTTTTCCATAGCCTCACTTTCATTATGTACATGTCCTTAGATCTCAGCTAGATCTCTTATTGACATATATACAGTTTTGTTTTATATTTATTCAGCCAGTCTGTCTTTTGGTTGGAGCATTTAATCCATTTACATTTAAGGTAATGATATGTGTGCTCTTATTACCATTTTGTTAATTATTTTGAGCTTGTTTCTGTGGGTCTTCTCCCCTTCTTCTTTTGTTCTTTTGTGATTTGGTGACACCTTTCAGTGGTTTGTTCAGATTCCTATTTCTTCTCTGTCTGTGTATCTAATGTAGATTTTTAGTTTGTGGTTAACTTAAGTTTTTGATTTAGCAATCTCAGTATATACAAAGATATTTTTTACATGCTGGTTTCTTAATTTCAAATGCATTTCTAATATCCTGCATTTTTATTCTTCTCTGTTCATAACTGCTGGTTTTGATATCATATTTGTGTGTGGATGATTTCCTCCCTTTACTGTATGTTTGCCTTTATGAGAGAGCTTTCCCATTCATAATTCTCTTGTTTCTAGTTATGACTATTTCTTTTCAACCTAGAGAAAGGAAATTTCCTTTAGCAATTTTTGTAATCCTGCTTTGGTGGTAATGGCTTATCTTTTGCTTGTATGTAAAGCTTTTGATTTTTCCATCAAATATGAACAAGATCCTTATTGGGTAGAATTCTCTTAATTGAAGATTTTTCCCTTTCAACACTTTAAATATATTATGTCATTCCCTAATGGTCTGCAAAGTTTCTGCTGAACAATCATCTGATAAGTTTGTATCTTATATACCCTTCCCCTTGTTATTTTTAATGTTTTCTCTTTGTCTTTAATTTTTTTCAGTCAATTAATATATGACTCAGCATGTTTCTCCATGGTTTTAACCAGGATAGGACTCTCTGTGCTTTCTGGACTTGGGGGACGGTTTCCTTTCCCATGTTGGGGAACTTTACAGCTATTATCCCTTGATGTATTTTCTCAGGCCCCTTCTCTCTCTCTTCTCCTCCGGGACCCCTATAATGTGAATGCTGATGTGTTTAATATGTCTCAGAGGTCTCTAACACCGTTCTCATTTCTTTTCTATTTTCTCTATTCTGTTCTGTGGCAGTGATTTTTTGTTTTAGACCATTCTGTCTTCCAGTTCACTTATCTGTTGTTTTTTTTTTTTTTTTGCCTCACTTATTATGCTATTGATTTTTTCAAGTATATCTTTAATTTCAATTATTGTTTTCATCTCAGTTTATTTGTTCTTTAAATATTCTTGCTCTTTGTTAAACATTTCTTATATCTTCTTGGTCTCTTATCTTCTTTTTGTTTCAGAGATTTGTCATCATCTTTACTACCATTACCTGAATTGTTTTTCAGGTAGATTGCCTATTTCCACTTCACTTAGTTGTTCTTCTAGGGTTTTATCTCATTCTTACATCTGGAACATATTCCTCTGCCATCTCATTTTGTCTAACTTTCTGTGCCCCAGGCTTCAGGATTTTAGTTCCTCTCACTTATGGTGTCTGCTTCCTGGTGTGTAAGGCTGGTATAAGGGTCTTGTGTAGGCTTCCTGGTGGTGGTGGGGGACTGATGTCTTCCCATTGTTAGGTGGAGCTGGGTTTTTGTCCCTCTAGTGGTAGGGGCATTCTAAGGCATGTATTTGAAGGTGACTGTGAGTTCAGTTCAGTTCAGTTCAGTAGCTCAGTTGTGTTCAACTCTTTGCAACCCCATGGACTGCAGAACGCCAGGCTTCCCTGTCCATCATCAACTCCTGAAGCTTACTCAAACTCATGTCCATTGAGTTGGTGATGCCATCCAACCATCTCATCCTCTGTTGTCCCCTTCTCCTCCTGCCTTCAATCTTTCCCAGCATCAGGTCTTTTTCCAGTGAGTCAGTTCTTCGCATCAGGTGGCCAAAGTATTGGAGCTTCAGTTTCAGCACCAGTCCTTCCAATGAATATTCATGAATGACTTCCTTTAGGATTGATTGGTTTGATCCCCTTGAAGTCCAAGGGACTCTCAAGAATCTTCTCCAACACCACAGTTCAAACATCAATTCTTTGGTGCTCAGCTTTCTTTATAGTCCAACTCTCACATCCATACATAACTACTGGAAAAATCATAGCTTTGACTAGACAGAACTTTGTTGGGCCATTGTTGACTGTGGGTTCAGCAAGACTTTAAGCAGTCTGTCTACTGAGGGGTAGGACTGCGCTTCTGCATTTCTGTTGATTATTTCGCCTGAGGCATCACAGCACTGGAGCCACTGGGCTGTTGGGTGGGGTCAGGTTTTGGTGTAAAAAAATAGTGGCCTCTAAGACAGCTTATGCCAATGATTATTCCCCAGTACCTCCACCACCAGTGTCCTTGCCCAACAGTGAGCCACAACCACCCGCTGCCTCCCCAGGAGACCCTCCAAAACCAGAAGGTGGGTTTGCTCCAGGCTTCCATGAAGTCACTGCTTTTTTTCTTCAGGTCTTGGTGTGCATGGTATCTTGTCCGTGTCCTCTGTGACTAGTATTTCTGTTTCCCCAGTCCTTTGGAGTTTTTGTCTCAAGCCCCACTACCTTTCAAAGCCAAATACTCTGAGTATTCCTCCTACTGATACTAGAACCATAGACTGGAGAGTGTGATGTGGGGCTCAGAACTTCATTCCTGTGGAAGAATCTCTGTGATACAATTATTTCTTATTTTGTTGGTTCCCCATCTGGCAGCTATGGAACTTTATTGTATTGCAAGTTCACCCCTTCTACGATCTTGTGGTTTCTTTGACTTTGAAAATAGGATAACTTTTTTGGTAGGTTTCATTCCTTTTTTGTTGATGGTTGTTCAGCAGATAGATGTTATTTTGGGGTTTTCATAAGATATGAACTCAGGTCCTTCTAATTTGCCATCTTGTTCTCACCTATCTCCTCATCCATGTGACTTTATTTTCAACCAGCTTTTAAAAAGTCTGCTTCAGCACCCCTAGGCTCAGGGATGGATCCAACTTCATGCTCAGTGGTGGACCTTCTATGCCTCTTCTTAAGAATTCTAAGATCTTTTGATCTTTCATTAAGATTTTTTTCTTAATTAGACAGTTATACTGCAATTTCTAGGAATGAAGAAAGGCCTGTGAATGGTCTTCCAGTCAGAATCTAGGCATTTGTCAAGCCCTTGATTTTTCTTACGTTTCCATTTTCCCTGGAGGGAGGGCCAAGGGACAGTGCTGAGTCCCATCCCTACTGCTTCCCTGTGTAGACTGGTACACACATATTCACTTGCTGCCTCTACCCTTGAAGGGGCAGCCTGCAACACAAAAAGGGGGTGTGGATATGGTTGTGTGGGAGCTTTACCAGGGTCACCAGCTGGTCCTGGAAGGCCCCCCATCCTAAACACACCGCTTTGGGGGCACTGAGGCCCTCTCTCAGTTGAGCACCACTTTGGATGGCTTCCCTGGGTGCAGCCTCAATGCCACTGTAAAAAGAGAAGTTGAAAAGACACTGAGGGGGTGTACTCAGCCAGACACTTACTGTTTTTCACCCTCGTGTTGAAGACTAAGGCCAGTTTTCACTTGGGGTTCTACTCCTGCCTTTTTTTCAGTCCTTTGACTGTTCTGCTGGATCCACAGGCCATGCATCACATAGGGTGGGCATGTACCTATGTAAGAATGTAATAATGGGTAGGTAGAAATGATGTATGAGCCAACTTGTACTCCCTCCACCCCCACATTCATATGTTAAAGTCCCAACCTCTAGTAACTCAGAATGTGACTTGTATTTGGAGACAGTGCCTTTAAGGAATTAAGGTTAAATAATGTCATTGGGGTAGTCCCCAACCAAGTATGACTCTTTTCCTTATAAAAAGATATGAGGACACAAACACACAGACAGACGGACAACCATGTAAAGACAGAGAGATAAAATGGCCATCTTCAAGACAAGGAAATAGGCTTCAGAAGAAATCAAGCCTGCTGACACCTTGATCTTGAACTTTTCTTCTCCAAAAATGTGAGAAAATAAACTTCTGTTATCTAAACTGCTCAGTCTGTTTTTGCAGCTCTAGAAAACTAACACAAATGGATATGTGACTCAAGTCAGTTCAGTCAGAACCAATAAGATCTAATTCTGGAGGTGAATATTTTCCACTACTTCATTTCAAAATGAGTGTAGGCTGCTGCAGCTCTGTTGTCACCATGAAGCTAGACCTGTAAGAGAATGTAATCAACAATGAGGAAATGGTGTTGAAGGATCACATAGATGACAGAAATGCAGTGCTTTCATTTGAGCTCTTAAGATTAGGTGAACCTGAAGCCACACTTATTCATGGACTTCTGAGTTATACAAGTCAATAAAAATCCTCTTTTAAGCAATATAAATTGTATTCACAGCCAAAAAGTTCTAAATAATAAACTTAATATCCAAGAATTCTGAGCCAAGGGTTGTCCAAACTTATAGGCTGTTTTTTTCTTTTCCCCCCTAAGTAGCAATATCTTTGAAGTGATAAATCCTATGGAATGATATTATGTTCCCCCTTTATAGGAAAAATCCCAAAGAATGCTCAAACTACTGCACAATTGCACTCATCTCACATGCTAGTAAAGTAATGCTCAAAATTCTCCAAGCCAGGCTTCAGCAATACGTGAACTGAGAACTTCCAGATGTTCAAGCTGGTTTTCGAAAAGGCAGAGGAACCAGAGATCAAATTGCAAATATCTGCTGGATCACTGAAAAAGCAAGAGAGTTCCAGAAAAACATCTATTTCTGCTTTATTGACTATGCCAAAACCTTCGGCTGTGTGGCTCACAATAAACTGTGGGAAATTATGAAAGAGATGGGAATACCAGATCACCTGACCTGCCTCTTGAGAAACCTGTATGCAGGTCAGGAAGCAACAGTTAGAACTGGACATGGAACAACAGACTGGTTCCAAATAGGAAAAAGAGTACGTCAAGGCTATATATTGTCACCCTGCTTATTTAACTTATATGCAGAGTACATCATGAGAAACGCTGGGCTGGATGAAACACAAGCTGGAATCAAGATTGCCGGGAGAAATATCAATAACCTCAGATATGCAGATGACACCACCCTTATGACAGAGTGAAGAGGAACTGAAAAGCCTCTTGATGAAAGTGAAAGAGGAGAGTGAAAAAGTTGGCTTAAAGCTTAACATTCAGAAAACTAAGATCATGGCATCTGGTGCCATCACCTCATGGGAAATAGATGGGGAGACAGTGGAAATAGTGTCAGACTTCATTTTTTGGGGCTCCAAATTCACTGAAGATGGTGATTGCAGCCATGAAATTAAAAGATGCTTACTCCTTGGAAGGAAAGTTATGACCAACCTAGGCAGCATATTAAAAAGCAGAGACATTACTTTGTCAACAAAGGTCCGACTAGTCAAGGCTATGGTTTTTCCAGTGGTCATGTATGGATGAGAGAGTTGGACTATAAAGAAAGCTGAGCGCAGAAGAATTAATGATTTTGGACTGTGGTGTTGGAGAAGACTCTTGAGAGCCCCTTGGACTGCAAGGAGATCCAACCAGTCCATCCTAAAGGATATCAGTCCCAAGTGTTCATTGGAAGGACTGATGTTGAAGCTGAAGCTCCAATACTTTGGCCACCTAATGCGAACAGCTGACTCATTTGAAAAGACCCTGATGCTTGGAAAGATTGAGGGCAGGAGGAGACAGGGACGACAGAGGATGAGATGTTTGGATGGCACCACTGACTCAATAAACATGGGTTTGGGTGGACTCGGGAGTTGGTGATGGACAGGGAGGCCGGCGTGCTGCTGTTCATGGTTTCACAAAGATTCGGACATGACTGAGCAACTGAACTAAGCTGATGGGTGTGTTGTATATGTTGTAGATGGTCTTTATTATTTGTTGTGTATGTTGTATATGGCTGAGGTATGTTCCTTCTATGCCTACTTTCTGGAGAGTTTTTTTTTTTTTTTTTTTTATCATAAATGGGTGCTGGATTTTGTTAAAGGCTTTCTTTGCATCTATCGAGATGATCATATGGTTTTTATGTTTCAATTTGTGAATTGGTGATCACATTGATTGATTTGCATGTACTGTAGGGTCCTGGCACCTCTGCAATAAAGCTGAGTTGATAGTGATACATTATCTTTTTAATGTGTTGTTGGATTCTGTTTGCTAGAATTTTCTTGAGGATTTTTTCATCTATGTTCACCCGTGATATTAGCCTGTAACTTTCTTTCTTGTGGCGTCTTTGTCTGGTTTTGGCATCAGGAGATGGTAGCCTTGTAGATTTAGTTTGAAAGTTTTCCTCCTTCTTCAATTTTCTGGAAGAGTTTTTCTGGATTGTGTAGGTGAGGTGTTAGCTGGTCTCTAAACTTTTGGTTGAATTCTCCCATTAAGCTACTGGCCCTGGGCTTTTGTCTCTTGGAAGATTTTTTATTATAATTTCAATTTCTGTGCTTGTGTTTGGTGTGTTCATATTTTCTTTTCCTTCTGGTTCAGTTTTGGAAGGTTATGCTTTTCTAAGAATTTGTCCATTTTTCCCAAGTTATCTATTTTATTGGCAGATAGCTGCCCATAGTAAACTCTTATAAGGCTTTGTATTTCTGTTTTGTTTGTTATAACTTTGCCTTTTTCATTTTTCATTTTATAATTTGAGTCTTTTCCCTTTTTTACTTGATGAGTCTGGCTAACAGTTTGTCGATTTTGTTTATGTTCTCAAAGAACCAGCTTTTAGGTTTACTGATCTTTGCTATAGTCTCCTTCATTTATTTTTCATTTATTTCAGCTCTTGTCTTTATGATTTCATTTATTCTACTAACTTTGGGACTTTTTTTTTTAAATTTTTGGTGCTGTTCTTCATTTTCTAGTTGCTTTAAGTGTTAGGTTAGGTTGTTTATTTGATGTGTCTCTTGTTTCTTGAGCTATATTTGTATTGCTATAAACTTTCCTCTTAACACTGCTTTTACTACACCCCATAGGCTCTGAGTTTTGTTTCAAGGCATATTTAGATTTCCTTTTTGATTGCTTCAGTGACCTATCCAGAAACATGTTGTTTAGCCTCCATGTGTTTGTGTTTTTGTGTTTTTTATGTAGTATCCCCACCCCCCACCCCCATAGTTGACATCTAAACTGACAGTGTTGTGATAAGAAAAGATGCTTAAAATGATTTCAGTTTTCAAAAATTTACCAAGGTTTGATTTGTGGCTCAGCATGTGATATATCCTGGAAAATGTTCCTGTGTACTTGAGGAAAAAGTGAAATCTATGGATGTAATATACCTCCTGGAGATATCAATTAGGTCTAACAGGTCCAACATATCATTTAAAGCTTGTATTTCCTTATTAATGTCTATCTGGATGATCTGTCCATTGGTGTGAGAGGGGTATTAATATCGCCCACTATTATTGTGTTACTCTCAAGTTTCCCTTTCCCTTTTAACAGATGTTAGCATTTGCCTTATATACTGTGGTGCTCTTATGTTGAGTGCATATATACTTAGAATTGTTATGTGTACCTCTTGAGCTGATCCCTTGATCATTATGTAATTCTTTGTCTCTTGTAACAATCTTTATTTTAACGTCTATTTTATCTGATATGAGCATGGCTACTCCTACTTTCTTTTGGTCTCTATTTGCATAGAATAACATTTTACAGCCCCTCACTTTCAGTCTGTTTGTTTCCCTAGGTTTGAGGTAGGTCTCTTGTAGACAGCATATATAGCGGTCTTGTGTTTGTATCCATTCAGTCAATCTGTGTCTTTCAGTTGGAGCACTTAGCCCATTTACATTTAAGGTAATTATTGATGTTTTATCCCATTACCACTTGCTTTACTGTTTTGGGCTTGGTTTTATAGACCTTTTCTGTGTTTCCTGTCTAGAGAAGTTCCTTTAGCATTTGTTGAAGAGCTGCTTCGGTTGTGATGAATTCTCTTAGCTTTTGCTTCTCTGTAAAGCTTTTGATTTCTCCTTCAAATTTCAATGAGGTCCTTCCTGGATAGAGTAATCTCGGTTGTAGGTTTCCCCCTTTCATCACTTTAAGTTTATCCTGCCATTCTCTTCTGGCCAACAGAGTTTTTGCTGAAAAATCAGGTGTTAGCTTTATGGGGATCCCCTGATATATTATTTGTTGCTTTTCCTTTGCTGCATTTAATATTTGTTCTTTGTGTTTAATTTTTGTCAGCTTGATTAATGTCTTTCTCCTTAGGTTTATTCTCTATGAATTTTCTGGACTTGAGTGGCTATTTATTCACCATTTTAGGGAAGTTTTTTTTTTTTTTTTTTTTTTTTTTTTTTTTTTACTATAATCTCCTCTAATATTTCTCATGCCTTTTCCTTTTGTCTTCTTCTTCTGGGAACTCTATGGTTCAAATGCTGGGGTGCTTAATGTTGCTCCAGATGTCTCTGAGACTATCTCCACTACTTTTTACTCGTTTTTCTTTATTGTGTTGTGCCTCAGTTATGTCCACTGTTCTATCTTCCAGCTCACTTATCAGTTCTTCTGATTCAGTTATTCTACTCTTGGTCCCCTCCAATGTATTTTTAATCTCAGTTATTGCATTTTTCATTTTGCTTGTTTATTCTTTAATTCTTCTAAATATTTAACATATTTTGCATCTTTTCAATCCATATTTGCCCATGCTTCCATTTTGTTTTCAAGATTTTGGATCATCTTTACTATCATTATTATGAATTCTCTTTCACGTAGACACCATATCCTCCTTGTTTATTTGGTCTGGGTTTTTTTTTTTTTTACCATGTTTACCTGCTGCACATTTCTCTTTTTCATTTTGTTTAGTTTGCTGTGTTTGGGGGTCTCCTTCCTACAGGATAGAGGGTTGTAGTTCCTCTTAATTATAGCGTCTGTCCCCACTGCACTGGAACTTGCCGGCTCTTGGGTGGAGCTTGGTCTCAGTGTGGGTACGGAGGCCTTTGTGCAGGCTCTCATCTATTAATGTTCCATGGGGTTGGGAGTTCTCTGATGGTCCAAAATCCTGGAGTTGAGTCTCTTGTCTCGCAGTTCAGGCCCAGCCTCTTACAGAAGCATCAAGTCTTCTCAGGCCACACAACAGAGTTGGTAAAGAGTCTGCCTGCAATGGATGAGACAGACTGCAATGCAGGAGACCCAGGTTCGATTCCTGAATTAGGAAGATTGCCTGGAGAAGGAAATGGCAACCCACTCCAATATTTCTGCCTGTAAAATCTCATGGACAGAGGTGCCTGGTGATCTACAGTCCATGGGGTCACAAAGAGTCAGACACACACAGCTGAATGTATAAAAACTACAACTGTATACAGTGAATGTAGTAGGAAAAACTCTGTTGTCAGAGGTGAATCCTCACCAACTTATGACCTCAGGTAAATTATTTAATTCACCTGAGCCTCCATCTCCTTAATGATGCAATAAGAGCATCTTTATCTACTTACCAATGCTTCAGGAAACACTGAAGTTCTGGGCTATGATATGTGCTTAATACATTAAAAAAATCTTAGAAACTCATTTATTTTAAAAATAAAGATAAACATTTGTGGTACCACCACACACAAGAGATTTTGACTGAAAGATATGCATATTTTAAATGCAATTAAATTGTAAAAGGTCTAGCATAGGCTTGGAATCCTATACATACTCAATAAGATTGCAAAAGTATCGTATGCTTTATTCAAAATATTTTTCAGCACTTCATATGCAATATATGTGCTTGGCATTAGAAGCCAATATCTCTGATGAAGAAAAAAATGGGAGTTAGTGCCTTGAATCCTTTCTTTTCAGCTCGGTTTTGTACTATAAGAGACTTAATAAAAGCTAAATACTTCTGGGACTTAAAACTGTGTTTCAGGAATAAATAAATAAATTAATAAAATAAAATACAACAGGGGCCCAATTGATAGGTTTATTGTGCCAGTTGCCTTGCCAGACTTCTCTCTGCAGATTCATTCAAACCACTCTCCAACCTCTCCAATGCTTTCCAGAATATTAAGTTTATTCTGTTACTTTAAGTAGAGAGTACAATAAAGCAGGAAACATTATTCTATACAAAGCTTCAAGATTTACCTCCTTAAGACAACAGAGAAAACAATGAGATGGTCAAGAAAAAGTAAAAATCTCGCAAGGGTGAAATGATATTTATAGGTTCATGCAAGTAAATATGCTTGCTGATTTTCATTTCAGGAACAAAATGTAATTGTGTTGACAATGAATGCTGTCTTAACTTTTTTCATATCATGACTGCTAAAATGTAGCTATACTTTCAATAATTTTCTTTGACAGCTCAGATTTTTTTTTAATCAATGTTTGCTATACTCAACTATGATTGCCTTAGGTGACCACACTAAAATATTTACAGCACAGTGCTCTCTGTTATGCTATGTAATAAACATTGATATTCTGAACATTATCACGTTTAATATAAAAGATTTAAATGAAGCAAGAAGAAAATCAAAGACCTTCCCCTGGACAACATTGTGTTGATACAGTTCCTCAACACCATTTATTATACTATTGATCCAAAAGTCCTAACCCAGATCTGTATATTTGAAGGGAAGAAGTTTTAGATACCAATATGCCAAATTCTATCAGCTCATTAGTGAACACTCAGAACAGTTTTTGTTTCACCACATAACTTTTAACTGCAGAGGTGGGATAATAAATATTTATTTGATTACTTTCTCCCATATATCATCCAGGTATAAATCTAGAGTTTGAAAAACTTCATTCCAAATCCTGCTTCTGTCTTGTGGTTACATAATTTTTCTGGATTTCAATTTCTTCCTCAGTAAAAATATTGATAAAAATCAAATTTATAACATTGCCAAGAATCTTCATAATAATATGAAGTTATTATTGAATCTTCATAATAATGTGAACCAAAATAACTTATTTAAAGTTGTAGAACACAATAGAAACTAATAACTAATACTATCTATTTTGAAGAATGGTTCATGAGATATCATTGCCACCAGGAATAATAGTTAGAAAGGGGCTATTACATCCAGAGCATCCAGGGTCCTCTTGTGGTCTGATGTTTGAACTTTGCTAAGCTCAGCTGTGAAGAAGTAGCTAAACAAATCAGAAAATTAGATGGGCATATTCAAAGACATAACTAATTGTGAACATTAACAGTTTTTATTTTTCTAGATTTTCTAACTACATTTTAAATTCCATTTTCCCCTCAGAATAGCTTCTTAGCCCTCTCATCCCTCCAGGAGATAATAAAGATCCCTTTAATGATACATAGCTATTTGGCTGATAATACTTAAGTGTTGCAACAAAATTTATTTATTTTTTCATTTATTTTTATTAGTTGGAGGCTAATTACTTTACAGTATTGTAGTGGTTTTTGCCATACATTGACATGACTCAGCCATGGATTTACATGTGTTCCCCATCCCGATCCCCCCTCCCACCTCCCTCCCCATCCCACCCTTCTGGGTCTTCCCAGTGCACCAACCCTGAACACTTGTCTCACGCATCCATTAAGTTTTGCTACAAGATTAAAAAAAAAGTTTACTTTATGAAAATATCCACAGATTAGGTCATTATAATCCAAAAATCATTTCTCCACTGTCAGAATATTGAAGTCACCCAATACATATGGAAAAATAAAAGGAGTAAAACAGATCATAAATCAAAACTCATCTTGGTTGATATAGAGTATGTTAAAAGTCACAGCTTAATATCAGAGCTAAAGTGGTTTGCTAGCTGATCCCAGTGTTAGACAGATACCAATCTCCTCACAGGCATTTCTGGTAAAACTTAAATCACAGAGAGCTGAGAACAACTCCATGAAGAGAGCCTTACTGAAAGAGAAAAGGGAGGTGAATTGAACATACCCAGTTAATCCTTCTCAAATGTATGTGAGTTTGTTCCGGAGCAGAGTAAAAGGGATGGAGAGGCATCAACATTATCACATTAACACTGTGTTCCTTTGTTGTTGTTGTTCAGTTGGTAAGTCATGTTCAACTCTTTTGCAACCCCATAGACTGTAGCCTGCCAGGGTTCCCTGTCCATGGAATTTCCTAGGCAAGAATACTGGAACGAGTTGTCATTTCCTTCCCCAGGGGATCTCCCTGACCTAGGGACTGAACCCATATCTCCTATGTTGACAGGCAGATTCTTTACCACTGAGCCACCAAGGAAGTCCTTGAGTTCTTTAAACTGGGAGAAAATTGCAGAAATGAGAGAGGAAATAGTCTCTCCTAATAATGAAAATCAGAAAATAAACAGAAATAAACTGAAGACTGAGAGCAAAGAAAATTCCATTGCTTTCACCCAGAAAAAGAAGTAGAACAGGACACATTGTTAGAAAGATGTTTAACTCCATATTCCTACTCAGAGAAGAAAGTGAACACATTATCCTTGCCATCTCATCAAGACAGAAATCATTCCTCTGTGTGTGTGGGGGAGTTAGTGAAAATTGAAAGGGATTGTAGAGGCCCTCAACTCCATGGTTTCATGTGGAGAGAAGGAAAAAGTCAACTCTTTTATACAGTCTATTCTAATGGGTGGTAGAAACTTAGTCCCAGTCAATACAGAGGTAACCCCTTTTATCTTGATGTGGTGGCTAAATTGTAGTGGGATGAGGATTTGGCCTCATGTGACACCAGAACATTCAGAGAGGAAGATATCATATCCTGGAAGGCAGCCAGCTGCTCTGGTATCTGTGGATCTATATTCTTGCTGATCTCAGAAGTTTGCCCACACAGACTGCAACTTCTTAAGTCTAAATTCTGTCCAAAAAGATTGAGATATGTCTTTTACTTCAAGTGCAGAAGACTAACCATGAAGCTACCCATAAGATACTGGCAGAAAGGATACTAGGGAGCTAATGCCTTGTGTCACTTTTACACCCCTCTGTGGCACATAGAAATCAGTCTTTTGCTCTTGTGTCACTTGGGACCTGCTATGGGCCCAGCTTCTTTGCTTGGGAATTATTCCTGCTCCTCAATGGGACACAATAAGTTTTATAAAACTATCTCCCCACAGGTCCTGCTGTTTTCTCAGTTCAGTTCAGTCACTCAGTTTTGTCCAACTCTTTGCAACCCCATGGACTGCAGCATGTCAGGCTTCCCTATCCATCACCAACTCCCCAAGCTTGCTCAAACTCATGTCCATTCAGTTGGTGATGCCATCTAACAATCTCATCCTCTGTTGTACTCTTCTCCTGCCTTCAATCTTTCCAAGAATCAGGGTTTTTCCAATGTTCTTCACATCAGGTGGCCAAAATATTGGAATTTCAACTTCAGCGTCAGCCCTTCCAAAGAATATTCAGGGTTGATTTCCTTTAGGACTGATTGGTTTCATCTCCTTGCAGTCCAAGGAACTCTCAAGAGTCTTCTCCAACACCACAGTTCAAAAGCATCAGTTCTTTGGTTCTTCACTTTCTTTATGGTCCAACTCACATCCATATATGACTACTGTAAAAACCATAGCTTTGACTAGATGGACCTTTGTTGGCAAAGTAATGTCTCTGCTTTTAATATGCTGTGTAGGTCTGTCATAGTTTTTCTTCCAAGGAGCAAATGTCTTTTAATTTCATGGTTGCAGTCACCATCTGCAGTGATTTTGGAGCCCAGAAAAATAAAGTCTGCCACTGTTTCCACTGTTTCCCCCATCTATTTGCCATGAAGTGATGGGACTGGATGTCATGATCATTTTTTGAATGTTGAGTTTTAATCCAGCATTTTCACTCTCTTCTTTCACTTTCATCAAGAGGCTCTTTAGTTCCTCTTTGCTTTCTGCAATAAGGGTGGTGTCATCTGAATATCTGAAGTTATTGATATTTCTCCCAGCAATCTTGATTCCAGCTTGTGCTTCATCCAGTCCGGCATTTCACATGATGTTCTCTGCATATAAGTTAAATATGCAAGGTGACAATACAGCCTTGATGTACTCCTTTCCCAAATTGGAACCAGTCTGTTGTTCCATGTCTGGTTATAGCTGTTGCTTCTTGACATGCATGCAGCTGTGTATGAAGATTAATCTGCATACAGACTTTTCCCATCCCCTTAAGACTTTTCCACAGTTTGTTGTGATCCACACAGTCAAAGGTTTAGTGCAGTCAGTGAAGCAGAAGTAGATGTTTTTCTGGAATTCTCTTGCTTTTTCTAAGATCCAATGGATATTGGCAATTTGTTCTCTGGTTCCTCTGCCTTTTCTTAATCCAACCTGAACATTGAGAAGTCCTTGGTTCATGTACCGTTGAAGCCTAACTTGGAGAATTTTGAGCATTTCTTTGCTACCATGTGAGATGAGTGCAATTGTGTGGTAGTTTAAACATTTTTTGGCATTGCCTTTCTTTTTTTTTTTTTTTTTAATTTTTTTATTAGTTGGAGGCTAATTACTTCACAACATTTCAGTGGGTTTTGTCATATATTGATATGAATCAGCCATAGATTTACATGTATTCCCCATCCCGATCCCCCCTCCCACCTCCCTCTCCACCCGATTCCTCTGGGTCTTCCCAGTGTACCAGGCCCGAGCACTTGTCTCATGCATCCCACCTGGGCTGGTGATCTGTTTCACCATAGATAGTATACATGCTGTTCTTTTGAAACATCCCACCCTCACCTTCTCCCACAGAGTTCAAAAGTCTGTTCTGTATTTCTGTGTCTCTTTTCCTGTTTTGCATATAGGGTTATCATTACCATCTTTCTAAATTCCATATATATGTGTTAGTATGCTGTAATGTTCTTTATCTTTCTGGCTTACTTCACTCTGTATAAGGGGCTCCAGTTTCATCCATCTCATTAGGACTGGTTCAAATGAATTCTTTTTGACGGCTGAGTAAAATTCCATGGTGTATATGTACCACAGCTTCCTTATCCATTCATCTGCTGATGGGCATCTAGGTTGCTTCCATGTCCTGGCTATTATAAACAGTGCTGCGATGAACATTGGGGTGCACGTGTCTCTTTCAGATCTGGTTTCCTCAGTGTGTATGCCCAGAAGTGGTATTGCTGGGTCATATGGCAGTTCTATTTCCAGTTTTTTAAGGAATCTCCACACTGTTCTCCATAGCGGCTGTACTAGTTTGCATTCCCACCAACAGTGTAAGAGGGTTCCCTTTTCTCCACAGCCTCTCCAGCATTTATTGCTTGTAGACTTTTGGATAGCAGCCATCCTGACTGGCGTGTAATGGTACCTCATTGTGGTTTTGATTTGCATTTCTCTAATAATGAGTGATGTTGAGCACCTTTTCATGTGTTTGTTAGCCATCTGTATGTCTTCTTTGGAGAAATGTCTGTTTAGCTCTCTGGCCCATTTTTTGATTGGGTCATTTATTTTTCTGGAATTGAGCTGCAGGAGTTGGTTGTATATTTTTGAGATTAATCCTTTGTCTGTTGCTTCATTTGCTATTATTTTCTCCCAATCTGACGGCTGTCTTTTCACCTTACTTATAGTTTCTTTTGTAGTGCAAAAGCTTTTAAGTTTCATTAGATCCCATTTGTTTAGTTTTGCTTTTATTTCCAATATTCTGGGAGGTGGGTCATAGAGGATCTTGCTGTGATTTATGTCGGAGAGTGTTTTGCCTATGTTCTCCTCTAGGAGTTTTATAGTTTCTGGTCTGACATTTAGATCTTTAATCCATTTTGAGTTTATTTTTGTGTATGGTGTTAGAAAGTGTTCTAGTTTCATTCTTTTGCAAGTGGTTGACCAGTTTTCCCAGCACCACTTGTTAAAGAGGTTGTCTTTTTTCCATTGTATATCCTTGCCTCCTTTGTCAAAGATAAGGTGTCCATAGGTTCGTGGATTTATCTCTGGGCTTTCTATTCTGTTCCATTGGTCTATATTTCTGTCTTTGTGCCAGTACCACACTGTCTTGATGACTGTGGCTTTGTAGTAGAGTCTGAAGTCAGGCAGGTTGATACCTCCAGTTCCATTCTTCTTTCTCAAGATTACTTTGGCTATTCGAGGTTTTTTGTATTTCCATACAAATTGTGAAATTCTTTGGTCTAGTTCTGTGAAAAATACCGTTGGTAGCTTGATAGGGATTGCATTGAATCTATAGATTGCTTTGGGTAGAATTGCCATTTTGACAATATTGATTCTTCCAATCCATGAACACGGTATGTTTCTCCATCTGTTTGTGTCCTCTTTGATTTCTTTCATCAGTGTTTTATAGTTTTCTATGTATAGGTCTTTTGTTTCTTTAGGTAGATATACTCCTAAGTATTTTATTCTTTTTGTTGCAATGGTGAATGGTATTGTTTCCTTAATTTCTCTTTCTGTTTTTTCATTGTTAGTATATAGGAATGCAAGGGATTTCTGTGTGTTAATTTTATATCCTGCAACTTTACTATATTCGTTGATTAGTTCTAGTAATTTTCTGGTAGAGTCTTTAGGGTTTTCTATATAGAGGATCATGTCATCTGCAAACAGTGAGAGTTTCACTTCTTCTTTTCCTATCTGAATTCCTTTTACTTCTTTTTCTGCTCTGATTGCTGTGGCCAAAACTTCCAACACTATGTTGAACAGTAGTGGTGAGAGTGGGCACCCTTGTCTTGTTCCTGATTTCAGGGGAAATGCTTTCAATTTTTCACCATTGAGGGTGATGCTTGCTGTGGGTTTGTCATACATAGCTTTTATTATGGTGAGGTATGTTCCTTCTATTCCTGCTTTTTGGAGAGTTTTAATCATAAATGAGTGTTGAATTTTGTCAAAGGCTTTCTCTGCATCTATTGAGATAATCATATGGTTTTTATCTTTCAATTTGTTAATGTGGTGTATTACATTGATTGATTTGCGGATATTGAAGAATCCTTGCATTCCTGGGATAAAGCCCACTTGGTCGTGGTGTATGATTTTTTTAATATGTTGTTGGATTCTGTTTGCTAGAATTTTGTTAAGGATTTTTGCATCTATGTTCATCAGTGATATTGGCCTGTAGTTTTCTTTTTTTGTGGCATCTTTGTCTGGTTTTGGAATTAGGGTGATGGTGGCCTCATAGAATGAGTTTGGAAGTTTACCTTCTTCTGCAATTTTCTGGAAGAGTTTGAGTAAGGTAGGTGTTAGCTCTTCTCTAAATTTTTGGTAGAATTCAGCTGTGAAGCCATCTGGTCCTGGGCTTTTGTTTGCTGGAAGATTTTTGATGACAGTTTCGATTTCCTTGCCTGTGATGGGTCTGTTAAGATCTTTTATTTCTTCCTGGTTCAGTTTTGGAAAGTTATACTTTTCTAAGAATTTGTCCATTTCATCCAAGTTGTCCATTTTATTGGCATAGAGCTGCTGGTAGTAGTCTCTTATGATCCTTTGTATTTCAGTGTTGTCTGTTGTGATCTCTCCATTTTCATTTCTAATTTTGTTAATTTGGTTCTTCTCTCTTTGTTTCTTAATGAGTCTTGCTAATGGTTTGTCAATTTTGTTTATTTTTTCAAAAAACCAGCTTTTAGCTTTGTTGATTTTTGCTATGGTCTCTTTAGTTTCTATTGCATTTATTTCTGCCTTAATTTTTAAGATTTCTTTCCTTCTGCTAACCCTGGGGTTCTTCATTTCTTCCTTCTCTAATTGCTTTAGGTGTAGAGTTAGGTTATTTATTTGGCTTTTTTCTTGTTTCTTGATGTGAGCCTGTAATGCTATGAACTTTCCCCTTAGCACTGCTTTTACAGTGTCCCATAGGTTTTGGGTTGTTGTGTTTTCATTTTCATTCATTTCTATACATATTTTGATTTCTTTTTTGATTTCTTCTATGATTTGTTGGTTATTCAGAAGCGTGTTAGTTAGCCTCCAGGTGTTTGAATTTTTAACAATTTTTTTCCTGTAATTGAGATCTAATCTTACTGCACTGTGGTCAGAAAAGATGACTGGAATGATTTCAATTTTTTTGAATTTTCCAAGACTAGATTTATGGCCCAGGATGTGATCTATTCTGGAGAAGGTTCCGTGTGCACTTGAGAAAAAGGTGAAGTTGATTGTTTTGGGGTGAAATGTCCTATAGATATCAATTAGGTCTAGCTGGTCCATTGTGTCATTTAAAGTTTGTGTTTCCTTGTTAATTTTCTGTTTAGTTGATCTATCCATAGTTGTGAGTGGGGTATTAAAGTCTCCCACTATTATTGTGTTACTATTAATTTCCTCTTTCATACTCGTTAGTGTTTGCCGTACATATTGCGGTGCTCCTATGTTGGGTGCATATATATTTATAATTGTTATATCTTCTTCTTGGATTGATCCTTTGATCATTATGTAGTGTCCTTCTTTGTCTCTTTTCACAGCTTTTATTTGAAAGTCTATTTTATCTGATATGAGTATTGCGACTCCTGCTTTCTTTTGGTCTCCGTTTGCATGAAATATTTTTTTCCAGCCCTTCACTTTTAGTCTGTATGTGTCTCTTGTTTTGAGGTGGGTCTCTTGTAGACAGCATATATGGGGGTCTTGTTTTTGTATCCATTCAGCCAATCTTTGTCTTTTGGTTGGGGCATTCAACCCATTTACATTTAAGGTAATTATTGATAGGTGTGGTCCCGTTGCCATTTACTTTGTTGTTTTGGGTTCACGGTTATACAACCTTTCTGCATTTCCTGTCTAGAGAAGATCCTTTAGCATTTGTTGAAGAGCTGGTTTGGTGGTGCTGAATTCTCTCAGCTTTTGCTTATCTGTAAAGCTTTTGAGTTCTCCTTCATATCTGAATGAGATCCTTGCTGGATACAGTAATCTAGGTTGTAGGTTATTCTCTTTCATTACTTTCAGGACGTCCTGCCATTCCCTTCTGGCCTGGAGGGTTTCTATTGATAGGTCAGCTGTTATCCTTATGGGAATCCCTTTGTGTGTTATTTGTTGTTTCTCCCTTGCTGCTTTTAGTATTTGTTCTTTGTGTTTGATCTTTGTTAGTTTGATTAATATGTGTCTTGGGGTGTTTCGCCTTGGGTTTATCCTGTTTGGGACTCTCTGGGTTTCTTGGACTTGAGTGGCTATTTCCTTCCCCATTTTAGGGAAGTTTTCAGCTATTATCTCCTCGAGTATTTTCTCATGGCCTTTCTTTTTGTCTTCTTCTTCTGGAACTCCTATGATTCGAATGTTGGGGCGTTTCACAGTGTCCCAGAGGTCCCTGAGGTTGTCCTCATTTCTTTTGATCCTTTTTTCTTTTTTCCTCTCTGCTTCATTTATTTCCACCATTTTATCTTCTATCTCACTTATCCTATCTTCTGCCTCCGTTATTCTACTCTTGGTTCCCTCCAAAGTGTTTTTGATCTCATTCATTGCATTGTTCATTTTTAATTGACTCTTTTTTATTTCTTCTAGGTCTTTATTACACAATTCTTGTATCTTTTCAATCTTTGTCTCCAGGCTATTTATCTGTAACTCCATTTTGTTTTCAAGATTTTGGATCATTTTTATTATCATTATTCTAAATTCTTTTTCAGGTAGATTCCCTATCTCCTCCTCTTTTGTTTGACTTGGTGGGCATTTTTCATGTTCCTTTACCTGTTGGGTATTTCTTTGCCTTTTCATCTTGTTTAGATTGCTGTGTCTGGAGTGGACTTTCTGTATTCTGGAGGTCTGTGGTTCCTTTTTATTGTGGAGGATTTACCCAGTGGGTGGGGTTAGATGATTGGCTTGTCAAGGTTTCCCGGTTAGGGAAGCTTGCGTCAGTGTACTGGTGCGTGGAACTTGATTTCTTCTTTTTGGAGAGCAATGGAGTGCCCAGTAATGAGTTTTGAGATGGGTCTATGTGTTAGGTGTGACCTTGGGCAGCCTGTATGTTGACATTCAGGGCTATGTTCCTGTGTTGCTGGAGAATTTGCGTGGTATGTCTTGCTCTAAAACTTACTGGCTCTTGGGTGGTGGTTGGTTTCAGTGTAGGTATGGAGGCTTTTGGACGGTCACTTATTGCTTAAAGTTCCATGTAGTCAGGAGTTTTCTGGTGTTCTCAGGTTTTGGGCTTAAGTTTCCTGCCTCTGGATTTCAGTTTTATTCTTCCTGTAGTCTCAGGACTTCTCCAACTATACAGCACTGATAATAAAACTTCTAGGTTAATGGCGAAAAGATTCTCCCCCGTTAGGGACACCCAGAGAGGTTCACAGAGTTACATGAACAGGAGAAAAGGGAGGAGGGAGATAGAGATGAGCAGGAGGAGAAAAAGGGGGACTCAAGAAGAGAGAGACAGATCTACGCAGCTGTCTGTTCCCAGAGTGTTCTCCGTATCTCAGACACCTACAAGGATTCACAGAATTGGATTGGGAAGAGAAGGGGAAAGGAGGAAATAGAGGTGTTCTGAGGTAGAAAACAGAGAGTCAAGATTGGGAGAGAATAATCCCCGGTTTAAAGATAGGGCTTCTTTTTTTTTTTTTTTTGGTAAGGTTATAGTGTAGTGAAAATGAAAATGAAGAGTAGTAGAGGAGTACTAGAGGACTTTAAAAGAAATAAGAGAAAAAGAAAAATAGAAAATAAAAGAGAAAACGGAAAGGAAAAAAAAGAAGAAAAAAGAAAAAAAGAAAAAAAAACAAAAAACAAAAAAAAAGAAAGAAGAAAAAAAAAAATTTTTTTTCCCCCTAATTAAAAAAATCGTAAAAATCTATGAAAATGAAAGTTAAGGAGTAATGGGGGAGTAATAGGGAATTTTAAAGGAAAATAAAAGAGAAAAAATAAAAAAGAAAAAATATAAAAAGAAAAAAAAATTTTTTTTTTTTTCCTTAGAAAAAAAAAAGTAAAAATATATCTAGGAGTTTCTCTGGAGCTGTTGCAGTCAGTGTGGGTTCGGCTCAGTTTCAGATAGCTCCTCGTTCCATCTTACACTTCTCGATATCTACAGGGCCCTTCCGTGAAGTCGGTGTTTTCTACAGGGATTTTAATCTGTTGCACCAGTCCCTTCTGAAGCGGTTCCCTTTGTTTATTTGGCTTCTGTTTGCCGGTCTCTTCAGAGCCTCATTTCCGCCCTGACACAGGCGGGCGGAGGTGGACTCTTATTCAGTTAGCTAGTTCCGTTGCGCTGCTGGGAGGGGCTGACGCTGCGGGGATGGGCTGGCGCTGCGGGGATGGGCTGGCGCTGCGGGGCGGGGCTGACGCTGCAGGGAGGGGCTGGCCCTGCAGGGGCGGGCTGGCGCTGCCGGGAGGGGCTGACGCTGCTTTCTCCGTCTGCGCTGCTCAGGCTCCCGGCTGTTCTATATGGAGCGCGCCCCGCGCTGCGCTAGGTTCCAGCCCTCGGGTGTTACACAAAAGCGCGGAAGGAAAAGCTGCGCCTGCTCTCTGTGCCTTCCCCGTCAGAGCGGTCCAGGCAGCGAGGGGCTTGATGGGCGCACTATCCCCAGGTGTGGCGCACTCACTCCCTTCCGCGGACCCAGTCTCAGTTTCCGCTGGCGCCAGTCGGGTGCCTGCGCCTTCCGCCCTCCGCGTCCCCAGCCCCAGTCCCCGCCTGCGCCGGTCGGGTGCCTGCGCCCTGTGTCTCGCCGCGACCTTCCCCTCCCCCCTGCCTCCTGCCTCCGGCGGGGCTGGGCGGGTCCGCAGCCTGCGACCTCTTCTTGGGACTTTCTCCGTCCCTTTGTTCTACGAACGGCCGGCAGTGTGTTCCGGCCGGTTAATTTTCTCTCTTTTGGTCTCCCACAGTTCAAGTTGGCACCTCACAGAAGCTCCCTCCGATTGTCCTCAGGGCACTCAGGCCCGGACCCTAGCCCAAGCAAGGCGGCCTAAGACTCCCTTCCCGGGATGGGTCTCCGTCCTTAGCTCTTTTGTCTCACTTTTTATCTTTTATATTTTGTCCTACCTCCTTTCGAAGACAATGGTCTGCTTTTCTGGGCGCCTGATGACCTCAGCTAGCGATCAGAAGTTGTTTTGTGAGGTTTGCTCTGCATTCAGTTATTCTTTTGATGAATTTGTAGGAGAGAAAGTGGTCTCCCCGTCCTACTCCTCCGCCATCTTGGCTCCTCCTCTGCCTTTCTTTGAGATTGGAATGAAAACTGACCTTTCCCAGTCCTGTGGCCATTGCTGAGTTTTGCAAGTTTGCTGGCATATTGAATGCAGCACTTTAACAGCATAATTTTAGGATTTGAAATAGCTCAGTTGTAATTCTATTACCTCCACTAAGTTTTTTCATAGTGATGCTTCCTAAGTCCCACTTGACTTCACACTCCAGGATGTCTGGCTCTAGGTGAGTGGTTATCTGAGTCATTTTCTTTTTAGTTCTTCTGTGTATTCTTATCAGCTCTTCTTAATATGTTCTATTTCTTAATATGTTAGGTCCATACTGTTTCTGTCCTTTATTGTGCCCATCTTTGCATGAAATATTTCCTTTGTATCTCTTATTTTCTTGAAGAGATCTCTAGTCTTTCCCTTTCTATGCTTTTCCTCTACTTCTCTGCACTGATGACTTAGAAAGGATTTCTTATTTCTTCTTGTTATTCTTTGTAATTCTTCATTCAGATGGATATATGTTTCATTTTCTCCTTTGCTTTTTGCTTCTCTTCTTTTCTCAGTTATTTGTGAGTCCTCCTCAGACAACCATTTTGCCTTTTTGCATTTCTTCTCCTTGGTTTCCTCAGACTCCACCATAAACGGCATGTGATGCCCTTGGCTCACTCAGTTTTCAACAGAACATCCAGAGTTTTGTATTTGTGGCCTTCACTCCCAGAGAAGTTTGACTCAAGACGGCAGAGTGCAGGAGCTTGTAGTAGATAATTAATAAGTGTAGTTATTATCACTGTCATGATCATTACCATAAATTTATCTCATATCATGTACAAAAGGCATGATGAACCTGTTTTCTTAAATTGTAGCACAGTTCAAAGAAGTCAGCATTTATCAAAAGCAAATTGCACAGTATATTTAAATATGATCATTTTCATCTGTGAGATCTTTGAAGAATGTGTCTTTGTTATATCCAGAGCATCTCCTGAGTCTAATGAGTTCAATTAATATTTTCAGTAAAATTATCACCTAAAATATATATAAACCAAGCTTACAACACAATTAAAAATGTTTATTTTGTTTCAAAGTAAGCAGAAATGATAAAATATAGACTTTTTATAGCCTCCCAGATTTAACACAGTGGTAAGCTTATAACAGCAGAGTAGTGAATATTTGTGGAGTGGTTGATTTACTTTATCCCAGTAAGTTTAACTGGTTACTTATGGCTCCTAAAAGCTTCCCAGGTGGTGTAGTGGTAAAGAATCCACCTGTCAATGCAGGAGACACAAGAAATGTGGATTCAATCCCTCTGTTGGGAAGAACCCCTGAGGTAGAAAATGTTAACCCTTTCCAGTATTTTTGCCTGGAAAATTCCATGGACAGAGGAGCCTGGTTGTTTACAGTTGGACTTAACTGAGTGGCTGAGCACACATGTACATGCACATGACTCCTAAAGTGAGAAACTGATAATGCCTAATATGTCTTATAGAAACAGTAAGAAAATCAAGTTTAAAAAGTCACAATGTGTGTGCTTAGTTGTTCAGTTGTGTCTGACTCTTTGCGACCCTATGGATTGTAGCTTGTCAGGACCCAAGATAATATTCTGGAAACATTATTTCCAGGTATGGAACAATGGAAAGATATTAGGTTAAAACTGTGTCAAGAAGATCCAAAAATAACATGGAGAGGAAAAAAATGACTAAATTCACCTCTTTATTATCTTTCAGAAAGATCAGGCTGGTGGCTCAGCTTAAGGTGGTTATTCAGGGGCCAAATTCCTTCTATCTTGGTTCTTTGGGATCCCCTAGGACAATGTCCTCATATGATTGGTAGAGGTTGAAAAACAGCATTACTATGAAGAGGGGATAGGCCCAGTAATGACCCCATTATTTCTTCTTGGCAAAATCTTAAGTTGTGTGGCCGTATCTTGCTGCCAGGAGAAATGAAAAGCAAGGAAAAAAAGATTTTGGTAGGTAATTAGCAAACTTAATTACAGCAGAAAATATTCTTTGGTCCCAAATAATTTAATATAGGTTAATTTACAGGTGAAATATAGCTAAAACAATACCTTTGTAGATGAGAAAGGCAGAGGAGTCAATGTCCCTATGCACAATTTTTATACACCCAAAAACTATAATTTGCTCAAATCATATAGGATGTAGTCAATAGTCAGTGGGCATTTACTTTATAGGTGAAAAAAGAAGTTACAGGAATCTCTAGCCAAGCAGAATAAAATAATAAAGGATACTATTTGACTTAAACTTATATTAGGGCTTCCCTGGTGGCTCAGCTGGTAAAGAAATCTGCCTGCAACGTGGGAGACCTGGGTTCAATCCCTGGGCTTGGAAGATCCCCTGTAGAAGGGAATGGCTACCAACTCCAGTACTCTGGCCTGAAGAATTCCATGGACTGTGTAGTCCATGGGGTCCCAAAGAGTCGGACATGACTGAGTGACTTTCACCTTCATTTTAACCTTATATAAAACCTACTAAAAATTGGATAAGAGAACCATTAATGGAAAATATTTTCTTTTAGAATCCACTTTTGCTTAGAATTCCTAACTGGAAGTAGTTTATAAAAATGAACACCAAAACAGAGGGAAAATATTAATTAATCAATAAAAATAATAAGAAACTAAGTGATATCTAAAATAATAAGGCATTATCATTGACTCTTATAGCCATCAAAAAAGTAAAATACAAAATATGTGCTCTTTGAAGTGCACATGAAAATTTCTCCAGAATAGATCACATGCTATGCCACAAAACAAGTCTTTGTAAATTTAAGTCAACTGAAATCATAACAACCTTCTTTTTCAATCATAACAATAGACATTTGAAATCAACTACAAGAAAAAAAAAACATTAAGAAAACAAAACATGTGAAAACTAAACAACATCCTACTAAACAACCAACAGGTCACTGAATAAATCAAAGAGGAAATCAAAACAAGAACATACAATGGAAAAAAGACGACCTCTTTAATAAGTGGTGCTGGGAAAACTGGTCAACCACTTGTAAAAGAATGAAACTAGAACACTTTCTAACACCATACACAAAAATAAACTCAAAATGGATTAAAGATCTAAATGTAAGACCAGAAACTATAAAACTCCTAGAGGAGAACATAAGCAAAACACTCTCTGACATAAATCACAGCAAGATCCTCTATGACACCTTCCAGAATATTGGAAATAAAAGCATAAATAAACAAATGGGACCTAATGAAACTTAAAAGCTTCTGCACAACAAAGGAAACTATAAGCAAGGTGAAAAGAAAGCCTTCAGAATGGGAGAAAATAATAGCAAACGAAGAAACAGACAAAGGATTAATCTCAAAAATATACAAGCAGCTCATGCAGCTCAATTCCAGAAAAATAAATGACCCAATCAAAAAATGGGCCAAAGAACTAAACAGACATTTCTCCAAAGAAGACATACAGATGGCTAACAAACACACAAAAAGATGCTCAACATCACTCATCATCAGAGAAATGCAAATCAAAACCTCAATGAGGTACCATTACATGCCAGTCAGAATGGCTACTATCCAAAAGTCTACAAGCAATAAATGCTGGAGAGGGTGTGGAGAAAAGGGAACCTTCTTACACTGTTGGTGGGAATGCAAACTAGTACAGCCGCTATGGAAAACAGTGTGGAGATTCCTTAAAAAACTCAAAATAGAACTGCCATATGACCCAGCAATCCCACTTCTGGGGTCCTTTAATGGACCGGAACCTTGTGGTGCGGAGTCGACGAAAAGAAAGTGAAAGAGAGAGAGAGAGAGAGAAAGAAAGAGAGAGAGAGACAAAAAAGACCCGGGGACCTAAGCTCTGATGGAGCAAAGGTGCTTTAATGATTTTTCTCTGAGTATATATAGGCTGCAGTACAAGAAACTTCTTTCAAGAATGATAGAGATCAGAAAACCAAATGTACAGCAACCGTTACCAAGGGAACAAGGGGTAATGTTAGTCACAAGGTCAGGAGACAATCCATATCTCAAGAAAGGGGAAGGAGATTAAGCTGTTTTGTCCTAAGGAGAATGTTTACTAAAGGAGACTCATGCTTGCCTCACACAATGACCTCAGTCCCTGGGAGCAGCGTGCTGTTCTGCTTGAAGAGGGACAAAGGACTCATGAGAGACAGCATGTAGGAATCCTCCCGTCAAACATTCCCTGACAATTGCCCCGTATTTATTTATAATATTTGTAAGAAGAGTTCTGACCATCAGAGTTTGTTTAGTTTTGACAATCTTTGCATGAAGGCAATGGTAGACAACAAATATAATTGTTAAGACAATCACCAAAATTATGGTTCTAGATCCAGTGCTATGAGTAAGACTTTGAAACCATCCACGTGGGTCTAGCCCAGATAATTGATCAGCTAATTGTTTAGCTAAAGTTTCCATATCAGTGGAAGAGGGCAGATTATTAGAAAAGGTTTCAAATATTTCTTTTTGTAATAATTGTACATTCAGAGAGGCATTATCATGTATGTTTTGTAAATGAAACTTGATTTGTTCCCAGTTGTAGACACTATTATTAAAATGAACAGGAGTAACACAAAATTGAGTAGAATTCTAGTCACATTTTAGCATCACCTGTTTTTGTACATCTGTTAATTGATCTCCGACCCATTCAATGGCTGTTTTCAGTTCCGGTATTTCTTCTTGAATTTCCTCATCTATCTGAGTCTGAGTGGCCAATATAGTATGGGCATCTTTAGTCCAGTTTTGGATAAAATTATGTGTTTGAATTGAGGTTTGTAAAGTAACACTAGTGATGACAGCAATGGTGCAAATAGTTATTAATCCTATAATGCCAAAAATCAGCCATCCAGTGAATCATTTACATTGCTAGAGCAATTTAGTAAATAACTGGGAAACAAGTCTAGCCTTGGGACCTTTTTCCCAAGGCCATTGGAGATTTATTGGTAACCATAGATTATGTCGAGATTGAAGAATCAAAAGGGAGTCATTTTTTAAGGAAATAGAGGAGTTAAGAAGTATATAATTTACCATTTATGCAAGTTACAGAACGTAAAGTCTTATTGAATTGTAAATTTCCTATAGCTACAACAAAAGGAAGTGGAACATAGGCTTGTATAAAATATGATTGATTATAGTGAAAGAAATAATTGCTATAGCTATGATTGGTCCCTGTGGAATGTCTGGTCCAAGTCCCAAGTTCTTCGGCGTTTGCAGCAAGTTTTCAGATGTCCCATTGTTTAGGCCCAATCTGTTTATCAAAGATGATTCAAGGACGAGGTGGGGGCCATTCCATCATCAAGCTAGCCAAGAAGTCCTCTGTCATGGTAATGTTCCACTGTAGTATTAGTAACCTTCCATGTTACTTGAGTAATATAATCGTACATAGTATTGTTAATATCATCTGAGCAGTTCAATAACCACATACTATGGGGTCTCCAATTGACAATTGTATGATTAGCTATAAACATTAATTTTCCTGGTTTGGCCTGACATTTGTCCCAATGAACAGGAATATATTTAAAGTAAACCTTTGCATTTTGTTCTTTCCCTAATTCTTTCCCTAAAGTTTCAGTAGTATAAACATGGTTCACTGACAAAGAAAGGGCAGTAAATAATCCAAGTAGTGTCCGAAAATCCTTTTCTGGAGGCAGGACAAAAGCCCAAGTTTGTCGACTAACGTTTATACATAATTCTGCTGGGCCCATACATAAAGGAAGGACTCCATAACCTAGAACGATATTAATTTGTTTTTCTTTTTCTTCAGGATGAGAGGGTCCCTCCAGTTCCAAGGAGGGGGCATATGTGTTGACTCATTAGTGGATGTGATTGGTTCTATATCTGTCCATTTTACAACCTACAATAAAAAAGGGGGGTTAGGTATATAAGCCCAGTAAGTGTGATCAATCAGGTCAGCCTGAGCGGGGGAAGCAAAAGCAAGCAAAGCAAACATAGCGAAGAAAAATATTTTTAGGATTCTGAGGCATTCCCTGTTGAGAAATCAGGTTTTCAGTTTAATTAGTAGGGGTTTTTATCTGTCCCCAAGTAGGGAGATCATAAGGTCGATGACCTTAGAGTGCGGCGTTTTTGGAAATTTTTAATGTCGCCATGGCTTATATTGGAATTCTTTCTTCCTGGGTTTTTTGCTGTTTCATCTCTAGTCTGAATGCTGGGGGCCCCCTTAGGTTGAATCTTCTGAAGAGGAAGTCATGTGAGCTCGTTGGATCCATCTGGAGAAATAGAAGCATATGCTTTCCCCGTAAGATTAGTTTCTTAGATTTCTATTGATTAGTTAACCCGTCTTGATATCAAATGAGCAAAGGAAAGGAGGTGTCCTATAATGCTTCAAAAAACTTCTTTTTTTTGTTTATTTTTTTGTTTTTTGCTTTTGTCAAAACATCTCTTTGTGGTAAGTTTAAAAACTTTAAAACAAATAAGGCTATATTAACAATAGTTATAAAAAGAGAGGAAAGCGATAATGATGAAAACATTCTTAGGAACTATTTCAGTCTAAAAGAAAAAAAATCATTCAGGAATCTGTTTGGGACTGGTATTTGGCTGTGGTTTGTGTTATTTGGGGCAAAGGATTAGGAGTAACCATTCAAATATTTTTTCCTAAGTGAAATTATTGAAAAGGTGATGCAGAACAACTTGACAAATGAAATATTGCTCACATCCAAATATATTTGACCTTGTCCTTGAAAAAGAAATTCAGCTTAGCAACTGTTGAATCTCACTGTTCAGTGTGTTAAAGAGGATGACTACACTTCCAAGACAGACCTGAAAAGAAGACAAACATTCCACATTTCTGATATTCTTAGGAACAAATAATCCATTCGGGAATTATGCCTACACATTGGGAACAGATATAGTCACACCAAAAATAGTTATAGGCTTAAAGACTACACTACACCAGAATCTAGCAAAGTTTGCTCTGGACAAGGAAGACAAAAGTGTTCCTGTGTATTTTTTCTTATTTAATTTTTTACTTGCAGTTACAGTGTGTAATGTGTTTGTCCAATCATGTCTTGTGTTTGTGGACTATAAGGAATGTCTGCAATCTGTTTAATAGAGAATGAATGTAAAAATTGTTTGGACTGCTTAGAAATATAGGCAGAGTCATTGTCTGTTTTTATAGAATTAGGTGTTCTCATTATCGTGAAGTAAGTTGATAGGTGGGTTATAACATGTTGTGTAGTCTTACCTCAGAGAGATGTTGCCCCTAGAAAATAAGAATTTGTATTGATCAAGACATGTAAGAAGGAAGACGAAGAAAGTTCAGGACAATGAGTTACATTAATTTGCCATAAAATTTTTTTCATTTGTCATAAGCCTTTCTAAAATTCCAGCACTAAATATCTTTAAAAGTTAAAAGGCCAAAACAAAGTATGATAGCATAATAAACAAATGCAATGTTTATTTCAAATAAACATACCATACTTTGTGGTTTTCATTGTGATCCACCCAAGCATTTCAACTGCATTTTCTAATATATTTGCAGTCTGAATGTATCTGCTGACCAAATTTAATTCTATTAATTAATTCTAAACCAAAGTTTAGGTTTTCATTGTGATCCACCCAAGCATTTCAACTGCATTTTCTAATATATTTGCAGTCTGAATGTATCTGCTGACCAAATTTAATTCTATTAATTAATTCTAAACCAAAGTTAATTCTATTAAATATTGTTTTCCCAGAATTTTTTTCTTGTTTTCAATTTGGTTTAATTTGGAGAAAGAACATTTGTTGTAGCTAGAACGAGAATGAAAAACTAGTCTAGTAAAGCTTATGTAAATACCACTTTATTCTATAACAAATGTTTCAACAATTAAAAAAATATTTTTGTATTCATCATTTTATTTGCCATTTCTTATATCTTTCTATTAAAAGTATATATTTTATTATTCTATAGCAACCATGAAATGTCTTGTATGTTAGCATTTTATAGACTGTTGAACATATTTCTCAAATCATATTATATTATATATATATCATTCTTATATAAATATATATTTATATTCATTAACAGCTCAAAATCTCTTCAGCTCTTCTGCAAGAAAAACTCCTTTTAAGAGTAAGCCAATGTTCAGCAATTAACGCTTCAAAATCCTACTTCATTTGGAAATGACCCAGCCATTCAACAAACTTCTACTTAGTTCAGCACAACTCTAGAAACTTAAGTCACTCCAATCCCAAGAGATGGCTCCAGATTATAGATAATAGATCATTCTATCAAAAATACAATTATTTCTAAGAGCTTATCTAAAAGTTTTTATCTCATCTATATATTTGTGTATATATATATATATATAAAGAGTTACCTTTTTGTTGACAAACTTAGTTTACCTTAAACCAAGGCATAATAAAAGTATTATATAATGTTGATGACTCAAGACATGTCCCAACTAGATTAACAAATAATTATATTTAAATCACATTCACATTTAAATAAACATTATACCCAACATTGAACACCCTTCAGTTCATGTAAAGCTGAATCCAAATAGAGCTCATTAACTCCACACTATCTAAAAACAAGGACATACATTGAGACATAGATAATTTTAGATACATAGGCATAGTTCTCCGTTTGAAATTTAAAATATCCTTTTGTTTTATTTATTTATTTTGAGCTCCACCAATTTGTTAATGGCTGGAGTCCTAGATAGAGTGGGCTGTGTATCCCAAGGACGTGATAAGAGTTAACTTAAGGTTTTTTCTTAGGCGTATTTTTGTTTCCCAGGCAGAACTGGAGCTCAAAAAAAAAAAAAAAAAAAATTTTAACAAGTTAACCTTTTCCTAACTGCACGTGCAAGAAGAACCGGTTTTGTAATTTCAAAAAAGATTTTATTTTCATCAGTTTCCTCCGGAGTCTAAAGAATATCATAGCCATTTAGTGTCAAAAATATCATTTCTCTTTTTTGTAGCTATAGTATATTATTAATGATATATGCATGAGGGAATTGTTGTCACATAGGAAGTAAAGCCTTGGCTACAAAATTCTGACAAATACTAGGACTGTTATGAAGACGGCAATGGCATCTTATTTTAGTACTCTTGTCTGGAGAATCCTAGGGACGGGGGAGCCTGGCGGGCTGACAACCATGGGGTCGCATGGAGTAGGACACGACTGAAGTGACTTAGCAGCAGCAGTAGCAGGACTTTTAAGCATACCTTGAGGTAACATAGTCTATTGAAATCTTTTATGAGGCCTGATATGATTAGGATAAGGGAGAGAGAAAGTGAATCTCTCCCGGTCTAAAAGGTGTAAAGGTATATTTAAAAAGCAATCTTGTGAATCAGTAATAATAATGTGCCAATTTTGAGGAATAGTAATAGGTGATGGGATCTCTGGTTGCAATGCGCCCATAGGTTTAATAAAAGAATTAACTTTTCTAAACTCTGTTAAGAGACACCATTTGTTATGTTTCTTTTTTATAACAAAAATAGAGTTCCAAAAAGAGCAAGATTCTTCGTTTCAATTTTAATTGTGTGTTTATAAGTTCTTTAGTAGCTTGTAATTTTTCTTTCATAAGGGGCCATTGCTTTGTCCAAATAGGCTCATAATTTTTTTAAGTTATTTTAATAATTGTTTTGTTTGTTAAATGAGCAGTGGCCCCTAGGAAAAATGTGGAATGTATATCTGAGTTTGCCATTGTATAAGTAAGTCCCTTCCTATTAGATTAAAGGGTACATTTATCACATAAGGTTTTAATGTTGCAGGTTGACCTTCTGGTCCCTCACATGAGTATATTTGAACACTTTGATAAACTTTTTGTACTTTAGTTTGAGAAATTCTTGCAATTTGGCAAGAGACCTTTTGTACAGACCAGGATTTGGGCCATAAATGTTTGGAAATAATAGTAATATCAGATCCAGTATCGAGGAGACCAGAAAATCTTTTACCATTAATTTTGATATTTATATTTGGTCGGGCATACTCAGATACTAATGATGTCTACAAAGATTGTTTTTGATCTGTACTGTCAAACCCATCTGTCTGTACATTATTAGAGGAATTAATAGAAATGTAAGGTAAAAGAAGTAATTGAGCAATTTTGTCCCCCTTTTCGAATTGTCATAGAATCTGAGATGACATCAGAATTTGAATCTCTCTTTTATAACTTGAATCAAATATTTCAGGGTGAACAGTAATTCTTTTAGAAGTCAGACTAGATCGGCCAAGCAAAAGACCAAAAGTTTGTGGGGGCAGGGGTCTAAAAGGTCCAGTAGGCACTCTAGTAGGGACTGTTTGAAGGTAAAGGAGAAAATCATTTAGGGCTGGTATATCGACGGCAGCACTGCCAAATGTTGAGGGTTTGAGGGAAAAGATAGAATTTGTTCCTGTTTGGAGTTTTTTGGAATAGGTTTTTCATCAATATCAAATTTAAATTTACAACTTTTGGCCCAGTGCATTCTTTTACGGCAGCGAGGGCAAATTTTTTGGTATTTTATTAGCCTTTTTAGGGCAGTGCCTTTTTAAATGATTTTTATCTCTACAATTAAAGCATCTTTTATTTTCCTTTCTAAAGGTAGTAGCCATTGCCTCAATCAGCATTTGTATCTTTAGAGTTTCTGATCCTAGATTGCGATTAGCTTTCAAATAATCAATAATAATCTTAGTCTCACAAATTGCAGCTATAGCTCTTTGACATTTTTGATTTGCATTCTCATAAGCAAGTAATTTCTCTAGCTGTTTTTTGGTTTCTTCTCTGATTACAGTACGGGAAATAGCAGCTTCTAATCTAGTTTAAAAATTAGCATAACTTTTCATTAGGTTCCAACAAATGAGAGACTTTTGAAGTTGTGACTGTTGGCAGAGGAGAAGCATTTGGAGCAGCCGGGGCAGGTCTAGTAAGAAAATTTTGAAATATTTTGTATTGTTTTAATTGGGCCTTTTGTAAAGTTTAATCATTTAATTTATGTAATAAGTGTTCTGTCTGTTGCTGAATATTGGAAGGGCTAGAATGTACCTTGAAATGGCAGAATTATAGCTTTAATAAGAGCCTATAGGGGCTAGAGATCAATTGGAATATTTTTTCCTTGTTTGGCTGCTCATTTAACATTTTTTTTGACCTGGAGCCAAATTTCTAAATCAAAACTGCATTTATCAGGAAACTAAGGATTATGTTCAACTACTGTTTGAAGGCAAGCCTCTATTCATTGCTGTGAAGCCAGAAGTCCCTGAAATTTAAGCAAATGGTGAAGTAAAGTAGAAAAATAATGGGGCTGGCCAGCCGTTTAACCCATGCCTTAGTACTTACCGACCTCAATAGGTCCCTGAGTCACTCCGCCCGATATGCCACGTATACCAGTGTCCCTGTTCCTTGGCGCCATTTGTTGGGGTCCTTTAATGGACCGGAACCTTGTGGTGTGGAGTCGACGAAAAGAAAGTGAAAGAGAGAAAGAGAGAGAGAGAAAGAAAGAAAGAGAGAGACAAAAAAGACCCGGGGACCTAAGCTCTGATGGAGCAAAGGTGCTTTAATGATTTTTCTATGAGTATATATAGGCTGCAGTACAAGAAACTTCTTTCGAGAATGATAGAGATCAGAAAACCAAATGTACAGCAACCGTTACCAAGGGAACAAGGGGTAATGTTAGTCACAAGGTCAGGAGACAATCCATATCTCAAGAAAGGGGAAGGAGATTAAGCTGTTTTGTCCTAAGGAGAATGTTTACTAAAGGAGACTCATGCTTGCCTCACACAATGACCTCAGTCCCTGGGAGCAGCGTGCTGTTCTGCTTGAAGAGGGACAAAGGACTCATGAGAGACAGCATGTAGGAATCCTCCCGTCAAACATTCCCTGACAGGCATACACACTGAGGAAACCAGATCTGAAAGAGACACGTGTACCCCAATGTTCATCACAGCACTGTTTATAATAGCTAGGACATGGAAGCAACCTAGATGCCCATCAGCAAATGAATGGATAAGAAAGCTGTGGTACATATACACCATGGAATATTACTCAGCCACTAAAAAGAATACATTTGAATCAGTTCTAATAAGGTGGATGAAACTGCAGCCCATTATACAAAGTGAAGTAAGCCGAAAGAAAAACACCAATACAGTAAAGTAACGCATATATATGGAATTTAGAAAGATGGTAACAATAACTCTATATGTAAAACAGAAAAAGAGACACAGATGTACAGAACAGACTTTTGGACTCTGTGGGAGAAGGCGAGGGTGGGATGATCTGAGAGAATAGCATTGAAACATGTATATTATCAAGTGTGAAACAGATCGCCAGCCCAGGTTGGATACATGAGACAAGTGCTCAGGGCTGGTGCACTGGGATGACCCAGAGGGATGGGATGGGGAGGGAAGTGGGGGGGGGGATCAGGATGGGGAACACATGTAAATCCATGGCTGATTCATGTCAATGTATGACAAAAACCACTACAATATTATAAAGTAATTAGCCTCCAACTAATAAAAATAAATGAAAAAAACAAAAACAAAAACCAGAAACAAATGAAAATACATTGATCCAAAAGCTAAGGGACATAAAAATCCATTCTATGTGTAAAACTTATAGTAATACAAGCTACCAAAGAAACAAGAAATATCTAAAATAGACAACATTAGGTCAGGCAATCTTACCTTACACCTAAAGAAACTAGAAAAAGCAAAACAAACAAAACCCAAAGTTAGTATAAGGAAAGAAATCATAAAGATCAATGCAGAAATATATGAAATAAAGACTTCAAAAAGATGAAAAGATCACTGAAACTAAGAGCTGATTCTTTGAAAAGAAAAGTACAATTGATAAGATTTTAGCCAGACTTATCAAGATGTGAAATTAGCTTGACAGGAAAGACTAATACCATATAATTCCACTTATAGTGTGGAATCTAAGAAACAAAAGAGAAACAGAGTCATTAATACAGAGGACAAAGAGGTGGCTGCCAGAAGGGAGGTAAGTAAGAGGATGAGAGAAATAGAAGAGGGAGATTAAGTGGTACAAGTGTTCAAGTTGCAAAAATAAATGAATATGAAATGTATATTTGGGGGAATATATTCAATATTTAATATATTTGTAGGCTGAAAGATGATAACTAGACTTATATAGTGATCATTTTGAAATGTATAGAAAAGTCAAGTGACTATGTTGTGCATCAGAAACTAATATAGTGTTATAGGTCAATTTTAATTCAAAATGAAACAGTCTCATAGAAAAAGAGATCAGATTTGTGTTTACCAAAGGTGAGAGGTTGGAGAAGAGGGAATCAGATAAAGACAATCAAAAAATACAAAAGTCCAGTTACATGATAAATAAATACTAAGGATGTATTGTACAAGACCATAAAAACAATTAACACTGCTATGTGTTACATATGAGAGTTTTTAAGAGAGTAAGTCCTAAAATTTATCATCACAAAGAAAAGTTTTTTTCTATTTTTTAATTTTGAATCTATATGGATTGATGAATGTTCACTAGTTATTGTTGTAAAAATTTCATGATGTATATAAATCAAATACTTATGCTATATTTCTTAAACTTATATAGTGATATATGTGAATTATGTCTCAATAAGGCTGGAAGAAAAATAAAATAATTAATATATATTTTAAAGGTATAACCTTCCTGTTATAACATGACAAATATGGATATATTATACAACATGATAAATACGGATATATTATATAACATGATAAATATAATTAACACTATTGTATGTTATACATGAAAGCTGTTAAGAGAGAAAATTCTGAGTTCTCATCATAAGGAAATATTTTTTCTATTTCTTTAATTTTGTATCTCTATGAGATGATAGATGTTCATTGAATTTATTGAGGTATAATGTAAAAATGTTTGCTACATACTTTAAACTTGGGACCAGTGCCCAGCACAAGACAGGTGCTCAATAAAAATAGCTTTAACCATTTGCAGGCAGATTGTTTACCATCTGAGCCACCAGGGAAGCCCTTTACTATTCTCAGTATAAATCATATACTTTCATCAAGAGAACATACTCTAGTGATAATAACTGATCTCACATCACTAAAGTATTTGTCATGCCTGTAACAAGGCAATATATTTTCTAGATCAGATCAGGGACATTTACCATTTTCGCAGTCACTTCAGTCCATCGTGGACTGGTCTCTGTAAAAAAAGAAAACAATGCCATTGTCTAAGTACTCTGAAAGTAGTCTATGTTCACAATTGCTCAAAGTTGTGAGAAGAACAGTCTTCTACAACAGTCATTCTATTTCTGAACCTTTTAACTACTGTACATATCTCAGCAATGATCAAATGAAATGAATTACTCTGATGCTGCCCATTCAGTTCGGTTCAGTGCAGTCGTTCAGTCTTGTGCAACTTTTTGCGGGCCCATGAACTGCAGCACGACAGGCCTCCCTGTCCATCACCAACACCCAGAGTTCACCCAAACCCATGTCCATTGAATTGGTGATGCCATCCAACCATCTCATCCTGTGTCGTCCCCTTCTCTTCCTGCCCTTAATCTTTCCCATCATCAGGGTCTTCCCAAATGAGTCAGCTCTTTGCATCATGTGGCCAAAGTATTGGAGTTTCAGCTTCAACATCAGTCCCACCAATGAACAGCCAGGGCTGGTGTGGATCTTGTTGCAGTCCAAGGGACTCCCAAGAGTCTTCTCCAACACCACAGTTCAAAAGCATCAATTCTTCTGCACTCAGTTTTCTTTATAGTCCAACTCTAACATCCATACATGACCAGTGGAAAAACCATAGCCTTGACTAGATGGACCTTTGCTGACAAAGTAATGTCTCTGCTTTTCAATATGCTGTCTAGGTTGGTCATAACTTTCCTTCCAAGGAGTAAGCATCTTTTAATTTCATGGCTGCAATCACCATCTTCAGTGATTTTGGAGCCCCAAAAAATAAAGTCTGACACTGTTTCCACTGTTTCCCCATCTATTTCCCATGAAGTGATGGAACTGGATACCATCATCTTAGTTTTCTGAATGTTGATCTTTAAGCCAACTTTTTCACTGTCCTCTTTCACTTTCATCAAGAGGCTCTTCAGTTCTTCTTCACTTTCTGTCATAAGGCCGGTATCATCTGCATATCTGAGGTTATTGTATTCCTCCCAGCAATCTTGATTCTAGCTTGTGCTTCTTCCAGCCCAGCATTTCTCATGATGTACTCTGCATAAAAGTTAAATAAGCAGGGTGACAATATACAGCCTTGACAATATACTCCTTTTCCTATTTGGAACCAGTCTGTTGTTCCATGTCCAGTTCTAACTGTTGCTTCCTGACCTGCATACAGGTTTCTCAAGAGGCAGGTCAGGTCATCTGGTATTCCCATCTCTTTCAGAATTTTCCACAGTTTATTGTGACCCACACAGTCAAAGGCTTTGGCATAGTCAATAAAGCAGAAATAGAGGTTTTTCTGGAATTCTCTTGCTTTTTTGATGATCCAGTGGATGTTGGCAATTTGATCTCTGGTTCCTCTGCCTTTTCTAAAACCAGCTTGAACATCTGGAAGTTCTTGGTTCATGTATTGCTGAAGCCTGGCTTGGAGAATTTTAAGCCTTATTTTACTGGTGTGTGAGATGAGTGCAATTGTGTGGTAGTTTGAGCATTCTTTGGCATTGCCTTTCTTTGGGATTGGAATGAAAACTGAGCTTTTCCAGTCCTGTGGCCACTGATGAGTTTTCCAAGTTTACTGGCATATTGAGTACAGCACTTTCACAGCATCATCTTTCAGGGTTTGAAATAGCTCAACTGGAATTCCATCACCTCCACTAGCTTTGTATAAGGAGCCTCTGATTGACCTGTTTATAGGGCAGCTGGTGGGCTCAATAACTTCCTCTCGATAACCTCCAACGACATAAAAACAAAGAGGCCTCAGGTTCCTCAGGGCACAGATGCTAAGATGGAGATGTGAGGAATGCTCTTGAAAACAATAGCTTTAAGGCACAGAGGAGAGCAGGGCTGAGTAAATCAGGAAATTCAACAGGATGTGACAGAGGCAGTACAGATCTGGTAGGGAGTTTGGAGAAGCAGGTACAACTCTTCAAAGGTGGCCCAAATTGAAGGAAAGTCTGAACTTCATGTCCCCCACTGGACAAGTGCTGCCCCAGAGAGGGACATAACCTTGAATAAGGCTGCTCTTTTCAGTCATGGCAACTCTTGGAGCCATAGGTAAGCTATACTCCTAGCACCTGAGGTAAAATGGATCTCGGTCTTAAAAGAGGAGAGTCTGCTTCATTCACTGAGGTTTGAGATTCTCAAACTTCAGCTGCATCAGAATCACTTGGAAAAAGTATGAGTTGAAATTGTTAGTCGCTCAGTCATGTCCAACTCTGTGATCCAACGGACTGTAGCCTGCCAGTCCCCTCTGTCCCTGGAATTCTCCAGGCAAGAATACTGAAGTAGGTAGCCATTCTCTTCCCCAGGGGATCTTCCTGAATCACTTGGAGGTGATTGTTAAAACAGATTGCTAGGGGTAACCCCAGAGTCTGATTTATTAGATCTGGATTGAGAATGGAGCATCTGGACAAGTTTCCAGGTGCTGATGCTGCTTCTAGGTGCAGAATCACTGCATTTATTTTCCCAAGTTTACTCCACTTATTTTCCTTCAACAGAGTGAAGAATACATTTATTTATTTATTTATTTTGAAGAACACATCTAAAGACGGCAAAATAAGGGTAAGTGAAGAATGAAGATCTGTTAATAATTTTTTCAAATACTATCCTGTCACAATACTTTTTTTTACTCTTAATTTTGGAATTCTTTATTCTGTACTTATTAATAGTCCTTTTTTCCTTCCTTTTCTCTCATTAATTACACGTTATCTATGATTGTTTCCAACATTTCCCTGTCAACTTATCCCCACTCTGGCAGCAACATTGTCCCATTTTGATTCACCCATTTGTTCAGAAATTATTACTCTATGCCCATATTCATTTGTTATGTATAATTTATCAATGTGAAAAAGTTTAGTGCAAATTAACTATTATCCTCACCAATGTGAGTTATGGTGGTATACACATACAGGAAAAGCCCCAACAACAAACCCTGTATAGAAGAGGTTAGGTGAACTGTAAGCATGGCTGTATATATACATGACAGAATTACCTTTAAACTGAAAGATAACAAAGTTTATAAACAAGCACATAATAGTACATAACATGAAATGTAGTATAGGGGCCCTGACATACATTTCTCACTCTACCAGAATTAATTAGATTATAATCATTCTGATAGGTGACAGGAGGGCTTCTTGGAGGAAGACTTTTCTTCACTTTCTCTACTAAACACACCCAGTTGAGTGAAGCACATTTAGTACCCAGTGATCATGCTTAGACAAGGCTTGTGAAAATTCTTAGTTCTCCTTTTCTCAGCCCAATTTATTGTACACTCTTCTTCATGAAATTATTTATCGGTGACATTCCACCTTGTTGTTGCCTCTTGTATCTGTCTTTTGTGATCCTTTTTAATATGACTTCAACACATAAAACTTTAGTGATGGCAGCAAAATTGTAAATTTTCCTTTTTTATCTTCCTCTGCAAAGGTCCAAAAGCCTCCAACTCCATACATATAATCTTGGAGTATACCTTGGCATCATGTTTAATGAAAGATGTGTGAAATTTTTAAATGATTTATTTTTAATTGAAAAAGATGTTTTAAAAGCAGGAAAATATTGTCTATAAAGAAATATTAGAAAAACTAGAATTATTTAGGCTGAAAATTAAAGTTTATGGATTAACAATCAACTTCAAAGATGTAAAGGGCATATAATGGGTATGACTGAGGGAAGGAGGAGGAAAGCAAGGCACTGAATTTCTGCTAAGAGACAGTTGAAACTAGAATGAAAGGTTTTCCTACCTAGCAGAAAACTTGACATTAACTGGGAACCTGAAAAAGTTTTATTACCTGTTTTCCTAGGAGTCTTAAAAAACAAAACAATGTCATATTTCAACACAGGATTAGGTGTGGTCCTACAAGGAGACAGATTAGTACAATAGATGAACTCCTAAATTCCCTTCCTACCTAAGATTTTATCTTTAATTATGGCAGTCAGCAACACTCTTCTGGGCAAAATTGATTTCTGGCAAAGGACGTATCTCCAAAGAATCATTTTTCACGGCTTTTTGTATAATTTTTATTGATAGCATAATCTACAAAGGCTGAAGAGATGTCTTCATATAATGAAAACCCTTAGTCTGTGCTAGCTATTTGCTTAGAAAGATTTACATGTCTATGATTTCTTAAAATTCTTAACTTATTCCCTAATCTAATATTTATATTGTGTATATGGAACCTGGTTAGCTATAAGAGTATGAGATTAGAATAATGTCAATTTAGAGCATAACTTTCCCCTGCAATATTTGAAAACATATCTTTATGAATTTTGCTTTTCTTATATTAATTTATTTTTATTCATAAGGTTTTATAAAGATCAGAATAATCAGGCTGAAAAAAATAACCTGAGATGGCTGGACTCACTTTAGAGAGTATTTATAGGGTGCCACCTATATACTTTTGCCATCCTAAAACATAGTCATCAATGTATGGATACTAGAGTAGGGTAGAGGAAATTGAAGTGAGAGAAGCACCAAGGATATAAGTTACCTCAAGTTGGAAATTCCCTTCAGACTTTTCGTATGTATCAAATTCTATTGTACATTAAATCCCAGCTAAATATCACCTTGTCTGGAAAGCCCATAGTCTTATGGTAGAACCACTCAGTTATCCCTGAGTTTAAATCACAATTCCAACAAATATTATCTATAAAAACTTGAACATTTTCCTCAGTATCACTTAACCTCAAAGTAAATCTGATACATGAATGTTTGTGAAAACTTCAAGGTCAGTGTCATACAGAACAGGTATTCATCCATCATTACTTTCCATTCCAAAACTGTTATAATGGATCATTTTTATGTTTATGATTACAATTACTTTATTCTCCTTGGTGAGTAACTGTTAATCATATTTCTCTATCCCACACCCATTAAATATAATTATCTTAAGACCAGGTACTGTGTCTTAGTTATATTAGAAATCCTTGATGGCTAATGTGGTACTGGCATACAATGGATACCCCAAATGTAAATGTATTAAACATGTTTTTACTAGTCTCCAAAGTTCAAAAAGCACTACTTCAAGCATCTTAAAAGATATTAGAAATACTTTTAATAGAAAAAATGTCCAACATATTCTTAAATTCTGGTATAATGGAAAATTCTAAAGAAAGAAAAAAATATCAGTAAAGGCTGAAGACAATCTGGGATTTTCTAAAATTTACTGTCATATCATACTCTGAACTGTTTTTTGGGAAACTGTGGGCCTAAGGAAAAATAAAAGTACAATAGAATGAATGTTTGTTTCTCCCCAGAATTCATGAGTTGAAACTCTAATCCCATATCAAATGATGATATTTGAAGGTGGGGCCTTTGGAAAATCATGAGGTGGAGCCCTCATGAATGAGAAAAGTGCTCTTATAAGAAGGGATCAGAGAGTACCCTCACCCATTCTGCTGTGTGAAAACACAGAGAGAAGATGGCCCTCCAGAAAGAAGGCAAGAACCTTACTAGTCAGTCATTCTCATCTTGGACATTTAGACTCTAGAACTGTGAGAAATAAATGCTTATTGCTTAATTCACACAAATTATAGTAATTTGCTATAGCATCCCAAGCTGACTAAGATAAAAGGCATAGAGTGTTAAGATCAAATAAATGGAAAACAAATCAGATTATTGTAATTATTTCAATATAATACCTAACATAAATTAGGTATAAATGATCAGAATTTTAAAGCTAGGGCAATGGTGGGGGAAAAACTCACAACACAAATATGAAATGCCTTGACTCTTATGGTTAATTTCTCTCAGTATTTTCAATGTGCTTTGCATATTTCTGATCATACTATATAACAATATTTGGCTTTTTAGCATAATTTAACAATATATAGTAAGAAAATTTCAATGTTATTACTAACTTTTAAAAATCTTATTTGCTATCTGATGTAACATGTATATGTAAATAATAGTCATTCCTATTTATTTGGGTTTTAACATCTTTATATTACATAATACTCATTTAAAGATTTTTTTTTTAAAATAGAATTCATTTACTGTGTTGAAATTTAAAATAATAGATCAGCGGTTCAAGATGTCAGAGTAGGAATACCTTGAAGTCATCTCCCATGCATGTTAAGTCATTTCATTGATGTCCAGCTCTGCAACTGTGTGGACTGTAGCCCGCTAGGCTCCTCTTCCGTGGAATTCTCTAGGCAAGAATATTGGAGTGAGCTTCCATGCCCTCCTCCAGGGGATCTTCCCAATGCAAGGATCGAACTCATATCTCTTAGGGCCCCTGCAATAGCAGGTGGGTTCTTTACCACTAGCACCATCTGCTGCTGCTGCTGCTAAGTCACTTCAGTCGTGTCCGACTCTTAGCGACCCCATAGGCAGCAGCCCACTAGGCTCCCCCGTCCCTGGGATTCTCCAGGCAAGAACACTGGAGTGGGTTGCCATTTCCTTCTCCAATGCATGAAAGTGAAAAGTGAAAGTGAAGTCGCTCAGTCGTGTCTGACTCTTAGTGACCCCCTGGACTGTAGCCTACCAGGCTCCTCTGTCCACGGGATTTTCCAGGCAAGAGTACTGGAGTGGGGTGCCATTGCCTTCTCCACTAGCACCATCTAGTAGGGTATAAATATGTACTCAGTCATGTTGGACTCTTTGTGATCCCATGGATAATAGCCTACCAGGCACTTCTGTCCATGGGATTTTTTCAGGCAAGCATACTGGAGTGGTTGCCATTTCCTTCTTCAGCAGATCTTCCTGACCCAGGGATTGAATGTTCATTGCCTGTGTCTCCTGCATTGCAGGCAGATTCATTACCTGCTGAGCCATCAGGGAAGCCCATAGGCACACCAAAACTGCAACTATTTACAGAACAACTATCAATGGAATGATAGAAAACTAGCAGAAAATATTTTGTACAACTAAAGATCATGCAATATAATGAAGAAGTCAATGACATTTTTGCATGAAGACCTGGCCCCACTTAACAGCCTATTGTCTCCAGTGCTGGGATGTCTCAGGCCAAACAACAAACCAGGAGGGTCACAGTTCCACCTATAAGCAGACAGGCTTCCTTAAGACTTCCTGAGCCCACAGTCGCCTCTAGACATGCCCCAAGACACATGTCTAGCAAAGAGCCAAAACTGAGCCCCGTCCATCAGTGGAAGGCACTGGCCCCTCCCACCAAGAAACTTGCAGAAGCCTCTAGACCAGCCTCAAGCACCAGGGTGAAGACACCAGAGCAAGAAAACTACAGTCATGTAGCTTGCAGATCCAGTCCAAAAACAGGCCAGAAACAACCCTGGGATGACCTGGTCCCTGGCCACTGTGTGACGAGAGGGGAGTATAATGCTGAGATGTTTACGATGTCTCCTACACAGGGACACTGCTCCAAAGTCAAGAAAGGTAACTAACATGCCACATACATAAAAGTGCAAATAGCAATTTAGACAAAATGAAGTGATAGGGGAATATCTTTCAGAAGACAAAACAATGTAAAATCACAGAAGAAAAAACAAGTGATGTGGAAATAGGCAAACTATCTGAGAAAGAGCTCAGAGTAATGATCATAAAGATGATCAAAGAGCTCAGGAAAATAATGGATGCATAGAATGAAAAGTTATGAGAAGTTCTAGAAATGATTTAGAAAATATAAAGACCAATAGAGCAGAATTAAAGAATATAATAACTGAAATGAAAAATACACTAGAAGGAATCAATAGTAGACTAAATGAGGGGGAATAAAGGATCAGTGAGCTGAAAGAGAGTAGTGGAAATTACAGAAAAAAGCAAACATAATTAAAAGAAATGAGGACTGTTTAAGAAATCTCTGGAACAACATCAAGCACAATAATATTCACATTATAGGGATTCCAGAAGGAGAAGAAAGAGGAAATAGGCCTGAGAAAATATTTGAAGAGATAATAGTGGAAAATGTCCTTAACCTGGGAAAGTTCAGGAGTCATGGAGAATCCCATACAGGATTAGCCCACAGAAGAAAACAATATAGTAATCAAAATGACAAATATTAAAGATAAAGATAGAATATTAAAAGCAAAAGGGAAAAGGAACTGATGACATACAAGGGAATTTCCATAAGGCTATCAGCTAATTTTTTCAGCAGAAACTCTGCCAACCAGAAAGACATGTTAGAATATACATAAAATGATGAAATACAAAAACCTAAAACCAAGAATAATCTATTCAATAAAGCTGCTGTTTAGATTTGAGGGAGAAATCAAAAGCTTTACAGACAAGCAAAAGCTAAAAGAATTCAGCACCACAAAACCAGATTTAAAACAAATGCTAAAGGAATTTCTCTATGCAGAAAAGAAAAAGCCACAACTTGAAACAAGATTACAAAATGGAAAAGTCCACTAGCAAAAATCCAATAAAGGTAGGAAAACATTCACATACATGCACAACTAGTAGGGGGGTTAAAAGACAAAAACATAAAATCATCTGCATCCAAAATAAGTATTTAATGGGTACACAGTACAAATAGATGTAAAATATAATATCAAAAGCAGTAGCCATGAAGGAGGAGAGTACAAATGCATCTAAGATGCATTTGATATTAAGATATCAACAACTTAAAACAAACAGGATATATAGACTGCCAGGTAAAAACCTCAGGGTAACCACTATAATAGATGTATTACACACACACACACACACACACAGATATACACAGAAAAGAAAAAAAAAATTCAAACACAACATGAAAGTTAGCATAAAATCACAAGAGAAGGGAACAGAAGATGAAAAGAGGAAAAAAAGATCAACAGAAGCAAATTTAAAACAGTTAACAAAATGGCAATAGGAGCGTACATATTAATAATTACCTTAAACGTAACCAGACTAAATGCTCCCAACAAAGAAATACTTATATGAAACAAAATATACTTTAAAATAAAGACTATTACAAGGAACAAAGAAGGAAACTACATAATGATCAAACAATAAATTCAAGAAGAAGATATAGCATTGTAAATATACATGCACAACATAGGAGCATCTCAGTGTATAAGACTATGCTGCTGCTAAGTCACTTCAGCCGTGTCTGACTCTTAGAGACCCCATGGACTGCAGCCCACCAGGCTCCCCCGTCCCTGGGATTCTCCAGGCAAGAACACTGGAGAGGGTTGCCATTTCCTTCTCCAATGCATGAAAGTGAAAAATGAAAGTGAAGTCACTCAGTCCTGTCCGACTCTTAGCGACCCAATGGACTGCAGCCTACCAGGCTCCTCTGTCCATGGGATTTTCCAGGCAAGAGTACTGGAGTGGGGTGCCATTGCCTTTTTCCATATAAGACTATATAAGCATATAAAAGGAGAAATTGACAGTAATACAATAACAGCAGGGGCATTAACACCCATCTTACATCAATGGACAGGTCATTCAGATCTAAAATCAATAAGGAAACACCATAGGCCTTAAATAACACATTAGACCTGATGGGACTTAGTTGACTTTTGTAGAAAATTCCATTCGAAAGCATGACAATACTCATTCTTTTCATGTGAACATGGAATATTCTCCGGGATAGATCACATGCTGGGACACAAAACAAGACTTGGTAAATTTTAAATACTGAAATCTTATCAAGCATCTTTTTTGACTATAGTGTTATGAAGCTAGAAATCAATTATAAGGAAAAAACTGCAAAACAGAAACGTGTAGAGACTAAACAAAATGCTACTAAACAATCAATGGATCACTGAAAAAATGAAGGATGAAATTAAGAAAATAACTGGAGACATATGAAAATGAAAACACAACAATTAAAAGTCTATGGGATGCAGCAAAAGGAATTCTAAGATGGATGTGTATAGTGATACAAGCTTATCTCAGTAAATAAGAAAGACCTCAAGCAAAGAATTTAAGCTTATAGCTAAACTAGAGAGAGAAGAACAGGCAAACCATAAAGTTAGTAGAAGGAAAGAAGATCAGTGAAGAAATAAATGAAGTAGAGATGAAGAAAACAATAAAAAAAAATCAATGAAATTAAAAGTTGGTTTGAAATGATAAACGAAAGTGATAAACCTTTAACTAGATTCATCAAGAAAAAAAGGAAGAGAACACAAATCAATAAAATCAGAAATGAAAAAGGAGAAGTTACAATGGACATCACAGAAATATAAGTGATCATACTATGAACAAATATGTCAGTAAAATGGACAACTTTGGTTGTCCATTAAAGAAATGGACAAATTGGTACAATCTTCCAAAACTGAATGAAGAAGAAATAGAATATATGAACAGATCAATTGTCAATACTGTAATTGAATCAGTTATTTAAAAACTTTCAACAAACAAAATACGGGACCAGATGGTTTCAGAGGTGAAGTCTACCAAATATTTAGAGAAGAATTAACACCTATCTTTCTGAAGTTATTCCAAAAAATTGCTGACAAAGTTACACTTTTGAATTTATCCTATAAGGCCACCATCACCTTGATACCAAAACAAGCGAAAGTTACCTCAAAAAAAAAAAAAAAAAAAAAAAAAGGAAGGAAAATTATAGCTCAATAACATTGATGAACATAGATGCAAAAATTCTCAGCAAAATGCTAGTAAAACAACTCCAATATATGTAAAGCATCATAACCTTGATCAAGTCGTTCAAAGATGTACGGATTTTTCCATATGTGCAGATTAATCCATGTGACATACTACATTAACAAATTGAAGAACAAAAATCATGTGATCATGTCAATAGATACAGTGCAAACTTTTGATAAAAGTCAATATCCACTCATGATAAGAAACTCTTAGGAAAGTGGTCCTAGAGGGAACAAGTGTAAGTGGAGGGAACGTCAAAGTGAAAGTGAAAGTGTTAGTCATTCAATTGTGTCTGGCTTTTTGTGATCCCATGGACTGTAGCATAGAATTCTCCAGGCAAGAATGCTAGAGTGGGTCGCGATTCCCTTCTCCAGGGAATCTTCCTGACCCAGGGATCAAGGCCGGATCTCCTGTATTGCAGGCAGATTTTTTACCATCTGAGCCACTAAGGAACATTATAAAGGTTGCGTATTACACACAGCTAATATCATACTCAATGGTGAAAAGCTGAAAGCATTTCCTTTAAGAGCAGGAACAAGACAAGGATGTCTAATGTCACCACTTTTTTATCAGCATAGTTTTGAAAGTCCTAACCACAGTAATCAGAGAACAGAAGCAAAAGGAATCCAAACTGGAAAAAAAGTTAAAGCTGTGTTTGTGGCTGACATGATATTATACATAGAAAATCTTAAAACCTTTACTAGAAAACTGCTAGAACTCAACAATGAATTTTATAAAAATTGCTGGAAGCAAAATTGATAAACAAATCTGTGGCATTTCTACACATTACCAATGAATCATCAGCAAGAGAAATGAAGGAAACAATCCCATTTATCATTGCATCAAAAAAGAATAAAACACCTAGGAATAAATCTACCTAAGGGGACAAAAGATGTATACTTCAAAATCTTTAAGATGCTGATAAAAGAAATTGAAGATGAACAAATAAATGGAAAGATAAACTGTGTTCCTAAATTGCAAGAATCAATGCTGTCAAAATGACTTTACTGGTCAATGCAATCTACAAATTCAATGCAACCCCTATTAAACTACCAGTGGCATTTTCAAGAACTAGAACAAAAAAATTTTAAGTTTGTTTGGGAACAAAAAAGACCCCAAATAACCAAAGCAATCTTGATAAAGAACTGGAGGGATAAGCATCCTTAACTTCAGACTATACTACAAAACTACAGTAATCAAGAGTATGGTACTTGCAAAAATATAGACATACAGGTCAATGGAATAGGATAGCAAGTCCAGAAATAAATCCATGCACCTATGATCAACTAATATATGACAAATTAGGTAAGAATATACAATGGAGAAAAAGCAGTCTCTTCAGTAAATGGTTCTGGGAAAACTGGACAACTGCTTGGAAAAGGATGAAATTAGAACATTCTCTAATAGCATATTAAAAGCAAATTCAAAATTGGTTAAAGACCTAAAGGTAAGACCTGAAAGTATAAAACTCATGGAGGAAAACATAAGCAGAACACCCTTGGACATAATTTGCAGCACTGTACTTTTGGATCCATCTCCTAGAGTAATGGAAATAAAAACAAAATAAACAAATGGGACCTAATTGAACTTAAAATCTTTTTCATAGCAAAGGAAATTGCAAACAAAATGAAAAGACAACCCACAGAATAGGAGAAAATACTTGCAAATTATACAACCAAAAAGGGATTAATTTCCATGATATATAAACAGCTCATACAGCTGAATATCCAAAAAAAAATCAACAACCCAATCAAAAAAATTGGCAGAAGAACTAAACAGACACTTCTCTGAGGAAGACATACGGATGGCCAACAGACACATGAAAAATGCTTAGTATCATTAATTATTAGCCAGTTTCAAATGAAAACTACAATGTGGTATCACGTGAACGAGTCAGGCTGACCAAAAGTCTGCAAAAAGTCTGCAAAAAGAAAATTCTGGAGAGAGTATGGAGAAAAGGAAATCCTTTTATACTTTGGTAGGAATGTAAATTGATGTAGCCACTATGGAGAACAGTACAGAATTTCCTTAAAATACTAGAAATAAGTTACCTATGATTCAACAATCACTCTCGTTGGCATATATACATAGAAAACTGAATCAAAAATATAAATACACTCCAATGTTTATAGCAACACTATTTATAATAGCCAAGACATGTTGTTATTGTTCAGTTCCTAAGTCATGTCCCTAACCCAACTCTAACCCTAACCCTAACCTAACCCTAACCCGACTCTTTGTGACCCCATTGATTGCAGCATGCTATACTTCCCTGTATTTCACTCTCTCAGGAGGTTTGCTCAAGTTCATGTCCATTGAATTGATGATAATGCCATTCAAACTATCTCATCCTTGATTGCCCCTTCTCCTCCTGCCTTCAATCTTTCCCAGCATCAGGGTCTTTTCCAGTGAGTTGGGTCTTTTCCAATGATTCAGTTCTGTATCAGGTGACTAAAATACTGGAGCTTCAACTTCAGCATCAGTCTTTCCAATGAATATTCAGAGTTGATTTACTTTAAGTTTCACTGGTTTAATCTCCTTGCTGTTCAAGGAACTCTCAGAAGTCTTCTCCAGCACCATAATTCAAAAGCATCAATCTTCAGTACTCAGCCTTCTCATATTTTCAGCTGAACTCTCATATCTGTAATGACTACTGGAAAAACCATAGTTTTGATTATATGGACCCTTGTTGGCAAAGTGATGTCTCTGCTTTTAAATATGCTGTCTAGGTTTTTCATAGCTTTTCTTCCAAGAAGTCTTTTAATTTCATGGCTGCAGTCACCATCCTCAGTGATTTTGGAGCCCCCCAAAATAAAATCTGTTACAACTTCCATTTTCCCCCCATCTATTTTCCATGAAGAGATGGGACCAGATGCCATGATCTTTGTTTTCTGAATGTTGAATTTTAAGCCAGCTTTTTCACTTTCCTCTTTAACTTTCACAAAGAGGCTCTTTAGTTTCTCTTTGCTTTCTGTCATCAGAATGGTATCACCTGCATACCTGAGGTTATTGATATTTCTAACAGCAGTCTTGATTCCAGCTTGTGATTCATCTAGCCCAGCATTGTGCATGTTGTACTCTGCATAGAAGTTAAATAAACAGGGTGACAATATACAGCCTTCTTGTACTTCTTTCCCAATTTTGAACCAGTCAGTTGTTCCATGTCTGGTTCTAAATGTTGCTTCTTGACCTGCAAACAGGTTTCTCAGGAGGCAGGTTAGGCGGCCTCGTATTTCAGTCTCTTTAAGAATTTTCCACAGTCTGTTGTGCTCCACACTAAGACTTTAGCATTGTTCTGTAGTTTGAATATGCTTTGAAATCACTCTTCTTTGGTACTGGAATGAAAACTTACCTTCTTCAGTCCTGTGGCCATTGCTGAGTTTTCCAAAAGTGCTGGCATATTGAATGCAGCACTTTAACAGCATGATCTTTTAGGATTTGAAATTTATTGGCTGGAATTCCATCACCTCCACTAGCTTTGTTCATAGTAATGCTTCCTAAGGCCCACTTGACTTCATACTGCAGGATGTATGGCTCTAAGTGAGTGACCACATCATCATGATTATCCAGGTCATTAAGACCTTCTTGTATATTTCTGTGTATTCTGGCCACCTCTTAATCTCTTCTGCTTTGTTAAGTCCTTGCAATTTCTGTCCTTTATTGTGCCCATCTTTGCATGAAATGTTCCTTTAGTAGCTCCAATTTTCTTGAAGATATCTCTGTTCTTTCACATTCCATTTTTTCCCTCTATTTCTTTGTATTGTTCACTTAAGAAGGTCTCTATATCTATATCTATCTATCTATCTATCTATTTATATCTCCTTGTTATTCTCTGGAACTCTGCATTTAGTTGGGTATATCCTTCCCTTTCTCTTTTTCTTTTCCCTTCTCTTCTTTCTCAGCTATTTGAAAGGTCTCCTCAGACAACCATTTTGCGTTCTTGCATTTCTTTTCTGGGGAAGTTTTTGGTCACCGCTACCTGTAGAGAACCTTGTGTGCACTAGGACCCAGGAGAAAGGAGCAGTGACCCCATAAGAGACTGACCCAGACTTGCCCATGAGTGAGTGTCGAAGAGTCTCCAGCAGAGGTGTGGGTTGGTGGTGGCCTGCTGCAGGGTTGGAAGCAATGAGAGTAGCAGTACATGCATGGGATCTTTTGAAGGAGGTCACCATTATCTTCATTACCTCTACCATAGTTGGGCTCCAGGTAAATAGCAGGGAGGGAACACAGCTCCACCCATCCACAGAAATATGGATTAAAGATTTGCTGAGCATGGCCCCACCCATCAGAACAAGACTCAGTTCCTTCTCAGTCAGTCTCTCTCATCAGGAAGCTTGTATAAACTTGTAGACGCTTATTATTCTCCAGCAGAGGACAGACAGACTGAAAACCACAACAACAGAAAACTAATCAATCTAATCACATGGACCAAAGCCTTATCTAACTCAATGAAACTATGAGCCATGCCCTGTAGGGCCACCTAAGATGGATAGGTCATGGTGGAGAGTTCTGACAAAACATGGTCCACTGGAGAAGGGAATGGGCAAACCACTTCAGTATTCTTGCCTTGAGAACCCCATTTACAGTATGAAAAGGCAAAAAGATAGGACATTGAAAGATGAACTCCCCAGGTCAGTAGGTGCCCAATATGCTACTGGAGAAAAGTGGAGAAATAACTCCAGAAAGAATGAAGAGATGGAGCCAAAGCAAAAACAACACCCAGTTGTGGATGTGACTGGTGACAGAAGCAAGGTCCAATGCTGTAAAGAGCAATATTGCATAGGAACCTGGAATGTTAGGTCCATGAATCAAGGCAAATTGGAAGTGGTCAAACAGGAGACAGCAAGAGTGAACGTTGACATTTTAGGAATCAGTGAACTACAAAGGACTGGAATGGGTGAATTTAACTCAGATGACATTATATCTACTAATGTGGGCAGGAATCCCTTAGAAGAAATTGAGTAGCCATCATAGTCAACAAAAGAGTCTCAAATGCAGAGTTCCAAAGAGTAGAAAGGAGGGATAAGAAAGCCTTCCTCAGTGATCAGTGCAAGGAAATAGAGGAAAACAATAGAATGGGAAAGATTAGAGAGCTCTTCAAGAAAATTAGAGATACCAAGGGGACATTTCATACAAAGATGGATTTCGTAAAGAACAAAAATGTTACGGAACTAACAGAGGTAGAAGATATTAGGAAGAGGTCACAAGAATACACATAAAAGCTATACAAAAAAGATCTTCACGACCCAGATAATCACGAGGGTGTGATCACTCACCTAGAGCCAGACATACTGGAATGTGAAGTCAAGTGGGCCTTAGGAAGCATCACTATAAACAAAGTGAGTGGAATTCCAGTTGGGCTATTTCAAATCCTAAGAGATGATGCTGTGAAAGTGCCTGCCCTCAATATGGAAAACTCAGCAGTGGCCACACGACTGGAAAAGTTAAATTTTCATTCCAATTCCTAAGAAAGGCAATTCCTTTCAAACTACCACACAATTACTCAAACTACCACACAATTGCACTTATTTCACACGCTACTAAAGTAATGCTCAAAATTCTCCAAGACAGGATTCAACAATACATGAATTGTGAACTTTCAGATGGTCAAGCTGGTTTTAAAAAAGGCAGAGGAACCAGAGATCAAAATTGCCAACTTCTGTTGGATCATTGGAAAAGCAAGAGAGTTCCAGAAAAACATCTATTTCTGCTTTATTGACTATGTCAAACCCTTTGACTACATGGATCACCACAAAGTGTGGAAAATTCTTCAAGAGATGGGAATATCAGACCACCTGATCTGCCTCTTGAGAAATCTATATGCAGGTCAGGAAGCAACAGTTAGAACTGGCATGGAACAACAGACTGGTTCCAAATAGGAACAGTAGTACGCCAAGACTGTATATTGTCACTCCGTTTATTTAACTTATGTGCAGAACATCATGAGAAACGCTGGGCTGGATGAAGCATAAGCTGGAATCAAGATTGCTGGGAGAAATATCAATAACTTAAGATATGCAGATGACACCTCTCTTATGGCAGAAAGCAAAGAAGAACTAAAGACCTCTTGATGAAAGTGAAAGGGGAGAGTGAAAAAGTTGGCTTAAAGCTCAACATTCAGAAAACTAGGATCAGGGCATCCAATTCCATCACTTCATGGCAAATAGATGAGGAAACAGTGAAACAGTGGCAAACTTCATTTTTTTGGGCTCCAAAAGCACTGCAGATGGTGACTGCAGCCATGAAATTAAAAGACACTTGCTCCTTGGAAGAAAAGTTATGACCAAACTAGACAGTGTATTTAAAAGCAGGCAATACTTTGCCAACAAACTCCATCTAGTCAAGGCTATGATTTTTCCCATAGTCATGTATGGATGTGAGAGTTGGACAATAAAGAAAGCTGAGCTCTGAAGAATTGATTCTTTTGAACTGTGGTGTTGGAGAAGACTCTTGAGAGTCCCTTGGCTTGCAAAGAGATCCAACCAGTCCATCCTAAAGACAATCAGTCCTGAATATTCATCAGAAGGACTGATGTTGAAGCTTAAACTCCAGAACTTAGACCACCTGGTGCAAAAAATGGAATCATTTGAAGTGACCCTGATGCTGGGAAAGATTGAATGTCAGAGGAGAAGGGGATGACAGAGGATTAGATGGTTGGATGGTATTACCAACTCAATGGACATGAGTTTGAGTAAACTCCAGAGTTGGTGATGAACAGGGAAGTCTGGCCTGCTGCAGTCCATGGCGTTGCAAAGAATCAGACATGATTGAGTGACTAAACTGAACTGAACTGAACCCTACGTTGTTATGAACCTTCGTCCATAGTTCTTCAGGAACTCTGTCTATCAGATCTATTCCTTTGAGTCTATTGCTACTTTCACTATATAATCATAAGGGGTTTGACTGAGGTCCTGTCAGAATGGCCTAGTAGTTTTAATTACCTTCTTCAATTTAAGTCTGTATTTTGAAGTAAGGTCATTCAGATATTTGAATAAGACCATTCAGGTATGACTTAAATCAAATCCCTTATGATTATACAGAGGAAGTGAGAAATAGATTTAAGGGACTAGATTTTATAGAGTGCCTGATGAACTATGGACAGAGGTTCATGACATTGTACAGGAGACAGGGATCAAGACCATCCCCAAGAAAAAGAAAGGCAAAAAGGCAAAATGGTTGCCTGAGGAGGCCTTACAAATAGCTGTGAAAAGAAGAGAAGCTAAAAGCAAAGGAGAAAAGGAAAGGTATAAATATCTGAATGCAGAGTTCCAAAGAATAACAAAGAGAGATAAGAAAGCCTTCCTCAGCAATCAATGCAAAGAAATAGAGGAAAACAATAGAATGGGAAAGACTAGAGATCTCTTCAAGAAAATTAGAGATACCAAGGGAACTTTTCAGGTAATGATGGGCACAATAAAGTACAGAGACAGTATGGACCTAACAGAAGCAGAAGAGGTGGCAAAAATACACAGAAGAACTGTCCAAAATAGATCTTCAAGACCCAGATAATCACGAGGGTGTGATCACTCACCTAGAGCCAGACATCCTGGAATGTGAAGTCAAGTGGGCCTTAGGAAGCATCACTATGAACAAAGCTAGTGGGGGTGATGAAATTCCAGTTGAGCTATTTCAAGTCCTAAAAGATGATGCCGTGAAAGTGTTGCACTCAATATGTCAGCAAATTTGAAAAACTCAGCAGTGGCCACAGGACTGGAAAAGGTCAGTTTTCATTCCAATCCCAAAGAAAGGCAATGCCCAAGAATGCTCAAACTACCACACAATTGCGCTCATCTCACACGCTAGTAAACTAATGCTCAAAATTCTCCAAGCCAGGCTTCAACAATATGTGAACTGTGAACTTCCAGATGTTCTAGTTGGTTTTAGAAAGGCAGAGGAACCAGAGATCAAATTGCCAACATCTGCTGGGTCATTAAAGAAGCAAGAGAATTCCAGAAAAACATTTATTTCTCCTTGAAATGGTTGGCTGGAAGAAGCCCAAGCTGGTATCAAGATTGCTGGGAGAAATATCAATAACCTCAGATATGCAGATGACACCACCCTTATGGCAGAAAGTGATGAAGAACTAAAGAGCTTCTTGATGAAAGTGAAAGAGGAGAGTGAAAAAGTTGGCATAAAGCTCAACATTCAGAAAACTAAGATCATGGCATCTGGTCCTATCACTTCATGGCAGATAGATGGGGAAACAGTGGAAACAGTAGCTCACTTAATTTTTTGGGGCTCCAAAATCACTGCACGTGGAGATTGCAGCTGTGAAATTAAAAGACACTTACTCCTTGGAAGGAAAGTTATGACCCACCTAGACAGCATATTAAAAAGAAGAGACATTACTTTGTCACAAAGGTCCATTTAGTCAAAGCTATGGTTTTTCCCGTAGCCATGTATGGATGTGAGAGTTGGACTATAAAGAAAGTTGAACGCTGAAGAATTGATGCTTTTGAACTATGGTGCTTGAGAAGACTCTTGAGTGTCTTTGGACTGCAAGGAAATCCAGTCAGTCCATCCTAAAGATCAGTCCTGGGTATTCATTGGAAGGACTGATATTGAAACTGAAACTCCAATAATTTGGCCACCTGATGCTACGAGCTAACTCATTTGAAAAGATCCTGATCTTGGGAAAGATTGAGGGTAGGAGGAGAAGGAGATGACAGAGGATGAGATTGTTGGGTGGCATCACCGATTCAATGGACATGAGTTTGTGTGAACTCTGGAAGTTGGTGATGGACACGGCGGCCTGGCGTGTTGCAGTTCATTGGGGGCAAGGAGTCAGACACGACTGAGCGACTGAACTGAACTGATGAAGCACAAGCTGGAATCAAGATTGCCAGGAGAAATATCAAAGCTGAGAGTGGAAGAATTGATGATTTTGAACTTGGTTTTGGAGAAGACTCTTGAGAGTCCCCTTGAATGCAAGGAGATCCAACCAGTCAGTCCTGATGGAATCAGTCCTGAACATTCATTGGAAAGACTGATGCTGATGCTGAACCTGCAAAACTTTGGCCACCTGATGTGAAGAACCGACTCACTGGAAAAGACCCTGATGCTGGGAAAGATTGAAGGCAAGAGGAGAAGAGGACTACAGAGCATGAGATCATTGGATGGCATCACTGACCTGATGGACATGAGTTTGTGCAAGCTCTGGAAGTTGCTGATGGACAGGGAATCCTGCAGTGCTGCAGTCTATGATATCACAAAGATTCGTGCATGACTGAGCAACAGAACTGTTCACTTTGCAATGAGGAGCTCATGATCGAGCCACAGTTAGTTCCAGGTCTTATTGTAATTAATTAATTAATTTTAATTGGAGACTAACCAGTGCAAGCCCAAGTGTTTATTATCAGATTATATCACTTGAAAGATATATTTGTTACATGCCCGAATTTTCAAATGTATCACATTTGAAGAATACTTGTCATTAAAATAAGAAGGCACAATGAGTTGGGTAGAAATGGCAGAGCATTAATATAATCAAGATACATAACACTGGGTAGGTATTCCATGATCAGGAAGATAATCACAATTGCAGTGGTTCTCCCTAAAGAGTGAAAAGTCCAAGTCTCATGTCAAACTTCCCAGCCCAGGGTCCCTGTGCCAGAAAAAGGAACTCAAAGAATAACTGGCTTTGAAGGCCAACAGAGTTTGTGAATAAAAGAGATGGAAGCTGTAGGAAACAGAGACTCTACTCTTGAAAGTCTGATGCAAAATCTGAAAAGATCCATGACTCAGCACAGAGGGAACACATGGAAAGAAGCCTGGTTCAAACCCATGTGCTTATCTTGGAGAGTTTCCCAGAGCAGTCGTAGGGTTCTAGGACTCCCCTAGAAGTATGGATGCTGGCAACATCTATTTTGGAGAGGTCATTCTATCAAGTGGGCTCTGGTGCTGGCAAGCAATATTTTGGAGTCCTTCCTCTAGTCTATTAGAGCCAGAAGCTGACTGGACCACCAGTCAGTCATCTCAGTCCTGGCCACACCTCACGCTGAGCAGTTAACCATGTGGGAACACATTTGTACCCACCAGCAGGCCATCACCAACACCAGAATTCCTCCAGAGCTATAGCCAGCTGCCCCAGGACCTGATCTCACCCACCAGTTGACAAGTACCACCATGGGATTACATTAGCCACACAGCCATCCACTCAGGGGATAAAATCAGCCAACAGAAAGGCAACACAACAGCTGGGGTGACACCAAGACCCACAGAAAGCTTCCTTAAGACCCAGCCCCAGGTACCAGCATACAAGCAATCTCTTCATGAGGCAGAGCCTGGAAGCCACTGGCCAGTGGGTAGCTCCATTTATCAGCAGACCCATCATAGTAGGACAAACTACAAAAGAAGGATCCAGACAGTACACAAAGACAGCACTTATAAAAATTGCTCTAGTGACCAGAAGAGAGTGTTGCTGAGCTGCACAGGACACCTCCTACACAAGGACACATCTCCAAAATGAGAAATGTTAAACCAACCTATGTAATACATGTAAAGAAACACAGACACTAGGCAGAATGAGGAGACAGAGGAATATGATTCAAACAAAGAAACAAGCTAAAACCCCAGAAGAAGAAATAAACAAAGTGATGGTAAACAGCCTATCCAATAAAGATTTCAAAGTAATGATCAGAAAGAGGTCAATGACATAGAAAGTAGAGTGGATGAACACAATGAGAATTTAGCAAAGAGTTAGAAAATGTAAGGATGAAGAAAACAGAGTTGAGGAATAAAATAACTGAAAAAAAAAATATATGCTAGACGGAATCAAGGTCAGGTGATATAGAAACTGGAAAGCAGAGTAAAGGAAATCAGCCAAACTGAGCAGAGAAAGAAAAATGTTTAATGAGGATAGTTTAAGAGACCTCTGAGACAACATGAGATACACTAACATTCCCATTATAGAAGTTTCTCAGAAGGAAAAAAGGGGGATGCAGATAATTTATTTGAAGAATAGCTGAAAACTTCCTTAACAGAGGAAAGAAAACAGATGATCATGTCAGGAAGTACAGAGTCCCCAAACTAATGAGTCCCCCCAAAATCTACACTGACACACAATGTAATTAAAGTGGCCAAAATTTAAGATAAACATAAAATGTTAAAAGCAACAAAGAAAAGCAACTAGTTATATATAGGTCATCTGTAAAACTGTGGGCTGACTTTTCAGCAGAAACTGCAGGCCAGAAAGGAGTGATATGATATATTGTAAGTAATAAAAGGAAAAAATTAACATACAACCAGGAATACTGTACTTGGCAAGGCTATCATTTATTCAAAAGAGTGATAAAGGGTTTCCAGACAAGCAAAAACTAAAAAGACTTCAACATCTAAAGGTTTACAAGAAATGTTAAAGGGGCTTCTGTAAGCAGATAGAAAAGACCATACCTAGAAATATAAATATTACAAATAGAAAAATCTCATTGGTAAAGGCAAACATACACTAAATTTAGTAGATTGACCATTAAGGTTAAATGACTAAAGTAGCAAAATTATGTATATCCACAATAAATAGTTTGGGCTTCCCTGATGACTCAGATGGTAATGAATCTGCCTGCATTGCAGTAGACCCAGGCTTGATCCCTAGGTTGGGAAGATACCCCGGAGAAGCGAATGGCTACCAACTCCAGTATTCTTGCCTAGAAAATCCCATAGACAAAGGAGTCTGGTGGGCTACAGTCCATGGCATTGTAAATAGTTGGACATGACTGAGCAACTAAGCACTCACACACAATAAGTAGTTAAAGATTATACAAAGCAAAATATGGAAATTATGATGCCAAAAATATTAAATGGGGTTCAGAGTCTGGGAGTAAAGATGCAAAGTTGTTACAGTGTTTCAAACTTGAGAAATTATTACTCAAATTAATCACACATATAAATATCAGATGCTATATATGAACTTCATGGTAATCACAAATAAAGATCAGTAATAAATCGATACAAAAAGATGAGAAAGGAATCCAAACATAACACTAAGGATAATCATCAAATTGCAGGAGAAGATAGAAAAGAAAAAGAGAGGATGAAAAACAAGCTACAAAAGCAACCCCAAAACCACCATAAAATAGCATGCATGCGTGCAAAGTCACTTCAGTCATGTCTGACTCTTTGTGACCCTATGGACAGTAGCCTGCCAGACTCCCCTGTCCATGGGATTCTCCAGGCAAGAATATTGGAGTGGGTTGCCATGCCCTCCTCCAGGGGAATTTCCCAACCCAGGGATGGAAACTGCCTCTTTTACATCTCTTACATTGGCAGGTGGGTTCTTTACCACTAACACCACCTAGGAAGCCAACAATATAGCATTATCACTCAACAATTGCTTTAAATGTAAGTAGACTAAATGCTCCAATCTAAAAATAGAAAGTTGCTGAATGGATTATAACAAAACAGACTCCATATACATGCTGCCTACTAACTTCAGATCTAAAGACAAACACAGACTGAACATGAGAAGATAAAAAAGGTATTTCATGCAAGCAGAAAAGAATAGAAAGCCAAGTTAGGCAAGCTCCAACAATACATTAAAAGGATGATATACCATCATCACATGAGATTTATCCTAGGAATGCAAAGATGGTTCATTATCTGCAAATCAATCAATGTGATATACCACATTAACAAACTGAAGAATATATACGATCATCTCAAGAAATACAGAAAAAGGCCCTTAAAAATCAATATTCATTTATGACAAAAAAAATTATTGACAAAGTGGGTATAGAGAGAACATACATCAAATGATAAAGGCCATATATGACAAGACCACAACTAACATCATACTCAGTGGTGAGAAGCTGAGAGTATTCCTTTAACATTAAGAATAAGACAAGGATACCCACTCTTGCCACTTTTGTTTAACATGATATTAGAAGTCCAAGTCACAGCAACTAGACAGGGAAAGCAAAACAAAATCCAAGTTGGAAAGGGAGACACAAAGCCCTCACTCTTTGAAGATGACATGATACTGCATATGAAAAATCATAAAGACAATATCAAAAATTTATTAGAATTCATCAAAGTTATAGGGTACAAAATTAATATACAGAGACATTTTGCATTTCATACACTAATATTGAACTATCAGAAAGAGGAACTTAATCTCATTTCCAATTGCATCAAAAATAAATAAAATATCCAAGAATACATATAAGCAATGAGGTAAAAGCCCTACTCTGGAAAATGTAAAAGACATTCATGAAAGAAATGGAAGATGACCTGTCAGGGAAGTTTAATTTGAAGGAATCCTATATGTTGTTTTCTGTTTCTCAAGGGCCCTCTGTTCCTTATCAGTTCCCGGAAAACAGGAAGGAGCAGAGCTGCACGCAGTTCTCAGGACTGAGGTCATGAGACAAAATGCTTACGTGGATTCCTTTCAGTAACCTTTTACTTTTCTGTAAAACTACTTAGTCATGTTCCTATTTCCAATACATGAATTGTCTTCTGGCCCTGTGATGATTGTTATTCCCTTAGTTACTATTGCTATGAGTTTGGTTTTGGTGTTTTTGCTCAACTTTATTTTTCTTCCTAAAGCTTCCTTGTATAACAATATATAAGCACACACTGCCATGATAAAGCACCCTTGTTCCACTAGAGACTTGGATCCCCCACGTCCTTGTTTTCTTTGTCTTCTTTTCATCAACTCCTGTCCCCAGGTCCCGGTCTGTCAAGAAGACCATAACAATAACCCAAAGAAGTGGAAAAATATGCCATGGTCATGGATGTAGCAGGTGATATTATAAAATCAACATACTAACCAAGGCAAAACAGTTTGATACAATTTTTCACAGAACTATAACAAATATTTCTGAAATTTGTATGGAAACACTAAAGATCCCCTATAGGCAAAAGAATCTTGAGAAAGAAAGCTGGAGGTATAACATTCCCTGATTTCAAACTGTACTACAAAGTCACAGTAATCAAAATAATATGGCACTGGCACAGAAATAGACACATAGATCAATGGAAGAGAATAGAAAGCCCAGAAATAAACCCATACTTATATGGGCAATTAATCTAGGACAGAAGAGGCAAGAATATAAAATGGGGAGAAAATAACTTCTTCAATAAGTGGTGTTGGGAAGGAGAGCAAAATGTGAAAGAATCAACTTCTTGCACTGCATGCAAAAATAAATTCAAAATGAGTAAAAGACTTAAATGTTAGAACTAAAACCATAAAACTGGAGAAAAACATAGGCAGTATGCACTTTGACACCAACATTACCAATATCTTTTGGATATGTATCCTTAGGTAAAGGAAGCTAAAACAAAAATAAACAAATGGGAATACATCAAACTAAATATCTTTGGCATATCCAAGGAAACTGTCACTAAAAATGGAATGCAGCCAACTTCATGACAAAGATATTTGCAAACTGTGTATCCAACATGTGAGTATCCAGAACATACACTCATACAACTCAATATTAAGATAAACAACCTGATTAAAGATTGGCAGAAGATCTGAATAAACTTTTTCACAAAGAAGATGTACAAATGGCTACCAGACACATGAAAAGATACTCAACATTACTAATATCAGGGAAATGCAAGTCAAAACTGCAATGAGACTGTCAGAACGGCTATAATCAAAAAGACAACAAACAAAAAATGTTGGTGAGGATGTGGAAAAATGAGAACCTTCATGCAGCCTTGGTGATAGTGTAAATCAGTGCAGCCACTATAGAAAACAGTATGGAGATTCCTCAAAAGTTTAAAAATAGAATTGCCATATGGCTCAGAAATTCTACCCTTGGATATTTATCCAAAAGATAATAAAGCACTAATTTAAAATGATATATGAGCTCCTACTTTCATTGCAGCATGATTTACAACCACTAAGATATGGAACAGCCTAAATGTCCATCAACAAATGACTGGATAGGAAAAATGTGATACTTGTGTAAATATATACAATGGAATATTACTCACCCATTAAAAAGAATAAAATTTTGTCATTTGCAACATAATATCATGGATGGACCTAGTGGGTATTACCCTAGAGGGTATTAAGTGAAACAAGATAGACAAAGACTACGTGATTTCATTTATATATGAGTCTATATACAAAACAAATGAACAAACAAACATAGCAGGAAGATACATACAGAGAGCAAATAGGTGGTTGCCAGAGAGAAGAGCAATGGAGAAATGAAAAGGAAAAAAGGTAACTATATAAGGTAGTGAATGCTACTTAGCTTGATTGTGGTGATAATTTCCACAATGTATATTTATTTGAAACCATCACACTATGCACCTTAAGTATATATAATTTTTTTCAATTATATGTTGTAGAGTTGAAACAAGTTTTTTTTAGAAAAAAAATATTTTTTAAAATAAATTTAAAAATAGAGCTGAGTCAATCATATCTATATATTTTTTACTTCTATTTTCCCATCAGTCTTGCAAGAGGTTGTCTATTTTATTAGTCTTTTTTGTAAAATCACTGTTATTTAGTTAATGTTCTGAAAGTTTGTTTTAATCTCAATAATTACTGTTCATACCTTTATTACTTTATTACTACATTCATTATGTTGTCTTCTGCCTTCCGTTTCTGTTCATGAAGTAACAGACACTCTCACTGAGGATGCTTTGTACATTATGAATATTTTCTGTTTAACTTTTGGGATATTCTGTTCATCTTTGGATTTCATCAGCTTTACTTTTACATGTATGTGAGAGTATGTGGACCATACATGTATGTGAAACATAAAGAAAGCTGAGTGCTGAAGAATTGATGCTTTTGAAGTGTGATGTTGGAGAAGATTCTTGAGAGTCCCTTGGACTATGAGGAGATCAATCCAATTAATCCTGAATATTCATTGGAAGGACTGATGCTGAAGCTTAAGCTCCGATACTTTGGCCACTTGATGAGAAGACCTGACTCATTAGAAAAGACCCTGATGCTGGGAAATATTGAAAGCAGGAGGAGAAGGGGACGGCAGTGGATGAGATGGTTGGATGGCATCACCAACTCAATTGACGTGAGTCTGAGCAAGCTCCCAGAGTTGGTGATGGACAGGGAAGCCCGGTGTGCTGAAGTCCTTGGGACTGCAAAGAATGGAACATGACTGAGTGACTGAACTGACTGACTTTTATATGTATAGGTGTGAATTTGCTTTCTCAGTTTTGGAAATTGTTGATCTTTTAAAATCTATGGATTAATATTCATAATTATTAGGGGAAATTCTGAATCATATTTTTCTAATAAAACTTTTACAATAGATATTATTTTACAGGAAATGTTGGAAGGTAGTGAAAAGTTCTCATGTACTCCACATATAGTTCTACCTATTATTAACATCTTTCATTATTTCCATTTTTATTATTTCTTTAATTTATTTTTTAATTGGAGGAAAATTACTTTTCAATGTTGTGTTGGTTTCTGCCATACAGCAATGTGAATCAGCCATTATTATACATATATCCCTTCCCTCTTGAGCCTTCCTCCCCTCTTCCCTTCACACCGCTCTGGGTCATCACAGAACAGCAGGCTGGGCTCCCTGTGTTACACAGCAACTTCTCACCAGGTATCTATTATACACATGGTAGTGTCTGTATGTCAGTGCTACTTTCTCTATTTGTATTATTATAGTACATTTGTCACAAATAGTGAATCAATACTAATATAAGAAATTAAGTCCATAGTTTATTCAGATTTTCTTAGTTTTAACTGAATGTGCTTTTTCCACTGCAGGATCTCATCCAGAATAGCACATTATTTTTAGTCCTGTGACTTCCAAGGCTCCTCTTGGCTGTGACAGTTTCTCAGGTATGCCTTCTTAACATTAAAGAATGTTCAAACTACCACACAATTGTGCCCACTTTACATGCTAGCAAGGTATTGCTCAAAGTCCCTCAAGCTAGGCTTCAACAGTATATGAACCAAAAACTTCCAGATTTATAAGCTGTATTTAAAAAGATAGAGGAACCAGAAATCAAATTACCAACATCAGTTGGATCATAGAAAAAGCAAGGGAATTCCAGAAAAATATCTACTTCTGCTTCATTGAATGTGCCAAAGTCTTTGACTGAGTGGATCACAACAAGCTGTGGAAAATTCTTAAAGAGATGGGAATACCAGACCCCTAACCTGCCTCCTGAGAAGCCTGTTTGAAGGTTAAGAAGCAACAGTTAGAATAGGATGTGGATCAACAGACTGGTTCAAAGTTGTGAAAGCAGTATGTCGAGACTGTGTATTGTCACCCTGCTTATTTAACTTATATGCAGAGTACATCATGTGAAATGCCAGGCTGGATGGAGCACAAGCTGGAATCAATATTGCTGGGAGAAATATCAATAATCTCAAATATGTGGATGACACCACCCTATTGGCAGAAAGAAAAGAAGAACTGAAGAGCCTCTTGATGAAAGTGAAAAGAGGAGAGTGAAATAGCTGGCTTAAAACTCAACATTCAAGAAACTAAGATCATGGCATCCAGTCCCATCACTTCATGGCAGATATATGCAGAAAAAGTGGAAATAGTGACAGATTTTATTTTCTTGGGCTCCAAAATCACTACAGACCATGACTGCAGCCAAGAAATTAAAAGACATTTGATCTTTGGGAGAAGAACTATGACAAAACTAGACAGTATGTTTAAAAGCAGAGACATCACTTTGCTGACAAAGTTTCATCTAGTTAAAGCTATGTTTCTTCCAGTACTTGTGTACAGACATGAGAGTTGGACCATAAATAAAGCTGAGTTCCAAAAAATTGATGCTTTTGAACTGTGAAGTTGGAGACGACTCTTGAGAGTCCCTTGGACAGCAAGGATATCAAACTAGTGAATCTTGAAGGAAATCAATCTTGAGTATTCATTGGAAGGATTGATACTGAAGCTACAATACCTTGGCCACCAGATGTGAAGAGCTGATGTAATGGAAAAGACCCTGATGCTGGGAAAGACTGTGGGCAGGAGGAGAAGGGGGTGAGAGAAGATGAGATGTTTGGATGGCATCACCAATTCAACGGACATGAGTTTGAGCAAACTAGGGGAAATAGTGAAAGACAGGGAAGCCTGGCTTCCTGCAGTCCATGGAGTCCTAAAGGGCTGGACATGACTGAGTGACTGAAAAATAACAAAATCAGATATTTAGTAGAATTTTCTTTAGTTGCAATTTATCAGATTTTTTTTCAACATTGGTGGCTTCCTTGGTGGCTCAGATGGTAAAGAATCCTTCTGCTGATGCAGGATACACAGGTTCGATCATTGTGTAGGGAAGATGCCCTGGGGAAGGGAATGGCTATCGAATCCAGTATTCTTACCTGGAGAATTCCATGTACAGAGGAGCCTGGTGGGCTACAGTTCATGAGGTCACAAAGAGTCAGATGTGACTGAGCAACTAAACACATTTCTCTACATTAGACTGGAATTGTGTTTTGTTTTTTTTTGAGAAGCAATTCCACAGAAGTAAAGCGCTATTTGGATATGAGTTTGGGTAAACTGTGGGAGTTGGTGATGGACAGGGAAGCCTGGTGTGCTGCAGTCCATGGAGTCGCAAAGAGTCGGACAAGACTGAACGACTGAACTGAACCGAACTGAAAGTGCTATTTTTGTCACATACTAACAAGGGTACATATTATCAGCACGACTTAACATTGTTGTTGTTAACCTTGAACACCTGGCTGAAGTAGTTTGTTAGCTTTCTCAGTTATAAAGTTACTATTTTTCCTCCTTTCCAAACTTGTGTTATTGCAAGGAAGGCACACTGTGCAGTCTACAGTTAGTGACCAAGAAGTTGTACTCTTAAATCCTTGAGAGCAGAGTAACTACATACATCTTTGGGAATTCTTTTGCAAATAGAACTTCTAATTTCCTTTATTCATTATTTACTTATTTATTTACTTATATCATCTTGGACACAAAGACATTAATTTTATGTTTTACATCATATTCTGTCATTGTTTATTGTGTTGCTCAAATGGCTTTAGCTTTGGCCTTTGGGAGCTCTTTCTGTTGGCTGCTGTGGCCCTTTGACATTGCAAATTATTATGCTTTGTTTATGTGCTTTATCTTTTTCTGTTTTGTTTTGTTGAGCACTTCCTTATTTTCTTATTTACATACAAGTTGATTCAGACTCATCTTGTATATTTTGTGCCTCACCCCTAGTGTCAGTCATTTTTCTGATAAGCCTTCATTCTTCCATTGCAGAACAGTATGAGAAACTGAGATCTGGGTGTTAGATGTACTCATTGCTACAGTGTTGTCATTATTTTTTGCTCTATCTACTGACAGATCAAGGGAATATCTATGTGCACCAGTCAAATCTTATTAATATGTTTAATTTTAGAGCAGTTTTATATTCACACCAAAGTTATGAACAGAAAATACAGTGATTTCCCATATACTACTTACACCAGTCATGCATAGTTTCTCCCATTATCAACATCCTCACCCAGAGTGGTGCATTTTTTACGATCAATGAACCTACACTGATACATCATTAACTCCCAAAGTCTGTAGTTTACATTAGGGTTCACTCTTGGTGGTGCATATTCTATGAATTGGGAAAAATGTATAATGCTACATATTCACCATTATAGTATCATGCAGAATAGTTTCACTGTCCTAAAAATCCTCTGTTCTCTGCTTATTTATCTCTGCATCCCTCTCAAGCCCCTCTGTTTTTTCTTTTTCTTTTTTACTGTATTTTATTGTCTCCATTGTTTTGCATTTTCTAGAACAGCATATAGTTGGAATCATACAGTATGTAACTACTCAGATTGGCTTATTTACTTCACAATATACATTTAAGTTTCCTCCATGTATTTCCATGGCTTGATAGCTTATTTCTTTTTAGCACTGAATAATATTCCATTTTCTAGATATACCACAAATTTTTTTCCATTTGTTTACTGAAGGAAATCTTACTTGCTTTCAAATTTTGGCAATCATGAATAGAGCTGCTCTAAACTTCTATGTGCAGGTTTTTCTTAATATAAGTTTTCAAGTCATTTGGGTAAATAGCAGGGAGCACAATTCCTGTATTGTATAGTAAGATCGTGCTTAGTTTTGTGAGACTGTAAACTGTCTTCCAAAGTGGTTATACTCTATATATTAATGAAATAGATAAACAACAGGGACCTATACTGAATATTTTATAATAATCTATATGGGAAACTAACTAAATTTATTTATTAAATAAATTTAATAAACAAATAAATTTATTTATAAATTCCTATATATGAGGATCTAAAGAGTTTCCTGATGAAGGTGAAAGAGGAGAGTGAAAAAGCTGGCTTCAAACTCAACATTCAAAAACTAAGACCATGTCATCCAGTCTTATCACTTCATGGCAAATAGATGGGGAAACAACGAAAACAGTGATAGACTTTATTTTGCTGGGCTACAAAATAACTGCAGATGGTGAATGCAGCCATGAAATTAAAAGGCACTTGTTCCTTGGAAGAAAAGCTATGACAAGACTAAACAGTGTATTAAAAAGCAGAGACATCACTTTACCAACAAAGGTCCATCTAGTCAAAGCTATGGTTTTTCCAGTAGTCATGTATGAATGTGAAGTTGGACCATAAAGAAGGCTGAGCACTGAAATATTGATGTTTTTGTACTGTGGTGTTGGAGAAGACTCTTGAGAGTCCCTTGGACTGCGAGGAGATCCAACCAGTCAATCCTAAAGGAAATCAACTCTGACTATTCATTGGAAGGACTGATGCTGAAGCTGAAGCTCCAATACTTTGGTCACCTGATGCAAAGGGCTAACTCATTTGAAAAGACCCTGATGCTGCGAAAGATTGAGGGCAGGAGGAGAAGGGAACAACAGAGGATGAGATGGTTGGACGGCATCACCGACTCAATGGACATGAGTTTGAGCAAGGTGCAGGAGATGGTGAAGGATAGGGAAGCCCGTCATGCTGCAGTTCATGAGGTTGCAAGAGTTGGACACCTTTGAGAGGAATTATTCTATTAAACTCACCAGCTTGGTTCATCTCTCTATTTCATCTCACTTATCAGGCAGTCAGTGAGGCCATGAAAAACAAATCTCAGTTGTGCAATGTTCAGCAAATGCTTTCATGGTAAAAAAAACTGTCCTCCACCATCCTTTCTTAGATCTTACTTTCATTAGTTTCTCTGGTACAAAAAATTACTCACTTCCTTGAAAGATCAACAATTCTTTTATGATTATTGAAATTATTTTACTCCTAATTTTGAGAATTTTTCAGAAAAAAAGATCAATTAGGGACCTAATGTGCCACATAAGCAAAAATAGAAATCTTCCACTCAGTTTTCCTACATCCTTGCTCAACGGGATCCTAGCATGAAGAGCAAATTCTAGAGAAATGGAATACATCTGCCTTCCAAAAGTCCCCACTCCCTAAATGGCTTTGGGATCAGAAGCATCCCATTAAGATTTTCCAAAAGCTTTAAGCTCTCTCACTTCCCCATACTATTTACTCTGCTTTTTCACTCTAGAAAAGTGATCAACATTTCTTCAGTTTCATTTGTCTCATAGCATCTGCAATATATTGCAGATTTTTACAGAACCTACTATTTTAAAGAACACTGAAACAGAACATAAACACATTTCTTAACCTATAAAATAATTTATTTTAAGGCTAAAACAGTGTTGACAACTGGTCTGAAAACATAAACAGATAAAAATGATTACTTAATGATCTTGTGGAAAGAAACATTTAAAAAGAAAACCCAATATTTATCATAGCACTTTTTCCTTACTTATCGGAAATGGCTGCAGAGAAAGTCAGCACCATTCTTCTCATTTTTGTTTTTCTTTAAACAAGAATAATCCCATGGATTTCAAAGTTATTTTAGCAGGACTATTAGTCATTTTATTTGTCAAACAGAAATTGGAATTTTGAAATCTTTATGTTCTGCTTCTTAGAAAAATTACTTAGCACAATTATTATTTCTGAGCAGCTATCAACAATCCATTTGAGAACAGGCTTGTTGAAGGACTAGTTAGGATATGGCTATTTTTGCTAAGCTCTAGAAGAGTTGATGTATTTTGACAGATCTATCTAGGAAGCTAAATATGGCCATCACTTTATTACTCTAATGACAACTTCACAGCCTACCAGAAAATTGTTGTTCCAATTTATCGATCCCCAGGCCAACCAGAGAAAACAAAGTTAAAAGCCAGACACAATAAAGCTCTTAAAAATCACAAAAAATAACAAGTTTCATGATTTTATGTGACATAAGACTTGAAGTAAAATTTGACAGACAGTAAGTTGTCCATCAGGGTACATGTCTTGAGTACATTGGCAAGAACTAGTGAGGGCAGCTAAGATGAAGAAGGAATGACAGAGAGATGAAGGAAATTATCAGAGCAAGGAGGTTTTAGGTAATTGGTGGAAGGGGATGTATATGAAATAACCATAAAATAAATTGTGGCAGTTCAGTGCTGTTGCTGTTGTTTACTTAGTTGATTGTCCCTCCTTTTTTTCCCTCCTGGTGGGTTTCACTTATGTCCAACCAGCCAAGTGTGTTTTATTTTACTGAAGCAAGGTAGGTGAAGTCACTAACAAGGATCCTCTTGGTAATTATTTTTAAATCAAAAAGTTCACACCATTGTGAGAGACAATATGTCTCTAAGTACTTTTTAAGTTTGTAGGGAGCAGCCATAGAGCAGAAGAGAGTCCCCTAAATGAAGAAAAGTTTCCCATGAGCCAGAAGTAAGAGGACAGGCCTGGAAGAATACCTGTAACTATATGTATACTAATAAACCTCAGAGAGTGGAAAAGAGGGAGAGAGAGAGAGGACCTGCATCCTCTTACTGGGAAGATCCCTGAGAGCAAAGAGGCAGGATCACATCTAAGAAACAAGAATTAAAACACATGTAAATCCATGGCTGATTCATGTCAATGTATAGCAAAAACCACTACAATATTGTAATTAGCCTCCAACTAATAAAAAGAAATGAAAAAAAAAAAAAGTCTACCACAAAAACAAAACAAAACAAAACAAAACAAAAAAGCAGCCTTGCAGAGACTTCCATGACCTCAAGTGTGATACTGATGAAATCTGAAGCGGTCAGACAATAGAAGAGTTTTCATGGATTGATGACAGAGAATCAGAAGGGATGACACACATCTCAAGAGATATCCTTGTGGGACCTGCTATTGAAAGTAAGATACAACTCTCCTTCACACTCATCCTACCAGCCATCAAAAGTTGGACAAAACAAGAACCACCTTCCCATTCCCTCTTATCTATCACTTATTAAAAGGACAAGAAATGTACATTTATGGAGGCTAAATTTCTTTTCCTATGTCAGAATGGGGCATGAAATAAATTAAAATATATTGTACTTTTAAAAACAAAATTATGTATTTTCCTTATATCTGAGTTGATAAAATTGTATCTCCACTGCTATAAAAGTAGATTTTAACCTTTTAAAACATAAATTATATTAAAAAACATAAATTATATAATAAACAAACCCCACACCAAAAGAGAAATCACTTTATAAAGGGCAGTAATAGTTAGCAGTGTTGAGCAGCTTTTGATGTCCCTGTTAGCTACCTGTATATCAATGAGATATGACCTCACACCTGTCAGAATGGCTATCTATAAATAACAAATGTGGGAGAAAATGTGGAGAAAAGGAAGCTGTTGTACGCTGTTGGTGGGATCATAAATTGGCACAACCACTGTGAAAAACAGTATGGAGAATCCTCAAAAAAACCAGAAAATAGAACTACCATATGCTCCAGCATTTCTACTACTGGGCATATATCCTGAAAAAAACAAAAATACTAATTTGAAAAGATACATGAATCCTAATGTTCATAGCAGCACTATTTACAATAATTAAAACATGAAAGCAACCTAAATGCCCATCAACAGACAATTGGATTAATAAGATCTTATATATAATGGAATATTGCTCTGCCTTTAAAAAAAAGAATGAAATTCTGTCATTTGCAGCATCATGGATAGACCTAGAGAATATTATGCCAGTGAAATAAGTCAAACACTGTATGATATCACATATATATGGAATAAAAAAATAATACAAATGAATGTGTATGCAAAACAGAAACAGATTCACAATGCAGAAACATAGTTATTACCAGAGAAGAGTGGGAAGAGGAGAGGAACAAAGTAGGACAATTATTAATAGTAGGTACAAACTACCATGTATAAAAAAATAAGCACCAATAATATATTGTATAGCAAAGGTAATTATAGCCATTATTTTACAATAACTTATAATGGAGTATAATCTGTAAAAATGCTGAATCATTATGCTGTACACTTGAAATTAATATATTATTATAAATCAACTATCTTCAATAAAAATTAAAGAGTAGTGAAAGATAATTATCACCATAATTACATCAGCACACTGGTATCTTTTGTACCAAAAGGAACAGAAATAGAATGACAGCTGAGGAAGTTTCTCATTGTGATAGAATTTTAAGCAATTGTGGACATAGATTAATTTCAGAGTACTCAGACAATGATAATTATGGTGCAAAGAAAAAGTAGGTTGAGGTGAAAAAAAAGTGGGTCACTAGAATGAAGGTCAAGAAAGTTACAAATATACCTGTTTGTATATAAGATAGATATTTCCCTTGACAGTTCTAGTTACAAGCTTAATATTTTAAAGAGGAACAATTAGTTATCACTACAGTAGGTGATGTATGTACATGAAATACTGAGAATAATAAAAGTTCTACATTTGTTGTATAACTGCTGTCCCAGGACAATTGTCCAAAGTTAAAATTGTATGTCAACTATTTGTTACAGCTCCCTGAATCACATGGACTCACCTCTCAGGTGTAATTACTACAATGACATCTAAACTAAGTAAACCCTTAGAGCCTTATCTTTACAAAATCATTAAACATACATCACCTTTTCTATTTTATACGTCTGAGTTAATGATTAGCTGAATGATCATAAATTTCTCCTGCATAGAAAAAATATGCAGAACCCCAAATTTCATTTGGGAGTCTAAGTGAACTCCATCTGAGTCCATTTCATGTGACTCATAAATTTGTCATCAAAAGTAAATGTAACTGTGTGGACAAGATGGTGGAGTGGGAAGACCCTGAGTCCACCTCTTCCCATGGAAACACCCAAATTACAATTATTTAAAGAGCAACTATCTTTAGATAGAATGACGTGAAGAGAACGAGCTGAAGTCTATCAGAAAAGATTTTTCACTAAAGAAGGAACCACAGTGAGACAGGTAGGAGGGGCAGAGAGTCAGTATAGTAAGATTCACACCCCAGGTAAGCAGCTCATAAATGGGAGGATAGCCACAATTGCAAAGTTTCTCCTCAAGGAACACGGAGTCCAAACCCCATGTCAGACTCCCCAGCCTTGGGGTCCTGCACTAGGAAGACAGGATCCCATAGCATCTGGCTCTGAAAAGCTGCCAGGCTTGGGGACAGGAGAGTCAGAGGGCTATAGAAAAGGGACTCCCCTCTTCAAGGGTAGATAAAATCTCACGCAGTCTGAGTTCCAGTGTCGAGGCAGTAATTTGAAAGGACACTGAGCCAGACTCACTTGCTGATCTTGAACAACCTTCCAGGGAGGTATGAGGCAACTGGGGCTCCTCCTGGGGAGATAGATATTGGCAGCACCTATTTGGGGGAGATCTTTTACCAGAGGGGAGCTGGTCCTGGCAAGTGCTGTTTTGGAGTCCTCCCTCTAGCTTATTAAGTGAAAGGGGCTTATGCACCCACAAGCAGACTGGCATTAGTCCAAGGTCCATTGAAACCCCAAACTAACCAGACCGAGTGAGACCCAGAACCTCTCACCAATAGGCCAGCACCAGCACTGGAACCCCGGGCCCCTCAGCCAACTGTATAGGGACTTGACCACTCCTGCAGCAGGTCAGCATTAACCCCATGCCCACCATGGACTAGAAGCTACCACATGTCTCACATGAGGCAGGACCTTACAGCCAACTAGTCTGGGGGCCAGCCCTGCCAACCAGCATTACCAACATAGTCGGTTCCATGAAAACAGAAGGGCCAAAGCAGTCCACATAGAAGATACCTCTAGAGATTACAGTTCTGGTAACCATAGATGAGTGTGCAGCTGGGCTCCATAAAATGTCTGCTACATAGGGGCACCACACCAAGATTAGACTCATAACCAACTTGCTTAATACATAAAATAAAAACAGAGGATTAGGCAAAATAAAAAGATAGAGGAATATGTTCCAAACAAGGGACAAAGCAAAACCTCAGAAAAAGAACTTTAAAAAGTGGAGACAAGCTATCTATCCAATAAAGAATTCAGTTCAGTTCAGTCGTTCAGTTGTGTCCAAATCTTTGTGACCCCATGGACTACAGTACAGAAGGCTTCCTTGTCCATCACCAACTCCCCAAGCTTGATTAAACTCATGCTCATTGAATTGGTGATGCCATCAAACCATCACATCCTCTGTCACCCCCTTCTTTTCCTGCCTTCTATTGTTCCAGCATCAGGGTCTTTTTCACTTCACATGAGGTGGCTAAAGAATTAGAGTTTCAGCTTCAGCATCAGTCCTTCCAAATAATATTCAGGACTGATTTTCTTTAGGATTGACTAATTTGATCTTTCAGTCCAAGGGACTCTCAAGAGTCTCCTCCAAAACCACAGTTCAAAAGCATCAATTATCAGGTGCTCAGTTTTCTTTGTAGTCCAACTCTCACATGTATACATAGCTAGTTGAAAAACCATAGCTCTGACTAGATGGACCTTTGTTGGCAAAGTAATGTCTCTTTTTTTAATATGCTGTCTAGGTTTGTCATAGCTTTTCATCCAAGGAGCAAGCATCTTTTAATTTCATGGCTGCAATTACCATCTACAGTGATTTTGAAGTCCAAGAAAATGAAGTATGTCACTGTTTCTGCTGTTTCCCCATCTATTTGACATGAAGTGATGGGGCCAGAGACATGATCTAAGTTTCTTGAATGTTGAGTTTTAAGCCAGTTTTTTCACTCTCCTTTTTTTCATTTTCATCAAGAGGCTCTTCAGTTCTTCTTTGCTTTCTGCCATGAGGTGTTGTCATCTGCATATCTGAGGTTATTGATATATCTCCCGGCAATCTTGATTTCAGCTTGTGATTCATCCAGCCTGGCACTTCCTACAATGTACTCTGCATAGAAGTTAAATAAGCAGGGTGACAATATACAGCCTTGGTGTACTCCTTTTCCAATTTGGAACCAGTCTGTTGTTCCAGGTTTGGTTCTAACTGTTGCTTCTTGACTTGCATACACATTTCTCAGGAGGCAGGTAAGGTGGTCTGGTATTCCCATCTCTTGAAGATTTTCCAGTTTGTTGTGATCCACACAGTCAAAGGCTTGGCATAGTCAATAAAGCAGAAGTAGCTGTTGTTCTGGAACTCTCTTGTTTTCTGATGATCCAAAGAATGTTACTAATTTGATCTCTGCTTCCTCTACCTTTTCTAAATCCAGCTTGAACATCTGGAAGTTCTTGATTCACATACTGTTGAAGCCTAGCTTGGAGAATTTTGAGCATTACTTTGCTAGCATGTGAGGTGACTGCAATTGTGTGGTAGTTTGAACATTCTTTGGCATTGCTTTTCATTGGGATTGGATTGAAACCTGAACTTTTTCAATCCTGTTGCCACTGCTGAGTTCTCCAAATTTGCTGGCATATTGAGTACAGCACTTTCACAGCATCATTTTTTTTTAGGATTTGAAATAACTCAACTAGAATTCTATCACCTCCACTCACTTTGGTCATAGTGATGCTTCCTAAGGCCAATTTGACTTCATGTTCCAGGGTATCTGGCTCTAGGTGAGTGATCACACCATCATGGTGATCTGGGTCATGAAAATCTTTTTTTGTATGGTTTTTCTGTGTATTGTTGCCACCCTTCTTTATATCTTCTGCTTCTGTTAGGTCCATACCATTTCTGTTATTTTTGTGCCCATCATAGTATGAAACGTTCCCTTGGAATCCTTAATTTTCTTGTAGAGAACTCTAGTCTTTCCCCTTCTATTGTTTTCTTCTATTTCTTTGCACTAATCACTGAGGAAGGCTTTCTTATCTCTCCTTGCTATTCTTTGGAACTCTGCATTCAGATTGGCATGTCTTTCCTTTTCTTCTTTGCCTTTAGCTTCTCTTCTTTTCTCATCTATTTGTAAGGCCTCCTCGACAGCCATTTTGCATTTCATTTTCTGAGGGACGATCTTGGTCACTGCCTCTTGTACAATGTCATGAACCTCTGCCCATAGTTCTTCAGGCTCTATCAGTCTAATTCTTTAAATCAATTTGTCACTTCCACTGTATAATCATTAAGGATTTGATTTAGGCCATACCTGAATGGTCTAGTGGTTTTCCCTACTTTTTTCAATTTAAGCCTGAATTTGACAATAAGGAGTTCATGATCTGAGCCACAGTTACCTCCTGGTCATGTTTTTGCTGACTGCATAGAGTTTCTCCATCTTTGACTGCAAAGAATGTGATGAATCTGATTTCGGTATTGACCGTCTGGTGATGTCCATATGTACAGTTGTCTCTTGTGTTGTTGGAAGAGGTGTTTGCTATGACCAGTGCGTTCTCTTAGCAAAACTCTGCTAGCCTTTTCCCCGCTTTATTTTGTAATCCAAGGCCAAACTTGCCTGTTACTCCAGGAATCTCTTGATTTCCTACTTTTGCATTCTAGTCCCCTATGATGAAAAGGACTACTTTTTCTTCTTTTTTTTTAATGTTAGCTCTAGAAGGCCTTGTAGGTGTTCATAGAAACTTTCAACGTCAGCTTCTTCGACATTAGTAGTTGGAGCATAGACTTGGATTACTGTGATATTGAATGGTTTGCCTTGGAAAAGAACAGAGATCATTCTGTCATTTTTGAGATTGCACCCAAATACTGCATTTCATACTCTTCTGTTGACTATGAGGGCTACTCCATTTCTCCTAAGGGATTCTTGCCCACAGTAGTAGATATAATGTTCATCTGAATTAAATTCATCCATTCCAGTCTATTTTAGTTCACTTATTCCTAAAATGTTGATGTTCACACTTGTCATCTCCTGTTTGACAACTTCCTATTTACCTTGATTTGTGAATCTAACATTCCAGCGTCCTATGCAATATTGTTCTTCATAGCATCAGACTTTACTTCCATCATCAGTCATGTCCACAACTGTGTGTTGTTTTTGCTTTGGCTCCATCTCTTCATTCTTTCTGGAGTTATTTCTCCACTCTTCTCCAGTATCATATTGGGCACCTACCGACCTGGGGAGTTCATCTTTCAGTGTCCTATGTTTTTGCCTTTTCATACTATAAATTGGGTTCTCAAGGCAAGAATACTGAAGTGGTTTGCCATTCCCTTCTCCAGTGGACCAAGCTTTGTCAGAACTCTCCACTATGATCCATCCATCTTGGATGGCCCTACATGGCAAGGCTCATAGTTTCATTAAGTTATACAAGGTTGTAGTCCATGTGATCAGTTTGATTAGTTTTCTGTGACTGTGATTTTCATTCTGTTTGCCCTCTGATGGATAAGAATAAGAGGCTTATGGAAGCTTCCTGATGGAAGAGACTGACTGTGGGGGAAACTGGTTCTTGTTCTGAAAGGTGGGGCCATGCTCAGTAAATCTTTAATCCAATTTAATATAAAGATCCGACTAGTCAAAGCTATGGTTTTTCCTGTAGCCATTTATGGATGTGAGAGTTGGACCATAAAGAAAGCTGAGCACTGAAGAACTGATGCTTTCAAATTGTGGTGCTGGAGAAGACTCCTGAGTATCCTTTGGATTGCACGGAGATCAAATCAGTCAGTCCTGAAGTGCATCAGTCCTGAATATTCATTGGAAGGACTGATGCTGAAACTGAAACTCCAATACTTTGGCCACCTGATGTGAATAACTGACTCACTGGGAAAGATCCTGATGCTGGGAAAGTTTGAAGGCAGGAGGAGAAGCAGACAACAGAGGATGAGATGATTGGATGGCATCTCCAACTCGATGGACATGAGTTTGAGCAAGTTTCCAGTGTTGGTGATGGAGAGGGAAGCCTGGCATCCGTGTGGTCACAAAGAGTTGAACATGACTGAGACACTGAACTGAATTGAACTTGCATGAACTATTCCCTTGGTATCCCTAATTTTCTTGAAGAGATCTCTAGTCTTTCCCATTCTATTGTTTTCCTCTATTTCTTTGCATTGATCGTAAAGAAGGTTTTGTTATCTCTCCTTGTTTTTCTTTGGGGCTCTGCATTCAGATGGGTATATCTTCCTTTTCTCCTTTGCCTTTAGTTTCTCTTCTTTTCCCAGCTGTTTGTAAGTCCTCCTCAGACAACCATTTTTGCCTTTTTGCATTTCTTTTTCTTGGGGGTTTTCTTGACCTTGTGACTAATACTCTGTGATCTCAATGGAAGGGGCCCAGGTTCAGTCCCTGGTCAGGGAACTAGACTCCACATGTCAAAAGAATTCAAGGTAGTGATCATGAATATACTCAACAAACTTGAGAAAAGAATGGATGAACACAATGAGAGTTCAACAAAGGGTTTGAGAATATTAAGAACAATCAAGCAGGTTGAGGAACTTAAATACACTGGAAAGAATCAACAGTAGGTTAGATGATACAAAGGAGTGAATCAGCAAGCTGAAATAGGGGTGTAAATTACCAAGCAGAACAGAAAAAAAACATTAAAAAATGAAAATAGTTTTAGAGTCCTCTCATCACAATGTCAAGCATAGCAACATTAACGTTATTGTGGTCCCAGAAAAGAAGAGAGAGAAAGTGACAGAGACTTACTTGAAAAACTAAGAACTGAAATTTTTTTTAATCTGGGGAAGGAAACAGATATTCAGGTCCAGGAAGCACCGAGTCCCAAAGAAGATAAATCCAAAGATGTCCAAAGCAAGATACATTATAATTAAAATGGTAAAACTTTAAGATAAAAGGAAAATTTTAAAAGCAACAAGAGAAAATAAATTGCTTATATACAAGTGAGTTTCCGTAAGACTATGAGTTTGCCAGAGAAAATTTTAAGGCTATATGGGAGTGGCACAAATTATAAAATAATAAAAGGAAAAAAACTACAGTGAAGAATGTTCTACATGGAAAGGTTATTGTTAAGATTTGAAAGAAGGATGAAGAAATTCACAGACAAACAAAAGCTAAAAATGTTCATGACCTACAGACTGACTTTACAAGAAATGTTAAAGAGACTTGTCTAAACATAAAGAAACAACCACAATTAAAAATATAAAAATTATGAATGGAAAATTCTCATAGTTAAGGAAAATATACAGAAAAGGTAGTAGAGCAACCATTTATAAAACTAGTGGGAAAGTTAAATGACTGCCCCACTTTTTTTTACTAAAAGTAGTAAAAAAAAAATCATTCATATTCACACTAAGTATTTAAGGGATACACAAAACAAAAAAAATGTAAATTATGATGTCAAAAATATTAAATGAAAGGGGAGTAAAACTCAGTGAAACTAAGCCATGCCATGTGGGGCCACCCAAGACGGTCGGGTCATGGTGGAGAGGTCTGACAGAATGTGGTCCACTGGAGAAGGGAATGGCAAACCACTTCAGTATTCTTGCCTTGAGAACCCCATGAACAGTATGAGTAAAAGTGCAGGGTTGTTCATATGTGCTCAAAATGAAGAGATCATCACTTAAATTAATCTTTTATATAATCATATTTTTGTTGTTTCCTTGCTAGGTCACATCTGACCCTTTTGCGAACCCATGGACTGTAGTCTGCCAGGCTTCTCTGTCCATGGTATTTTCCAAGAAAGAATACTGGAGTAGGGTGCTATTTCCTTCTCCAAGTGATCTTCCTGACCAAGGGGTAGAACCAGCAACTCCTGCCAGGTCTCTGCATTGCAGGCAGCTTCCACCGAGCCACTGAGGAAGCACCAATTATATATATATATATACAACCTCCTTTACATATATATATGATTGGGGCTTCCTCATAATGTAATGTATGAACATCATGGTAATAACAAACCATAAAAATGATAGACACACAAAAAGAGAGAAAGGAATCCAAACTTAACTCTAAAGGAGGTCATCAAATCACAAGGGAAGGGAGAAAAGAAGAAAGGCAAAAAGGAACAAAACAGTCTGAAAACAATTAACAAAATAGCAATGAGTACACTCCTATCAGGGGCTTCCCTGGTAGCTCAGTTGGTAAAGGATCCGCCTGCAATGCAGGAGACCCCAGTTCAATTCCTGGGTCAGGAAGATCTGCTGGAGATGGGATAGGTTACCCACTCCAATATTCTTGGGCTGCCCTGGTGGGTTAGCTGGTAAAGAATCCATCCTCAATGTGGGAGACCTGGGTTCGATCCTTGGACTAGGAAGATCCCCTGAAGGGAACTGCTACCCACTCCAGTATTCTGGCCTGGAGGATTCCATGGACTGTATAGTCCATGGGGTCACAAAGAGTCACACAGGACTGAGCAACTTTTACTCAAACACCTATCATAGTGTTAATCACTCAGTTGTGTCTGACTCTTTGTGACTCCATTTTGGCTGTAGCCCATTAGGCTCCTCTGTCCATAGAGTGGTCCATGGAGCCCACTGGGCTCCTCTGTCCGTCCTCCAGGCAAGAATAATGGAGTGGGTGGCCATTCTCTTTTCCATTCTTCTGCCATTCTCTTCATACACTTATCATAATAGCTTCAAATATAAAGAGACTAAATAATCAAAAGACATAGAGTGGCTAAATGGGTAAAAAACAAGTCCCCTGTATATGCTGCCTACAAAGCACTCATTTCACATTTAAAGACAAGTACAAACTGAAAATGAGAGTATAGAAAAGGTATTTCATGAAAATGAAAATAGAATGAAGGCTGGGGTAGCAACATTCATATCAGACAAAATAGATTTTAAAATAAAGATTTTAGCAAGAGACAAAAAAGGACATTACATAATGATAAAGTATAAACTTAACAAGATAATAAAACAATTATAAATACACATGTATCTAAATATGTACAGCAAATATTAACAAACATTAAGGGAGAAATTGACAATAACACAATAATAGTAGGGGACTTTAATGTCCCAAATTACATCAATGAACAGATCATCCAGAAAAAAATCAATAAGGAAATGCTGTATTTAAATCTCACATTATATCAGACACCAGTAACAGATATATACAGAACATTCCATGCAAAAGTAGCAGAATACACTTTTTTTTTTTCTTCAAATGAACATGGAACATTCTCTAGAGTATATAACATTCTAAGCCATGAAACAAGTCTCAGTCAATTTAAGAAGATTGAAATCTTTTTTTTTCTTTTTACTTTTTTTTCATTTATTTTTATTAGTTGGAGGCTAATTACCTTACAATACTGTAGTGATTTTTTGCCATACATTGACATGAATCAGCCATGGATTTACATGTGTTCCCCATCCTGAACTCCCCTCTCACCTCCCTCCCCATCCCATCCCTCTGGGTCATCCCAGTGCACCAGCCCCGAGCACTTGTCTCATGCATCCAACCTGGACTGGTGATTTATTTCACACTTGATAATATACTTGTTTCAATGCTGTTCTCTCAGATCATCCCACCCGAGCCTTCTCCCTTAGAGTCCAAAAGTCTGTTCTATACATCTGTGTCTCTTTTTCTGTCTTGCATATAGGGTTATCATTACCATCTTTCTAAATTCCATATATATGCATTAGTATACTGTTTTGGTATTTATCTTTCTGGCTTACTTCACTCTGTATAATGGGCTCCAGTTTTATCCATCTCATTAGAACTGATTGAAATCTTAACAAGCATCTTTTTCAAGGACAACTATAAGAGACTAGAAATCAACTACAGAGAAAAAACTGTGAAAAACACAAACATATGGTGTCTAAACAACATGTTATTCAACAGTCAATGGGCCACTAAAGAAACTGAAGAGAGTATTTAAAAATACCAGAAGACAAATGAAGTTGTAAACACGGTGATCCAAAAATCTATGGGGTGATGCAAAAGCTGTTCTAAGAAAGAAGTTTATTGTGATGCAACCTTATCTAAGAAAATCTCATATTGACTGACTTTAGACCTAAAGAAATTAGAAAATGAAGAACAAAGCCCAAAGTAATTACAAGAAAAGAATTCATAAAGATCAGAATGAAAATAAATAAATTAGAGAGTTAAAGATAATAATGAAAATAAGAGCTGGTTCTTTTAAAAGAAAAAAAATCTTATACAATTTTAATAAGACTCATCAAAAAAAGATGAGAGAGAGCCCAAATAAATAAAATCAGAAAAGAAAGAGAAGAAATTATAACCAACACCTCAAAAGGACAAAGAATCTCAAAAAAAATTATAGACCAATAAAAAGGCCACTGTAGAATAATTGGATAAACTCCTAGAAATATACAGTCTCCCAAAACTGAATTAGGAACAAATATGATTACCAGTAATGAAATTTAATCAGGAGGCAAAACTCTCCACAAACAGAAATCTAAGACATGACATCTTCAAATATTTAAAGAATGTTAACATCTACACTTCTCAAACTATCCTAAAAAATTAAAGAGGAAAGATACCTTTTCAACACCAGTCTAAAGGCTGGTATTACCCTAATACCAGAACCAGACAAAGACACCACAGAAAAAGAAAATTACAGGCCAATATCTCTGATGATCATAGGTGAAAAAACTCTCAACAAAATATTAGCCAACTAAATTCAACAATACATTAGAAGGATGATATACCATGATCAGATGCATTTTGTTTCAAGGATGTAAAGATGGTTCAATATATTCACAAATCAAACAATGTGATACATCACATTAACAAACTAAAGAACAAAAATTATATTTTCATCTCAATAGATACAGAAAAAGCTTTTGAAAAAATTCAACTTCCATTTATGATTAAAAACTCTCAATAAAGTAGGAATAGAGGAAACACACTTCAACATAATAAAGGTCATATATGACAAGCCCACAGGTAACGTCATGTTCAACAATGAAAAGCCAAAGCATTTCCTGTATGAGCAGAAACAAAACAAAAATTCTCATGCTTGCCACTTTTGCTCAAAATAGTATTGGAAGTTCTAGCCACTGTTCACACCAAAAAAGAAAAAATCTGAATTGGAAAGGAGGAAGTAAAGCTATCACTGTTTGTAGAAGACATGACACTATATACAGGAAAATTGTAAAGAAGTCACACACACAAAACACTGTTAGAGATAATAAATGAATTTAGTGAAGTTGCAAGATATGAAATTACTATACAGGAATTCCCTGGTGGTCCAGTGGTTAGGACTCCATGCTTTCACTGCAGGGGACAAGGGTTTGATTTCTGTTCAGGGAACTAAGATACCCTTACTGAGTGGGAAGCCAAAAAAAGATTTCCATAAATTTCTTTTCTAAAAATGATTAATATATATAATCTGCTGTTTTTCTATATGCTAACAATGAAAACTCAGAAAGAAAAACTGAGAAAACAATCACTTTTACAATTGCATCAGAGTGATTAAAATACAAATACCTAAGGATAAACCTAACTGAGAAAGTTACTTGGAAAACTAAAATACATTGATGAAAGAAAAAACATAACACAAACTAGTGGAAAGACATTTGGTTCTCATGGATCAGAAGAATTAATATTGCTAAAATGACCATTTCTACACAAGGCAGTCTACAAATTCAAAGCAATCCCTATCATAATACCAATAATATTTTTCACAAAGCTAAATCAGATGATCATGTGGATCATCTTGCCTAACTGAAACTATGAGCCATGCCATGTAGGGCTACCCCAGACTGATGGGTCATGGTGGAGAGTTCTGACAAAATGTGGTACACTGGAGAAGGGAATGGCAAACCACTTCAGTATTCTTACCTTGAGAACCACATGAACAGTATAAAAATGCAAAAAGACATGACACTGAAAGATGAACTCTCCAGGTCGGTAGGTGCCCAGTATGATACTGGAGAAGAGTGGAGAAATAACTTCAGAAAGAATGAAGAGATCTAGGCAAAGTGAAAACAGTGCCCAGTTGTGGATGTGACTGGTGATGTAAGTAAAGTCGGATGCTGTAAATAACAATATTGCATAGGAACCTGGAATATTAGGTCCATGAATCAAGGTAAATTGGATGTGGTCAAACAGGAGATGGCAAGAGTGCACATTGACATTTTAGGAATCAGTGAACTAAAATGGACCGGAATGGATGAATTTAATTCAGATGAACATTATATCTACTACTGTGGGCACGAATTCCTTAGAAGAAATGGAGTAGCCCTCATAGTCAGCAAAAGAGTCCGAAATGCAGTACTTGGGTGCAATCTCAAAAATGACAGAATGATCTCTGTTCGTTTTCAAGGCAAACCAATTGATATTACAATAATCCAAGTCTAGGCCCAACCACTAGTGCCGAAGGAGCTGATGCTGAATGTTTTTATGAACACCTACAAGACCTTCTAGAGCTAACACCAAAAAAAAAAGAGATGTCCTTTTCATCATTGGGGACTGGAATGCAAAAGTAGGAAGTCAAGAGATCTGGAGTAACAGGCAAGTTTGGCCTTGGAGTACAAAATGAAGCAGGGCAAAGGCTTCATTAGAAGGACTGATGCTGAAGCTCCAATACTTTGGTCAGCTAATGCAAAGAATTGACTCATTGGAAAACATCCTAATGGTGGAAAGATTGAAGGCAGGAGGAGAAGGGGATAATAGAGGATGAAATGGTTGGATGACATGACTGACTTGATGGACATGAGTTTGAGCAGGCTCCAGGAGCTGACGATGGACAGGGAAGCCTGGCATGTTGCAGTTCAGGTGGTTGCAAAGAGTTGGACATGACTGAGTGACTGAAATGACTGAAATCAAATAATTCTAAAATTTTAATGGAAACTCAACATACCCCAAGTAGCCAAACATTTTGAGGAAGATGAGCAAAGGTAAAGGTATCACACTCCCTGGGTTCAACCTATGCTAGAAATCTACAGTAATCAAAACAGCATGGTCCCGGGACAAGAACAGACACATAGATCAAAGGAGCAGAATAGAGAAATCAGGAATAAACCTACACTTCTATGGGCCATTAGTCTATGATAAGGGGGCAAGAATATACAATAGGGAGAAGACAACCTCTTTGATCAGAGGTGTTTAGAAAACTGGATAGCTGCATGCAAAAGAATCAAACTGGTCCACTGTCTCATACTACATGTAAAAATAAATTTAAACTCATTTAGAGACTTATATTTAAGCCATAAAATTTCTAGAAGAAAATATATGCAGTTTGCTCTTTGACATTATCCTTAGCAATTTTTTTTTTTTTTGATCTGTCTTCTCAACCAAGGGGAAAAAAGCAAAACACAACAAATAGTAATACATCAAACTAAATTGCTTTTGCAAGTGAAGGAAATTATTAACAAAATAAAAAGAGTACTGCATGGGAGAAGATGTTTTCAAATCATATACCTGATAAGGGATTAATACACAATATAATACTACCCAACATCAAAAAATAACAATTAAAAATTAAACATTGAGCAGAGAGCCTGAATAATCATTTTCCCAAAGGAGACATAGAGATGGCTAACAGACACATGAAAAGACGCCTAATGCCAATGATCATCAGGGAAATGCAAATCACAATCAGATACCACCTCACACCTGCCAGAATAGCTATCCTGAAAAAGACAACAAATAACAAGCATTGGTTAGGATGTGGAGGAAAGGGAACCCCCATGTACTTTTGATGAGAATGTAAATTAGTGCAGCCACAATGGATAACAGTATGGCGATTCCTCAAAAAATTAAAAATAGAAGCGCCATATGATGCAGAAATTTCATTTCTTGGTATTTAATTACTGTCTACTACTGATACTAATTGCAAGTCTGAAATATCAGGATGTAAGCTTCTCAGGAAAAGTATATATAGGTATTGTTTTTTCAAATATAATTTGCTTGGATAATTTCTATAGCCAGGCAGTTTTCCCACAAAGAGAGCCCAGTTGCATATGTATCCAAATTTTTATTGGTTCTTTTTTCCGTTCAGTTTTGGTATGGATTAAGTGTATGAAATAAAAGAAAATAAAAACACTAATTCAAAAAGATATATGCATCCTTATGTTCATGGTAGCATTATTCACAATAAACAAGATAAGGAAGTCTATCAATAGATGAATGGATAAAGAAAATCTGATATATATATGTATATGCTTAGTCGCTCAGTCATGTCTAACTCTTTATGACCCCATGGACTGTAGCCTGCCAGCCTCTGTCCATGGAGATTCTCCAGGCAAGAATACTGGAGCGGGTTGCCATGCCCTCCTCCAGGGGATCTTCCCAACCCAGGAATTGAACCTAGGTCTCCCACATTGCAAGGGGATTCTTTACTGTCTGAGTCACTAGGGAAGCCGTATATATATATATATATATACATATATATATAATGAAATGTTATTCAGTCATATAAATAATGAAATCTTGCAATTTATGACAACATAGAAGAACTTACAGGGTACTGTGCTAAGTGAAATGTCAGACAGAGAAAGACAAATACCAAATAAATTTACTTACATGTGAAATCTTAAAAACAACAAAAAAAAATGAACAAACGTAACAAGTGAAGTAGAGTCATAAATATAAAAAAGAAATAGGCATTTTCTAGAGAGTAGAGGGGTAGGTGGATGAGTGATATAGGTAAGGGAAATTAAGAGGTACAGACTTCCAGTTGCAAAATAAATGGAGTCACAGGTATAGAATGTAGAGTGTGGGGAATATAATTAATAATTATGTAGTATCTTTGTGTGGTAACAGCTGGTAACTAGACTTGCTGTGATCATTTTGAAATGTGTAGAAATATTGAAACACTATGCTGTGTAACAGAAATTAGCATAGTGTTTTTGGTCAATTATACTTCAAACAAACAAACAAACTCATAGGAGATCAGATCTGTGGTTACCAGATTCAGGAGTGCAGGGTAATTGGGTGAAGGAGGTCAAAAGTAGCTTTCAGTTATAAGATAAACAGTATATAATATAATTAGCACTGGATGTTTTATATGAACTTTGTTAAGAATAAATTCTAAAAGTTCTCATCACAAGGAAAAAGTATTTTTTATTTTCATTTAATTTTGTATTTATATGAGATGATGGAAGTTCAATAAATTTATTATGGTAATCATTTCATGATGTATGTAAGTCAAATCTTTATGTGGTACACCTTAGACTTACATGGTGATGTATGTCAATTATGTCTCAATAAAACTGGAAGTTAAAAAAACCACACTAAATAAATAAATATTCTTCAATGAGAAAAGATGTTCTTGTACTAACACATATGTGTGATCCACAAAAGTAAAAATCTGAGGCAGAGTTTCACTGGAATCTGTCTTTTCATGGGGTCACTGTGTGTCACTATATTGCATGGATATTTATTTTCTTTTTAAGCAATACATTCTAAAAGCAGAATGAGGTAAAGGAGAAGAGAAAATATAGTAATATGCATGAGTGAAATCAAATTTTACCAGGAGAATTAAATTTTAGAGATCTAATAGGCTTAAAATTTTATTTTAAATGTTTATAATTGCCTTTCCATTTTGAACATGTGATGAAACTGATGCAGGAAGGAAAGTTGGCCAGCTTGAATTGCATTGTTGTGAAAGTGGATGTATTAATGCTAAGTCACAAGGATAAATTGACTCCCTTGTTCTTCAGAAATTAAGAAATTAAACTTTTAACAATACTCCAGCTCAAGACAGGAAGTGTGTATGATTTCAATAGAGTTAGTTTATAAGCCTTAAAACAGCTCACGTTTTATATTTTAGCTAAAATTTTTATATTCTTCTGCCTAGCTCTCTGAAGCAAACTTCTTAGAAAATTGACTTCCTGTTGTACCAGAAGTTTAAATAGATCAGCTCATCTTGATATTTGAAAATATCAGTTGGAAAAGATTTAGGAAACAGCCAAACAAGGCAATTTTTAAGGTAAAGTCACCTTGTAGAATATTACAGGTACATTCACAGTTTTCATTGTATTAATAAAATCAGATGGTCTGGATTCAAATCCTAGCTGTGCCATTTACTGTCTTTGTTTCCTTCCATCAAAAGTTAACTTTTCTGCTTCTGTTTCTTCATCTATAATATGGGAAAAATAATAATTTAAGACAGTCTTTTGGACTCTGTGGGAGAGAGTGAGGGTGGGATGATTTGGGAGAGTGGCACTGAAACATGTATATTATCATATGTTAAACGGATCGCCAGTCCAGTTTCGACGCACAGGACAGGGTGCTCGGGGCTGGTGCACTGAGATGACCCAGAGGGATGGGATGGGGAGGGCGGTGGGAGGGGAATTCAGGAAGGGGAACACATGTACATCCATGGCTGATTCATGGCAATGTATGGCAAAACCACTACAATATTGTAAAGTAATTAGCCTCCAATTAAAATGAATAAATTTATATATATATAAAAGAAATAAATGGGTAGCATATATAAAAATAGGGGTGTGTGTGTGTGTGTGTGTGTGTGCTCATTCATGTCTGACTCTGTGAATCTAAGGGCCATAGCCCACCAGGCTCCACTGTCCATGGGATCCCCCAGGTAAGAATACTGGAGTGGGTTGCCATGTCCTCCTGCAAGGGATTGTCCCAAACCAGGAATCATAACCTTCATCTCTTAATATCTCCTACATTGGCAGACAGGTTCTTTAGCACTAGCGCCACCTGCAGTAACAGCGACAACATTTACCATGGATTACAAATTCTTCTATGGCCTGACTCCTGTTTAATCTTTTCAGATTCTTTGGTCACCCGCTGCTTCAACACATTAAACAGAGTGCTGTGTTCAACACATACTTTGTTGTCTCTCACCTCAGTGCCTCTGCTCATTCTTCTTCATCTGTCTGGAATACTGGTGTTTCCTTCATCCACTTTTAAAAAAATTTTATTTATACACATAATCCAAGCCTCAGATCAGACATCTCCATATTACCTTCCTCAATTATTCACCTCTTTCAAGCTATTTTCTAGTGGGCATCCTCAGATATCTCTATCACTCTGCATTCCATATTGTATTAGTAGCATTGGGTTGAACTGGATGAAATTGCCATTATTTATTTGATGTTGACCTACAAAAATGATGTCATTCTCTGTCACCAGGCTGTAAACTCCATTAGGGTTGGTCTTCCTAATTAATCACTAACTGCTCCCTTCCTGTTCAGAATGGACTCCCGTAACTGTTTATTTGAATTAATTGGTAATTTTGAAACAATCACAGAAATTTCAAAGATGCTCCTCACACTGTCCTGTGTATTAAATTCAGGCTAGTTTCACTTCACTCATCCCTTGAATGAATTGAATACGTGATGAAACCAGTCTTCCGATTTTTGATGATATTCCATGTTTTTGATAATGGAACCGGGTTTCATGTGACTTTTTTTGTTGGTTGTTCTTGCAAACAACCAACATCTTGTTCATGTGTGTGTGTGTGTGTGTGTGTGTGTGAATATATCTTCAATGGAAAGCTGAAAAAAAAAAATCTGTCCCCTAGCAACAGCTGTCTGTAAGCTACACTCATAAATCAATACAAAGAGAGGGAGTGAGAGACATGGGAGGAAGCATTTATGATTTCTTGACTAAGCATAATTTTAAAAATGATTAGAATATAGTTGATCTAAAATGTGTTGCTATCTACTTTATAGCAAAGTGAACCAGTTCCTTATTAGTTATCTATTTTATATATAGTAGTATGTATATGTCAATCCCTGAGCTTTCTAGGTGACCCTAGTGGTAAAGAACTTGCCTGCCAATTCAGAAGACACAGGTTTGCTACCTGGATCAGGAAGATCCTTTGGAGAAGGGCATGGCAACCCACTCCAGTATTCTTGCCTGGAGAATCCCATGGAGTGAGGAGCCTGGTGAGCTACAGTCCATAGGATCGCAGAGTTGGATACGACTGAAGCTACTTAGCATACGTGCACATATGTCAATCCCAACCTCCCAATTTAGCCCTCCACCCCTTCCTCCACTGATAACCATAAGATTGTTTTCTACATCTGCAACTCTATTTCTGTTTTGTAAATAAAACCATTTGTACCACTATTTAAGAGTCAACATGTAAGGGCTTTCCTGGTGGCTCAGATGGTAAAGAATCCACCTGCAATGTGGGAGTCCTGGGTTTGATCCCTGGGTTGGGAAGATCCCTTGGAGAAGGAAATGGTAATCCACTCCATTTTTCTTGCCTGGAGAATCCCATGGACAGACGAACACGGTGGGATACAGCCCATGGGGTTGCAAAGAATCAGACATGACCGAGCGACTAAGCATATAAGAGATAACAAACGATAACTGTCTTTCTCCTTCTGACTTACTTCACTCAGTATGACAGTTTCTAGGTCTATCTATGTTGCTGCAGACAGCATTATTTTATTCTTTTTTATGGCTGAATAAAAACAGCTCATGCAGTTTAAAAGCCAAAAAAAAAAAAAAAAAAGAAAGAAAGAAACCACACCACCCTCCCCCCCCAAAAAAAAACCAAAACAAAACACAAAAGCCAAATAACCCAATCAAAAATAGGAAGAAGCAGGACATGGAAGCAACCTAGATGCCCTTCAGCAGACGAATGGATAAGAAAACTATGGTACATATACACAATGGAATATTACTCAGCCATTGAAAAGAATACATTGAATCAGTTCTAATGAGATGGATAAAACTGGAGCCCATTATACAGAGTGAAGTAAGCCAGAAAGATAAACACCAATACTATACTAACACATATATATGGAATTTAGAAAGATGGTAACAATAACCCTATATGCAAGACAGAAAAAGAGACACAGATGTACAGAACAGAATTTTGGACTCTATGGGAGAAGGCGAGGGTGGGATGATCTGAGAGAACAGCATCGAAAAACATGTATATTATCAAGTGTGAAACAGATCACCAGTCCAGGTTGGATGCATGAGACAAGTGCTTGGGGCTGGTGCACTGGGAGGACCCAGAGGGATGGGATGGGGAGGGAGGTGGGAGGGGGGTTCAGGATGGGGAACACATGTAAATCCATGGCTGATTCATGTCAATGTATGGCAAAAACCACTGCAATATTGTAAAGTAATTAGCCTCCAACTAATAAAAATAAATGAAAAAAAAAATAGAAGATCTAAATAGACATTTCTCCAAGGAAGACATACAGATGGCCAAAAAGCACATAAAAGATGCTCAATATCAGTAATTTTTAGAGGATTGCAAACAAAAACTACAATGTGGTATCACCTCACACAGATCAGAATGGCTTTCATAAAAAAAAAAAAATCTATAAACAATAAATGCTGGAGAGGGTGTGGAGAAAAGGAACTTCCTACACTGTTGGTTGGAATGTAAATTGGTACAGCCACTATGGAGAACAGTATGGAGGTTCTTTAAAAAACTAAAACAGAGCTACCATATGATCCAGCAATCTCACTTCTGGGCCTATACCCAGAGAAAACCATAATTCCAAAAGACACATGACTTCCAATGTTCTTTACAGCATTACTTACAATAGCTGAGATGTGGAAGCAACTAGATGTCCATCAGCAGAGGAATGGATAAAGAAGATGTAATTGAGCACAATTTTGACGTGACATAAGAGTCAATAGATTCAAACTCATTATGGACTGTCTCTGTTTCTCCTTAAAAAAATCCTGCTTACAACAGGTCATCTCTGCTTTCCTGAGGCAATTTAGTCATGCCTAGAAAATGGGTTATGAATAAGAAGCAGACACAAGACTTAACTCCTACCACTTACTACTCATTTAGGAAGTGCGCACTATGTTCCAGGAATTACACTAGAATTACAAAGATGGATAAAATGTAATAACTCTTATACTCAAGGCGTTCATAATTTAGTGAGAGGTATAAATAAACAATGGTTCAACAAAGAGGCAAATCCATATCAGATATATACCAAGTATTATGAGAGTGAGAGAGTATTTTAACTCTGCTGCCAGGGGGTAAAGTGTGTCCGTAGAATCAGACAATTAGGAAAGCACTGGTGACCTTGATGAGAACAACAATAATATCTACTGGAAAAAAAAAATCCAGGGAAAAGGAGAGACTTTGCCACAAATTCTTGGGGAAATCTCTGGTAAAGAAGGTGATGAATCAGACAATTAGGATTAGCCAATTAGAATCAGACAATTAGGAAAGCACTGGTGACCTTGATGAGAACAGCAATAACATCTACTGGAAAAAAAATCCAGGGAAAAGGAGAGACTTTGCCACAAATTCTTGGGGAAATCTCTGGTAAAGAAGGTGATGAAAATTCTCAACTATAAATATAGAATACTTGAGTATTTCTTTATCCATGCCACCTCTTTTCTAATGTTAGCCCTAATATTGAAGAGTTGATTTGATATTTAATGTATCCGCCAATCTTAGAAAGATAAGTTCCATCTTTCTTCTTATGTCATAGTAACTTCAATTCTTTTCTATAATTCTCATGAAAACCCTCATACTGAAGAAACATTCTTTCCAAGAATTCAGGAAAATAAAACAGAGATATGGGGGAAAGGAAGCTGAGAAACAGTAAGTGAAAAGTAGCCAAGAGCAAATTTTGCAGATTGACTTCCATTTTCTCTGTTTTGCTCAGATAGATTTTTACCTGAGCTTTGTGTCTCTTGATACAATATGCTGTGCGTTGAAATGTCATTGAATGGCTGCTCTAGATTATTCCTCTCAATTTTGAAGATATGCTTCTATGAGAGGAAAGTAGGCCACATTGAATTTGCTATTATGTTTTTCATCTGGTTAAGCCAAATTATGTTAGAAAAATAATAAAGATGTTTAAATAAGTAAAATGTAAAATTTGAAGGACTATAACATTTATTAAACATCATTATGTTCCTAGTTACTAAGTATTTCTAATATTGTATTATTTAATCCATATAACTGCACTACAAAATAAGCATTAGCTTCATGTTACAGTTGATGAAACTGAAGCTCAAAGAAGTAAAAAAATTTACCTAAGACCACAGAGCTAGTAAGTGCAGACTTTTGTGCAATATACTTGTTGCATTTATTTGTAAGCAAATATATTGCATCACCGACTCGATGGGCATGAGTTTGAGTAAACTCCAGGAGCTGGTGATGGACAGGGAGACCTGGTGTGCTGTGATTCATGGGGTCGCAAAGAGTCGGACACCACTGAGAGACTGAACTGAACTGAACTGATATTTATTTAATTTATTTTTTGTTTTAATTTGTTTTTATTGAGATAACATTGATTTATAACATATAAATTCATGCATACATTACATTCCTACTTCTGTATACCTTATGATGTGATCTAATTTTGAAGGAGGAAACAGAACAGGCTCCATAAAAAAAAGTCCTTGAAAGCAGGACTTCATCTTGGGCTGGACTGTGGACTTTGAGCTATATGCCCAGTATCTATGGAAACAACATACCAACTGGAAAACCAGATCCCCCCCCCCCCCCAGTGGAAGAGCTCCAGGGCTTGTACCTAGACTCTCCAACACCTAAAAGAATATCCTAATTATCTGTGTAAATGAATAGAATCATGAATTCTATTATGCTTATTGGGGTATGACCACAAGCTCCAGGGCTTGTACCTAGACTCTCCAACACCTAAAAGAATATCCTAATTATCTGTGTAAATGAATAGAATCATGAATTCTATTATGCTTATTGGGGTATGACCACAGGCCTATTGATAACTGTCTGCTGTTAACTACCTAGGCTTAAGGCACACGATTGTATCTTTCTTTTCCTTTGTTCAGACTAGTTTCAGAGAATTTGGGGAGGTGGGTTTGAGCATGTACACTTAGGGTATATAAGGTTTTCACAAAAACTGGTCAGGGTCCTTGGCTAAGAGGAGGCTCTGCCTTGGGTCCACTGGTGTAACAAACTGCATTCCACTATCTGCATTGTCTTTCTGAGTGAGTTTGTTTCCCAGAGTGTATGGCTACAACAATTTTATTAGGAGAATGAGGGAAAAAACAATAGGAGATCTTTTGATGGAGGAGAACCTAAAAAAGCAGAATAGTTATGGTTGATGACCCTAAAAAAGAACTCAGAGATGAATAGATTGCAACAAGTAAATTAACACTTAATTCTCCTCTATCAGATATGAGCAAATTTTTATTTGGTATATTTTCAATGTAAAATAGCTATTCAGTGTAAAAGGAAATAAAGACTATTTTGTCAAATTTACATTTGAACATAATTATGTTTGTAAAACATGCTTTCATCTCCGTGTATTAGAGAATTCTTTAAGACTTGAAACATGATTGTGTAGGATATACTGTGTTGTTCATGAAATATTTTATTTTGACTCCAAAGGTAAACATTCACAACTGCTTTAATTATTTTATTTCTTTTCTCTGCTTTCCAAAAAACTATTTAAAAAGCCAAAATATGTTTTGATTTTGAGGTGACTGGCATAATTCTCTGTCTCCATTTTGAAAAGTTAATGAGATAAATTGGGGAGCATGTTGGGGGAAGAGAGACTTTCTTGAAAATTAGAGCTTTTAAAAAATCATTTTAAAAGTTTCAGAATGTAAAATATAAAGTTTACTCATTGACTTGCTATATATTAAAAGGAATAATGGGAAATGATGACACCAAATTTTTTCTCTATTCACCAGAGAATTACACACATTTTTACATTCACAAGGGAGAAAGAAGAGAGTTCTTGTTTTGTTTTGTCTTTTGAAGAGAAACTTCTCTTAGTCTCACTTGCTGTATCTTTAAGAAAGACTCAACCAGTCTTTTTATTCTGTACATTCCCTGTGGTTAGATTTAGATTCTTTTGTAATAGATGCACCAAAAACCATTATCATTTATTTTATATAAGTTATTTGGAGCTAAGAGTCAGAAAATATCATAATATATTCAATTGAATTCAGAAAACATTGATTGAGCTTCCTCTACTAAGAAAACATTGATTGAACTTCCTCTAGTAATAAAGCAATTACTAGGGTATAACAAGAATGTGGTAATTAGTAAAACACTATTGCTGCCTTCCATCATCTCACAGACTAGCTTTTAAATAACTGTAATAACAAGACAGCATGCCATAAATTCTACAACAGGCATTCAGATTAAGTGTTATATTTGAGCTGCCATCAGAATAGTTATCCTAAATATGTCTTGTCTAGGTCTTGATCCTGAGGGCTTCACTTATGACTGCTGGCTAACCATAATGTGAAAGACTGCTTCAACCAAAACTAGTTGAGTTTGCTTTCAATACCCTAGTCCTTCATGTGTACCAATGCACCAAATGCAGCCATATACTTCCATATCCTCCTATCACATATTTGTTAAGTGCCATGGCCAGTGGTTATTTGGGATTTTTTCAGCAGTACTGGAAGAAGAGATTCTACCAGGCATACTCTGTGTTCTTGAAATAATAATAATTAACACTCTGCCTTCTGTCTGGGAATATTCTTCTTTACAGAAGTCCATACAATACAAGGTAAATAAGCACAAATATAGATTGGCCATACAAGAAAGAGACACACAGAGTGGTAAAATTGGAAAGTGTTGATGCTGTCAGCCAGATATTAGGTTCGTCAAATTAGTCCAGACAATCAGTGTCATTTTATAGTCCTCTCGCCTTCTTCTACACCTCCTTCTACCTGCCCGGGTCCCAGATTCTAGCACGCTTCCTCCTAACACCCCAGGGCACAAAAGAAGCACAATAGGAGGTATTTGTTATGTCAGGACTTCCCCCAAAATAAGTCTGCCTTAAAAGCACAGATTAGCATTTTAGGCTCAGTTTTTACAGACAACTTGCTTGATAAATATTAACTAATCCATTTCACCCGTTATCTAATCCACTTCCAATTTTTTAAAAAATCACTGGACTATTTGAACGAAATAAGGGGGTTATGTTGCTATAACAATTAATTAGGGAGTATTTGAGGAGACATGGAGTTTCACAATCTATTCATATTATATAATACAAGAGAGCACCAAATAAGCATGTACATAAAACATATAACAATATAGAAAAAACACTAACTGGAGAAAAGACAATAATAAGTCAAGGGCTCTATCATTTTGTCCTGGTTAAAATCCCTTTCTTGGTAAATCCAATATTGCTTTAGATATCCTCTAAGGATATAAACTTGATCCTTCTCTTAGAACGATTGTCAAGAACATTACCATTCCTTCTGGCTGAAAAACAACTACTGAGTTCTATTCCTGTGAACAAAAATACATCATGCACCAATGACATTTTCAAGTTACATCTTAGAAAGAAAATCTAAAGAAGTAAACAATTTTCAAAAGGAATGCTGAAAGACAGCATCTCTTCTAATGTGATTGACTTCCACAGGCAGATGTCTTGTTAAAACAGTTAAAGAAATTACAACTCTGCAGTAATTGGGATTTTTTCATTTCAATATTTAAAAAAATTAACATAAATTCATCATTTTCCTTTTAAGTGAAATTTTTGCCTGAGAATGAAAATATAGAGGCAGCTATTTTCTGGATCCTGCTACAATAAACCCCATGAATAACGATTTTGAGGACTTCTGTTGCAGTCCGGTGGTTAAGTCCCTTCCCTCCCAATGCAAAGGGCATCGGTTTGATCCCTGATCTGGGAACTAAGATCCTGCTTGCTACATGGCACAGTCAGGGAAAAACAAACAAACAAACACATAAAAATGATTTTGAGTGTGTGAAATGGAGTATTTCTTGCCGTATCAATAAACAAGGATGTCACAACCAGCAGGGATTCTGGCTTTTCAAATATGAATTTCTGAGCCCAGGAAGAACAATGCCTGCTATCTGGCAAACATCAAGCTGCCACCAGGAGCTGCCACCACTTCCTGTGGTGAGTGAGGAACTAAGAAGGTGAAAAATCAATAGCAGGATGCTTGCCCCAGATAGCTGAGATGCATATGAAAGGAATGACTTCAGTAAGCCCAGGCTTTTGTATATTTCCATACATAGAAAAGCACTGAATTCCTTAACTTGAGAAGTCTGGTTTTAATCTTGATATTCAGACTACCTGCTCCTTCTGCAAACTTCTATATAACATGACTCCTCCCCCTGGAGTCACAAAGAGCCGGACATGACTTAGCAAGCCTCCCCCTGGCTCCTCAGAGCAGTTCTTTCAGGGTTGCTTGAGATGCTATATCCTGGGCTTAAAGTCTTAAAAAAAAATCCCGCCAAATAAAACATAACTCTCAAATTTTAGGTTGTGACTACTTTTTAAAATATCTTAACAAAGACCCCAGGCAGCTGAAAAGAGAGTGTCAAAAAAGCATCTTCCTACTGAAGAAAAAAATGAGAGGAGCAATTCTATAAAATCTAGAAAAGCAGTAGTCAGGAAGCCGAAAAAAAAAATCTCCTAAATGCTATTAGAATCAGAGGCCTAAAATGAAGCTGGGTAGTTTAACTTACTGCTAATCTTCGATCTAAATCAACTTGCAAAGAAGGTGCCCTGCTGTTTGTTCACCTCTAAAGCAAGGAGTTGGTGATGGACAGGGAGGCCCGGCAAGCTGCTGTTCATGGAGTCGCAAAGAGTCAAACACCACTGATCGACTGAACTGAACTGAAAGCAGGAAGAAGATTTCACAACATCCCAAACAATTTGAAAGTATTTAGGAAGCTTTTAGAGGCACTGAGTTTTGCATGCTATGTAAATCTCTTCTCTAGTCTTTAAATATATTTATATCCTTAGTAGAGGGGAAGGACAAGCGATTATAGCCTCTATATATGATCCTTTCTGATTTTGGTGGTTGCTGTTATTTTTCCTAAGTTGCTTGTTCAACTGTTAAATAAGCTCATTTCTCTTGACCTATTTTCATATGTGCCAAGTAGGTCCTTTAATCTCATGAATTTGCATAGCTTGTTTTTGAATCCTGCCAAATATTTTATGTCTCCATTTAGATGGGAAACCCAGATATCATGAAATTAATGAGTATAAAGGTTATCTTGCATCATATAAATAATTCAGTAATTATTTTGATTATCTTAATTTTAATATCTTTCTTTTAGGAGAGGTTTATGAACAAAATTACTTATACTCTAAACCTGATTCTCAAAACAAACAGAAGCTCATAATTGGTCCAATGGTTTTTGAATGATTTATTGATAGCTTGATGTATGATTAATCCTGGTCTTTTGCCATAATCGGGTTAACTAGTACTTTATTAGACCACTCATTGTAAACACAAGAATAGTGGACTAAATATATTAAACAATTGCTTTCACATTTCATAAATATTTTCCTGTAGAACAACAGACAGGATGGGATTATAATTCTGAGAGAAAGGAACAAATAAGGCAAGCTCTACAATTGCCTCAACTTTTTGCCTGGAGACACATTCTGGAATGCTGCATATAAAGGAAGAACACAAACAGACCATGGATGTGTCATTGGATTGGAGAGACAGACAACAAAGTTCTGAGAGACAAAGACTAGAATATGGAGAACAGAGTACCTGAGAGGGGAAAAAAAAAAAAAAAGCAAAAGAAAATTCCAAAAATCTGCACAGATACTCTTGAATCTTTGACTGATTACAAAGCTGCACAGAAGTTGGGAATGAAATATATGAGGTGAAGTAAAGAATGACTACCAAGGGGGGGGAAAAAAACACCTTAGAGCTTACACAAGACTGACAGGTATCCAAATTTTATTCAGCCAAAGGGAGAAACCTCATTGAACACCTGAAGCATGCAAGAGGGCCTCTAGAAATGCTATACCTTAGGAGTAAGGCTAACCTAGCCCCAAATGTGAAGATAATTCTGGATGCATTCTAATAAATCTTTAAAAGAAAAGAAAAGCCCAGAAGAATCAAGTGGTTTTTCAAGAAATTAACTACTGTGTAACAAAGATCTTTTAAAGTATGGATACAAAATCTGCACTCAACAACTAGACAAGTAAACAAATATGACAGACAAACAAAAAAAGATTTTTAAAATGGTGATTAAAATGTTTAAAATGTAAAGAGAAACATAAACAAAGTGAGAAAAAAATAGAAAACTAAGACCAATTAGAATTTCTTGAGATGAAAAATGCATATCTGAAATAAAAACATTTACTGAACAAAAATACACCAAAAAAATAAATTCTACTGTGTACAAATTATATTTCAATATGTATGACTCCAAAAAATGTATTAAATGTGTCAGGGGAGTGTGATCTCCTCGATTCTGTCTCATCACAACAAAGATTTGAAGTGACAGATGTTAAAGCCCTTGGCGCATCACTGCTCTCGGACAGTCTGTGTTATAGTTCTTGGACAGATCAGTTTTATTTAGAAAATGAAGGAAAATACATCCTCGAGGTGTGAGGGCATGCCAACCCAAAAGACACAAAGAGGGGAGAGAGAGAGAGAGAGAGAGAGAGAGAGAGAGAGAGACTCAGCCCTGTGGCTCCTCTTTTTATGTTTTTCTCCTCCCCCTGGGCCTGCCCTATGTAAACTGGGCTTGCTAGGAGTGCTGTTTGTTCTACCTGAGGTCCTCACTCCAGGCCTGCGGATGATCCAGCGGATGTTAGCAATTTGATCTCTGGTTCCTCTACCTTTTCTAAATCCAGCTTGAACATCTGGAAGTTCACAGTTCACGTATTGCTGAAGCCTGGCTTGGAGAATTTTGAGCATTACTTTACTAGTGTGTGAGACGAGTGCAATTGTGCAGTAGTTTGAACATTCTTTGGCATTGCCTTTCTTTGGGATTGGAATGAGAACTGACCTTTTCCAGTCCTGTGGCCACTGCTGAGTTTCCCAAATTTGCTGGCATATTTATTGAGTGCAGCACTTTCACAGCATCATCTTTTATGGTTTGAAACACGGAATTCCATCACCCCCACTAGCTTTGTTCGTAGTGATGCTTCCTAAGGTCCACTTGACTTCACATTCCAGGATGTCTGGCTCTGGGTGAGTGATCACACCCTCGTGATTATCTGGGTCTTGAAGATCTTTTTTGTACAGTTCTTCTGTGTATTCTTGCCACCTCTTCTTACTATCTTTTGCTTCTGTTAGGTCCATACCATTTCTGTCCTTTATTGGGCCCATCTTTGCATGGGCTCCCATCTTTGCAATGTTCCCTTGGTATCTCTAATTTTCTTAAAGAGATCTCTAGTCTTTCCCATTCTATTGTTTTCCTCTATTATACTCAAAGTTTATCTTGGATATCATTTTCAGGTTTTAGTCCTAGTAGAAGGGCTAAAATTTAGAAGACTGACCACATTAAGTGTTAGTACAGGTGTGGAGCAATGGATACCTGATAATGTAATCAATATTGCAAAATTATGAAGCCCCAATGCCTACTACCAATTTCTGTTTTGGTTAGTTATTTAACTACAATAAAAATAACCCCCATGTCTCAGCAGCTTACAACAAAAGTTACTCTTTGGAAGAAAAACTATGACAAACCTAGACAGTGTATTAAAAAGCAGAGACATTACTTTTAGAACAAAGGTCCATCTAGTGAAAGCTATGGTTTTTCCAGTAGTCATTCATGGATGTGACAGTTGGACCGTATACAAGGCTGAGTCCTGAAGAATTGATTCTTTTGAACTGTGGTATTGGAGAAGACTCTTGAGAGTCCCTTGGACTGCAAAGAGATCAGTCCAGTCAATCCTAAAGGAAATCAATCCTGAATATTTTTTGGAAGGACTGATGCTGATGCTGAAGCTCCCTACTTTGGACATCTGATGTAAATAGCTGACTCATTAGAAAAGACCCTGATGCTGAGGAAGATTGAAGGCAGGAGGGGAGGGGGATGACAGAGGATGAGACTGTTGGATGGCATCACTGACTCAGTAGACAAGAGTTTGAGCAAGATCCAGGAGATGGTGAAGGACAGGGAAGCCAGTTGTGTTGCAGTCCATGGGTTTGCAAAGAGTCAGACATGACTGAGTGACTGAACAACAACATCTTTAGTTTTCATCTATGTCTCCCAAATGTATATGTCCAAGCCCAGAAATTTTTCCTGTGCTCCAGATTCATATTCAGATTCATAAGGTGTTCAAGACCATGCAATATATATAGTAATACAGGGCTCTGTGCTTAGAGGGACCCCATGCTTAGAAGGACTATCCTTTGGTTTGTGCTTTGCAGTAGCCATGTCAAAATTAATATATTTTTCATAAAAGGCTTCACATTTCATTTTTCACTTGGTGCTGCAAATTATGTAGCCAGTTCTGCTCATAGCCTAAATTTATCTTCCTAAGTAACTTAAATAACTCAACAACTTAATAAATTCAACATCTCTCAAACTGAATGAATGATTTTCCCCTGAAACTTGAGTAGGGTTACCTGGGGGCAATGATAACAATACCATCCATCTTTTTTAATCCCCAGAATCCAGGAGCCATTCTTGATCCCTCCTTCTACTTTACCTCCCATGTTGTAAAGATCTGTTGACTTTAAATCTCTTTAAAACCTTTTCCTTTCTCTCCCTTGTCACTGCTTTCACCCTCATCCAAGCTGCCATCTTTTTTTTCAGCTAGAATGTTAAAAAAAAAGGCTCATGATTAGTTTGCTTTCATCCACCCAGATATTTTGCAAAACTTTCTCATGTGGTATAAGAAAGCCTTTAATATGGATCTTATCATGGCACATGTGCTATCCAACACTAATATATTCAAACTGATTAAAATCTTTCAATGCTTTGTCTTTACTCCTAGGTTACATTCTAGAACCTTAGAATAATCTACAGACCCTGGTCCTGTGTTACTAGTTTCTTTTTTAATATGTTTACTTGTCATTTATTCTCTTTTACCTATCCCACTCCTAACCCATATTTCATGAGTATAAAAACTGAACATATTTTACATATCACTCTGTGCCAAAACAGGCATGACACAAAGTAAATATTCATTGAAAATTTGATTAATAAGAGCATAATCCAAAAAATTGCTAGAAAGGGAGGGAGGCAAAGACAGAAGGAGAGAAGAATGGAAGAAAGGAGGAAAAGAGAGAAACAGGAAGGGAGAGAAGGGAGGAAAAAAGAAGAGAAGGAAGGAAGAATTGGAGGGAAGACAGGAGAGAAAGCAGTTGATGGGAGGTATACTGAGACTTATTTTAAATCTTTATCCTGATCCACCAAATATTGTCGGGGTTTGTTTCTAATTTGGAACTTGTAACTAAGCATATATGAACCTACTATGATAGGTTCTTTACTACAAGAAAATGCAGAAAATGAGTAGTTCTATGTCAAAAATGAAAAAATGACTTTGAAAGATGAAAATACTGAAGATTAGGAGCCCAGTTAAGGTTGACACTGTGATGGTGGCAACAAGTGGTGGTGAGGCAGCTGAACACCCACCACGGGGCAGGAACTGGGGTCTGGAGGGTCAGCTGTGAGTTCTTCACAGTAGTACCCTGTGAGCAGTGAAACTAGACTCAGTATAAGAGAAAAGAAAAAAAGTGTAGGAAAAAAATTGGCATTTAAAAATAATACCCAAGAGTAAAAAGGAGAAGATAGTGGAGTAGAAGGACCTGCACCATCTCCTCTCATGAAAACACCAAAATCATAACTAACTGCTGAACAACCATTGACAAAAAAAGACTGGAACCTATTTAAAAAGGTATTCTACTTGGAAAGACATTAACCCTATGATAGAACCAAAATGATCACATGGATCACAGCCTTGTGTAACTCGTTATAACAATGAACCATGCCATACAGGGCCACCCAAGATGGATGGATCATCGTGGAGAGTTCTGACAATAAGTGGTTCACTGGAGGAGTAGTGGCAAATTGCCTTAGTATTTTTGTCTTTTTTTTTTTTCCATTTATTTTTATTAGTTGGAAGCTAATTACTTAACAATATTGTAGTGGTTTTTGCATATTTTTATCTTAAGCATCCCGTGAACAGTATGAAAAGGCAAAGAGACATGACACTGAAAGATGAACTCCCTAGGTTGGTACGTGCCTAATATGCTACTGGAGAAGAATGGAGAAATAATTCCAGGAAGAATAAACAGACAGAGCCAAAGTGAAAACAATGCCCAGTTGTGGATGTGACTGATGATCAAAGTAAAATCCAATGATGTAAAGAACAATATTGCATAGGAACCTATAATGTTAGGTCCACAAATCAAGGTAAATTCGATGTGATCAAGCAGGAGATGGCAAGAATGAAAATCAGCATTTTAGAAATCAGTGAACTAAGTTGGACACAAATGGGCAAATTTAATTCAGATGACCAATATATCTACTACGGTGGCCAAAAATCCCTTAGAAGAAATGGGGTAGCCCTCATAGACAACAAAAGAATCCAAAATGCAGCACTTGGTTGCAATCTCAGGAATGACAGAATGATCTCTGTTTGATTCCAAGGCAAACAATTCAACAAAACAATAATCCAAATCTAAGCCCCAATCACTAATGCTGAAGAAGATGAAGTCAAATGGTTCTATGAAGGACTACAAGATTTCCTAAACTTAACATTAAAAAAAAAAAAATCCTTTTCATCATAGGGGATTGGAATGCAAAGGTAGGAAGTCAAGAGATACTTGGAGTCATAGGCAAGTTTTACCTTGGAGTACAAAATAAAGCAGGGTAAAGGCTAACAGATTTGTCAAGAGAACACACTGGTCATAGCAAACCGTCTCTTCAAAAAAAAAAAAAAAAATAGAGGACTCTACACATGGACATCACCAGATGGTTATATTCTTTGCAGCCGAAAATGGAGAAGCTCTATATTGTCAGCAAAAACAAGACTGAGAGTTGACTGTGGCTCAGATCATGAGCTCCTTATTGCAAAATTCAGACACAAATTTAAAAAAGAAGGGAAAGCCAACAGACCATTCAGATATGACTTAAATCAAATCCCTTATACAGTGGAAGTGACAAATAGATTCAAAGGATTAGATCTGATAGAGTGCCTGAAGAACTATGGATGGAGGTTCAAAACATTGTACAGGAGGCAGTGACCAAAACCATCCCCGAGAGGGAAAAAAATGCAAGTAGGGAAAATGGTTGTCTGAGAAGGTCGTATAAATAGCTGAGAAAGGAAGGGAAGTGAAAGGCAAAGGAGAAAGGGAAAGCATGAAAAATGCTTCATACGTGTTGCACTTTGTGTTGGTATGTGAATCTATATTAATCTACTACTGTAAAACGTTAGGATAAACCCTACTACTTAGATTTTGAAAATATTTATTTTTCTGATTGCAAGGTGGTTGATTAAAATGCTTTATTTATTTATTTATTGCATTATGTTAGGTTTGTCTCTACACTGATGAATGGCGCAGTACCTCTATAACCTCATGTTCAGTTCAGTTACTCAGTCGTGTCCAGCTCTTTGTGAAACCATGTACTGCAGCATGCCAGGCTTCCCTGTCCATCACCAACTCCCAGAGCTTTCTCAAACTCACGTCCATGGAGTCAGTGATGTCATCCAACCATCTTGAGAGGGTAACAGGCAGGAAGTCTAGGGGTCTCCAAAGGGAGGAAATAGCCTGCAAGTGTCAGATGATTTTTATCTCTCTCTTAAGCAGCAGGAGGAAACAACCTATAAGTGTTAGATTTTTTTCCCTTCTCTATACAAAATTAAAAGGAGGGTTCTTTTAAAATTCTGTGTTGCCATGACATCACCTGGTTTCTGAACTTAACTTTTCTCAAACCTTGAGCTAACCAATGCATTATTCTTATGGAAATGTTTTTCTTAAGGTATGTTAATGAACTATGTATTTACCTTAGATTCTGTCTTTCTTCAAGTTCCACCTAAGATTCAGAACCAACTTGACAAACCAGTATGTTTACTCAACAAACCAGTATCTTTTACTCATGCAAATGTTCTCTTAAGTAATGTTAATGAGACTATGTATTCCCTTGGAAACCTGCCTTTCTCCAAGATTCATGTCAATTGTTTTATGGCCCAGGGTGATTCACCTTGTGCCAATACTATCTCAAAATACATGTGGGTGAGGGGACTGGTGCCGCTCTCTGAGTTTTAGACATTTCCTTCCTCTAATTAGCAATCTTCTAGTAGATCCCAGGGATGGGGGAGCCTGGTGGGCTGCCATCCATGGGGTCACACAGAGTCAGACACGACTGAAGCGACTTAGCAGCAGCAGCAAGCAGTAGGTATATAACGTTCTGCTAAAGACTAGCAGTGGGGCATGCTTTCTGCCCCCTTCTGATGTCAATGTCAGAAGGCTTCCCTATCTCTCTTTTATACTTTACTTAAATTTTATTACACAAAAGCTTTGAGCAATCAAGCCTCGTCACTGACCCCAGATTAAATTCCTCTCCTCCGAAGGCCAAGAATGCTGGCGTCTTTCACAGCTCAGCAACAACATTTCAATCTCACGCTCTGTCATCACCTTATCCTCCTGCCTTCACTCTTTCCCAGCATCAGGGTCTTTTCCAATGAGTCTGTTCTTTGCATCATGTGGCCAAAGTATTGGAGCTTCAGCTTCAGCATCAGTTCTTCCAATGAATATTCAGGTTTGATTTCCTTTAGGATTAACTGGTTTGATCTCCTTGCAGTCCAAGGGACTCTCAAGAGTCTTCTCCATCACCACAGTTCAAAAGCATCAATTCTTCAGCGTTCAGCCTTCTTTATGGTCCAACTCTCACATCCTCACATGAGTACTGAAAAAACCATAGCTTTGACGATACATGCTTTTGTTAGCAAATCAATGTCTCTGCTTTTTAATATGCTGTCTAGGTTTGTCATAGTTTTTCTTCCAAGGAACATTGTCTTTTAATTAATTGATTTCATGGCTGCAGTCACCATCTGCAGTGATTTTGGAGCCCAAGAAAATAAAGTCTGTCACTGTTTCTATTGTTTCCCCATCTATTTGACATGAAGTGATGGGACCAGATGCCACGATCTTCATTTGTTGAATATTGAGTTTTAAGGTAGTTTTTTCCCTCTCTCTTTCACCTTCATCAAGAAGCTCTGTACCTCCTCTTCGCATTCTGCCATGAAGTGGTGTTATTTGCATATCTGAGGTTATTGATATTTCCCCTGGCAATCTTGATTCCAGCTTCTGCTTCATCCAGCTGGCATTTTGCATGATGCACTCTGTATATAAGTTAAATAAACAGAGTGACAATATACAGTCTTGGCATACTCCTTTTCCAATTTTGAACCAGTTCATTGTTCCATGTCCAGTTCTAACTCTTGCTTCTTGAACTGCATATAGATTTCTCAGAAGGCAAGTAAGTTGGCCTGGTATTCCCATCTCTTGAAAAAATTTCCAGTTTGTTGTGATCTACACAGTCAAAGGTTTTAGTGTAGTCAATGATGTAGAAGTAGATGTTTTTCTGGAACTCTCTTGCTTTTTCTATGATCCAATGGATGTTGGCAATTTGACCTCTGGTTCTTCTGCCTTTTTAAAATCCAGCTTGAACATCTGTAGGTTCTTCGTTCACATATTTTTCAAGCCTAGCTTGGAGAATTTTGAGCATTACTTAGCTAGCGTGTGAGATGAGCGCAATTGTGTGGTAGTTTGAACATTCTCTGGCATTGCCTTTCTTTAGAATTGGAGTGAAAACTGACATTTTCCAGTCCTGTGGCCACTGCTGAGTTTTCCAAATTTGCTGGTGTCATCTTTTAGGACTTGAAATAGCTCAGCTAGAATTCCATCACCTCCACTAGCTTTGTTCATAGTAATTCTTCCAAAGGCTCACTTGACTTCATACTCCAGGATGTCTGGCTCCAGGTGAGAGATCACACCATCATGGTTATGATGGATCACACCACCATAAGATCTTTTTTGTACAGTTCTCCTGTATATTCTTGCCCCCTTTTCTTAATCTCTTCTGTTTCTGTTAGGTCCTTGTCAGTTTTGTTCTAATGCATCTATCTTTTCATAAAATATTCCCTTGGTACTTATAATTTTATTGAAGAGATCTCTAATCTTTCCATTGTATTGTTTTCCTATCAGTTCAGTTCAGTTGCTCAGTCGTGTCCGACTCTTTGCGACCCCATGAACCACAGCACGTCAGGCCTCCCTGTCCATCACCAACTCCCGGAGTTCACCCAAACCTATGTCCATTGAGTCAGTGATGTCATCTAACCATCTCATCCTCTGTCGTCTCCTTCTCCTCCTGCCCTCAATCTTTCCCAGCATCAGGGTCTTTTCCAAAGAGTCAGCTCTTTGCATTAGGTGGCCAATGTATTGGAATTTCAGCTTCAACATCAGTCCTAAGAATGAACACCCAGGACTGATCTCCTTTAGGATGGACTGGTTGGATCTCCTTGCAGTCCAAGGGACTCTTAAGAGTCTTCTCCATGGGGTCACAAAGAGTCAGAAACACTGACTGACTGTTGTTCACTCCTTGCTGAGAAAAACAGTTAATTTTTACAATCCTTATAATTAATGTTAAGTAATATATTTATAGAATTATATGAAAAGCAAAAATTTTCTTGCTTTTTAATGCATGAAAGAACATGCATAACTATGATAAAAGAAAAAACAATGTCCCAGTAGCAAGACTGGAGTAGAAATGAAATTGTAGACTTCAGCAAGATTTCTCAGGAAGATTTCAAACAGGAAGGAACTCAGGAAATGGGGGATGGAGACAATTGGAAGAATAAACAACGTTAATCAAGTACAAGGCAGGAGAAGGCAGGAAATGCTTCAGTTTGGCTATGCCTATGGGAGAAAAGTTGGCAATTATTTAGTAGCCTTGTTCTGAAGTAGTTTAACACAAAATGTTTGAAACCACTTGATTTTGGAATAAGATGCATGTGATCGTGAATTACCAGAAGTAATTTTTGTCAAAGAATTGAGGCAAGTAGATTAAAATAACAAGGCTGCATAAGGGTTCAGAAAATCAGATATGTTTTGGAAGAATTTTTACACTGAATGAACTAGAAGATCATAATAGATAGACTACAAAATGACCAGGAGTACATGAGAGCTTGTATGAAATTAGAAAGCATTAGTCTGATTTTCCCACTTTACGTAAGAATATAAGATGAATGTTTACCTAATATATTAGGTTATTTTGAGGTAGTATGCCTTAACTAAAAGATGTATGGTTCTTTTTGATGACTGGGAAGTTATATTTAAATATTTTATTCAATGGACTTCCCTGGTGGCTCAGTTGGTAAAGAATCCGCCTGCAATGCGGGAGACCTGGGTTTGATCCCTGGGTTGGGAAGATCCCCTGGAAGAGAATCCCATAAAATGTCAGATACAACTGAGTGACTAAGCACATACATTTTACTCAATGAATATTTTCTTACATTATTTTTATTTCTGAGCCATATGAATTTATTGGCTCATTCAAAATTTTTAATTTAAATATTTTAACTTAAAGTGCAAAATAAAAATAATTTTTGCTTGTTTTATGGATTTTTTTGCCTTATGAATTTTTGCTTATGTTTTATCAGTTGAGCTTCTAAGTGTTCATTATTTCTTAAAGTGTATGGTTTTAGTTTTTTTCTTTGAATATATATAAGAAATTATGCCAGCAAAAATATTATCATGAAAATGAAGAAATCTAGATTGCACACAGTGTTGTACTGGTTCTAGTTCCTATCACCTCAGGAGAGCTAACTGGGTACACCGCTTTTCAACTTCATGATCAATTACATTATGTTGATAACTTAAAATTGGCCATAATGAGAGTATTTTCACCACAGAAATTGGCAAACCAAACAGTAAAAGTCAGCGCTTTCATTTCTTTTTCTTTTTAAAAAGCCAGTTGCTAAATATTTACCAGCATAACAGTGGTTCCACATTAAAAAGTTTTAAAGAGGTTTGGGGAGAGATGAGAGGAGGAGGAAAGAAGGAGAAAAACAGGAAGAAAGTTAGTTTCAAAAGGATAGAGAAGAATAACTGCCAATCAACAAAGTTCAGCTACTTCATAAGCAAATGAAGTTGGCATACTATACAAAGGCTTAGTCCTCAGTCTTTTAGAGCAGGCTGCATGTGTGCCTGCTAAGAGTAGTGACCTACTCTTTTCGACCCTCTGGACTAGTAGCCTGCCAAGTTCCTCTGTCCATGGGATTTCGCACACAAAAATACTGGAGTGGATTGTCATTTCCTCCTCTAGGGGATCTTCCCAACCCAGGGATTAAATCCACATTTCTTAAGTCTCCTGCATTGGCAGGCGGGTTCTTTACCACTAGCGCCACCCAGGAAGCTAACTAGAGCAGCCTAGGCTGGTGCAAAAACTGAGGAGCAACGGGGTTTACCTGATGACTCAGCTGTAAAGAACCAGTCTGAAATGCAGCAGATGTGGGTTTGATCACTGGATAAGGAAGGTCTGGAGAAGAAAATGGCAACGCACTCCAGTTTTCTTGCCTGGGAAGTCCTGTGAATAGAGGCGCCTGGCAGGGTACAGTCCACAAGGTCACAAAAGATTAGCTATGACTTAGAGACCAAACAGAACAATGAGCACCCAGAGGAAGGAAGTCATTCTCAGAGTAACTGAAACTGAGATGAATGGGATGAGTTCCTTAGCAGGATAGCATAAATCCATAGCTAGAGTCTTGACAATCCAGGAGCGACAGACCACATAAATATAAAACAAGCAATAATTTTAAATGAGTGCCAAATCAACTGTGCTAAGGATCTAACATGTATTCAGTGCCTGATATTTATTCTATCATTGATCCTTGAATTAAAATATTTGTTGTTCAAGTGGACAGGACTTGTTGGACCCAATTTCCAAGCCATTTGGATCTTCATAATGGACAATATTTCCACTCAAGTTGTCAAATCTTTGCCATGGAATAACATCCAGAAGCTAGACAGTTAAAAAAGTAACATTAGAGACTTTAAGGGTATATTTCAATTGAATGTGGAAAAGGGGAAAAAGAGCAATTATTCCCCAAATAATACTGATCCCTAGGAACTACCGATTTAAAAATATTTTTTAGTTCCTAGCAGTGACATTTATACCATACCTGAAATAACCACAACAGCAAACTTTCCATGTTAGACATTAACTGCTTCACATTACATATTACTTAAAATTAAGACTTCCTCTTTGGGTTTAAGTATGTCATCAGAAGTGAGGCTCCACAGATTTTAACTCTGGTTCTGGCATTACTGGGGGTTTCCCTGGTGGCTCAGTGGTATAGAATCTGCCTGCCAATGCAGGAGACATGGATTCAATCCCTGTGTCAGGAAGATCCCCTGGAGAGGGAATGGCAACCCACTCCAGTATTCTCGCCTAGAAAATGTCCTGGACAGAGGAGCCCGACAGGCTATAGTCTAAGGGATTGCAAAGAGTCAGACACAACTTAGCAACTAAACAATAACAACAATCCGGCGTTACTAAATGTGTGATGCTGGGCTCATTTTTTAATCTCTTAAGACTTCTATTTTCTCATTAATAAAATATCTAAGTCATAGAATTAACACAAGAAGCTAAAGAAGTTTATGCATATTAAGAGCCTAGAACAATGAATAGCATAAAATAAGACTAAATAAATGTCAATTTTTATTATTTTATCACCTCAACATTAGTATTTCTTTCCATTAAATTTTTTAAATGATGATTATCTGCATTGCAAAGCAACCTCAGGTTGCCAGCATTATTTTATGACTGTCTCTGATTATTCAGTTGTTCCTAATTAGAAGGAAAAAGATAAAATTTTCAGATACATTTTTATCAAAGGCATTTAGTTCTTCTAGCAATTCTAATCTGTAATAAAATTGGGTGGGAGGTATTATCCATTGTCATTGTTATGTATTTGTGCACATTGATTAGTTCTCTGATATCAGATTTTTCCTAGTCAAAGTATTAATCAGCCTAACATTATTATGCTGCAGTGACAAACAAATCCAAAATCACAAACTATCAAAAAATAAGTTCTGTTTTTTATTCATTCTACATGTTCATAGTTGTTTTGCTGCATAGTTGTATTGCTGTAACTCTATTCACTCTAGCCTTTACTGCAGCATCTAAGGTTACAAAATAGTCCCTTTTTGAGTCTCAGGGCAAAACAAAAGAGAGACACAACTGACTATGAGCTCACGTTTAAAACTTATACACAAAGTGACACATAACATTCCCACACTTTTCATTGACCAGTGCAAGTCACATGGCCACTCCTGAGCCAAACAGAGAAAGGATGGCTCCACCATGGAGGGAGACAACATATATCTTGAACAAAAATAGGATCTACCACAATCACTGTACCAGGTCTTAGTGATGCCAGGAATTAGGGCTTTTGTTTTAAAGTGGTAGGGGATAGGTTTCTTCTTTTTTTTTTTTTCCCTTTCTGGGGGTGGGGGGGAGGAGGGTGGGGGGTGGAGGGTTGATTTTACACTATGCCATTTTGGGCAATTGCTAATGTTATTTTGTTTTCTTTAAGCATTTCACATCAGTAATATTTATTATGACTTAGAAAAGAAATTCTATCCTGAAACTAAGGGCATTTGTGGAACTATGGCATAGGATTGAGATATATGACAGGTGTCAAAATCTCCTCTTTCTTCTTCTACAAAATATTTCTGTACCATTTTCTCCACTACTTCTGTAAGTACTAGATCCAATCATGTCAGTGCTACAGGCAGAGACCTTATGTCTAATTTGTTATTAAAATTATTCTTAACTAGAGCAAATACTAAAATTTATATGGAACCATAAAAGACACAGAATTGACAAAGCAATCCTGAGAAAAAGGAACAAAGCAGGAAGAATAACCCTTCCAAGACTTTAGGCAACACTACAAAGCTACAGTAATCAAAGCAACATGATATGTATTGTCACAAAAACAGACATGTGTATCAGTGGAACATAATAAAGACTCCAGAAATAAACCCATGCACCTATGGTCAACTAATCTCTAGCAAAGCAGGCAAAATGTACAATAGAAGAAAAGATAGTCTCTTCAGCTAGTAGTGTTGGGAAAGCCGGGCAACTGAATGTAAATCAATGAAGTTAGAACAATCACACCATACCAAAAAAAAAAAAAATAAATAAATAAATAAAAAATGCACTCAGAATGGCTTAAAGACTAAAATATAAGACATGATACCATAAAACTAGAAGAGAACATAGGCAAAACATTCTCTGACATAAATCATACCATTGTTTTCTTAGGTCAATTTCTCAAGACAATAGAAATAAAAGCAAAAATAAACAAATGGGACCTAATCAAACTTATAAGCTTTTGCACAGCAAAGAAGCCATATGCAAAACAAAAAGACAACCTATGGACTGGGAAAAATACTTGCAAATGAAACAATCAACAAAGGCTTAATTTCCAAAGTATGCAATATATTCCACTCCATAACAACAACAAAAAACAGCAAACAATTCAATAAAAACATGGGCAGAAGGCCTAAATAGACACTGCTCCAAAGAAAACATACAGATGGCCAACACGTATGTGGAAAGTTGCTCAGCATCACTAATTATTAGAGAAATGCAAACTGAAACTACAATGAGGTATCACCTCACACCAGTCAGAATAGCCACCATCAAAAATCTACAAATAATAAATGCTAGAGAGGGAATGGAGAAAAGAGAACTCTCTTACGCTTGGTGAGAATGTAAATTGGTAGAGTCACTATGGAAAACAGTGTGGAGCTTCCTTGAAAAGCTAAAAATAGAGTTGCCATATGATCCAGCAATCCCACTCCTCTGTGTATATCTGGAAAAGGCAAAAACTAATTCAAAAAAATATATGCACCCCAATGTTCATAGCAGCACTATTTATAATAGCCAAGATGTGGAAGCAACCTAAATGTCCTTTGACAAAGGAATGACTAAAGATGTGATACATAAATATGATGGAATACTACTCAACCATAAAAAAGAAATAATACCATGTGCAGCAACATGAATGGATCTAGAGATTATCATACTAAGTGAAGTAAGTCAGAAAGATATAGTCAAATATCATATGCTATCAATTATATGTGGAATCTAGATGTGTATAATACATATGAACTTATTTATGAAACAGAATCAGACACACAGACATAGAAAGCAAACATATGATTACCAAATGGGAAAGGAGGTGGGTAGGGATAATTTAGGAGTTCTGGATTAACAGATAAAAACTACTATGTATAAAATAGATAAACAACAAGGTCTTATTGTATAGCATGGGACTATATTCAATATCCTATAATAAATCATAATGGAAAAGGGAAAAAATAGATGTGAGTATTATGGCTTAAGCAAATATTTTTCTTAAATAAATCTCAACTCATAAGAACAAAATATGAAAATAGTTTAAGTCAAAAAATTCATATTTTTTCCTTTAGAGGTGCAATAAACAGGACAATGACTAGGATCTTAATGCAATTACATTAATTCTCCTATAGGGTCACAAAGAGTCAGACATGACTGAAGCAACTTAGCATGCATGCACACAATCATCCATTTGGGGGAAAATAAGACTAGGAGTCATTTTTCTTTTATATTTTAGCATCTCTTATATTGAGATCTTTCTTAAAATTACCTTGAGATGACATTGTACAATATTAATAATTTTTTCTTTCTTCGATATATGTAAAATTATGGTGCATTTAAAAATATTTCATATCTTAAATTCAGTGAAATGCAGTTCTTATTAACATATATACCATGTTTGATAAATGCTAACATATTGAATTCTTGCCTGCTAGATCATAAGTCTGTGAACCACTCTTCCCTAGAGGCTCTTGTGCCCTTTGTGACAATCAATGGGACCAGTCTGTGAAAAAATCATCCTATGCATTTATACACTGGCACTATTAACACCTGTTGTGTTAACAGGTTGAGCTTAATGGATGTCAAAATTATTTTCTTTTTCCCAGTCTTTATTGTTAGAAGCTCCAAATCATCATGAAATTGAAAGAATAGAACAATGAACACCCATTTAGAGGTCTTCTAGACTTAACCACAGACTTAGCCTTTGTGTGTATGTGAGATTTACTTCACAAAACCACTTGAAAGTAAATTATGACTATCATATCTCACCCCAAAGACTTCAACATGCATTGTCTGCATAACTGCAAACTATCATCACACCTAAAAAGTTAATAATAATTCAATAATTCATGATATTTTCTAATATACAATCTAGATTTAAATTTACATAAATGTAATTTATACACACATGAAAAATGAAGTTTCACTGGAATTTTGTTGCTATGGTTTTTCAATATTTTGAATACAAGACATTATTCCACATGTTTGTTTAATTAATTGATTTTATTGTCCAGGTAGTTGTCTGGATCTGTCTTTTTCCTCCTCAGTCAGTTCAGTCAGTCGCTCAGTCGTGTCCGACTCCTTGTGACCCCATGAATGGCAGCACACCAGGCCTCCCTGTCCATCACCAACTCTTGGAGTTTACTCAAACTCATGCCCATCGAGTCGGTGATGCCATCCAGCCCTCTCATCCTGTCATCCCCTTCTCCTGCCCCCAATCCCTCCCAGCATCAGGCTTTTCCAATGAGTCAACTCTTCACATGAGGTGTCCAAAGTATTGGAGTTTCACCTTCAGCATCTGTCCTTCCAATGAACACCCAGGACTGACCTCCTTCAGGATGGACTGGTTGGATCTCCTTGCAGTCCAAGGGACTCTCAAGAGTCTTCTCCAACATCACAGTTCAAAAGCATCAATTTTTCGGTGCTCAGCTTTCCTCACAGCCCAACTCTCACATCCATAACTATATTCAAATTGTTTTGTTTTTGTTACAAATAGCCAAGTAGCGATATATTGCTCCTCTTCTAGTATCCCATCAGAAAGCACATAATGTCAAGTTGTCCCTCTACAGGTGTGGCTTGAGCATTTTATTAAAATGATGACCACCAGAATTTTCCATTGTAAATATATAATTTCCTTTGTGATAACTAAGAACATATAGAATATTGATATAGATGATTGAGGGTTTGAGAGGACTAATAAATGTCATCCCCAACTTGCATACCAGAGAGAACCAAATGTAAATGTTGTTTTTTTACCTGTTCAGTAGTAATCAGACTGATTCTACCCTAAATCCTGGACTATGAAAATCCCTGGAACTCCAAAGGAAGTTTGATAGGTCTCTTACATAATGGCACTTATCAAACATGTCTACATGAATAGATTCTACCAATGAGATGGCTTCCCGTGATATATGGAAACCTGAAGAGGGATGGAGACAGCACTGACAGACAAACAGATATGAGTGCCTGCAGTAGAATATTTCACTTTCCACAATCTGTTTATCCACTTGGAGGGTGTAGGGCTCCTGTGGGCCACAGTGGTAGAAGCCATACAGCAGCTCTACATGACCTTTGAACTAATGTTTTTGTGGATTGACTTTGAAGACAAAAATCCAATGAAAGTCCCTCTGAATTCCACTTTTCCAGTCTTTTCAAATGATTTGTAAGCCCTAATTTTCTCCATTTTCTTATGCTTGAAATTTTTAAGAAAACATTCCTCATTGGACCCTGACAGAGGTACAAAATGTATAGAAATTGAGAAGAAACACTGCAAACAAATATTTGGGCCAGAGTAGTCCCAAACATTTTATAAAGAGCTAAATTTTCCTGGAGTTTCAATAAATTGATATTATGTAGAAATACGCAAATTAAAATGCAGATGTGATTTAATGTTAGTGATGGTACTGCTCCTAAGCTCTTTAGTCAGATAGGACTCTTTCTTGAGAAAAAATGGCCCTTCATCCAAATTTAGTATGCTAAATGTCATGCTTTTCCTTTAAAAATAATCTGTAAATGTTTTTTTACATTATGCTTTACAGTCTACCATAAATGAGTGAACACACACAAGAGTGGTGTTACTTACAATTTCTTTAATGTAAGCAAGTCTCATGGGAAAAACAGTTGATTGGTTTTCCTACAAAGCATAGTCCCTTGAATTAAGCAAAATTATGCAGGACAGATTTCCAATTTAGTAGCTTTAGAAACATTTAGTGGAAGTTACCAAAATTCCTTTACCTTGATGGTAACTTGTCTGAATGGATATATCTGGCCTGAAGATTAGTGCACCATGGAATAAATCAAGGGACAATGTGCCACTTTCTTCTATAAAACCCAAGTATTAAACACCTCAGATAAGAACGCCTTCCTCAGTGATCAATGCAAAGAAATAGAGGAAAATAACAGAATGGGAAAGACTAGAAATCTCTTCAAGAAAATTAGAGATACCAAGGGAACATTTCATGCAAAGATGGGTTCAATAAAGGACAGAAATGGTATGGACCTAACAGAAGCAGAAGATAGTAAGAAGAGGTGGAAAGAATACACAGAAGAACTGTACAAAAAAGATCTTCACAACCCAGATAATCACAATGGTGTGATCACTCACCTAGAGCCAGACATCCTGGAATGTGAAGTCAGGTGGGCCTTAGAAAGCATCACTACAAACAAAAATAGTGGATGTGATGGAATTCCAGTTGAGCTCTTTCAAATCCTGAAAGATGATGCTGTGAAAGTGCTACACTCAATATACCAGCAAATTTGGAAAACTCAGCAGTGGCCACAGGTCTGGAAAAGGTCAGTTTTCATTCCAATCCCTAAGAAAGGCAATGCCAAAGAATGCTCAAACTACTGCACAATTGCACTCATCTCACACACTAGTAAAGTAATGCTCAAAATTCCCCAAGCCAGGCTTCAGCAATATGTGAACCGTGAACTTCCAGATGTTCAAGCTGGTTTTAGAAAAGGCAGAGGAACCAGAGATCAAATTGCCAACATCCACTGGATCATTGAAAAAGCAAGAGAGTTCCAGAAAAACATCTATTTCTGCTTTATTGATTATGCCAAAAACTTTGACTGTGTGGATCACAATAAACTGTGGAAAATTCTGAAGGAGATGGGAATACCAGACCAACTGACCTGCCTCTTGAGAAACCTGTATGCAGGTCAGAAAGCAACAGTTAGAACTGGACATGGAACAACAGACGGGTTCCAAATAGGAAAAGGAGTATGTCAAGGCTGTATATTGTCACCCTGCTTATTTAACTTCTATGCAGAGTACATCATGAGAAATGCTGGGCTGGAAGAAGCACAAGCTGGAATCAAGATTGCAGGGAGAAAATGTCAATAACCTCAGATTTGCAGATGACACCACCCTTATGGCAGAAAGTGAAGAGGAACTAAAGAGCCTCTTGATGAAAGTGAAAGGGGAGAGTGAAAAATTTGGCTTAAAGCTCAACATTCAGAAAACTAAGATCCTAGCTTCTGGTCCCATCACTTCATGAGAAATAGATGGGGAGACAGTGGAAACAGTGTCAGACTTAATTTTTTTGGGATCCAAAAGCACTGCAGATGGTGATTGCAGCCATGAAATTAAAAGACGTTTACTCCTTGCAAGGAAAGTTATGACCAACATAGATAGCATATTAAAAAGCAGAGACATTACTTTGCCAACAAAGGTCCATCTAGTCAAGGCTATGGTTTTTCCAGTGGTCATGTATGGATGTGAGAGTTGGACTGTGAGGAAAGCTGTGCCGAAAAATTGATGCTTTTGAACTGTGGTGTTGGAGAAGACTCTTGAGAGTCCCTTGGACTGCAAGGAGATCCAACCAGTCCATCCTAAAAGAGGTCAGTCCTGGGTGTTCATTGGAAGGACTGATGCTGAAGCTGAAACTCCAATACTTTGGACACCTCATGCAAAGTGTTGACTCATTGGAAAAGACCCTGATGCTGGGAGGGATTGGGGGCAGGAGGAGAAGGGAACGACAGAGGATGAGATGGCTGGATGGCATCACCGATTCGATGGGCATGAGTGTGAGTAAACTCCAGGAGTTGGTAATAGACAGAGAAGCCTGGCATGCTGCGATTCATGGGGTCGCAAAGAGTTGGACACAACTGAGCGACTGAACTGAACTGAACTGAACCACCTGCATGTTCCCCAGTCCTCCAACATTTTAGGGTCTTGACTTCCTCCTTTAATATCTCATTAAGTCCTTTCTTACACTAAGCAATCTGGAGGGTGGGGAAACCCCAACTTTTTCTTCAGGATTATTAAGGTATTACATTTTCCCCACACTCCTGTCATCCTGGTTTTCTACTTTATTCAAAGTTCTATTACTCTTTCTTAACCATTTGCCTCCCATGGAACCTATTCACCTACTGTACACCTCAGCCCAGACTAGATATTTGCTTTCTCTTTGGTTACCCCCAGGATAATAGGGAATTTTACTGAAATTATCAGGTTAGCAAAAGGAAACTTAAACATAGAAAAAGCACAATGCAAAATTTAATACTAACATTTTTATTTCTGAAACCTCTCTTCATTTATATACAGGAAATTTTCATTCATCTTTATTTGGGAGCAAGTTGGCCCTCCCAGTCTTGGTCTAGGCTGCCATCATATTGCCTTAGAATCCTTCTCCACAACTTGTCTTTCACTATATCTCCTCTTCTTTTTGTTTCTCTAGTCTCCCCACATATCCTCACTTCCAAAGTCCTGATATTTTATTGTTTATGTCATACAGCAATTTTATTTTCACTGTTGTTGCCGTGATACATCAATATGAAACCTCTGATCTCATTTTCCCTAATCAAAAGAGAGTTAAAGTATTCTCCAACACTTCAAAGTCATCTCTAGAGCCCCTCTCTAATGACAGTAAGAGATTGTTATTAGCTAAGAATAGTTTCTGTGTCATGAAAAGCAGTGTTATAATCACACTGAAGGGAAAGAAATATTTTTTCACAAAATGAGAAATGTAGGGATGATAATATGGCTTTTAAAAGCCATCAGTTGCTATTCTA